>NW_028258137.1:10887500-11512500 GCF_053883595.1 Heterocephalus glaber | reverse complement strand
TGGCTGGCCTTGAGACCATCAAGAGCAAAGGACAGGACAGACACTAAGTAGGCAGGTGCAGGCAGTGCTGAGGCTCAGGGAAGGCGTGAGGGGTACATGTGCAGGATGCAACTGAATTCCCAAGGGCAACCAAGACAAAGGCCATCAAGGCAGGGCTGTTGACTTTATTCACCCATTCCCAGCCATGAGCAGCTGCTAACAGGATCCTCATGGGAGCCTTGGCTTACTGCCAAGAGCTGGCCACAGCCCAAATCTCTAGTGGACATGGACTTCCCATGCCAAGAGACAGCAAAAGTGCTGGGGATGACAGTGGTTCTGGCCTTTCCTATTTGTGCCTTTGGGAAAGATCCTTAATTTTCTGTACCTAATTTTTTTTCCCTGTTAAACAGTAATAAAAATTGCAATAACCCTCTTCCAATACAACAAAACTCTGTGACAAGTGCTTTGTAAACAATAAAACAAAAAGGCAGCTATGTGAGTGTGCTCGCATGTGGGGTTTGTGCCTCCCATTTCTGAGTTGACTACATTGTTTCTGGGGCCTCAGAACCCAGAGCAGCTGGCAACACTGACAGCAAATGCCTACGAAGAGGAAGGGCTGGCTGGGGAGGCTGCCTTCAAAGCTGCAGCAGTGTTTGCCTGTCTGAACTAGGCCTCAGGAATATTTGGGCACTTTAACTGGATCACCGTCCCAGAGCACACTGCCAGCTGAGAAGTGCCACAGGAACCACGGCTCTTGCTTGTTTTCTGTCTTGGTGTTTTTCTGGCCTGTGCCCAGCCCAACTGGGGACCCCGCCTGACTGAGCCTGGTCTGCAGGGAAGCCTGGGTTGGGGGCACGTCATCCTTTCCCGCCACTGTTGTCTTTTATGGCCTATTTAAGAAGTAGCACCTAGATTTTTATTAACAAAACACAGTAACAGAATCAAGAACCTAAGAGATTTTCTAGTCTTTCCTTTTCGAACCAGGTCAGACACAAGAGGCTCTGACATCTTTTGGATCTTTCAACACAAATTAGTTTTCTGTCACAATTTTTCTGAAATCTAGAATGGGGAGGGAAGGAGACAGGGAAGAGAAGGACAAGGAGAGGGCAGGGGGCACAATGGGGCGCTGACCTCCCAAAGGTCCATCATGTGGCCATCCCATGGCTAAACACCCCCGAGACACTTCCTCCACACTCGCCAGGTCAGAGGGAGCTCGGGAGGTGCGGGACAATGCAGGCACAGGTAACTGAGAAGTCTTTAGGGCTGGGTTCCTATTAGGCTGCTCCAAGTGGAGCACTAGGAGGCAGAATGAAGCTAGAGAATGAATGGAATGAGACAAGGCATTTTTTGCCCAGAGGAACATAATAGAAAGAAATAAACTGCCCAACACTGCAAGGCACCCCCACCCCCATGCCCTAGGTTCTAACTTGCAAATATTTCCAGGGCCACACTCAAAGGGTGCTGACTTTAATTAAGTTTCTCTTCCACTGCTTTCTTCTCACATCGCCTCAAGGATGTGCTGGTTCTGGAAAAGGGACTCTTGAGGGGTACAGGGGATGGTTTCATCAAAAAAGAAAATTACTTTCTCTGGTCCTTCATGCCTGAGTCACAAAAGCACCTGGTTTCCAGTCATCAAACTCTATGACCTTCAATTGACAGCAGCCACTAAGACTAAGCCTATCCTTTCTAGGCATCAATTTCTTCCCCAGGCTGCTGGCTTCTGACTTGGCACTGTTAGAAAGCTGTACTGCTGGTAAGAAACCCCACCAGGAAACCTCTGAGATCCGTTACAGGCTAGAAGAGCCCTGCTCAATGCCTAAGTGCAGGCTGCTGGCACTGGTCCCGAAATGCTGCATGACCCGGGAAGCTGGGACTCAGAGGAAAAACAGCAATTCATTGCTGTTTCTGGAACAAGCACTTCGTGTGCATGCGTGCGTGCGTGCGTGCGTGTGTGCGTGTGTGTGTAACTTGCTGAAGATGGAACCCAGGGGCTTGTGAATGCCAGGCAAGTGCTCTACTGGGACAGATACTTTGACTAACCTTGCTGACTGATGCCTGGATAGAGACATCATGGTGATGCATTACACTGGTTCTTCCTGAGTGGTTCTAATCCTACTAGGCTGCTAAACAAAGTCATGACTATCTGCTAGCTAGTGGGATGGGTCTTTATATAGTGCAATGGTGCACACCTGTTCTGGACTAGAGGCTGTTTTAGGTGTTGGTGACAGTAGAGAACAAGGCCCTGTCACACTGAGGAGCTTACCACAGATGTGCAAAGCACAATATACATTGGGCAGATGGATAAAAGAAAATGCATCAACAGAGAAAATCAAACAGGCAATGAGATGGGGAGTGGGCTACTGTAGAGAGTAGCATCTAGGTTGAGCCTGGGCTGACAAACTAGTGTTTTCTGTGAGAGAAGTGCACATAAGCGTAGCAAGGCTGAGCTCGGCAAGCAGGGGAAGGCTTGAAGAGAGCCTGACTTGCCAGGGTAAGGGGTTTAACAATGACTGGAAGTGCTATTGGAGGGCTTTCAGCAGAGATAAAAAAAATAGTCTGTACTTTTAAACAATCACTTCAGCAGCTGGGTGGAAGATGGATGAAAAAGGCACAGAAAGCTGTGTGTGGTGCTACATCCCTGTAATTCTGGCTGCTCAGAACACTGAGGCAGGATGATCACAAGTTTGAGGGCAACTTAGTGAGATCCTATTTCAAAAGAAAAAGTAAAAAGGGCCAGGGATTTAGCTTAGTGGTAAGGTGCTTGCCCAGCATGCACAAGGCCCTGGGTTCAATCTAGTGCAAAAAGAAAAAAAAAAAAAGGTACAGAGATGAAATGGGGAGCAGAGCAGAAATCTGGAGCTTGCACTGGAGTAGTAGAAGAGCTGGACAAAACGGGATGGGCTAAAAATATTTTGTGACAAAAGCAGCAATTGGAGGTGCAGGATATGAGTGGAAAGAGAGAAAATCAAGGGCGATCCCTAAGTTTTTCTTTCTTCTAACAGTGGGGGACAGCAAGAGGGCCAAGAAGTCAAAGGAAGTCCATTTACAAAGAGAGATCTACTATTTGGTTCTGTGTCTTAATAGAGATATCCAAATAGAGACATCCAAATAGAGATATCAAAGAACCAGTTGAAACCTAAGTCTGGGAGTACTTTCTTTTGTGAGCCAGAAGAAAATGGTAGCTAAGTCTTAGAACTACTGAGCATTCCTGGGGAAGAGACAGCTGCCTAGGTCCCAGCTTCCCAAGGTGAAAGACCCAGTAAGGGAAGAAAACCTATCTAGGAAGACTAGAAGGAGATGTCCCCAAGCTCTACTTTCCACTAGTGTGCAAAATATTCCTGAAGAGCTGGCAGGAAATTAAAGATGTAAAGCATTTAGCTTTCCAGTAAGGCCTGCCTTGGTGTGACCAGCAGTAGCAGGTGGGAGAAGGAAATTCGAGCAGAGAACTGGGGGTGGCAGGAAGGGAACTCCCATTTATAAACATACCAGGCATTCCCCCCACTTATTTAACTCCCACAACAACCCTGAGAAGTATATTAAAGAGTTTTCACTCTACAGATGAAGAAACTGTGTTGGTGGCATGGCCAAGATTTGAATTCTATTGTAAAATATGACACACACATAAAACAATGCATAAGATGGGCAAGACAAATGAATCATTACAAAGCAAGTGATCATGTGGTCATCACTGGGTCATGAAGTAGATGGCTTCCAACCTTGAGGCGGCCCCTATGTAACTTGTACCCCAATTCCTGCAGCCCACTCAGATGTGAGCTTGTGCAGGACTTGGGTCTTCATTTCCTTGTTTCCTTTCATGTTTTTGTTTCTTCAACATTAAAGTTTAGTTGCATTTATTTTTTAATTTGACATAATACAATTATACACTGTATATTGTTTTATGACTTGCTTCTTTCACAAATGTATATAACGAATACACTGGCTTTGCCTTTTTTGACCTTTGTATAAATGGAATCACACAGCATCTACTTCTTTGTGTTTTTATGTTATTGTACGTTATTCATGTTCATTACCATTGCCGAATAGAATCCCATTGTATGAACAGATCACTCCTTATTTAACTATTATACCATTGATGGATCTTTGAGCTGTTTCTCAAAAATTTATATATATTATTACATGTGTCTCTTGGAAATATATAACTAAATTTCTGTTGGGAATAAAGTCAGAATTGGAACTGCTGTATTACAGGGAGTGACTATATGGAGTTTCAGTAGATAACGTTAAATAGTGTTTTCTAAATTAAATAGTTGTATCACCCAGATAAACTGGATGTATTTATTTTAAGAGACTTGGTAATGTTTTTTCCTGAAAGTTTATTTTGTCTAATATTAATATGGCTATATTAGCTTTCTTTGGGTTAGCAGTTGCATTTATCTTTTCATTTTCAACATTCCTGCATCACATATTATAAATACATCTCTAATAAAAACAGCAAATAGTTTTTGGGTTTCTAAATTCAATCTGGCAATCTTTTTTAACTGGAGCATTTAGTTTACTTACATTTAATGAAAAAACTAATAAATTTAGTCTTGACTCTACCATCTTATTGTGTGATTCCTCTTTGTCCTCCTATTACAGGCAGCTAAGTTAGACAGAAATTAATATAGAGTAGAGAGGGACTGGGCTCTTAAGGAAGTCAATGGAAAGAACAGGAACGTCTGAATTGTGACTAGAGGCGCATCTGAAGGTCAGGCCTCAAGATAAAGATACAATGGCCAGGTCTATGTGCCTCCCTAAGGGATAAGCAGTAACTTGGAATTATACTATACTTGCTATCACCTGGTGCAGTAAAGTCATAGACATCAATCAACCCAGGTGGGTGACCAGAGCATCCAGACCCATCCCTTCCCAAATGCCTTTGTTCTTTCTATGTACCCTTGCTATGAGACCTGCTTCCCTGCTGGATCAATATTAGCTAAGCAGCTATACTTAGAATTCTACAGGTTGATTGTAATTTGACCCACGTTGTGACTGTGCTATATAAATTACCCCTGAAAGGGCCGGGGATTTAGCTCAGTGGTTCCACCGCCTACCTTGAAAGTGCAAGGATGCGAGTTTGATCCCCAGTACCAAAAAAAAAAAAATTACCTCTGAAAAAAAGCCTTGGTGACAACCCACTTTTGGGTTCCCTCCTGTCTCTCAGGTAGCTATTCCTATTTCCCAATAAACCTTTCCTACTCTTAACGTCCTTTGGAAATCATTCTTCGATTTTAGGGGACACAAACTTGGCGTATTTGACATTTATCAAGTTGACAGTTATATTTTCCTCTGTATCACTGCTTATTCTGTTTCTTTCTTTTTGGTGTTGGGGATGAGCCCATGGCCTTGTGCATGACAGGCAAGTGCTCTATCACTAAGCTACATCCCCAGCCTTTGTCCTGTTTAACTCTCCCATTATGTTTTCTTCTGGTTAATTAAAAAAAATCCATTTTTTCCTCCATTACTTTGGAAATTATATATTCATATGTACAATAATCAAATAACGCCTGTAGCTTCTTTCCGACACTGGCACAGGCACACATCTTTCCACCACTTACTTTGAGGTTGGCTCCCAAGTTGTGTGTGCTGGGAAGGGCTCACCCTGCAACCGGCTGTCTAGCAATTGCCTGGTTTTTTTCCCCCCAGTACCAGGGATCAAACTCAGGACCTTGTACTTTCAAGGGAGGCTCAGTGCCACTGAGTTAAAACTCGGACCTTTTGGCTGTATTATTATTATTATTTATTTATTTATTTTGCAGTACTGCGAATTGAACTCAGGACCTTGTGCTTGCCAGGAAGGCATGGTACCACTGAGCCACATCCCTGGCCCCTTGCCTGTATTATTTTGATTCTGTGGTCTAGTGATTCTTATACCCCGCTGTGCATCACAATCATCTCAGGAATGACTGAAAGACATAGGTATCTGTGACCTACCTATTCCAGACTCTCGATTCAGCAGCTCTGCATAGGAGTGGCCTTGTTATCTGAACTCTGGGACATTTTCTCAGAGGATCTGCATGCCTAGCAAGGTGAGAACCAGAGCAGGGGTTGGGCTCCTTTAATCTGACTGCAGGAGATGAAAAAGCAGTGGATGGAGGTGTGCACTGAGAAAGGTAAGGTGAGAAGAGCTGAGGCAGAGCACAGAAATTACTAGATCTGCACTGGAAAAATGTGATCAGATCTGCAGAATCAGGAGGGTATGGGGAGAGCCTCAGATACTAGAGGGAAAGGCATGGCATAAAAATGGCATGATATTAGTTGTTTCCTAATCCAGTTATGTGGTTTTCTACCACCTGAAAAGTCCTCACCAGGCAAATGTCCTTTTTAATCTTTTCTCCTCCAGTCCACATTTTATTAACTCTCTCTTATCTTCAACAGCATCACTCCTTACTTTTATAAGATCTCTATTATAAACTTGAGCAGAGTGAACATTGTCCAACTTGTATAATCAGTACTCAAGAGAAGCCATAAAGTATAGCACATATTGGCAATTCCTCTGCAGCTTTAGATACCCGTGCAAAAGAGAACAGGCTGGGGCTGTGAGTTACTGGAGCTGAATCAAAGAGTGGAGAGGTTTGGAGCAAATGTCAGAGCTGCCCATGCTTGAGATAACCCCACCTCCTACCTCTGCTTCCCCCTGGTCATCCCCAGGTGGCCATGGCTCTTCTGCCTCTGTCTCCCAACTTAGGCAGCCTGACCTGGATCTGGCAGCTATGCCAGCTCATAAAGCTATTTATTTATTTATTTATTATTTTTTTGTGGTACTGGGGATCAAACTTGGGACATTGCAGTTTTGAGGCAGGGGCCAGAACCACTGAGCTAAATCCCTGGCCCTAGCCATTTTTTATTTTAAAATATATGAGCTGGCTTCGAGGGTCATTCAAATAATGACGAAGCCTAATTCAGAAATAAGATTCCCCAAATAAATCCCCCATTTGTCTTTATTATAACTTGGGTTATTAATATCCCGAATATTTGTATTTAATGCAGGCTTTTATGTGACAGGTGCTCTGAAGTGCTTCATGTAGATTACATATATGTGAGTAATACATGTATTACATATGTTCTTCATGAGTGCCTCATAACCACGTGGTGAAGGTGATACCATATCCACTTTTACTGGCGAAGGCGCTGAGCTGAAGATATGCCTATTGTGCTGGTGAGTGGCAGGGCTGATAGGCACCCTGGGGTGCATGAGGGGTCATTCAACAGTTTCCTTCATTGTTAGGGGCAGGGAACATCAACCGGAAACCATGGACTTCTTTCTGCAGTAATCTCTCTCTCTCTCTCTCTCTTTCTCTCTCTCTCAGCACAAGGTCCTGAATTCGATAACCGATACCAAAAAAAACCAAATTCACTCACCACAAAAAAGGAATGGATCTTGGTCACAACTGAATACACTCTCTTTGTATTCCAAAGTGAAGAGGAAGGGGTGAAAAGCCAAGGGTGAATAGCTTCATCTTGGGCCTTTCTCAAACTATATGAAAAATGTGACATCTAGGCACTCTGTTGGCTCTGCCTTTGGAGCATTTGAACTATTTTGGCTTTTCAGAAGACCAAGTAATTCCTATTAGGCTAGTGCTGCCACTGTAAGCCACATTTGATCACATAAATAAAGCAGATGACTTAAGAGTTTATAGGAATTCAGCATGGCAAGTATGGCTGGCTTAAAGCAGTTCTGCTCACATGCCCTCCTGCCCTTTACCCCTAGTGGCTTTCTCAATGATAGGATCTGCTCCATGTGAAGACAGAGCTTCACTCACAAACCAAAGTATGTATTCACATTTTTTGTTTCACCAGGAAAACTTCTTGCTTGCTTAAACTGGGCAATTTGTTTGCAATCAATCATTTCAGAGTTCTGAGGTGGTCAGTGGAATAGAATCTACTATTTCTTACCCCTCTTTCCCTCGATTATGGATAGCAAGTTCTTCACCAATCCCCTCTTCCTCCTTGAAGCTCTCCCAGTCCAATTTGGACTTCTCAAGGGTGCTCATTTTCTGCTTCTTGGCTCCAATTTTCCCCAAAAGACTGCTCATGCCACTTGACCTTTTTACCCTAAGGAAGGAGAAAACATGAAATATGAAAAACTCTGGTCTCTTGAATAACAGTTTTTCTGATGGGCACAGGATTCCCTGGATAGAAGCCATTTACCTTAATGGAAGTCACACATAGCATGTTTCTTTCTCAGTGTGGAGAACACTGTAAGCAGAGCAGAATTTTTTCTTTTTTTTTCTGGTCCTGGGGATCGTACCTGGGCCCTTGGGGATGCTAGGCAAGTTCCTGGCCACTGAGCTATATCCCAGCTCCTTTTCCCCCCTTTTAAAAAATTTATTATTATCATTATTTTTTGGTAACAGGGATCGAACTCGGGACCTTCTGCTTGTGAGGCAGGCAGTGGAACCACTGAGCTAAATCCCTGGCCCCCTTTTTAAAAATTTTGAGATAGGATCTCACTAAGTTGCTCAGGCTGGCCTCAAACTTGCAATCCTCCTGACTTAGCCTCCTAAGTAGCTGGGATTACAGGTATGCACCACTGTGCCTGGACATTAGCACAGAATTTTAATTTACTTTTCCTGCCTGATGTCTCTGCTCTGCTGTACTGCAGACAGGAAACACCATCCCCTTCAGACCTCTGAGTTCTGTGTGGCAGGTAGGAAGGACAGTGGAGAGCTTGCAGGGAGGAAGGAGAATGGAGAGCTCAGGCAAGGTTTTGGAATCACATGACCAGGTCCAAATTCCAGTTCTGCCTGAGAGACTGGAGGCTATTTAAGTGCATGCACCTTGGTCTCCCAATCCAGTCCACAAAGTGAAATGTTTGCTCAAAAGCTGAGGCCTATCTTCTATGCAAAGGGCTAAAACAACACTCGGCATAAGGTCAAGGTGCTGTAAGTGCTGGCCACTCTGAGTCACTGTCATCATGCTCTGAAGCTCCAGGGAGTTCTTTTCAGAGTAAGAACCAGTTCCCAGCACTGATGAGCAAGAAGTCAAGGTACCATAGAAGGGCTCAAAAATCAGTTGCCTTTCAACTCCTGTGAGCTGGAGCCTGTTTTTTCCTGGGAGGTAGAGAACATTCCTCGCACTGAAAGCAGGGAATGTACAGCCTGTGCTTTACTTGCTGGTGATGCTATCATGGGCTGCGGGAAAAACCCCATATGCCCAAACTCAAGTCTTGGCAGGTCAAATGTTTCTAGTCAATGTTACATGTATGAGATAAAGTAAGAAAAACGGAAGGCTGCTAGTTCTAAGAAAGTAGTATGAGTGGAAGAAACTATGGAAGGAACATGGCTTTTGGTCTTTTTATGAAAGTAAAACAAGTTATCTATCAGCTTATAGGAAACTGGAAGTTATTTTCTGCCTCATGGAAATATGCAAAGTTAAAATATTTAAAAACTATGAGCTAACATCCCAATGCTGGTTCTCTGGGTGCTTTCATAGCCATGTCTCACCAGACTCACTATGGTCACAAGCTCTGAGTTGGAAGGGGAGCACCTTCTAGATGACCTAGTCATTAGTGTCACCTTAATCCATTCTGAAACCCAACCTGTGCCCTGCAGTGAGCCAACAGGCCAATGTCAATTCTAAACACATGACTCTAGAGGCCAAACGACTGCCCTAAACATTTTCATCTATTAACATTGGCCCAGAGGATGTTAGCTGCCCTGTCAAGGTCGCACATCCCACTACATACTAAGAGGAAGACCAACTTAGATAGCCAGACAGGCACCATCATCTTTGTACTGAGTTAGACAAATAAACAAAAGTTCAGGAAGGCTAAACAATATAACAAAGGTCAAACCAATAGAAAATGCAGGACAAAAGGAGGTCTCTCTGGACTCTCAGTGAGGTACACTTCCAGATGAGAAGTTGGTTGAGAGATCTTGACAGCATGACTCCAAATTTCTCTTTCTGATCTTTCAATTCTCATTTTCTAGATAATCCTTTCTTTTTTTTTTTGGTACCGGAGATCGAACTCGGGTCCTTGCGCTTGCAAGGCAGGCGGCGAAACCACTGAGCTAAATCCCCGGCCCCAGACATTCCTTTCTATATAAACCATTCCCTACAACAATCTACCAGTATACACACACACACACACACACACACACACACACATTTTATAATGAGATCATGAGCAAAGCATGAGTGGGGACATAGAAATTTAATATGCATCAAATCTTTCACTTTCCACCTTTCTCATTACTACTGATCTGGTTCTCATTATCCTATCCTTCACCTGGGTAATTCAACAGCCTCTACACACTGGTCTCCCTGACTTAGCCCTTCTCTAAGCATCCAAACCCTGGCATCTACTGACATGCTATCTTTAGAGCAAATTTCTGCTTAAATGTCTCTTCCACGACCCCTCACTGCTCTTTGCTCTTACAATAATGCCTAAAGTCCTTAACTTAAGAAGTTCTTCCTGTCACTTGCCAGATCTACCTTTATCATTTGTGCTCCACACAGCTCTGAACCTGCTGTTCACCTCTGCCTGCTTTTTATTCATCCAGTCTTATCTCAGCTTAGAAAACAGTTCCTCCAGAACGCCGTCCTGAGTTCTCTCTGATCTCAGGACTAGGTACCCCAGTGTTGTTGCCATTGTACCTGGTTCTTTTCCTATGATGGCACCGATGGTTCTGCAGTGGATGTTTAGGGACTCTCATTCAGCTGCAGCTGCCCTGGACAGTTCTAAGAAAGCTCAGACTCATTGTTAATAACAAGCCACCAAAAGTACAAAACTGGAGACAGACGTTTTCTGGTGGCAGGGTTTCCTCTGACTGCATGCAGGCTACAAGCACTGTTTGGAGAAATGGTGTTCATGCCATTAGGGCTATTTCTATAGGGCTGGTGGCTAACTGGCCCAGGCCCTGTCCACACACAGGCAATTCTGGGAGTTTGAATGGTTTTCAGAAGTTCTGGCAGAACTACGCCCTCATGGCCTTGAAAGTATACTTTTTAAATTGGGCATTATGGCACATGCCTATAATCCCAACCCTCTGGGAGGCTGAGGCAGGAGGGATTGCAAATTCAAGCCCAGCTTGGAGACTAGAAAAATCACCCTCAAAACACACATACACCCCCCCCCCAAAAACCCAAAACCTTTTTAGAACTGGTTGTGGTGGTACATGCCTGTAATCCCAGCACTTGGGAGCCTAAGACAAAAGGATCAGAGTTTGAGGCCAGCCTAGGCTTATATAGTGAGTTCAAGGACAGCCTGGACCACATGGTGAGACCGTCTCAAAAAGCCAATCAACCAAATAACAAAAATCTATTTTTTTTCTCCCAGTGCTGGGGGTTGAACCCAGGGGTGTTCTCCCACTGAGCTCTATATCACTAGCTCTTATTATTTTTTGAAGACAGGAGTCTAAATTGCCCAGACTAGGCTTGAACTTTTGATCTCCCTGCCTCAGTTACCTGAGTAGCTGGGATTATAGGCATGCGCCACCACTCCCGGTTTCTTGTATTGGCTTTTCCTCCTTCCTTGTCTTTCTCTTCCCACATCTCATTCCTGCTTCCCAGGATACTTCTCGAATAAATTCCCTGTACTCAAATCCCCAAGTTTTGCTTCGAGGGCAACCTAAGACATTTGGGAGAATAGGTACTTGTAATTCCAAACTGGGAAATTCTAAGGAGAATAATTTCCACTTTTATTTTCCCACCCACTCTCAATATCCCATGCTCCCCATTTCGTGTGGGCAGCACACAGGCTCTATATACTGTCTCACCCTTAGCCTACATCTCTGATGGTATCCCCGAGTTATGCCATCTTTTTGACAAACTACTTCCAGAAGTCTATGAGAAGATGGTACTTTGCTGCACAGCAGTGAAAACATTTCCAGAAAGGAAAAAGGCCAACCTTTCCTCTTACTTTGTTTACCACTAAGCATCAGCAGAATGTCACCTCTGCTACTTTGCTTTTGGGGAAAGTTTCCATCTCTGCCTTCACTGGGTCGTGAAAATGCTTTATGGCATAATAATTTGATAGTCTCTAAGGCAAAATAACCTGCTTTTAATTGAGGCTAAATCAAAGTGAACAGTGCACTGACAGCAGCAGCCAAAACACGTGAGAGGCTCATCATAACTGAGAGGCAGTTCCTTCCTAGAATCTGCTATGTGGGGTCCCCTGCACACTTCTGGGTGTTCTGAATCACTCTCCCACCTTGACATGGGGTTTTAGTGACATAATTCTGGCATCAATCCACCACAGCTTTCAGGAGGGTAGATTTACCACGACTGCCCCCATCTCTGTCACTGGGGTGCATCAATCAGGCTTTTGAAGACAAAGGAGACGAGCTGGCTTCTGGGCAGAGCTGCTGGCTCAGCTGTGGAGTACTGCAGAGAGCCCTAGAGGGGTATACTTCGCCCCAGAACTACAGCTAGCTGGAAGGGAAGAAATCAGCATTTGTTTCCTGCAAGCACTGGCAGCTGTGCATACTAGAAAAGGGGGGACATAGAGTTCCCTTGCCAATCTCTCTTGTCACCATATGTCACTGCAGTTCCAGGTCACCAAACCACATTTCTCTGTTCTGGATCCTAAGCCACATAGGCAAGGTACAGGCAGAAAGTTGGCTTTGACAGGCCAGCCCCCAAACCACAGCACTTCACCTGAGAAAATTCTTTTTTTTTTTTTTTTTGATACCGGGGATTGACCTTATGCTTGGAAGGCAGGTAGCAGCACCACTGAGCTAAATCCCTGGCCCCATCTGAGAGAATTCTTACCTACCTGTTGCAAGTCCAGATTCAAGGAAACATACTATGTACTTGCTTACTCACAGATTCCGCCCAGAATATTACACTGAGACATACCCAGAGTATTACGGCCAAGATATTTCCAATGTCACAATATTTCAACCACATCCTCCTGAATATCACATTGCTATTTATTCCTATAAATTTGATATAAAAAATCCTGTCTAGGAACACGGTCTTTGCTCTAACCAGCTAGCTTCCATACCATAGGACAGCATGGCTTTTCATACAACAGGAACTGGGGTGCACAGCCCCCAGCCAAAGACCCTCCCAGACAACAGCTACATAGGGGCTCTAGCCAGTGGCACACCTAGATACCATCCCAAGTGTGCACAGGCCCCAGCCAGAAGCCCACCCGGACAACAGGTCAGCTCAGGGATCCAGAAGGCCACCTTTCTGAACCCAGGAATTAGTGTACTGGGGAGCAGCAGAGAAAAGGCAGCTCTGTGGCTTGCTCAGAATTGAAGACCACCGGGTGAGCAAAAAGTTGCCTCAATAAGGCACACCAGGCTGCATCTATTTAAATGAGAAGACATGTAAACAAGTTTCAATACCAGACTTCCAAATCACCTAAAGCAACCCCAAAGGGAAACGAGATGAAACAATCTGATACTCAACCACCTGGACTCCCTGAACTGGCAACAAAAGAGGATCTGAAATAAATGAAATCAGAAATAATTTCTCACATAACACCAGAGATTGTGCCCATAGTGCAAGACATGATTAATAAATCTAGAGCAGACACAGATTAAAAAAAAAACAGAGGAGCCGAGGAACATGATGGAATCCCAACATAGGAAACAAATGGAATCCATAAAGCAGATGCAAACAGATTCCCAGGAGATTAAAAGCTCCACTGAAAGTTTACGCAGCAGAATGAGCCAATGTGAGGACAGAATTTCAGATATAGAAGATAAGATGGCAATTAGTGACCAGGAAAAGAAAAATTTCTTTAAAATAGTAAGGGACCACGAGAAATCAATGCAGCAGCTCCTAGACGATGCAAAGAAGAATAACATAAGACTGGTCGGAGTCAATGAAGAAACAGGAGAGAGCGCAGATGACATTAAAAAAACTGTTCACAGAAGTGATGGCAGAAAACTTCCCAAGCAGGGGAAAAAAGCTTGACATACAGATAAGGGAGGCATATAGGACTCCAAATAGCCGTGATCAAAAAAATCTACACATTAGGCATAGAATAGTTAAGATTCCAGAAACCCAACAGAAGAACTAAATTCTACAATCAGTTAGAGAAAAGAAACAAATCACATACAAAGGAAAGCCCATCAGAATCACAGCAGACTTTTCAACACAAACCCTCAAGAAGAGCTTGTAGCGATGTATTTCAAGGCCTAAAGGAAAACAGCTTCCAACCCAGATTGATGTACCCTGCAAAACTATCTTTCAAAATTGATGGAGAAATAAGATACTTTCATGACAAAGAGCACCTTAGGAACTTCATGAATACCAAACCAGCACTCCAAAAATTTTAGACAATATCCTAGGAAAAGACAATGAGGATCACAATCCCAGGAAGCCCAGCAGAATGAATCCATTGGGCATGACAAGAAATTAAACGCAAAAGGGAGAATCCAATAAAAAGAAAAGGTCATGACAATGATAAGTCAATATGTATCAGTTATAACCATCAATGTTAATGGTCTCAATTCACCAATCAAAAGAAAGAGACTGGCAGAATGAGTCAAGAAGCAAGATCCAACAATATATGCTGCATACAAGAAACACACTTAATTTAAAAAGAAAACTTATAGACTGAAAGTTAAAGGGTGGAAAACAATACTCCATGTGACAGGAACCCCAAAAAAAGCAGGAGTTGCTATCCTCTTTGCAGATCAAGGGGATTTCAAATCAAAATCTGAAACACTTCTGGTCCCAAGAATTTCAGATAAGGGACAGTCAACCTGTATGTAGAAATCTATTGTGAACGTGTGTTTTCATTTCTCTTAAGTAAAAACTTAAGAACAGAACTGTTGGTTCTTAACAGTAATACAAGAAATTTCTATATTGTTTTCCAAAATGGTTTTATCATTTTACATTCACATTAGCAGTATTAGAAAGTTCTAACTGGTTCACACCTAAGCTGGTATTTTTTCTTTTAAAACCTTTAACTTAATCTCCCTAATGAGTGTATAATACAATCTTTTTTTTTTTTTTTTTGGTACCGGGGATCGAACTTGGGTCCTTGCACTTGCGCAGCAGGCGATGAAACCACTGAGCCAAATCCCCGGCCCCAAGTGTATAA
Source organism: Heterocephalus glaber (assembly GCF_053883595.1). Lineage (NCBI taxonomy): Eukaryota > Metazoa > Chordata > Mammalia > Rodentia > Bathyergidae > Heterocephalus > Heterocephalus glaber. Next base: position 11,497,514 of record NW_028258137.1, on the reverse strand, counting down.
TACAATCTTGTTGTACTGATTAGTATTTTTCTGATTCTAGTGTTGCATACCTTTCCTTGTGCTGTACTGGCTATTTATCATCTTCTTGTGTCTACTCTTTTTTTTTGGTACCAGGGATTGAACTCGGGGCCTTGCGCTTGCGAGGCAAGCTGCAGAACCACTGAGCTAAATCCCCGGCCTTTGTGTCTCCTCTTTTTTTGGTACCAGGGATCGAACTCAGGTCCTTGTGCTTGCGAGGCAAACTGTGGAACCACTAAGCTAAATCCCCGGCCTTTGTGTCTACTTTTTAATTGGGTTGTCTATTAATGAGTTGTAAGAGCTCTTTATATATTCTGGTCATAGGTTATATGTATTATAAATATGTTCTGGTTAAGGACTACTTTTCATTCTCTTAATGATGTTTTTAAAGTTCTAAATTTTGATGGAATCTCATTTATCAAAAAATTTTTTTTTTTTTTGTTACTGGGGATTGAACTCAGGACCTTGTGCTTACAAGGCAGGCACTGGAAACACTGAGCTAAATCCCCGGCTTCAATTTTTTTCTTTTAAACATCATGTTTTTTATATCCTAGGAAATTCTTGCATACCCTAAATTCATGAATATTTTCCTGTATAATTTCTTCTTAAAGTTTTATAGTTTTAGTCTTTCATATTTAGTTTCATAGATCCTTTCAAGTTATTTTTATGTATGGAAATAAAGGGTTGAGGTTAATTTTTTACATATGGATACCAGGTGTTCTAGTACCATTTGTTGAAAACATTATCTTTTCCTCTATTCTTGAGTTTATGTTCTATAAAATGTTAATGTTAAATAATTTTTCAAAAATCAGTGGATCATGGGCTGGGGATTTAGCTCAGTCGTTCTGCCACCTGCCTTGCAAGTACTAGGACCCGAGTTCGATCCCCAGTACCAAAAAAAAAAAAAAAAAAAATCAGTGGACCATATATGTGTGGTTCTATTTCTACATTCTCTGTTTTAGTCCATTGATTTACATGTCTTTCCTTACGCCAACACTGCCTTGACTACTGTAGCTTTAGAAGAAGTCTTAAAATTACATAATAAATGTCTTCCAACACTGTTTGCTTTTTTTTTGGTACCGGGGATTGAACTTGGGACCTTGTGCTTGTGAGGCAGGCGGCAGAACCACTGAACTAAATCCCCAGCCCATCCTACATAACTTTTGAATTTCAATATCCAATTCTTCATTTATAGCAAGTATACAAAGACCTGAATTTTTATATATACCTTGTGTTTTCTAATCCTGCTAAATTCAAATACAAGTTCTAGGGGCTCTTAGAGATTTCTTAGTATTTTCTCTGTAGATGATCATTTCACGTACATATAAAGGTTTTGCTTCTACCTTGCCAATCCTATCCTAATTGCATAATTTTATTGCCAGACTATTTTGGTTTGGGCCTATGTTTCAAAGTTTAATGGACAGATGAAGAGTAGGCATATCTACCCTTGTTCCCCATCTTAGGGAGAAAGCATTGTATCTTTTCCATTCATATAAGGTGTTTTTGCTGGAAGTATGGTGAACAGGCTTATCTGTTGAGAAGTTTCTGTTCTACTTCTGGTCTCCTGATAGCTTTTACCATGAACAGCTGTGGAATTTAGTCTAACACTTTTTCTGCAACTACTGATAGGATCATATGGCTTTTTCCTTTCCTCTGTTAAAATGATGGCTTATGGGGGTGGATCTTCCAATGCTGAACCAACACTGCCATCCCTATAATAAAACCACTTACTACATACTGCCAGATCTGACTTCTAATAGTTTGTTTTGTTAAACAAATTTTTATTTATGTTCATACTTTTCTCTTTTATTATCTTTATCCAGTTTTAGTATTAGCACAAAGTTGAATTCCTAAAATGAGGGGAGAAGTGTTCCTTTTTTTTTGCTTTAAATGTTTGATATAATTTATCAGTTAAAATGTATATGAGCCTGTTGTTGTCATATAGGTAGGTTTTTAAGCTAGGAATATACTTTAATAGGTGCTATTCAAAAATTTTATATTTCTTCCAGAGTTAGTTTCATTAATTTGTCTTCCAAGGTACTTCATAGAAGTTGTCAAATTTATTTCAAAAGATTTTTGTGGGGCCGGGGATTTAGCTCAGTGGTTCTGCCACCTGCCTTGCAAGCGCAAGGTCCCAAGTTCAATCCCCAGTAACCCCCCAAAAAGATTTTTGTAATATGGTTTCTATATCCTTTTAAATTCTGTAAAATCTGTAGAAATGTCCTCTAAATCTTGATATTGTAATTTAAAAGAATGTGTAACTGATATTGTGTAATAGGAAGAAAAGATCTAAAGGAGTAGGGGAAGTGGGTGGGGTAGGGGAAAGGAAAGAAGGGAAAAGAAAATATATGATAAAAGGAAGAAAATGGAAACAAAGTCTTTGTAAATAGGGAAGGGTGGAGGGGGTGAAGGGAAGGCAGGGGAATGGGGAAAAAATAAGAACCAAGATACATCACGTAAAGGTACAAGATCCCAATGATGAATGTAACTGTATTTTATACCTAAAATGTACCAACAAACTTAGTGGAAAAAAAAAAAAGCATGGCTTTGTGTAGTTCATACTGGTGGAAATTTGATTATAAAGTAATGAATTTCACTGTGGCATTTTCATACATGTAGATCACATCTATCCCCTAGTACTCTTACCCTTTTCTTCCCCCTCCTGATTCTCTTCCTCTTCTCTAATATCTTCCCTTCTACTTTCATGTCACCTTTTTTTCCCCTCTAGATTCCACATATGAGAAAACGTGTTAACATGATCTTCCTCCTTCCATTTTTCTCCAAATAACATGACTTCACTCTTTATGGCGCACATATATATATATTCCCCCCCGCCCCCGGCAGTACTGGATATTGCACTCAGGGCCTTCACACTGGGCTACATGGGTAACAATACCCATTGTTATTGCAGCACAATTCACAACAGTCAAGTTATAGAATCTTCTTAGTCTTTTCTTCTTGCATATTTTGGTCAACTGTTCTTCAATCAGCAATTACCTTCAACTCTCTGCTCACTATATCTAGCCAGTGACCTCTCTCAAACCAGGCACCAATTAAAATCTTGTATAAAAAAATCCAGTTAATTCAAAAAAGTATTAAAGACAGAAAAGGCAAAATGGCAGATTGTCTTTTTCATTTCTCAATTCAATGTTTATAATGATAAATTTGCTAGAACTTATTTTGCTTCTCTGTAGCCCAACAAATGTAATTTGAACAGATTTCATTTGTAACTAGATGATGAACTCGATCCTGGTGAGCCTGCCGTAAAGATATTATAGTAACTCATTTACTTTGTTTCACGCCCCTTAGGATTCTGATTCATGCCAGGATTCACTTTGTAGCAAGAACTCTGCTTTATCTGCCCACCAGCACTCATTCGTGGGCTGTGTGTTTACAAGAGGCAGGGCAAGGAGTTGTCTAAGAAAGGTCCCAGGGGAGAGGCTGGCAGGGCTCATCAACTGGCTGTGAACAAAGATGGGGAGAACTGTTTTCCCCATAATCTTTAAATTCAACTCCATGCACCCAGCTGTCCCACAGAATATAATTTTTGGTTTAGAAAGGAATTTAGAGTCATTCACTCATTCATCGTATGGCTCTAACCCAACTAAGAACTGTCTACCAGACACTCCTTGGAAGTAGAAATGCAAAAAGAAATATATACGGCAAAATCTTTGGCTTCAAGGAGAAAATCTAGCGGAGAAGAGATCAACATATCAGGAAACTGTAACCATATATTACGAAGACAAAAAAGAGGGAGCAGCTGGCCAAGGAGTTAGCTCAGTGGTGCCGCTGCCTGCCTTGCAAGTGCAAGGTCCCGAATTTGATCCCCAGTATAAGAAAGAAAGAAAAAAAAAAAGAAAGAATGGAAAGAAGGAAGGAAAGGAAGAAAGGAAGGAAAGAAAGGAAGACAAGGATGAAAAGGAAGGAAGGAAGGAAGAATGAATTTCTACCTCAAAAGAAGGAGCAGCTGAGGGGGTGTTTAATCCAATCTTCTTTTATAGATGAGTTAATTAAAACTCCAAAAAGGGAATGAAGCCTGCCCACACTCATAGTAGAAGACTTGGGACTAGCACTCAATGATTCTCACACCTAGCTTACTATCTTCTCCATTGTGCTTGATGCCAGAGTTGGGGAATATCTAGATAACCTTGGAGATCTTGTCACACGGCAACTTCTATCTTTGCGAATGACAGGCAGAAGAGTTTTTATTTTCCCGGTTGTATGCAGGGTCTGTCTTTTTTTCACTCTTGTTTCAACCACAGTGAAGTATGAAGACTCACTCACAGTATATGATCACTACATTTTTAATGAATTAAGTCTCTACGATTTAACGGTGGATTTATCCAATTTTTTTCTCTTAACAAAAAGATTACACCCTATACTTGAAATGATATATCAGAGAAGTTACTGTAGTTCCCCAAGTGGACCCATGAGGCTAGGGTTAATGTGTGTATGGAAGCTCTACTGATCTTTGCTCAGAACTTCACTGTACAGAGCCTGGCTCAAGTCTCTGGCTCTGGTAGCATAACTGGCATAACCACTAAAATGCAAATTATCTGGAACAAAGATTCTTTGGCAGAGACATGCAGTTTCCTTAGTATTTGTCATCTGTTTACAAGGCAGGAGTGAGCCTTTTTGTAGTTTATGCAGGAACTACTTTACAGAGCCACTCAAGGCCCTGGAACTGGCACAGCACTCTCAGAGAAACAGGAAGAAAGCCCAAGACAAGAATTCCTTGCTTGTTGAGTGCTTCTGCTTGGAACTACTGTTCTCTTTCAAACCTTCTCTAGATTTAGCTGAAATCCAAAGGAATGAAAAGTAAAACCCAAACCTCAGGCCAATTTCACTACCCACGTGTAAAAATCTCTAAGTGATCTCCCCAAAGCCCAAGATCAGACCACTCAAGGAAATGGACTAAAACCAGCAATATATTAGGGAGATTGCTTAGATGCCATTCGCTTCTCAACACTGCATTGTTAGTACTCCAAGGGCACCATGTCAGGAGAGCAAAATGCCAGAAGACAGACAAAATGTTCCAAATGCTCTTAAACACTTAAACATCTTGGAGCTTGAGAACTGTCAGTACTATTTATTTATTTGAGACAGGGTCTCTTTCTCTTTTTTTTTTTTTTTTGAGATAGGGTCTTGGCATGTAGTTCAGACTGACCTTCAACTCACTATGTAGGCCAAGGTGGCCTGGAACTCATGATGATCCTTCTGCCTCAGCTTCCAAGTGCTGAGATTATAGGTGTGTGCCACCACAGCTAGCAGGTGTACTCTTTAATCTTTTTTTTTTTGGTACCAGAAATCAAACTCAGGACCCTTGTGCTTGACAGGCAGGCTAATCTATTATTGAAATTGGTACAATGCCAGCAAAAAAGTGGCATCTATCAGCAAAAGGTGCAAACACAAGCTAGCTAACAGCAGCAGTTTCACAGTTTTTATACAAACAGAAACTGATTTGCTACTCAGCTCTATTACTCTTACGCCAATAGAAGAATGAAAGGCACGTAAGTTTGTCACATTTGATTTCAGCTGCTCTACATTTTTAAAACATGTGAATGAAATATACCTGATTATTCTGGTGACAAAAATCCTAGACTCTTACTCTTATGAAACAGATTACAGAAAGCCTTTCTAGCTCTTCCTTACATGTGTTAAGCACAGAGATCTATTTTTCTCTGTTCTGGCCTCTCAGCTGTCAAGGAGGACAAAGTAATTCTAGCTGACCTTGGTTCAACTTAAATGAAGAGCTCTTCTTAGATAAGACAATATCATCCATTTACAGCCAATAAACCATGCTGTTTTCCTCAAAGCAGTAGAGGCACTCCACATGCAGTCTCCTGGTCTCTGCTGCGATCAAGAACATTCATTCTGCTCTTGGTTAACTGGGTTAGGTACTCTCAAATGACACTGAAATGCACTTTTTCCTTGAGACAAGCTAGTTCATCTTCTGGGCAGTCTCATAACTAGCATCATATTCTAAGAGACAGTTAATGCTCCTCTTTTCAGTGAAGAATAGTCCTCTACTGGTCTACTATTTAGCAGAAATCAGCCAACTCAATGAGTTTTAGTCACCTGCCACAAAGGGTGATAAGTTTTTCATTAATCTGCCTAGATCAGGCCTTTTATTATTCTTTTTGGTACTAGAGATTGAACTTGGGACCTTGCGCTTGCAAGGCAGGTGGTGGAACCACTGAGCTAAATCCCCAGCCCAAGATCAGGCCTTTTAGAGAGGGTGTAAGTTTGGTAAGTGTTAGGTGAGAACAGGCTCTTTTTCATGTCTTCCTTGGTGTACATAAGGCGCCTGCAGTGCCTGGTTCACAAATAATACAGACAGAAATGCTGCTTCAAAGTATAAAAGGAAAGAGTGCATTGTCAATCAGGAATGTAAGTTGTTGTTTGTGTTTTTTCCGGTACCAGGGATTGAACTCAGGACGTTGCACTTGCAAGGCACACGACATCACTGAGCTAAATCCCTGGCCCCAGGAATATAAGTGTTAAGATACATAACTTTTTTTTTTTTTGGTACCGGGGATCAAACTCTGGACCTTGCGCACTTGAGAGTCAGGCGCCAGAACCACTGAGCTAAATCCCCGGCCCCAAGATACATAACTTAAGTGTACATTCTATTTCTGCTTCTGAAGGATGTTATATGATGGACCATCATACCAGTTCTTTAGGCAGCAAAATACCAGCAAGCTGTTTTTCTCTTTGTATGCATTTGCTCGAATTGCATAAAATAAATTCAAACCTCAAATTGAAAGTTCACATTGCTGTGTTTGCCCCCTAACCAAAGCAAATGAATCCATTAAAGTCAAATGACTGAATGGTTACCATTATACTTGTCTATCTAGATAGGAAGAAAAGGAACTTAATAATCACTTTTGATGGCAACATGATAAACTACTTAATGGACTATAAAAAGAAATGAAGTAGCAATAAATGCTACAACATGGATGAACCATGAAAACATTATGCTAAGAAGCCAGTCACAAAGAACCACATATATGCTTTCACTTATATGAAAGGTCCAGAATAGGGGGATCTATACAGAGAGAAGGTAGATTAAGGGTTGCCAGAATAGGGGACAAATAGGAGGGCCTGGGAGCTGACAAGTAATGGCAGCTAAGGGGTGCAGGATTGCTTTCTGAAGTACCTGGAAGGACTGAGTTGGAAGACACAGCCAATCTTCCAGACAGTGCTTCTAAATTTGTGGTGATGGATGCACAATTCTGTGAACATACTACACTAAAAGCCAAATAACTGCAGACTTTTATTTATTATTATTTTTTAATGTAATATAATTATTTTCATGTTTATTTACTTTTGGGTTTTTTGAGACAGGGTCTTTTTTTTTTTTGGTACTGGGGATTGAACTCAGGACCTTGTGCTTTCAAGGCAGGCAGCGGAACCACTGAGCTAAATAACCGGCAACAGGGTCTTACCATGTAGCACCGGGTGGCTTTGAACTCTGCATCCTCCTGCCTCAGCCTACCTAGCGCTGGGACTACAGGCATGAGCCACCATTAACCTTTATTTCTATGAACTGTTACACAGGAGGAAAGTACATAAGACAAATGTACAAGTATAATGAATAGTGATGAAGAAAATAATCACACAGTCATCAGTAAGGTCACAAACATTGAGAGTACCTTATTCTACCTCCTTTTCAAATTATAGCCTTCATTAGAGGCAGCCAGTACCTGGGTTTTATTTTTGTGCCGGGGATCGAACTTGGGACCTTGCGCTTGCCAGGCAGACGCCGGAACCACTGAGCTAAATCCCCAGCCCAGTACCTAGGTTTTTATGATAATCACTTCAATGCTTTTTGCTGTAGGTTTGCTGGCTACAAATCACATGGAAAGTCTTAAATTACAATTTTCTCTTGTAAACCCCAAGACTGCAGACCACAGAGGACAGCCCCTTTCATGCAGATCCTTCTCCTCCTCAGTGAGCCTGGGCAGGCCCTTGGGAGACAGATGGTGGTGGATTTTCAGTCCTTGCCATGTGGTATAGAATGCAGTTTGAGGCCTGTCCCATCCAGCCCAGTTTTTAAGTATTCAGTGCATCTGAAGAGCATCTCAAGGGGAACAAAGATGCACCCCAGAACAAGCCTGCTGCTAGGAGCTTAGAATAGGCAGAAAAAGTCTAGGTAAATGTGGTAGAATAGGTTGAGGGCCTGAGGAAGGGTTCCATAATGCTTTGGGGGTACTGGAAGAGGCAAGGAGGGTTTCTTTCGCAGTGGGAAATAGAGCTGGCTTTATGCTTGCTCATGTGTTGTTTATCAACCCCTTTATTTTTTTTTTTTAAAACGGGGGATTGAACCTGGAGCCTTCACCCAGAGCAGCATCCCCAGCTTTTATTTTATTTATTTTTTGGTACTGGGGATCGAACTTGGGACCTTGTGCTTGCGAGGCAAGCGGCAGAACCACTGAGCTAAAGTCCTGGCCCTCCCAGCTTTTATTTACTTACTTATTTATTTTCACAAACACAGCGAGATCCTTTTAATACGCTTTGAAGATTTTTTCTGTAAAATGGCTTATATTTCCACAGGTACAATAGTGAGGAAATAGCCAGGGGCTTAGCTTAGTGGTGCAGCGTCTGCCTTGCAAGTGCAAGGTCCTGAGTTTAATTCCTGGTACCGGAAAAAAAAAAAAAATAGTGAGGGGCCTGGGGATTTAGTTCAGTGGTGCTGCCAGCCTGCCTCTCAAGCGCAAGGTCCTGAGTTCAATCCCCGGTACCAAACAAAAACAAACAAAAAAAAAGGAAATAAACTCTTCAATTTAATATGAAATATAAAAACAATTTTATAGATATATCCATAAAATGTAACTACTCATAACACTCTACATAGTAAATATGACCACCTCTTTCACTTCTAGACTATGTAATAGAGAATAGACTTTTAAAATGTTTCCCAGAGTCACAAGTGCATCTTAGAATGGACTATCATGTGGCTGACCTAAAGGAAGGCTTCCTGACACACCAATTTATAGTAATGATACTCAATGACAGAAATAGGGACCAATATTAATCAACTTCTTGGTTGTCTCTTGGTCTCACTTCCTTTGATCCTATAACCTTAGGAAGGCAATTTGCAAGGATGTGGGAATCAGTCACTTAGTATATGAAAACTCCAATATGATCTGGTGATAAATACTCCCAAATTTTCTAGTTCAAAATATCAAACTGACAGAAGAGTTGAAAACAGAAACTACTGTTATCTGAATACTCTTCACTTAGATCTACCAATTATTAATATTTTGCCACATATGCTTTTTCATATACATAAACACATGTATAAATAAAAAATTTTGGAGGGGGAGTGGGGAGCTATTTTTAATTAATATGTAGATATGCCATTTTACCTCTGACTACTTTAGCAAGTATCTCCTAAAACACTCTCCTACATAAAAGCAACATCTTATATTTTACCAAAGAAATTTAAAATTGATACTATGGATACAGTTCACATCTACATATCTCTTGATGCTAGCTGAAAACAGCCTTGACAATTGTTCCCCACTCTCTCCCATCATACATCATATTTGGAAGTTTCTTCAGTCCCCTTTAATCTTTCAATCTAGCACAGACAACTGCCTTTTGGCCTTTGGTGTCATTGTCAATTTTTAAGTCTACTTTGATTGTCTTGCAGAATGCTACCTGTTTCTTGTGAATGGATTCAGGTTAAATAGTTTTTTTTGGTACTGGGTATCGAATTTGGGACCTTGCACTTGCAAGGCAGGCGCCAGAACCACTGAGCTAAATCTCCAGCCCCAAGTTAAACATTTTTGCTGAGCATGTTACCTCCATGAGGCTGGGTACTTGTCACTGTGCCATCATTGGGGGGGCACCCAGAGTCAGATCAGACCTTACCTGAAATACTAAGTGTGGTCCCAAGGGTAAGGTGGTGACTGCAGGGCTTTGTAAAGGTATTGATTAATCTATAATAAGTGGTATAATACTTTCAGGATGTTTTGACTTATTTCTGGTGCCTCCATCTGTAAAGCTCTGATTATGTCTAGGGACAGACTGGGGTGAATGAACAGTAAAGAAACCTAAGGGCAAATGTATAGAAAATCTCCAGGATAATAATGCTCTAGCTGTGAGAAAGTCTTTAAAAAGTGAAAGCAGTAACTAGAGAAAAGACAAAGAGTTCCAGGATCACCCACAGAGCCCTAGGTTGGACAGGCCAGGGCCTCTTGGGCCCACAGAGAAGCACTTGCTTCTCAAGGGCCTGCAGTGGCACATGGGAGGGTTGAATGATGTGAAATCAGTGGCAAGGAGAAACCCTCTGGGCTGGCCCCAGACCTCTAGGAAATGATACTTGTGAATTTCCCTTCCCCTTTGTCTCATTCCAATGTAGTTTCACTCATTGCCTGAGAAAGACAGACTGCCATGGGCCTGCCTACCTCTGCCCCAGCAGTTTCCTTCCTTGAACTATTCCTGAGTTGGGGGTCTCCCAGCAAAGCAGGAAAGGGTGCACCAAACTTCCCAGCTGTAAGGGGGTGCAGTGGGCTCTCCAAGGAGGAAATGTTTAGTTTAATGTGAGCTAGGATTATCCTAGGGAGGGGATGCTTTGCCCCTGAGGTGTAAACTGCTGTTGCTGGGGAGAATAATTTATTGACCAACACAAGCAGACCATTCACCTTTCTGAGACAGAATTTTTTTTTTCCTGGTAACTGATCAAACTCAGGACTTTGTGCTTGCGAGGCAGGAGTGGTGCCACTGAGCTAAATTCCTGGTCCCTGAGACAGAATTTTAAAGGAATTATTGAACACAGCTTCTAACAAAGCCTGTAAATGACATTTTTCTTTACACAAGACTCTGGGAGCTCAGTGAAGGAAGACACAGATCATTTTCCAGTTACTAGTTCCATATGGGCTCCAACTAATCATAACCACAGAGCCCAAGAGGAGCTGAGGCAGCACCAGGATCTGGAATTTAAAACACAACGACCTCTCTCTCTCAAGGAGAATGTTGCCTAGCTCTCTGCAATGTGTGTCAGGGCAGTGTGGGTGTGCCAGTCTGAGGGCTGAACCCCATACCCTCATACTCCACGGCCCCCCAACAGGACAACATGGCCGGGGAAACAGTACATCTCTCCAACTGTGACAGCGAGAAGCAAAGCACGAGGCACAGAAGATCAATATGTCTCAGTGATGGGTTGTGTGGCTAATTGCTGACTAGGGACTTGGCATGCTTTCTCAAACCTCAGTGTTCTGCTTTTTCTTTGACTTTCAGCTTTCGTTTACCTCCCAAGAAAGTCTCTATCTCCTCATGAAAAAAATCTGGGGATGTCAACATAAAATAAAACTTAAGTTCTTGGGCACCTCCCAGGTTGAGGTCATGTTAAGTTTCAGGACATGGGGTACCCTCAACCAGACCAGAAATAATTCCTTTAGCTTTATATCACACAGCCCTCATTTAAAACGGGTCATGCCTGCCCCTTTTCAGAAATGCGTAGGCACATTAAGCATACATGAATCTCAGAGGAGCTGGCTAGCACACATTTTGCAAGACATTTCTCCTTCTTCCCAACTTCTCACTGTTGCTACAGTATATAAGCACACAAAATCCAAGTGAGAAGGACAGGAACTCTGGACACAGGTGATGCCTGACACCACAAAGTTGTATCTGGAGGGGAGTGTGCTTTACTATCCTTTCATGAGTTGAGGCCAAAGTGGTAAGGAAGGTCATTATCAGCACTTGTAGCTCCTGCTGGGCCCTGCTCCCAAATTCCTTTCTTGGCAGTTTCTCTAACATCGCTTCAACATTCAGTTCCCAGGGCAGCTTCTCTGGCCTCCTAAAAGTCATATCCTGCTAACCTCAAAGAGCAACTTGAGGTTCCCCTCAACCTGTCCTTCTCCCTCCAGGGGCAGCCCCAGTTCTCCTCAAAAAACCATGAGGAGCATCAGCAGCTTTTCTCTTGTCATTACCATGCTCCATAAGCCACAGCTTAAGTCTTGGGAAGGAATGAGCTGCCTGAGAAGGGAGTTAGTTAAGCAGCAGCTCAAGCTGTCACTCTGTTCAGGCAATGCAATGGATTTTAACAACAACAACAAAATTGTTCCCATGTAATTTGGTACTGAAAGCGGAAAGCTATCTTTTTACTGTATGCAGGAAATGATTTTCATAGATGCTGGCCACAGCTGGGCCATCTGTAAACCACAACATCATTTCTTTTTAGTAAATGGAAGATTTTTACTCACTGCATCACTGACCACCAAAAACAATTCCTATCTCTAAAGCAAGAGAAATGGTCAGTGGAGCTTCTTTTTTTAGCCTGGCCAGCCAGGGGTTGCTAAACCAGCTTTTCACACAGAAATATGGATTGTTCTCCAAGACTGTCATGCACCCCTACTTCCGAGGGATAGACAAACCCTTAAACAAATCTGGTTTCTTTGTATCTGGGACCCTTCAGAGTACGTGCTCTGGTGACCATGACCCACAATGGGTCACAATGTGAGATGTCTACAGGTCATGGCTGGCAAAGATGTTCAGCAATTGCTGGCTAGCAAGTGGAAGGTACGTGGAAACAAAGCCAACCGACCATGCCAGGAACACACCGAGAGAATACTAATTTAAAAATCCAAGTGTGTGGCTGGATGTGGTGGTGCATGTGTGTAATCCCAGCACTCAGGGGGCAGAGGCAGGAGGATTGCTGTGTGTTCAAGGCCAACTTGGACTACATAGTGAGTTTGAGGCTGGTCTGAACTATATACCGAGACACTGTCTCAAAAAACAAACAAAACAAAACAAATAAAAGTCCAGGTATGATCATCTAAAGCAGAGCAGACTATTTGGTTCCCAGATACGTGCTTATCAGTCTATCCTCTGGGAACTTGGCATCACCCTCCCTGCAGAGTGTAACCTCTAACCTGTGGCTCCTCACCCCAAAGCCAGTGGGGTGCCTGTAGGAGTCTGTGACTAACACTTCTCCAGGGGACCAACAGCTCAGCTAATGATTCCGTAAGGCTGTGTGAGCACGTTCATCACGTTTATTACTCTGCGGCCCAGCTGCAGGGAAGAAGTTTGGAGCTGGACACTGATGGTCTCATCTCAATGACACAACCAAAAAGGCACTCAGGTGAAGACCAGAGCCAAACCCAAAACGTGAACTCAGTCACACTGAAACAGCTTTCCTCTAAAGAATGGAAACCACTCAAGTATAAGCTACTAAATATATACTAAATATTTGTATTCCGAAAGCATGCTGGAAAATATGATGACCAATTATTCTTACTTTCAGCTAATATATATTTTTTAATGGCAATAGGGCTTGAACTCAGGGCATGGTACAAGTGCTCTACCAATGAGCTACATACATCCCCAGCCCCCTATCTATCTGTCTATTTTTTTTTTTTTTTTTGAGACAGGGCCTCTCCATATATTCCAGACGGGCCTCACTGTGATCCTCCTGCCTTAGCCTCCCAAGAGGTGGGATTACAGGCGTGCACTACCACGCCTGGCACTCCATTTTATTTTTGAAACAGGCCTCAGGAAGGTTCTCCGGACGCATCAAATTTGCCATCCTCTTGCTTTAGTCTCCCAAGTAGTTTGGGATTACAGGTGTATACCACTGCACTTGGAAGCTAATACTTTTATAAATGGTTTTACTTAGTTAGATAAGAATTTACCCATTTAAAGCATACATTTCAATGCTTTTTAGTATAGTCATTATTCCAATCTAATTTTAGAACATTTTGTCATCTCCATCAAAAACCATTCACACTTATTAGCAGACATTCCCTATTCTTCCCAACCATTAATCTACTTTTTCCCTCTATAGAGTTGTGTGCCTCTCAGCTAATAGCTTTTTTTTTTGGTACTGGGGTCAGCTAATAGCTTTAAGCCATAAGTTTAAGATTTTATATAAATAAAGGTACAATTCTTAATGAGAAATGTAATTGTGTTGTATACCTATAATATACCAATAAAAGAATTTAATAAAGTGCAACAACAACAAAAAAAGATTTTATATAAAATTCACAAGCAGCACATCTCTCAGCTATTATCTATTACAGACTCATTTTTTGGTACCGGAGATCGAACTCGGGTCCTTGAGCTTGTGGAGTGGGCAGTGCACCACTGAGCTAAATCCCCAGCCCTACAAAGCACATTTAAACATTCATAATTTGTCCTCTATGTTGGTCATACATTAATTTTGTAAGGGCCAAGAAAATCAGAACTCTAGGCTTTAGATAAGAATATTGGAATATATCAGCACTGTTTGTATGTGAAGTCCCAGGTATCACCAAAACTATGCTGAATCTGCAGTCAGTGCAAAATCTGTGCCTGCCCCTTAATTACGATTTATTTATTTTTACTCTGGTCAAGTTTATCTCTCTGAGTTTCAAGTAACCAATTAGTAAAATGAGGGTGTTATCAAGTACCTTGAAGGACAATTAAATGAGATAACCACAGACCACACCCTTATCTATACAGAACGACTTGGTGTGCAGACCTCTCTTGGCCACTAGAGACAGAAACAGATACACAAATAAGCAATTATGTTTTGAGAAGACGGCATAGAGTTGGAGGGTACAGGGGATCGGGAAGTGTGTGTCTGAAATTGGAAAGATGAGAAGGAATTGCCAGAAGGGTAGGCTGGAGAAGAAACTCACACAGAGGCAATATGCACTCAGCACCAGGCCTGGCACACTGAAGTAATCAGTGCTTCCTGTGGCCTTCACTTTCGTGCTCTTGTGTCCTTGAAAAGATGTGCTCTAGAATCCAGAAAGAAATTTTTTAAATTGCTGCCACTAGAAAAATCTGGGGCTTGGGAACTGCTTGTTTTACCTTTTTCTTAACTAAGTCATGTCTGGTGACAAATTATATTTTAAAATTCAGAGGCTGGGGATTTAGCTCAGTGGCTCTGCCACCTGCCTCAGCGCAAGGTCCTGAGTTCAATCCCCAGTGCCAAAAAAAGAAAAAAATCGGTTTCTTTCTTCCCTCCCTACAAAGTTTGATTTTGAAACAAGAGTTTCAAAAGAGTTGGTATCTCTCTCTCTCTCTCCCTCTCTCTCCCCCTCTTCCTCTCTCTCTCGCTGTGGATTGAACCCTGGCATGCTTCACCTCTGAGCTACGTCCTCAGCCTTTTTGTTTTTTCATTTTGAGAGCCGGGTGTGGTGGCACACGCTTGTAATCCCAGCACTCAGCAGGCCAAGGAAGAAGAATTGCTGCAAGTTTGAGGCTAACCTGGGCAGTGAGTTCAAGGCCAGCCTGCACTACAAAGTAACACCTTATTTCAGAAGAGAGAGGAGGCAAGCTCTCACTAAATTACCCAGGCTGGCCTCGAACTTGTGGTCTTCCTGCTTCTACTTCCAACAAAGCTGGGATTTCAGTTATGTGCCACTATGCCTGGCTGTCATAATTTATTGTCTTTATTGTTTACAATTTCCCTGCTAGAATGGAAACTCCACAAGGGGTATGACCAATGTTTGTTTTGTTCACTTATATAACCCAAACACCTGGCATAGTGCCTGGCATCTCATAGGCACTCAATATTTATTAAAAGAATGTATGAGAAGGGCCAGGGATTTAGCTTAGTGGTTCCGCTGCCTGCCTCACAAGCACAAGGACCCGAGTTTAATCCCCAGTATTGGGAAAAAAAAAAAAAAAAAAAGAATGTATGAGCCAAGTGTGGTGGTGCACATCTGTAATTCCAGCTACTCAGGAGGCCGAGGCAGGAGAATTGTGAGTTTGAGACTATACTGGGCAACATCATGAGGCCCCAACTCACAACAAAAATATTAGGAAGTGATACCAGCCCTGTACATTATAAATAAGTTCCCATTAGTGATAAGTAACAACACCGCACTGGCTACTGTCTTAGTTGCTATTCAACCTTAGCTAGGTTTCTACAGGGGAGCTAAGTACTTTGGAGCAAGCAGAGGTAAAGCATTTGTTTATTGCAGCAGATAACAAACATTCTTGGATGGCTGTTAGTAACCTGGAATTTGTCCTAGGCTGTGGGAATTTGTCCATCCCACAAAGGACTAGAATGCTCACGACACACAAATAAGGGACAAAATTAAGGAGAATGGTGAACAAATCTTTGCCCCCCCCCCCGCCACGATAGCAATTTTCAGAAAAAAAGAAATAGTGAGGGAGGGAGAAAGAATTTGGATTCATTTTACATAAATATGGAACTCTATAATAACCAGATCATGAAGTCAACCAAAGACCTTCCTATGTGCGGCATCAAGGTTTTCTCTGTCACTGGTTAAAACACAGCTAGGCTATTTTTGTTTGGTTTTGGGGGGCTAACTTTTTTTTCCCTTGTGGTGCTCGGGATCAAACCAAGGGTCTTATGCATGCTATGCAGGAGTTCTGCCACTAAGTTACACCCCAGCACTAGGGTGCTAGTTTCAAAGCCTGTCTACTGCTCTGTTATGACCCAAGAGCTGCCTGGACCCAGTCTGAAAGCTAAAAACCAACTTTGGATGGATTTAATTAGAGCAATTAACTAACTCAATACTCAGCCAACTGAACAATTTCTTGTCAGAATCTGCCAGAAAGAATTTTTCAGGTGTACAGATTTTCCAGTGGCAGCAAGTTGAGCTGCAGAAAAGATGACCACTCTCTCCAGCTGTCATGTCTTGCCACGCAGAGGTAAGAGAATCATACATTCAGAGGGATCTGAGCTGTGTGCACAGTGGACAGGTTAAGGCAGCTAGAAAGAAATACAAAACAGACTGATGTCTGTCACTGCTGAGGATCTTAGTGCCCATTAAGAACTTTAGGGATAGTGCTCGCTTTGGCAGCACATATACTAAAAAAGAACTTTAGAGATAAAAAGAAGACCCTAAAAGCTTTTAGCAAGAGAGTGGTAAATGAAGTCATATACAAAGATTCAAGACTTCCAAATGGCTTAACAGACTTCCTGAAGCTGGAAGACTGACAATGGAGCAACGGCTTCACCACTCCAAAGGAAAATCCTTTTCCACTTGCAGTATTACATCCAGTAAAAGTTTTATTAGTATAAAACAAGACAGAACAAAGTCATTTTTAGACATACAAGTATTTAAAAAAAACCGTCTTCCTCAGGAAGTTATGGATAGTGGATTCTATCAAAATGGGGTTGTAGGGCTGGGGATTTAGCTCAGGGGCACCATGCCTGCCTCACAAGTGTAAGGTCCTGGTACAAAAAAAGGGAGGGGGGGTTGTAAACCTAGAAAGAGAGAGCTGTGGGATACTAGAAATAGGAGAAGTCCATGAAGAGGGAAAAAAGGAAGTCACAGCACAAGCTGCACAGACAGCCAGGAGCACAAAGAGCCCAGTCTTGAGTAGAAGGGTGGAAAGCTCTCGAAGGGATGGGGGAATGGTAAGGGGAGGGATGGAATTAATATTATAGAGTGCAGAGGACTATAGAGTGAAATATATAGTAGAATATACAATACAGTGGAAATTAATCTTCATAGGCAATTTACAGCTTTGGCAGAGAGTCTGGAAAAAAATTTGAAGACATAGAAAACCAACCAACCCCCACCCCCATCTATATCTATGTATTTGCATCTATAAATGAATGAAAGCTAGTCTATACTCTCACTCAGCGAATAATACTAACACAGTGATCATTATAATATAATTAAACTGGAAGAATGCAAAGACAGCTGGGATGCTGGGGACAGGAGTTGCTATGATCGACCCTTCCTTCCTTCCTGTGCCAGGGATTAAATTCATGGTCTTGTGCATGCTAAGCAGGCACTCTACCACTGAGCTACATCCAGTCAAGTTGGTGCTTCTTAAAAACTGAGTGAAAAGGAAATTAATAAATAAGGCCTAAATTTATAAAGCAAGAAAGAGCAATATACTAAGAACATTATTTTAAAATGTAGACAAAAATGCCAGAAGAAATAGCTAAAAAGGTCCTGAAAAGCAGGACCCAAGACTGAGTCAGGGGACCACATGATACATTTAGATTTTTCAAACTACATACCTGTATCACTCTGCTTTTAAAAAAATTTAACAGCCAGGTATGGTAGTGCATACCTGTAATCCCAGCACTCAGGAGACTGTGAGTTCAAGACCAGCCTAGGCTACATAGTGAGTTCAAGACCAGTCTCTATATAGTGAGCCCTTGTCTCAAAAAGCCAAAAACCAAAAAACTCCAAAACCAAAATGATAATGTTTGTGTTAAAAATTTTTAATGTTTGTCAGAAAAAGATGAGAAGGGGATTTTTCTGGATCATCGTCAGTCTTCCCCTTTTAGTCTCTTGGCCTTCCTAATTTTGAATGTGTCCTGTTTAACCTCTGCTGATGCTTTAACATGCTTCCTTTTGTTTTTTCTTAGTAAGAAATTCTGTCATAAAGGATGTGCACAGTCCTTTCTGTAATATCAAAGTACCTGAATGGAGTTGCATTTGATAGCACTCTATGCATGCATCCTTTGTTCTAATTAATCCATTTACTCATTCAAAGTGTCCTACAATCCTACTCTGCCAGCAGCCATGCTGAAGACAGGGACACAAAGTATATGCATGGCTATTTTTCCTGAGGAGCTCTGGCCCCTGACAGTATCCAATATCAACTAAAATGTCAAGAATGAAGTCCCCTTTCCAGCTTCTCCCTCAAACACATACTATAATATTTTTTAGTTGTTTTTAAGTGCTGTCTAAAAACCACCAGCTTTGGAATAAAAACTCTGGGGTATTCTCCTTGACCCCCTGAATCAGGCTCTTCAGAGGGGCCTGGATCTGCACTTTATCAAGGGCACATTGAGGTTTGTAGGCCATAATTTTACAGTGAGTTCCTGATGTCTTCCATTGAAACACATAACTATTTTAAGTAATTACCTAACCTTTTGGAGATAAGCTTAATGGTCTGTTGGGTAATTCAGGCAAAACTGTGGACTCCATTTAGGTCAACCAGGCTTAGTCATTAAGACAACATGAGGCTTGTATGTATTTATGTATGTATGTATGTATGTATGTACGTATGTATGTATGTATGTATGTATTTATGGTATCAGGGATTGAACTCGGGTCCTTGAGCTTGCAAGGCAGGCGGCGGAACCACTGAGCTAAATCCCCGGCCCTAAGGCTAGTTTTTAAAACTGATGAATATATAGATTCAGGATAGAGGTAAGCCAGGTGGGCTAGTCTGTTTTCTACATCTGGCTTTGAACTCATTAGGCAAAAATCACTCAACTTACTGCCCTTTTTCCACTGAAAAAGCTGATGAAATCCCCTGTCCCTGGTGAGTACAGTGCTAACATGATGAAAACTAGAACATTCTTCCAGTACCAACTCTACAAAGTTTAGAATCATACTTATTTCTCAGTAAATTCCGTATACTGTTAACTAGAATATGAAGAGTTTATACCTCTCATGAGACTGACCCTCATTTTACTAGTAAGCAAGTTCCATTGTCCATCTCCAAGTACACTGGGTCAAAGAAGCACAATTTTGCTATTATTCTGAAGGCTGCCTCTCAGGCAGTCTAGCCCTTATAACAAAATGAAGCAAATTACAATTATTTAAAAAAAAACCCCACAAAGTTAGTCCTGTTATTCAGGACAGACCTCCTCTGCCTCTGGCACTGCTCTACCTGCTATGTGGGGACATCAAGCTTTGATGGCCAGGAGCTTAGAAGAAACATCAACGGAGCAGTACTGCCTGCCTCTGCACCTGCCCTGTTCCACTGGGGACCAAATGCAGTCTGTCCTCCTCCTGTCCACCAGGATTTGGGCATTGACACCAGGGAGAAGGATAAGCGATCACTTCAGTCTCTCCAAGCTTACCCTACCAAGCTGTTTTTGGCATTAAAATGTCTATACAGGGCTGGGGATTTAGCTCAGTGGTTCTGCCTCCTGCCTCCCAAGCGCAAGGTCCCAAGTTCGATCCCAGGTACCAAACCAAACCAAACCAAACCAAACCAAAAAAACTTGTATACAGTGAAACACCCAGATTAAAGGTACTGTTTATCTTCCATCTATTTTAGCAAATGCATACCCTGTGTAACTCATACCCATTGTCAAAATACAGAAGTTTCCATCCTGGAAAGTTCCCTTCCCAGTCAACAGCAATGACTATTGTGACGTCTATCACAGTTACGTCTTGTTTTGAACTTTATATAGATGGAATAATGTGGTATTTATTCATTCATGTCTGGTTTTTTATGTAGCACAATGTTTTTGAGATTCATCTATGTTGTATGTATCAATAGTTTGTTCCTTATTATTTTTTGAGCAGTACTAGGGATCTATCCCAGGGCCTCTGCATTGAGCTATAGCCCCAGCCCTTTAAAAAAAAATTTTTTTTTTAAATTTTGAGAAGTGTCTATGTTGCTAAATTACTCATGAGCTTGTGATCCACTTCAGCCTCCCAGAGTGCTGGAATCACAGGTATGTGCCACTACATTCGACCTGTTCCTTATTAATGCTACACTTTTATCATCCTCCTATCCCTGGATACCAGAGCTGTTTGCAGTTTTAAACTATCATGGATAAAACTTACTTGTATAAAGGTTTATTTGTAGACACCTTTTGGGGGGAGGGTGAAAACAAAAGTAGAATTGCTAGGCCACAGAGCAGGTATGTTTAACTTTACAAAAAAAAGCTAAACAATTCTCCAAACTTATGAACTCTCATAATTTACATTCCTACCTGCAATGTATTGGAGCTCTGTATCCTCAGCAACAGTTGATGTTAGTCTGTTTCATTTTAGCCTTTTCAGTGGCTGTAAACTGAGATTTACTGTGATTAATTTACATTTCCTCAATATCTATCAATGATGAACACTTTTTCCATGAACACACTTATTTGTACAAATTCTTTTGTGAAATATCTGTCAAAACTTTTTGTCATTCAGAAAGTTGGACTGTCTTATTATTCAGATATGTTCTTTCATATATATATGATATACATTTTGCAGATATTTTCTTGTCTGTGGCTGTTTATTCATTTTCTTAGTATCTCTGGATAAGCAGAAGAGGTGTCTGCAAGGCTGCTGGGTTAACATAAAAGGAAATAAGGTAACGTTATGGATTTAAAGAAAAATGTTAGCATTTCTTCTTTAAATTATTTGTTTATGGAAGCAAATACAGAACCATTATACTCACTCCACTGCTTAAGCACAAACTAAATTTTAAAAAGACAACAATCTTTGATGGCTGCCCCCTTCAGATAAATGCTATGCTGTGCGGCGGTGCCAAAGTAAATCATGGGGAATGGTAGTGAGGGGATATGCCCCTGTCAAATGAGAATTAGGAAGGTTAAATCCTGAGATGGTGTTGTTATCAAACCAAAAAGTTGGGAGCTTTTTTGTTTTGATTTTCTATGGAGAGGGAAGGAAGTAAAAAGGCTAGAAAGGAAGTTCTGAAAGCCTTTCATATTGCACTCTAGTTATTAATACAGCCCATTCTTTTTTTCTCTCTCTCCACAAGCTGATTAAAAATAGGGAAGCTATGGTGGTCAGAGCAAGACATGAAGATGTCAAGATGTCTGGGCTTCACTCCTCACATCTCTGCTGTGTGTGCTGCCCTTCATCCTGGGTAAATCACTTCTTCACATGTTCTCTTTTGGGGACTGAGACAGAAACCAGTGTGGCTCCACGAGAGGCTGAGAGCTTTATTAATCATTAATGTTCCATAAGAGCTTCCTTGGAACAGAGGCATTGGAACATTAGTTACATAACCATCATCTGGAAAGGCCAGCATCGCCACGCTACCCCCTCACCCGCATCCAGGACTGGCTGCTTCCTGTAGCACCCTACCCACTGCAGATGGGCAAATATTTATTTGCCTCCAGTAACAAATCCCAACAAAATGTTTTAAAACAACAGAATGAGTGAAAAGGAGGAGGAAAGGGCATGATAATGTAGATAAAATAGCCACAACAATCTCACCTGTCCAGACATTCCTGCCAGCCCTACTGCTCTAGGGAACATTCACATTCACTAAGGATGCAAGCCCTACAAGCAGCCCACTGACCTGCTAGATCACTGGTACCAAGCCAACAAGCAGAGACCAAAGCTGGAGGCAGTTCGAGTGTGTCAGAGGTTTTCCTCAGAGCAGAGGAGGAAAGAAGGGAGAAAAGGCTGCTTGTGGCACAGTAAGTTGGTTGCATACCTTACACTATTCTTGTTTAGTTGTCAAAATAACACTTAAAAAGAAACAAAGGGTAGAATGCTTGCAGCTTTATCTGTTTCACGAAACTAGAAGGTCTGGAGACAAAGAAAAACACCTACTGAGTGGGTCAATTGACAGACTAAGGGCATGTGTGTGTGTAAGCTAAAAATGGCTCAGGTGTCCCCCAAATTAGTCCCCTAATAAGATATGGTCCTTGGGCCTAATTCTATGATAATTCCAAGATAGTCTTCTGTGTTAGGTTGCCAGGTCATAAATGTGGTAGCCTGTCCCTGGTCAGCTTCAGATGCCTTTGGGTCTCTTGATTTACAATTATATGTTTGAGCTATTAGATCATGAAGTATAAATTTTTCACAATTCTTGTCCATGCCGCTTTGCCTTATAGGACAAAATAACTTAAGCCTTTACTTGTTTTATACTTACAGTCAAAATTTAAGATGATCAAAAAAGGATCGAGGGAAAAGTAGTCTCCTATGTATCTCTTCTATCCCCGGTCCCTTCACACAATTTTTCTTCAAGGCAAACAGTTACCAGTTTCTTTTTCTTTTTGGTACTGGGGATCGAACTTGGGTCCTTGCGCTTACGCAGCAGGCAGCCAAACTACTGAGCTAAATCCTCAGCCCCTAGTTACCAGTTTCTTATGTGTCCATCCAGAGAGATACTGTGCATGAAAATCACTGATAGTTCACGGGGGACTTCTCTATTCAGTAGCTCATTTCCCGCCTGATCTTAAAAGCATTTTAACAAATGTCCATATAAGTGGTACCTTGGTTCATGAATTTAATTTGTCCTACGATTTTGGAAAAGATGGCCACATTTGTATTTGGGCGGGAAAGATGGCTGTGTTCATTAACCGATGCAGAGTTCTCAAACAAAAACATTTTGCCAAACACTTCTGTTTGCAAACCAAATGATTTGTAAACAAAAGTGTTTATGAACCAAGGCACTCAATTTTCATTTGAATTTAGACATAAAGGTCTGCAAGAATAAAAAATATCAAGGATATAGCAGGGGATAGGCCCACGACAAAACAGAGGACTGACTCCAAAATGACCACAGAATTAGGGGTAGATGATTAGAAGTGGACAAGAATCATCTGGGTAGAATTAACATAGCCTCCTCTAAATAAGTAAACAAACAAAACAGTTTAAGCTGCCCCTCCACCCTTGTCTTCCTGCACCTTCCTCCCAACCCCTCTGAAATCAGGTACACCTGGATTTGCAGTGTCACTGAACAAACACTGATTGAGCACCTTCTGGAGCCACACAGTCCCTAGGAGCTAAGAATACAGCAGAGAACAAAGAACTCAGTCCTCAAGGGGCTAAACCTGAAGTCCAAACAGGTAACACAGAAGCCAGGAGGAAAAACGCAGGTGTTGGTAGGCGCAGAAGAGGAATGTATGGTGTGTAGGTATGTGTGTTGGGTCACTGCAGTTACGGCTGAGGAGGGGTCTTGAAGAAGGCACAGTAGAGTTGGAGCTCTGTAAAGAACAATGTGAAAATACAAAAACCAGAGAGAACATCTAAGTAGCATGAACAGGTGGCACTCTGAGGCAATGTGTAGAAGACATAAAAGAGAGTTTGGACTGGGCAGGATCATGAGAAGGCCCTCCATTTCTTCCTGCCAGAGCTATTTCCTATATATACAAACTGTATTGTATACATTCCCCTTAAAAACATACCTTGATTCATGAGCCTTTTTCCACAATTCTGGTCGTAAACCGAGATGGATGTTGAATCAAATTTAGTGGTTAGGTCCAATGTTGATTTAAGGGGAAACGTGATTCTGTTCTCACATAATTCAGTTTGTGATCAGAATTGTTGAGAGAAATGAGTTCGTGAATCAAGGTACCACTGTAAATGCTTATATACCCCCTACACTATTCTGCTAGCTTTTTTCACATATCCACAGTATTTCCTCTCAGACAAGACCTAACCAGAAAATAAGCCCTAGCATGATTTTTCAGGATGCTTGAAATGTAAGCCCTACTCCAGAAATAAGCCCCAGTTAAGATAGCCAGATGGATGAATTTAGTATGTCTGCTGCAACATACAATGGACATATTGAATTATAAAATATTAATATATATAATTAAGTATAAATATTATTGACATTAATACCTAAATGATAATATAAATGATAATTAAGTATTTGTAAATACCCAAGCAGGCACCTTCAGATGACAAGTAAATGCCTCAGATGAACAGATGAACTCGAGACTTATTGCCGAATGACCAATCAGAGTACAGACACAACACATGAATGTGTGCACTTGATAACGAACAGACATGGTTGTGTCTAATATGAACCTTCATAATTCAATATGTCAACTGTTGCACATGGAAAAAATAAGACACTCCCTGAAAATAAGCCCTACTGTGTCTTTTAGAGCAAAAATTAATATAAGAACCAGTTTTATTTTCAGGGAAAAACAGTATGTATTTAAAAGATCATTCCCTACCAATACATAAAAGATATCCTCATTCTTTAAAACCATGTTGGGCCAGGGATTTAGCTCAGTGGTTCCGTTGCTTGCCTTGCAAGCACAAGGACCCAAGTTCGATCCCTGGTACCAAAAACAAAACAAAACAAAAAAAAACCCATGTTACTCCACCGTATAAAAGAAGCATAATTTAAGCGCAAGGACCCGAGTTCGATCCGCAATACCAAAAAAAAAAAAAAAAAAGAAGCATAATTTATCAAGTGGTCATGACTGATGGCCTGCCAAAGGTAAGCTTATGCCACTACAAACATGGACAGGTATATCCGTGTCAAAGCAATGTTATCAAACTTGATCTTGTCATTTCTCTTTTTATAAGCAAAATTTAGCATCTTTTCTAAAGTCTAAGAGCCACCTGTAGTTCCTTTCTTGTGAGCTTCCAGTTCCTTATTCTTTAAAATACTGGACAGTTCATAGGTTTCTTATTGATTTGGAGGGGTCTCAGGGAAATCTACATCTTGTTTGGGTTTGAGTGGCAAACAGCTTTCTCTGGGTTTGTTGTCCTTGTTTATGACGGTCTTTGCCAAGAAAGTTTTTTCTTATTAGGAATTACTAGTCTAAGGTTTCAAAGAATGTTCTCTTCATTAAAATGGATGTTGCCTCTAAGGAGAGTAATATTAAGAAGTGTCTGTTTGTTGATGGTAATGATCCAGCTGCAAGAGAAATGGTGGTGTACACTGTGGAAATCAATAGGGAGATACCTCCAAAAACGAGGATTAGAGGTCCCATTTGACCCAGCTACCTCTTCCTCTGCTGGGTACCTTCCCAAAGAATTAAAAGCATCATACCACAGTGATATATGCACACCCACCCATGTTTATAGTGGCAGAGTTTGTAATAGCTAAGACTTGGAAACAGTCCAATTGCCCATCAATTGGAGACTGGATAAAGAAGATGTGGTTTTTTTATAAAATGGAGTACTACTCGGCCATAAAGAATGAGAAACTAGAGATATTTATAGCTAAGTGGATGCACATTGAGACCATACTCTTTTGTTGGTACTGGGGATCGAACTTGGGTCCTTGCGCTTGTGCAGCAGGCGGGAGGCCATACTCTTTAAGTGAAATAAATAGGACAAAAATGTAAATATTCAATAGTTTTCTTGGTGTGAAAAATTAAGAGTGTAAATAAGGACTGAAATGTATAATTGATAATTGAAATAGGAAGAAAAGGTCTAAAGGAGTAGGGAAGTGGGAGGGGTAAGGGAAAGGAAAGAAGGGAAAAGAAAAAAAAATAAGAAAAAAACATGAGAAAAGGAAAAAATGGAAACAAAGTCTTTGTAAACAGGGAAGGGTTGAGGGGGTAAAGGGAGGGCAGGGGAATGGGGAAAAACTAAGAACCAAGATGGATTATGTAAAGGTACAAGATCCCAATGATGAATGTAACTGTATTGTATACCTAAAATGTACCGATAAACTTAATCAAAAAAAAAAAGAGAGAAATGGTGGTGTGGCCAGAGAAGGAATGAACACAGGAGCGAGGCCCTAGGGCACAGGTGTAATAGAAAGCACTAGAAGCAGCTCTTCATCCTCACTGAAGGCAGGCAAGATCCAGGAGACAGGCACTGGAAGCACACGGAAGTCGCTGCTTCTGACTTTCTCCCCTTATTGCTATACCTACTTTCTCCTTGTCCTTGACCAATAACCTTGGTGCTTGAGAAGTGCTGGCCCTTGTCTTCCTTTGTTCTTTCCAGTGAGGTCAATATCCACAGAAAATCCAAACTTGGCCTCTCAATTTTTTGACCTGCTCAGGGCCAATAAATATTTTTTTAAGCCCCAGTCAGCTACCTATTCACACAGGTTTCTCTCATACCCAACAAAATTTCCACAATCTTTACTCCACTCTGAATATTTTCTCTTATTCTTTTTGACTTAGATGCTTTTATTCTTCCACTAACCTCAATAGGAAATCCAGTACACAAGGAAAAAGAATTTGGAAGTAGTGCTGGCTACAAGGGAGACATCTGTCTCACCTCTGGGTCTCAGGGAACAGGAAGGATGAGAGAAAATCTCCAAAGGTTGCAGTGTCTCTAGGGGGCCACTGGGGCCGGTTTCAGAGATGGCATCACTCATCAAGGAAGCTGAAGCTACAGAGAGATCTTGAGGCTCTGAAGGGGATATGAGACAGGGAGGGTAAGATTCAGGGTAGAGTGCGGATGAGGACTGTGAAGATGATGACAATATGGAGGATTGCACTTCTGGGGATAAGCCCCAGAGATGACAGCATCACGTGACTGAAGACTTCCTGGCTGCTTTTGCTGGATCTAGTGATGTCACTGCTGATGCAAGCACGCAGCCGCTCAGGTTCAAATGGTTACCGGCCTGAAGCATTTTCTGGGTTTGTTTTTTTTCCCCCCTTTGGTCATCAATGCGTCTGTTCCCCTTTTCATTTTCTAGACAACATCTCTCTGGTACTTCTGTAGAAGTGGAATCATGAGTGGGAAACTAAGCTCCTGCATACCTGAAAAATGTCCTCCTTTGCCCTTAATACCTGCGGGACAGCTCCTCTGTGTACACTCTGCACCCTGAGGCTCTATGCAACTTTCAGAACATGAATATGTTGCTTCTGGGTCTTTCTGCATCCAGTTCTGCGTGACTGATGCCAATATGATTCTTTCTTCTTTGAAAGACTGGAGCCAGATATGGTGGTGCACACCTGTAACCCCAGCAGGCTGAGGCAGGAGGATTTCTGTGAGCTCAAGGCCAGCCTGAACGACACAGCAAAACTCTGTCTCAAAACAACAAAAAGCTGGACTGTTTTCTCACTTTGGAAGCCTTCAGCATTTTCCCTTACCCTTAGTGTTCTAACATGTGCAAAATGTGAGTCTTCCTAAATTCATACACTTGTGAGGGGTACTCAGTCAAAACTATCATCCCAAAGATTCTTGCTTTCCTTCTGTTCTGGGCAATTTTCTTGTTTCTTGCTTTTTGGGTACCTACTCTTCCACCTCCACCACCTTCCTTCTCTCTCCTCCTCCTAGAATTCACTGGATGGACACTGGAACTTCTTAAAGATCCTTCTGACTGTATTCAAGTCTTTTCAGTCATCCTTTTCTCTCTCTTTTTAGGGGGGGTGGGGTTTGAGACAGGGTCTTGCTTTGTAGTGTCTCTTTTTATTTTTTATAGTATAGGGAGGTTTTTTTTGGTACCGGGGATTGAACTCAGGTCCTTATGCTGCGAGACAAGTGCTGGAACCACTGAGCTAAATCCCCAGCCCTAGGGATTTTTTTTTTTGAGACAGAGTCTCACTATGTAGTTCAGGCTTGTCTTGAACTCACTGTGTAGCCTAGGCTGACCTTAAACATGTGGCGATCCTCCTGCCTCAGGCTCCTGAGCACTGAGATTACAGGCATGTGCCACCACACCAGGCTTTCTAGTCTAAGGAAATTCTTTGTTTCTTTTTCTCCTGTTTATTAATTCCCTTTAGTTGTATCCATACTATTTGGCCTCTCTAATTAGGTTCTAGCTTAAAAATCATGTTTTATTTCCAAGGTCTAGGAAATAAAATTCATTGTTTCTCATATAGTTTGTTCTTATTTCATGAGTGCAGTATTCTCTTTTTACCCTTTCAGGAAGAAAATACATTTCCCTTAAAGTTTCCTTTATGTTCTATTTACCTGGATCTTCCAATAATAGCTTTTCAATTTCTTGAATTTGGGGTTTCTTTTTTGACATTGAATTCCTGGCAATGGTTGAGGACTCTTACTTTTGTGCATATCACCCGTATGTCTTAGACCCCCTGGTGTGTAAATGCTCTATCTATTCACTGCAGCCAGTCTCCACCAAATATAGGGAAGGGGCAGGATGTGCAGGACTTCTGGACTTTAACTTCCAACTTTTTTTGTGTGTTTTTTTTTGGTACCAGGGATCAAACTCAGGACCTTGTACTTTTGAGGCAGGTGCGGTGCCCCTGAGCTAAATCCCTGGCCCAACTTCCACCTTTAATTAGTTCCATCTGTCTTCTGTCTGTAAGGAATTCCTCGTGTTTCCAGACTATGCAGGGCACTTTCTTCTTTTTTCTTTCAGTGACACATTTAGGAAGTTGGGGCTCATATGTGGTGGCATGTATTTAGCTGTCATCTTGAGCCATCTTAACAAGGGTCATTCAGCATTACAAGGTAGAGACTGTTCAGAGATATATGGCACGACTGTATCAGGAGATATATGCCTTCCTTTAGCGGAAAATAAAGATTCCTTAAAAAATCTCCAAATGACAGTGAGAAGGTATCTTTAAATTATCAATCCTTTTTTTTTTTTTTTTTGGTACCAGGGATTGAACTCGGGACTTGCACTTGTGAGGCAGGCATTGGAACCACTGAGCTAAACCCCTGGCCTTGGCCCTTCAATCCATTACTTTCTTTGCTTAGTTACCAAATAAAGCTTCCTGCTATTGATTTTTCTAGGTCCTGGTTTTAGGATGTTCTAACAGGACAAACTCCTATAGTTACAGAAATAGTAATTGTAAGTTAATAAGTATTTGAACTTTCTAAAACAAATAATAATACCAGTCCCATGACTGTTATGAATCAATTCATTAGAATCTGACTGGGAAAATGACATTTCTAGAACAGCAAAGCTAGGAAATGATCCTGTAACAGACATGACCACAGCCCCAAGGCCTCCTTCAAATTACAAAATATCATCAACAATCAATCACTAAGAGAAAAATAATCTGGGAGAAGAAAAAATTTCTGGTTACTCAAATATAACCTGATTTAAAGGAGACTGTTCTTTCTCTAGTAAGCTAAAGACAAGATCTGCCTTCTTTAAGAAGATGCTGGGCTAGGACTAGGGATTTAACTCAGTGGAGCCTCGCCTGCTTTGCAAGTGCAAGGTTCTGAGTTCGATCCCTGGTACCACAATAAAGAAATAAATAAATAAAAGATGCTGGGCTAAAATGTTTACTAAAGGAGGTTTCTTTTGCTTCCTCTCCACATTAAAATATTTACATAAAATCAAAACTATTTTGTTATATTCAAGTTTCTAGACCAAAAATTGGTGGGATAAATCCTTTAACAAAAATGTCATTGTTTGGGAGAGAAGGAACATAAAACCAATTTGGGCTAGGGGAGGTGTAGTTCGGTGGTAGACTATTTGCCTAGCATGCACAAAGGCCTGGGTCCAAGCACCAGTGCTGCCCCTCACCACCATCAAAAGCCAGTTTTATTAAGTTATTTTTTTCTGTTGGCAGTACTGAGGATCGACTCTCCGGCTTCACGCATGCTAAACAAGTGCTCTATCACTGAGCTACATCCTCAGCCCAATAAGAAAAAAAAATTGAATGAAATTTCTTTCTGCAAGTGAAATTAAAGTTCAGGAAAAAAATTTAAGAAATAGAAGTCCCTTGGGAGATTCTCTACTTCTATGCCACATAGGTTCTTTTCTTGCTTCCTGTTTCTCATTTGCTGAAAACAAAGAGTTAACTCATAAATTAGAGAAATGTTATTTCAGCTCTACAGAAAGCTTTTAAGGGTAGGGTCAATGCAAGGACCAGATTCTTCATTAACTCATTAACAAGACAGGTTACTGTGGCCTCAGGGTTCATTTATCAGCAGGAAAACCTCAGCTGGTAATGGCTGGTTGTTTCCTGTACATCTTGAAATGGAGAGTGGAGAAGTAGACTCCATTGTGAGTGTTTCCTGACTTGGAAGGAAAGAAAATATTTTCATGTTGACTATTCTTTTCTTAGGCTGGCGTTACATTTGGTCCAAAGGCTTGATAGGCAAGAGCAAGGCTTCTACTCGTGTAGCACTTTCTAATTCTTTTTGTTTTCCAGTTAATTATGTTCTAATGATGCCATGTGTACCTCACTGGGTTTTATAGCAAGGCTTTAAAATAAACTTTTATGTAAATATTAATAGCTGTAAATTAGACAAGTTTCGAAAGTAACTGCCTGCCCATGTGATACCTGCACCACATACTATCCATTACAATTCTCCTTATTATCTGCTGATCTTGACCAAGCCCACGGTTCCTAGTTCAAAATGCGATTCAAAGCTATTAATACCTCTATGGAAACCCAGCTAGCTTTACTATAATGTTCTTTTGTAACATTTGTCTGGCATGCACCTTCAGGAGAAAAACTGAAATACTGGGCAATCATCATGCTGTCAAGGGGAGTCTTTAGTTTCTCTCCAAAATATGAGATTGGTTGGATTAGCAGAGCTTAAAAGCATAACTACTAGGTAAACCTCTGCCTGGATCCTGTACTCAGTCAGTGTACTTGGCATTGCTCCAGCAATTACACCTTGGGAAGATTCCTTTGGCCTTTCTGCAAATAGCAGGTTTCAACAGGGCATAAGGGGGGAAAAACCCTGACCCAGCAATGCTGACACTTTCCACAGCTCCAGCCACAGCACTTCGGAAGAGGCTAACCTGCTGAGTTGCCTTCTTCTTCTTGCTTTTCGCACTTGTCCCCATTTCTAAGACTCCCTTTCCATGCTGAGTTTACTGCTCTTCTCAAGTGACCAAGTAAGGAAGCATGTGGTTTCATGGAAAATAAGTCTGGATACAGGAATATAAAGTAATAAGTCTTTTTTTTTTTTTTGGTACTGGGGATCGATCTCAGGACCTTACACTTTTGAGGCAGGTGGTGGAACCACTGAGCTAAATCCCCAGCCCTACATAAGTCTTTTTATTGCTCTGGTCCTGAGCTTCTCTGAGCTTCATTTCCCTGCAAAAGAAGTAGGTTCCTGTTGTCTCTTTCAAAACCTTCTAAAACTCTAATGGCATTTTATTATTTCCTCACATCTGTATATTATACAGATTCCGTGTTAAGCACTTCAAAGAATGCTTCAATCATGTGCCCCTATATTATAGGCCACACCACGGATGGTCCCAAAAACTGCCAAAAATTCACTACAGGACCCACTGGTGGCATCTACTATACTAGAGGTCTTACAATACTCTGCTTAACACCAGAGCTTACTTTTTACTCTAAGATGTAAAGAACAGTGGTACTTTCTAATTATTATTGTTGGGAAAAATTTAGGATATATTGTTTTAAAAAAACTGATATTCACCTTAGTGACAAACCCTTGCTGGCAGTTCCATTTTCACTGGCATTCCTCCCCATTTGCTGAGAAAGAAAAGGTCTACAGAATAGGAATTTACATGACCAAAATTCTGCTGTCTTAGCTTCACAACAGCTTTGGCAAAAGAAATCTGTTTTCTTTATCAGCTGATTCATTAACAGAAAGACTGTAAAAGTTTATTTAATTGGATTGGGGGTTGGTACTAAGGAAATCACTGGTGGCTTATCATTTCCCATCCTCAATGGTGCAGATTGAGTTCTGCCTGGCTCCTGCATAGCACATACCTGCACTCTAGCTGCATACCACTGCAGAACATGCATCCTTTCTCTAGGCTTACTTTACTTGAGAGAGGAAGAAAAAATATTGTTAAGAGGCTGGGTAAGGAGTGAGGAACCTTCATTCTGTCTTGGGGAGAAACACTAGGACTACGATTCTCCGTTTTGGGCATTTGTGCCCTTGGGACATACGTAACACTGTTGGGTGAAATTTTTAGTTGTGACAATCTGGAGAAGGAGAGAGGAAGTATAGGCATCTAGTGGGTAGAGTCCAGGGATGCTGCTAAACATCTTGTAACATCCAGGACAATGACCGTGCAGTCCAATGTTAGCCTTGCTGAGGCCCAGAAGCCCTACCCTATGTAGAACAGCACCTCCTCCACCCACCTGCAGCAACTCTGCACATCTGCTACAAGGAGGACAGCAGTCTCAGGCATAAAGTCCTTTGAGCTCCTTAGAAGAAAACAACTAGATTTAAGGTGAAGACCACTGGTAAAGACACCTTGTAAGTACCACCTTCTGGCTATTCTTAAAGAAGACAGAGACTAGCTTAAAAAAGTGGAAAAGGTTGCTAGGCTAAAAAACTAACTCTATTATGTGACACTAAACATTTTAAGATACCATTTAGCAAGAGCCTCTTTACATTTTAACTGGTTATAGCAGAGGTTTCCAAGCCTTGTGTTGTGGACTAGTACCAGTCCATGACCTGTTAGGAATTGGGCAACACAGCAGGAGGTGAGCAGTGGGTGCAAATGAATGGCAGGCGAGCAAGTGAAGCTTCATCTGTATTTACTGCTGCTACTCATTGCTCCCGTAACCTCCTCAGCTCTGTCTCCTATCAGATCAGCAGAAGCATTAGATTCTCACAGGAACAAGAACTCTACCATGAACTGCTCATATGAAGGGATCTAGGTTGTGTGCTTCTTATGGGAATATAATGCCTGATGATCTAAAGCAAAGCTGAAGCAATGATGTTAGGCTGGAGAGCATATGAAAATACAGAACAACATTAACAGAGAGGCTTGACTCACAGAGACCATAATGCATCAACTGGTTGTACACTCATATCAAAACCCTATCAATGAGTGGCAAATGACAAGCTACATTTGGTGGCAAGCTTTACAGTGGCATATGAGTTGATGTACTTCAATTATACAGCTACATCTGGTAGCAGGTTTGCAGTCAGAATCTGACACATTTTAGTTCATGTGTGGCCTGCTCATTATTTTATTTACCATGTCCTTTGGCACCTCTTTCCCACACTGTGTACCTATCTCAATAACAGTTTTGGCAAGCCTAATCTAACCCTAGCCAAAATGATGAAAAAGCAAACATCACTGGAGAGGCTCTTTGAAAAGGGGGAAGAGAAGACCTAATAATTTCGTTGTTTTTTTTGGTACCAGGGATCGAACTTGGGTCCTTGTGCTTGTGCAGCAGACAGCGGAACCACTGAGCTAAAACCCCGGCCTGGAAGATCTAATAATGAGACAGCAGAAGACTCTAAAACCGCTGCCAACAACAACAACAACAACAAGAAGCTGGATTTAAAAGAAAATACCAAGTATTCTCCTTAAATCACGGCTCACTCCAACAAGGGATCAACATTCTTCAAGCTTGCTTTGCACAATATATGGTGACCAGATACCCATGTAGCCATGAAATCTTCAGAACTGCTTCAGTGCATGGCAACCAAGCACCCTCCATTAAAAGATAAGGCTTTGGAGTAAACAACAATAACAACAACAACAAAAGAAGCAAACACAAAGAATAAAAGCAATTATTGAAGGCCGCCACTTCATCAAATCAGTCTACACTGAGAGTGACACTCTTAGGGGCTAACTGCATTGCTAAAGCTAAGAAGTCCTTTACTATTTGTGAAGAGTTGATCCCTCCTGCTGCTAAGGATATTTGTCATGAACTTTTGGGACAGGCTGTAATTCAAAAGGTGACATATGTTCCTTTTTCAGCTAGCACCATAACTAGATGAACTGAAACAGCAGAGGATTCTGTAGCACAATTGTAAATGAGAATTAATGAATCACCATGGTGTGAAGTTGAGGCCAACAAGTCTTCTGTGGTATTGACTGGCAACAAAAATGCACATAACATACCCATGCACATCCTCCTGAAAAATGTATCTCACAAAGATGAGCACTGTTGCCTGGCTGTCAATGTCAGAAGATGCCTTAAAAATATGTTTTAGGGCCAGGGATTTAGCTCAGTGGTTTCGCCGCCTGCTGTGCAAGCGCAAGGACCTGAGTTTGATCGCCGGTACCAAAAAAAAAAGCAATGGAAAGCTTGCCTCCATTCCCAACATCCTATCTTTATGAAGAAGGGGTTTGTGCAGTGACAGCAACCAAAATAAGGCTACAGAGTAGACTGGACATAAGCAACACATTCAGGTGTCACTATCTCCCATTACTCCCAGGTGAGACTGTATCATTGCAGGAAATCATGTTCAGAGCTCCCATTAATTCTGCATTATGGTGAACTGCATAATTATTTTATAATAATACAGTACACAATAAATGCAATGCACTTGAATTGTCTTGAACCCCAACCCCCAATCTGTGGAAGAACTGTCTTCCATAAACTGGTCCCTAGTGCCAAAAAGGTTGCAGACCACTGGGTTAGAGAACAAAACTTTCTCTTGTCTAACAGCAGTTCCTTTGTTGAGAATTCCACCTCTAAGCAGCCCTACAGGGGTGGATTTGGAAAAAGCCTGGCTATGGCTGTCTCATGCTAAATGTGTTGACTCCATTTTTCTTTAGCAAAATAGGTAGTCATCTACATCACACAAAGAATAAGCACTAATAGAACTGTTCCAAGTTGGAAAGAAATTTTAAAGAAAATCTACGTATATGAAAAAACAGCTTGGGCAATTTCTGTAGTTACTAGAGGGCACAAGGTCCCAGACATGTAAGGAAGCCTGGGAGAGAGTTCATAACTTGATCATTAGGTCAATTATTTTAAGTTTCCAAACAGAAACTAAGCAGTAAGCTTTGGAACAGCCTTAGCCAGTAAACTAAATAAAACTCTGAAAGGCAGCTTGAGAGGTAAAAATGGTCAGTATCATAAGACTGACTAACCCTATTCTCCTTCCTGACATGATGGTAAATTGATCAATGTAAGATCAGCTCATGCAAGGTTGATATCAAAGAAAAGTGAGTAATTTGGTGTGATTTCAGTTGAGTAGACTGAGCAACAAATTAGCACACAGCATTTTATGTGGAAGTGTTTTTTAAAAAGACATTTAATTATTTATAACATTTCAAAATCTCTAATAGGAAATAGTCTTTCCCTTATTCCCAAATTAAACCACAAACAATTTCAGAGCTCTTATTTAGTAAAATTACAGTTAAGACAAGGCTGGGAATTTAGCTCAGTGGTGCTGCATCTGCCTTGAAAATGCAAGGTCCAGGGTTCGATTTCTGGTACCAAAAAAAGAAAAAAAAAATTAAAAAATTACAGTAAGACAAGGCTGAAATAAACCAGTTACTTAAAACCCAAAAGACCAGTTGCTTGGCTGCTGAATGAAACTAATGCACAGTGGTAATGGACAAATTCTGATGCCTATGAAAAGGTTTCCCTATCAGCATATGCAAGGCTTTGAGGACCTATGCATATTTTTCATTGTTATACACAAATGAAAGATGTACTTGCAGATGTACTAAATTGTACATTTCAAAAACATTAACTTTACATTATGCATACTTTACCAAAGAAGAAAACAAAGGAATCTGGAGTTAATCCACTTGAAATGCTTTAGAAAACAAAATCATATAAAGTATGCCCAACAGAGAAATATCGACCAAATAATGGTACAACTTGTGACCAAGCAATCACAGTATAGCTCATGTTCAGCCATTTACTTCCTTTCAGCTGTTTTATAATAGAAGTATATTCACATCAGAAGAAAAGCAAGAAAGAAGGAGAGGGTGCTGAAAGACTACTCAAAATAAATCTTTAGAAAAAGCCTTACAAAGGTTCCAGGATTGACTGTTTATTTTTTTTTTATTTTTGGTACCAGGGATTGAACTCGGGACCTTGCACTTGCAAGGCAAGCGCCAGAACCACTGAGCTAAATCCCCAGCTCCTGACTGTTTATTTTTAAAAATTTATTTATTTGGGGTTTTTTGAGACAAGGTCTAGCTATGTAGTTCAACCTGGCCTTGAACTCATTGTAATCCTACTCCCTCAGCCTCTCAAGTGCTGAGATTATAGGTATCATCATGCCTGGCTAGAGTAACACTATTTTTTTTTTTTGAGACAGAGTCTTACTATGTAGTTCAGGCTGGCCTTGAACTCACAGGAATCCTCCTGCCTCAGCCTCCTGAGTGCTGGGATTACCAGTGTGTGCCACCACTCCCAGAGGAGTGACACTAGAGACTATCCCCAAAAGCTGTGACACAGTTTGGTAATAGGACATCAAAATCACCTGTTTTCCTATTATGACTAGTTTGAGGCAGCCCAATGTGGAAGATGGAGTACAAGGAATGTAACTGAGTAGACTTCAAAATCTACACGTTATACATTTTGTCTTTAGCATCCAGCTGCTGCAAGACCCAGTCATATAATCAATGACTAAACTGATGCT
This sequence comes from Heterocephalus glaber, assembly GCF_053883595.1. Lineage (NCBI taxonomy): Eukaryota > Metazoa > Chordata > Mammalia > Rodentia > Bathyergidae > Heterocephalus > Heterocephalus glaber. The sequence continues at coordinate 11,460,996 of NW_028258137.1, read as the reverse complement.
GCACCAAGAATAATCAACGTCTTTTCCAGATGAGATCTGAAGGCTCCTAAGATCTTTAATGAAGAAGAAATCTGAATGTCTGTTAAGTGAAAAATAATAGAATTTGAGGGCAGTATGTCCAACAGGGAACAATAAGTGTGGCACTCATAATACATCTCCGCTGAGGCTTTGCCTGCCTTAAACTTGCTTACATTCACTGTATACTCAGTACTGACTAGTACATGTCTAGTGTTAAGAACAGAAAGGCCATGAGACTGTCCTGGATTTTGATATAAGGAAGTGAATGTAAATGAAGTAGCCCAAGGACCAGGAATGTCAATTTGCCAAAGTTCTCTAGGGGTAAACTCTGTACTGCATATAATATAGATGGATGAATAGAATGAAGGAAGTAATAATAAGTTAAATTTTTGGATAATATACATGGGGCATACTTTGATTTTCCAAGATGGCACTAAAACTTCCATTCAAAACAGGAAGAAGAAAAAAAGGCAACCTGCCCTGCCACCAAACTCTGGAAATAACCTTGCCCCATTCCTATCCCTTGAGGCAGTGCAGTATTCTGCTGTCTAATCAAGACTTGAAATCTTGTCAGTTCACAGGACTTCCCCACTCTACCCTGATGATGATTTAGCTTCCCTTGGGAAAATGCAAACATCTCCTCTATCTGTCCCTTGACAGAAGTACACTATACCAAATGAATGTCACAATACCAAAAGAAAACTGATCCAAAGTGACCTTTAAAAAAAGTAAGAGAAGTTGGATGTGGTGCCACACACCCCTGGCTTATAATCCCAACACTCAGGAGGCTGAGACAGGAGTGAGTTCAAGGCCAGCCTGAACTACATAATGAGACCCTGTCCCAAAAAAAAAAAAAAAAAAAAAAAAAAAAGTAAGAGGGCTGGATATGGTGGATACACACTTATAACCCCAGAACTCTGGAAGTCTGAGGCAGGAGGATCGCCAAGTTGGGGCCTAGCCTGTGCAACTTAGCAAGACCCTGTCTCAAAGGAAAAAAAAAAGGTCAAAGGCTGGGGTAGCTCAGTGGCAGAGCTCTTGCTCGCATGCAGAAGGCCCTGGTTTGATCATGAGTACCACATACACAAATCATGTCACCTGTGAGTGGAGGCAGTTAGCTTTATCCTCTTCCAGGTGGGTATGTCTTACTTCATTGTCTTGCCTAACCATCCTGGCTAGAACCTCTATTACAAAGGCATGAGTGGATACCCTGGTCTTGCCTTTATCTTAGTGGAGGGGCAGCACCCAGTTTTTCATGATTAAGTATATTAGCTGTGGGTCTTTTACAGATGGTCTTTATCAGGTTAAGGAAGTTTCCTTCCAGTTCGCATTTGTTAAGTGTGCTTGTCTTAGTTACTTTTCTTGTTAGTGAGACGAAATACCTGACACCCAACACCTACAAATTTAAGGAGGAAAGGTTTATTTCAGCTCATAGTTTGTAGAGGTTTCAGTCCACAGTCGCCTGGCTCCAAGGCAGGGCGGCATAGCAGAGGGGCATCACAGAAGAGAAACAGTTCTTGTCATGACAAGCAGAAGACAGCAGGAAGCAGGCTTGGCTTCCCTCTCTTCCTTTATATTCCATCCAGACCATAAGTCTATTGATTGGTGCCACCTATACCCAGGGTAAGGCTTCCATTATTCACAACCAGGACTATGATAAACCTATGTAGTTATTATACACCCTTAATCCTGTATCACACACCCTCAATCCAGCCATCTCTGAAAAGGCTCACCTATGAGCGCATGAGGCCTTCAGAGGACATCAAGATACAAGCCATAACAGGTAGAACCCAGGATATCACATAAACTAGGCAAGCACTCTACCACTGAACACAGCTACATCCTCAGGACACAGCTATACCACATCATTTTATATAAACAAGGTATTAAAGGTTTTAGTACTTCCACATTCGGGGCAACCAACAATGGCTATTTTTATCTTTTTTTTATTGTAACCAGCCTAGTGGATATGAAGTGGTATCTCATATGGTTTGATTTGCATTTCTGAATGAATAATTATGTACTGAAGCTCTTTAAATAAATATTGTTATCTTAAAACTATTGTGGGCATTTAACTGGCTACAACTTAAGTAGAAGACAGCTTTAAATCACACTATAACCTTGACAGAAACCACAAAAACACACAGTGCAAGACTATTCATTGCAGGTCTCTGTAATAACAAAAGATTAAATACTTATCAGAGAAAATTAACTGAATAGACTTCTAGAAAGATGGCAGAGTGGTGAACAGCAGAGAAAGAGGCTCTCCAAGGTTTGATGTCCAGAAGCTAGAATATAGCAACATGAGGAAGAGAAGGAGGAGGAAAGGACCCAGCAAGGATCTGAAGCAAGAATTGAAGCCCCCTGAGAGAGCCAAGAGAGAAACCTCAACACAGAAGGAGATGGCAAATGGCACTTTCTCCTTGGGCCCTGACTCACTGGGAGAGGTGGCACGAACCTGCAAACCCAGAGGCCTCCATGGAGAAATGCACAGTGGAACAGAGCAGTGAATGCAGCAGACTACAGAGGCTGGTGAGTTATTTGGGTTTAGACGTCACCCAGGAGAGGGCAATTGGTTGGTAGCCATCTTGTAGTGGACTGAGTTTGGAACTCAGAGCAGCTGTGGGCTGGCTCCATCTTGGTTTTGGTTTTTGTTTTTTGGTACTGGGGATCCAATTCAGGCACCTGCACTTGCGAGGTAGGCATGTTGTTGCTGAGCTACATCCCGGCTCAAGGGCTGACTCTATTTTGCAGATACCAGGGTCAAGGTGAGGCTGAACTGAGTTCACGTCAGCAGGATCTTGGTCAAGGAGTGGAGTTCAAGTTGGCAGGAGGCACATGGAGTGGCTCAGGCTGAACAAATCGGGTTCCAGCCTCATAGCCAAAAACCAGCCTGAACTTCAGTGAAACTAAAGGTGCAGGCTAGCTGGGGTAGCCACTACCCCACTGAAAATCTATGGCTGGCTTGCTGGAATTAATCAACACAGATCTGGGCTCTGTCTGCCCACTCTGGCCAGTGATAACAGAAACACAACCTGAAGTGGACACCTTTCTCTTTTCTTGATTTTTTGTCTTTATTTTGTTTTCTTTTTTCTTGACTGTGTTTTTATATGGATATAAACACTGTTTCTACTTTTTTTGTCTGTTCTCTCTTTCCCTCCTGTCTTCTTCACCAGTTTCATAAAGTTTGTGTAATTTTCCTTTAACCTTCACCCTTGTTTCTAATCTCTTCCTCTTCTTCTATTTCTCTATTTTTTTCTCCCTAATCCCTTTAAAATTTTCTCCCCTGAGGGTAAAATCACCACATTGAGGCCATATTTACTGTATACAATTTTCTGGTTTGTTTTAGATTTTGCTATATAACCACAAATCTACTTCATATGATTAAAGGTGGCAAATTAATAGTTACCACAGTCTATCATTTTCTAGGCTGTGTTTGATGCTATTGTTATTACTGATTGTACTACTTTAGCCAAGGTGGCATGGCTGTTCTAATCAGTTGTTTTCTAGGTATGCCAAGACTGAAACTGTCTAAGAGTCATAAAAAATATTATAAGCCAGTGCCAAAGAACCAGGGGCAGGGCCAAACAGGCAGCAACTTCTCCACCTCAATAAATTGAAGGGGCTGGGGATTTAGCTCAGTGGTTCCAGCACCTGCCTCACAAGTGCAAGGATCCAAGTTTGATCCCCAGTACCAAAAAAAGAAGAAAAAAAAAGAAAACAAATTGAAGAGGTAGGATCTTGCAAGACTCAAAACCCAAAAGCCAGCAACACCTGTAAGACATGTCTGAGAAGTAATCATTTCCTAAGGGTTGCAAATGCTAGCAATAAAGCTACTTACAATAAGCAACTTACAAGCATCAATCAAGGAACTAAAGAAAAAAAAGAAAATGAGAAGACACTCAAGCAAGATGCAACCCCAGATTTTCAGCTCACCAAAGGCAAACATAGGAGCAATGAGGTGGAACAATTCGAAAGCCACCCACCCGGACTCTCTGAAGTGGTAACAGTGGAAGTAACAAAGCAGATGAATGAGGCTCTGGAAAAAAATCAAGTCAGAAATAATTTCTCAGATAACTTCAGAGATGATGACCATAATGAAAGACATGGTTAGTGACTCCAGTGCTGATACAGATTAAAAAAAAAAAAGAAGAAATAGAGGAGTTAGGAAAATGACAGAAACCATGAACACCCAACACAGGAAAGAAATGGAACCCATGAAACAGATTGAAACAGATATGCAGGGAATTTAAAAATTCCACTGAAAATATACACAGCAGAACATGTGCAGACGATAGCACAAATGACATAAAAAACTTGTTCACAGAAGTAATGGCAGGAAATTTCACAAGCATGGAAAAAGAATTTGACATACAGATAAGTGAGGCTCATAGAACTCCAATTAGCCATGATCAAAGCAAACAAACAGGGCTGGGGTTTAGCTCAGTGGTTTTACCGCCTGCTGAGCAAGCACAAGGACCCGAGTTCGATCCCTGGTACCAAAAAACCCACCAACAACTACATCAAGGCATGTAATAGTCAAGGTTCCAGAAATTCAACACAAGAACAGAATATTAAAAGCTGTCAGAAAAAAGAAACAAATTACCTATAAAGGAAAGCCCATCAGAATCACAGCAGTCTTGGGCCAGGGATTTAGCTCAGTGGTTTCGTCGCCTGCTGCACAAGTGCAATGACCCGAGTTTAATCCCTGGTACCAAAAAAAAAAAAAAGAATCACAGCAGTCTTAACACAAACTGTCAAGTCAAGGAGAGTATGGAGTGAAGTATTTCAAGCCCTAAAAGAAAACAACCTCTGGGCCAGGGATTTAGCTCAGCGGTTCTGGCTCCTGCCTCACAAGTGCAAGTTCCCAAGTTCAATCCCCGGTACCAAAAAAACAAAAGAAAAGAAAACAACCTCTAACTCAGACTGATGTACTTTGGAAAACTATCTTTCAAAATTGACAGAGAAATAAGATACTTCCATGACAAAGAACACCTGAAGAAATTCATGACCACCAAACCAGCACTCCAAAATGTTCTGAAGGACATTCTAGAAAGAGATAACAAGGACTACAACTCCATGAACCCCAACAGAATGAATCCCCCAGGCTAGGCAAGTAACTGAACAGAGGAGATTAAAAAGGGAAATCAATAACAGGAAAATAACATGACAAGCATAAGTCAATACATATCTGTTATAACCATCAATGTAAATGGTCTCAATTCACCAATCAAAAACAGACTGGCAGAATGAACCAAAGAGCAAGATCCAACAATATGCCACATACAAGAAACACATTTAATTCAAAGAGAAATCCACAGACTGAAATCAAAGGATTAAAAACAATATTCCAATGGACAGGAACTCAGAAAAAAGCATGGGTAGCTATTCTATTGGCAGACAAAGTGAATTTCAAGCCAAAACTGATTAAGAGAGACAAAGAAGGTCACTACATCCTTGTAAAGAGAACAACTCAAGAGGAAGAGATAACAACCATGAGTATATATGCACCAAATACCAGCACACCAAACTATATAAAACAAATATTAATAGACATGAAAACTCAAATAAGCACTAATGCAATTGTAATGGAGAACCTCAATACCCCACTGTCACAAATACAGATTAACTAGAACAACAACAACAAAAAACCCATAAAGAAATACCAGAACTGAACTAAACTTTTGAACAAATGGACTTTGTAGATGTCTATAGAGTATTCCACTCCATAACATCAGAATACACATTCTTCTTCTCAGCTGCACATAAGACATTCACCAAAACAGACCACATATCAGCTCACAGAACATGCTTAATTAAGTAAATGCAAAGCAATTGAAATTATCCCATGCATATTATCAGCTCACAGTGCAATGAAATTAGAAATCAATGGCAAAAGAAATCACAAAAACTTTATAAATGCATGAAAATTAAATAACATCCTCCTGAACAGCCAATAGCTTGCAGATGAAATTAAAGAAGAAATCAGAGAGTTTCTACAACTAAATGATAATGCCAATACAACATACCAGAACTAATGGAATGGAATGAAAGCAGTCCTATGAGGGAAATTTATAGCAGCAAATTCCCACATCAGAAAAATAAATAACCTAATGTTGAACCTCAAGCTTCTAGAAAAAGAACAAGTCAAGACCAAAGCTTGCATGAGGAAATTATAAAGATCATAGCAGAAATTAATGCAATGGAGACTAAGAAAACAATACAAAGACTCAAAGAATCAAAGAGTTGGTCAACTTTGAAAGAGTAAATAAATTGACAAACCCATAACCAACCTTATCCAAAAAAAGGAAAAGACTAAAATCTATGCAATTAGGAATGAAAAGGGTGAAATCACAACAGATCCTGGAGAAATCCAGAAGATCATCAATACTTACTTCAAGAACTTATATTCTAATAAGATGGAAAACACAGAAGAAATGGACAGATTCCTAGATACATATGAGCTGAATAAAGGATATAAAAATTCTAAATATCAATCAATGAAATGGAAGATATAATATAAAACCTACCAACAAAGAAAAGCACAGGCTCTGATGGATTCACTGCTGAATTCTACAAGAAATTTAGAGAAGACCTAATGCCACTCCTTCTCAAACTCTTTAATGAAGCTGAAAGGGAAGCATTACTCTCAAATTCATTCCTGGAAACAAGCATTACCCTGATACCAAAACCAGAGAAGGATCTAACCAAAAAAGAGAACTACAGGCTAATCTCCCCAGTGAACATAGAGGCAAAAATCCTCTGTAAGATACCGGCAAACAAAATGCAGCAAATCATCAAGAAGATTATACACCATGACCAAGCAGGATTCATGCCAGGAATGCAGGGATGGTTCAACATATGCAAATCAATAAATGTAATACACCGTTATCAACAGAGCCAAAGACAAAAATCACATGATCATCTCAACAGATGCAGAAAAAGCATTTGACAAAGTCCAAACCATCCATAAGAACCCTATAAAAAGTGGAATAGATGGTCTTTATCTCAATCTGATAAAAGCCACATATGACAAACCAACAGCCAACATCATACTAAATGGACAAAAACAGAAAGCTTTCACTCTAAAATCAGGAACAAAACAAGGATGTCCACTGTCACCACTCTTATTCAATATAGTTCAGGAAACATTAGCCAGAGGAATTAGACAAGATAAAGAAATAAAAGGAATATGGATAAGAAAGGGAGAAGTTAAATTATCATCATTTGCAGATAACACAATACTCTACATAAAGACCCCAAAAACTCCACCAAAAGACTTCTAAATTTAATAACCAAATTCAGTAGCATAGCTGGGTATAAAGTCAACACTCAAAAATCAATAGCATTCATGTACACAAATAACAAACTCATTGAGAGAAATTAGGGAAACCACATCTTTCACAATAGCATCCAAAAAAATGAAATACCTAGGAGTCAATCTAAAAAAGGAAGTAAAAGACCTTTACAATGAAAATTACAGAACCCTAAAGGAGACCAAAGAGGATATCAGAAAACGGAAAGATATCCTTTGTTCTTGGGTAGGAAGAACCAATATAGTGAAAATGGCCATACTTCCAAAATTGTTATACAGATGTAATCCCAATCAAAATACCAATAGTGTATCTCAGAGAATTAGAGAAAACAATCCTAAAATTCATTTGAAACCAGAAGAGACACAGAATAGCAAAAGCAATTCTGGGCAACAAAGGCAAGGCAAGGAGCATCACAATTTCTGACTTGAAATTATACTACAAAGCTACTGTGATAAAAACAGCATGGTACAGGGATGAGGATTTAGCTCAGTGGTGCCATTGCCTGCCTCATAAGCACAAGGTCCCAAGTTCGATTCCCAGTACCAAAAAAACCCAAAAACCAAAAAAACAGCATGGTATATTCTTAGGTGAAATAAATTGGACACACATGGTTAAATTTCTCTGGTGTGAGCAATCAAAAGTGGAAATAAGGACCAAAATGTATAATAGATATTGGGAAATGAGAAGAAAATGCTCAAATGAGAAGGGGAACAAGGGAGGGAGGACGGGGAAAGAAAAGAAGGGATAAGAAAAAAAAGAATAGAAAGAGAAAGACAGAAACAAAGCTTTTGTAAATAAGGCAGGGAAGATGGGTTGAAGGAAGGGGAGGGGAATGGGAAAAAAAGAAAAACCAAGATATATCATGTATAGGTACAAATTCCCTATCATTATGTTTTCGTTTTCTTTCGGTACCGGGGATTGAGCTCAGGACCCTGTGCTTGCAAGGCAGGTGGCAGAACCACTAAGCTAAATCACCGGCCCTCCCTACCATTATGTATATTTAAAATGTACCAATTTTAACAAAATAAGGAAAAAAATTAAAAAGATCTACCACATCCTTAGAATTTCCTAAATAATATTCTCTGAGGGCCAGGGATTTAGCTCAGCGGTTCCGCCACCTGCTCGAAAGCTCAAGGACCCAAGTTCGATCCCCAGTACTCCCCCCCCAAAAATAATAATAACATTCTCTGATAACTAAAGTTTAGGGTTTTTTTCCTTGTTTTAATCCAGGTTAATTTTATTTCTTTATATCATCTCTTTTACCCATTTTCTACCTAGATGGTTTTATTCTCGATTGATTTGTAGATTTTTTTATATAATATGGATACTTTATATACTACGGATATTATCTTTGACTGTATAAATGTTGTAGATATTAAAAAATCAAAAGAATTAACTGAATAAACTCTAGTAATTCATATAATAAAATACCTTGCATGTGAAAAGTGAATGAGGAAACTCTCCATGTATAGTACTACTGCCAAGTGATGGCCTCCAAAATATATTAAATGAAAATAAGCAAAGTGGAGAAAACTTTACTTGGTGTACCACTGTTAATCTAAGTGAAGTGAGATAAGTACAATAAAATTTAAATGGAAATAATAGTAATCACTAAAAATGAAACAAATTAATTTAATATGTATCCAATTTGTGGCATTATAAAAACAAAAATCTGTTCCATGAGCTGGGCATAGTGGACATTTTTATCATTTTATTGGATCTGTTCTCTGCTTCTTTCTGGGAACAGAACAGACTACTTGTAATTTAAGCACAAGAATTTTCACAAAAATCATCATAAAAACCCATTCTAATTAATGAATCTTAATTAGACCAACTAAATCTCTAATGAAAGTGAATGCTTCCCTTATATCAATATCTTGGTTTTTTTAACTGTATGTAACATACCAGGTTATCAGAAAAATAACCTTGCTTTGATGAGCCCAGTGGTTTTCACTGGGGGAGTATTTAAATATACTGGAAAATGTAAATGTGAATCATGACCTTCATATAATTTGTTTCTCAAAGTCTACACGAATAAAGTCTCTTCATTTAGAAAACTGACAGGATGAATGTCCAAAGGAAAAAGTACTGCCTACAGTGGGAATGTTGAATACCTCGCAACATGTCAGTGGTCCCTCCACTTACTGTGATAGCAAAGATCAACGTTATCAGGTGTCAGGAAACCTATCTGTCCCTCTTGTTTATGCCTTTGCTGCCTGATTTCCAACTTCTTAGAAAAGGATCATAATGGAATAGAAGGAGCTCAGGCTTTGAAGTAAAAATTGTGAATTGGGATTCTCTGCTTCTTAGAATTTTGGCAAATTAACAAACCTGCCTAAGCTTGTTTCTTTATATGTAAAATGAAGATATAACACTGCTCCCTATGATTACCAATGCTGTACATTAAGTAGCCAGGGCAAGTGCTCACTAGATGATTATCATCCTTCTCTCTTGAGACTTGGTGAAAGAAGAGAGTACCAGGCCTTTATTGCCACCACTCCTGAAAGGGTGCAGGCCTACTAGAGTTGGGAAAGGACAGAATGGACTATGAATAAATACTAAACTATTTGCCTTTAAGATCCATTCCTACTTGCAAAGTAACCTGTGAAACCCCATGGAGAAATGGGATGCGTGAAGAAAGAGCAGACAGGGATGTGCAAAAACCACGCGATTCTGTAAGTGGGCTAGAGATAACTGCTTCAAAGCAGTTAAGAACTTACTTTAGAGCTGGAGATGCAACTCAGAAATAGGGCACCTGCCTAGCATGTGTGAGCCCCTAGGTCTCAATCCCCAGCACTACAAAAACCATAAAACAAACAACAAAAGAATTTGTTTTAGAGTTAGTAGTGGGTATGCGTTCCTTCTTCACTGCTAGGCAGTGAGGGGGGAAAACGTCAATTACACTTAAGAATGAAATAATAGTTCGCTGAGTGCCATTTATGTTCCCAGCACATTCTCTTGTGAGGTGGGCACTGTGTTTGTCCATTTGTGGAGGAGGAAGCTGTGGGAGGTTACACAGCAAGACATGGCAGGGAAGAACACAAGCCCTAGTACCTGACTCCAAGCTTGAAGTCATATGGACATGAGGCTTATGACCTTGGAGGTCCTGAAAAACTCTGGCACACCTCCAGGGAAGGTGTCCTTGTGATTGGTATAAACATGAGATAGCATCCTTGGAGTCTATTCTGACAAATGCATTTTGGTTATGCAGGATGTTGGGTGGCACAGTGCATTTGGTGTTCTATCTTTGCAACTCTTATCTAAAATTTATTTTCTTAAATGTGGTAGACAGTGAGGGAGGGCCGGGGATTTAGCTCAGTGGTACCATGCCTGCCTCACAAGTGCAAGGTCGTGAGTTTGATTCTCAGCACCAAAAAAAAAAAAGTTAAGACAGTGGGGTAAAGTGGGGTTTTAAAAGGTGCTGCCTAGGGCCGGGGATTTAGCTCAGTGGTTCCGCTGCCTGCCTTGCAAGCTCAAGGTCCTGAGTTCAATCCCCAATACCAAAAACAAACAAACAAACAAACAAAAAGGTGCTGCCTACATGCAATGGGGTGCCCTGGACTGGATCCTGAAACAGCAAAATGACATCTGCAGGAAAACTGGAGAAATCTAACATGTGGAGTTTGGTTAATTGTATCTATCTCTTAATTTTTACAAATGTTTCATGGTCATGGTTAGATGTTAAAACATTAGGAGAAACTAAGTACAAGTATATGGTAACTCTCTATATCATTTTACAAGTTTTTCTGGTATAGTCTATTAAGATTACATAATTAGAATTACTCTAAAATAAAAATATTTTATAAAAAAGAATGAGGTAAAAATCAAGTATTTATATATTTGTTATAATTTCGTTTGTAATGAAATGAATAAGACAAACTTCGGTTCTTAAGTATCTTTTTAATAAAAATGGGGAGTACTCATAAAGCACTTACGCCAAAAATGAAGGTCTCCAGGAAAAGCATCTGTGGAACAACTTGGAAGCTAAATTATCTGCTTGGATAATGGAATGCCATTTTTACTTGAACGACTGGCAGATAAACTGCAGTTATTCATGCTTGGGTATTATCTGACCAAGGTCTTTTCATTTCTCAAAAATGAACGAAGTAAGCCTGTCACTTCAAGGAGAACTGAAAGTATCTGTTGCCAATGATAAATTTTGAGCTCTAGAATTTTGGAAAACTTGCATTTATCACTGTGATCTGGACAGCCTCCCAGTATTTAAAGACTTTTCTGATGAGATTGTCAGTTATATTAATGAATGTGACTTATTGATACCATTACATGAAATTAGTCAACATTAGAAGATCTGCATAATCTAGGAAATAAGTATTTTCCAAATGACTAATGCACAGTATTACAAATCCTGGATGTTGGTAAAAAGTTCAAAGTGCAAGTGTGACCAAAGGCTTTTAATATAACAGTATAAGAGGTTCATTAGTACTGTTTACATTCCACATTACAACTTAAGTTTAAGCAACTACCACTGTTCACATGTTCATTGTTCACATTCTGTTTCACAGAAGGATATCCAAAGTTATCAAAACAGCTACTAAAATACCCTTTCCTTTTCCAACTGTATTATCTATATGAGGTTGAGTATTCTTTATGTGATTCAGCCAAGCAACCTGTCAAAACAGACCGAATGGTGACACAGATTTGAGAATACAGCTATCATCCATTAAGCCAGACATTAATGGGATGGACACAATCACAATGCTACTTTTCTCAGTAATTTTCTTGGGGGTGGAAGGGCAGTGCTAGGGATTGAATGCAAGGCCTTATATACGTTAGGCAAGTGATCTACCACTGAGCCACATCCCCATCCCTCTTGCTAACTTTTAACAATTTGTTAGTTATATTATGTTAACATATGATGGGTTTGTTATTTAAATATAAATTGCTCAGGATACAAAATCAGCATTAAATAACCAAAAGCTTTTCTTTTTTCTTTTTTTTGGCACTGAGAACAAACTCGGGTCCTTCCGCTTACAAGGCAGGCAGCGGAACCACTGAGCTAAATCCCCAGCCTCCAAAAGCTTTTCTATGCACTAAGAATGAACTAGCTAAGATCAAAATCAGGAAAAAATTCCATTCACGATAGCTTCAAAAAATTTAAATATATAGGGGCAGGGATTTAGCTCAGTGGTTCCAGCACCTGCCAAGCAAGCACAAGGTCCCAAGTTCGATCCCCGGTACCAAAAAAATAAATAGGGATCAACCTAACCAAGGAGATGAAAGACTTCTACAATGAAAATTAAAGAACACTGAAGAAAACACTAGAAGATGGAAAGAGCTCCCATGTTCATGGATTCCCAGAAGCAATACTGTTAAGATGGTCCTATTACCAAGTGAGCTACAGATTCAATGCAATCCCTATCAAAATTCCCATGACATTTTTACTAAAAAAAAAAAAGTCTGAAATTTGTATGACAGAACAGCCAAAGCAATCCTAAGTGAAAAAAGCAAGGCTGGAGGCATCACAGTAACAGATTTCAAGTTATACAAAGTCAGAGTAACAGAAGTAGCATGGTACTGGCATAAAAATAGACACATAGACCAAAGGAATAGAATAGAGGACACAGAAATAAACTCAAAAACTACAGCCACCTGATTCCAGACAAAGGAGCTAAAAAACACCCTGGAGAAAAGAAAGCCTCTAACAAATGATGCTGGAAAAACTGGATATCCATATGTAGAAGACTGAAACAAGATCCCTATATTTTACCCTGTAAAAAAATCAACCTAAAATGAATCAAAGACCTGGAACTTTGAAATTTCGAGAAGAAAACATAGGGGAAACACCTGAAGCCATAGGTACAGGGGAAGACTTCCTAAGCAGGAGTCCAACAGCACAGGAAATAATAGCAAAAATTAACAAATGGGACATCAAATTACAAAGTTTCTGCACAGCAAGGGAAATAACTAATTGAAAGACAGCCCAGTAATGGTGGGGAACCTATGGGACACATGCCGCAGCAGGCTGTTTATTATCATTGAAAGTTCTAAAAGGTTCGCCATCACTGGTACAGAATGAGAGAAAATCTGCCAGTTACTCTTCCAATAGAGGGTTCATATCTGGAATTATAAAAACTACAAAAACATTAAAATATCAGATAGTCCAATCAATAAGTGAGCAAATGAATTGGAGTGATACTTTCAAAATAAGTACAAATGGCCAACAAGTACTTGAAAGATGTTCAATATCTATAGCCATTAGCAAAATGCAAATCAAAACTACACTGGCGCGAGGATTTAGCTCAGTGGTTCCGGCACCGGCCTTGCAAGCGCAAGGTCCCATGTTCAAGCCCCTGCACGAAAAAAAGACAAAAAAAATAAGTGAACCGAAAACTACACTGAGGTTCCACTTCCTGTCAGTTGGAATGGCCACCCTCGAGAATACAAAAATACAATAAAATGCTGGTGAGGATATGAGGGAAAAAGGAACCCTCATATCCTGCTGGTTGGAATGTAAATTAGTACAGCCACCATGGAAATAAATATGGAGGTTCCTTAAGAAACTAAAAATAGAACTATCATATGACCCAGCTATACCATTCCTGGTTTATATTAAAAGGAAATAAGGTTAGAATATAACAGGAATATCTGCATAGCCACGTTTACTGCAGAAGAATTCATAATAGCAACATATGGAACCAGCCTATGTGCCCATCAAGAGATGAATGAATAAAGAAAATGCAGCGAATATACTCAAAATCGTGTTTTATTCAGCTGTAAAGAAGAACACAATTATGTCATTTGCAGGAAATGGATGGAAGAGATTATGATGTTAATTGAAATAAGCCGGACTTAGAAAGACAAGTATTGCATGTTTCTTCTAATATGTAGAATCTAAAAAAGATGACATGAAAGTAGAAGGGAGATTATTACTAGACAAGAAGGGAATAATGTAGAGGGGAAAGAAGGATATGAAGGATGGTAATAGAGGGATGAATATGATAAAAATATATACATGTATGAAAATACCAGACTGAAACCCAATATTTTGTAAAATGAAGACACTAATGAAACATTTAAAGAAATGACTCACCAAATATTTTAAATTTCCTCAATTTTAATTTCTTATAGTATAAATAACAAGTTACATCCCATTCAATAATTTTGAAGAGTACAAAGAGGTCCTGAAAACAAAAAGCTCCACAGCTGTCCATTTAGGGTAATGTACACATAAATTTCTTTTCTCCAATAGGAAAAAAAAAGTCAGATTCTTATTAACAGGAAATAATTCACACCAATGGTTCCTAAATAGGTAAGCCCTGTGGAGGCAAATATGCTATGAAGTGGACTGAATGCTGAATTTTAGTCTGTGCAGTGATTTTTTTCCCTCAAAAGACTGTTAAAGAGCAAGAAGGAAAAAAAGACACAACAACAAAACCATCAAAAACTCACACCTTGGATTTGTCAAATTGTCCAATTAGTCTGCCCTAAAACTCTTCTGTAGTTATAACCTCTAAGATGTCTCTGCCTCCACCTAGTACCAAGTGCTAGTGTTTACCTTCCATCAGATTCTCCTATCTTTTATGCCAGGGTTAACAGCTTAAGCAAATTTGAAGACATATATAGGACCATTAAAATAATGAGTTTTAAATTCAGAACAAAAGGGTAACAACCTCTGGCCCAAGGGAGTGCTTGGCTATCTGACCAAAGTTGATTTCCCTGAGTGCCAGCATCCCAAATACAGTTCTCAATGTTGTGTGTATGGTCCCTCACATTAGCCTTGGTAAAGGCTACTCTTTTTGTTTGTTTTGTTTTTTGGGGGGTACCAGGGATCAAACTCGGAACCTTGTGCTTGCAAGACAGGCGTCAGAACCACTGAGCTAAATCCCCAGCCCTCAGGGATACTCTTGAAAGGAGTTGAGAGACCAGTTTCCTACTGGCTGAATCACCTACCAGTGATGGCGAACCTTTTAGAGGTTTCAATGATAATAAACAGTCCACTGGGGCATACATGCCATAGGTTTGCCAACACTGTACTTTGTTTTGTTTTGTTTTTGTACTGGGGATTGAACTTGGGGCCTTGCACTTGCGAGGCAGGTGGTGGAACCACTGAGCTAAATCCTTGGCCCCCACCACCGTACTTTCTATTGCAATTCTGTTCCCCGAGGGCCAGGGGTGGGGTTGCATACCTGTAGTCCCAGTTTCCGGGGAGGCCAATGGGAAGGATCACTTGAGCCTGGGTTTGGATACAAACCAGAGCAACACCAAGAAAAGTGCTATAAAAAGTAAACAAACAAACACCCCCCCCCCCAATTCTGATCTTCCAATAAAGCTTGGAACCATTTTGTGGCTAACCCACACATACCTCTTATCACATCAAATAAAAGATGAATTATGGAAGGTTTTTCCATAAAAAACAAAAAAGCCTTTATAATACAGCTTTTATTTCAGACTTGTAGACTGGGAGAAGGTGGGAAAGAACCAGAGATATCTCAGAAGAAAGTATCACATCTAATTAAGTACCAAGTCCTGAACAAGTGTTGAATCAAAAGGCTGGGTAAGGAATAAAGTTCACTGGACACAAAGTCACATACAGAATTATATTTATTCACCTATTAACTCTTATCTGTAGCAGGAAAAAATTATGTTGTATATAATCAGGGACCACGGAACCATTATACCAAGGTGTCACCAGGGCCGAGGATTTAGCTCAGTGGTTCTGCCACCTGCCTCGAAAGCGGAAGGTCCCGAGTTTAATCCCCAGTACAAAAAAAAAATGTTTAAGTACATTTTGGGCCAGGGATTTAGCTCAGTGGTTCCACCGCCTGCCTCACAAGCGCAAGGTCCTGAGTTCAATCCCCAGTACCAAAAAAAAAAAAAGCTCCAAGGTGTCACCAAGGCTTCAAGGCTACTGGGTTATCCTGCCCATTAAGATTTAAATAAAATTGATTCAATTTACCATTCCACATGTAGGGAAAACACATACCTCATTCACTCTTTTGGAGACTTGTAGTCTATTTTCTTTTGGTTTTGCTGAGGACTGATGGACTAGAGTACTAAATTTTACCTCATTACACAATAAGTATTGTATTTTATCATATTATATATTCAGTACAGTAAAATTTTTGTTTTAGTCCTGTGTGTAACTTTGTATGTGTCCATACTAGAGTCACAATGAAAATACATATCTTACTATAGGGTAATATAAAAACTTTTCACAAAAACACTCACCTGCTACACATGTGCACAGAAACATGTACAAGAATGCTTACAGCAGAATCATCCCAATGTCCAGAAACCAGGATATAGGAAAACAAAAATTATGGCATATCCATACAACCGGATATAAGAAAAGCAGTAAATACTAAAACTATTCCATCAACGTGGATCTCAAAATAGTATTAAATTTAAAAAGTCATAAAAAAAGACACATTCAGTAAGTCAGCATTTATTGCATGTTTAAAATCAAGCAACCCTAAATAATGACTGCTTAAGAATGTTCATATAACTGGTTAAAAAAACTATAAAGAAAAGTAAGAGAAAAATAAAAAGCAAAAATTAAGACACTGATTACTTACCTTTAGGGGTGAAAAAAGGATCTAATAGAGAAGGCTACACAGACAAAGCTGGGAAGTGAGTGTGCTGGTATTTGTTTTACTTTTTCACTTATCTGTTCATTACCTAGGTATTATTTGTATGCAGGAAATGTAAAAAAAAAAAAAAAAAAGGAAAACAATGCTCTACCACTAAAATTAGTTTAACAGCAACAGCAGTACTTGTGCAGGTCACTACTACCCTCCCTTGAGCCCAGATTTTGGTCTTTAATACTACTGCCCACTGAAAGGAATGGGACTCCATGGGTAGGAGATGACCCCAGGTGTTGGAGCAAGAAAATAATCAAGAATGGGCTGGGCACTCTGGAGGCTGAGGCAGGAGGATCACCGTGAGTTCAAGGCCAGCCTGAACTACATAGTGAGACCCTGTCTCCAAAAAAAAAAAAAAGGGTGTGGGCTGGGGATGCTGCTTAGTGGTACAGTGCTTACGGAGCATGTGAAAGAGGCCTCAGTTTGATTCACAGCACCACAAAAATGAAACAGAACAAAAACACACACACCAACATACAATGCAACAACATACACGATCACTCCACTACTTTCAATATTGCTACAAAGTAAGAATACTTTTTTGTGTGTGTGTGGTTCCAGGTATCAAACTCAGGACCCTGCGCTTGACAGGCAGGTGTGGTGCCACTGAGCTAAATCTCCAGCAAGAATACTTTTAAAAGGACTGGGGATTTAGCTCAGTGGCACTACCCTTGCCTGGCAAGCGCAAGGTCCTGAGTTCGATCCCTGGTACCAGATAAATAAATAAATAAATAATTTAAAAAATATAAATTTAATTAAAAAAAATACTTTTAAGACTACCAGAATCAGTGCCAAAAGGACAAAAAGGTTAAGCCAAGGACAATACCCATAGCTGGACTGCAACAATAACAATCTGAGTATCAAAAAGAAAATAACCATGGTCAACTCAAACTAATTTTTAAAAAATAATTGGGTACCACAAACAGGGTATCAAAAGGATCAAAATGGATTTCTATATATGGAAAGGAATAGTGGTTCTCTTCCTCCATCTTAATAAAAGAGAATTTTCCCCCAAAAGAGAGAATGAAGGACAAAAACAAACATACTGTATAGCAATAACATATTACTGATTAAAATCCTCCTTCCCAGTTTATTAACTGCTAAAAATCAAGATATTTAGAAATCTGCCACCAGTTTACCCCAAGCCAGACAGTAATACATTATACTAACTGTATTTATATTTTAATTAGATGTTTGAAGTATTTCAAAGAATGTCACATTAAATATCAATTCATGTTTAATATTTAGCATTAATTTCTGATAAATTAGCCATTAAATAAACCATAAAAATATTAATAAAGTAGGTTATTAAAAAGATGCATGGCTGGGGATTTAGCTCAGTGGTTCCGGTGCCTACCTCAAAAGCACAAGGCCCTGACTTTGATCCCTGGTACCAAAAAAAAGATGCATGTAGGCCAGGGATGTAGCTCTACGGTACAGCGCCTGCCTGGCAGATGTGAGGCTCTGAGTTTAATTTCCAGTACCAAAAACAGCAAAAAAGATGCATGTAAGATTCCCTCCCTTCCTCCTTTCTTTTTGATGACACTGGGGATTGAACCCAGAGCCTTTACGCTAAGCTATGTCACCATCCCTTTCTATTTTTTATTGTTGATATAGGATCTTACTAGTTGCTAAATTTGCAATCCTCCTGCCTCACCCTCCCAGAGAGGTGGGATTACAGCTTTGGTTGTACACACCTATAATCCCAGGACTCTGGAAGGCTGAGACTGGAAAATCATAAATTCAGGCCCACCTTAGGCAACTTGGTGAGACCTTGTGTCAAAACATAAATTTTTTTTAAAGGGCTAGGGATGTAGCTCAGTGTGAAGGCCCTGGGTTCAATTCCCAGCATCACAACCACCAGAAAAAAAAAAAGCTGTAAAACAGCACTTGATGGTCCATATGCTATTATATCTGACTTCAACTTCTTGAATGTTAAGATACAGCTTTTGCTATTCTTTCAGACACACTCCAATTTTCTTTCTATAAATCCATTAATTCAACAAATATTTATTTTTTAAACAAATATTTAGAGTGCCTATCTTTAACATAAACTGTTCTAAGTGCTGCTGATATACAGGTAGGCATACAAAGCTGATGGGATTCCCCCTGCACTGGGACTCACAACCTCACTGTATAAAATAGCTCTGCACACATCTGCAATACCTAACCACTGCCCTGCAATGCAAACTTTCAGATGTGAAATGCTGGGGTTAAGCCACAAGTTCAGGCTTCTATAATACTTCCCAGACTCTAATATCAGAAAGATACTGCTTTCAAGGTCACAGAATTTGCTGCTTTGTGACAAGAGATACAGCAAGAACTCTCATTTAAAAACACAATGTTAGGCTAAATGTTGTAAAAGCTTAGGAAGGGATAACCTTTTCAGAAGTTCAGAGTGGAAAAAAACTTTTTACAATACACAATGGAACTGTCAAAGCACCTGTATCCTCCATAAATATACTGTAGAAAATAATTCTGAACACACAAACTTGTTCTCTACTTGTCTGGCTTCTTTTTGGAATTTCTCATTGTCTATTTCCTTTTTGGTTCCCCTGGTTTCCATGTATTTGTTTTCAGAACTTTTGTTATTTCTTTGCTCTTTTCCTTCTCCTATACCACAGTGCGCAGTTTGTGGTCTGAAAGTAAGACCTTAAAAAAACAAGACAAAGAGCCTATCTTGACCATAATTCCCACGTCTATAGGAGGTCATATGTACAAAATGAAGAAACAAGAAAAACCCAAGAATTCAATGTAGTTATTTGTTCCTTCAGGTAGTTCTGCTATAATTAAACACTTGCTAGATCCTACACTGTACAATCTATACAAATTAGGAAAGATTAGTCAGAAGGGACAGTCTTGGGGCAGTACTGTCATCTCCTGCTTCCACTTGGTCTGTACGATAGGCCTGTACTAGGCCAGGGATGTAGCTCAGTGGCACAGCGCCTACCTGGCAAGCACAAGGTCCTGGGTTCAATCCCTTGTACCGGGAGAAAATAAATAAATAAATAAATAAAATATAGGCCTGTACTTCAAGCCTCAAGGCAAAGTAGAAGAATCCTACATGCTAAAAAGCAAGTCTCTTAGTGGACCAAGATTTTGCCCAAAGTCTACGGTGCAACATTTTACACTAGGTAGAGAGATAGAACCAGGCTGAAGCTCTAAAATCATTGATATCAACACTGTCCTAAAAGACCAGCAGAGTGCAAGTCAAAATAGAGTTCTTTGCTCCTTCCTTTTCTCTTTCTTTTTTTGTTTTTGTTTTTTGGTACCAGGGATCAAACTCAGGATCAAACCACTGAGCCAAATCTCCGGCAGAATGATTCTCTTTTGAACTGTCAAACTCCTATTTTCTTTTGGGCATGGCAGCCCTACGTACTGGACTATCTTGAGCAGTCTTTTGGGTTAGGGTTGGGGTTTGGCCTTCTTGGCCTTTTGGCTAAGATCAAGTATAGTACCTGTTCTTACTAGTTTAATATCTGATAGGTCCTCTACATGATGATAATATATTAAGTGGATTTTGGAGCTGGGAGATGGAATGGGAGCTTGCTCTGTCCATTTTGTGTGTCAACCCAGTACTGCAGTACTTCCAGGAACAGTACATCCTATCCCACAATTGCAGTTGCTGAAAAGTAGACTTGCTAGGCTTGTGTTAGACTAGGCAGGTCAAAAAAACAGAAAAAAGTGGGGGCAGGGGATGTAGCTCAGACTAAAGTCCTGAGTTTGATCCTTGGTACCAAAAAAAAAATAAATATGCTCACTGTAGCTCAAACAAACATGTGGCACAATAATGAAAAAAAAAAGCAGCCAATCTTAACCTACAACACAAGCTGTGAGCTACCTTGTAGAAAATACTAACACCTGCTCTTTATTTTTTCATGCACACAAGCAAACCTAAGTTAGTGCTGTTTTTTAACAAGAAAAAGAATTACTTTATTATGAATTTGTAGTTCACTGTGGATCCTCCTACTTAGGACCACAAGCTTTCTGCCCCACAGGTCTGTTTTATACAGAATAATGCTATTTATTTTTTAAACAATGCTACTACATAGAACCAGAGGCAAAGGCAAGAGGCCTCTGAATGGACCTCCATGGTTGCAGCCAGAGTTCCAGCTGAGATTTTGTTATAAGGCAGTGGCAGATCTTGTGGCAATGGCCAGTCTTGTAATATCTTTTTTTTTGGTACCAGGATTGAACAGCAATGGGCCAGTCTTGCAGCTTATAAGCAAACTGCTGGCTCAGAAATCCAGCCACTTGCCTTCTCCAATCTAGTGCCATGTGGGCTGGGAATAAGAAGAGAACTATGACAAGGACACAGATGTAAGCGTTTGGCCAACTTCATTCAGGCACAAAAAGCGTTTGGTGTAATTCTCTTTATTCTGGCCCTGGAGTCAGGTTTGACAAAGCCAACAAGGTCGGCGGGGGGGGCTTTTTTTGTTCAGAGAAAAATATAACAAACCAAAGAATGAACAGGAAATCTTAAAAATAGCAAAAGACTTCACATATGAAAGTCTGAGCACAAAAGAACCATTTTGTGGTCCCCTGATGAGATGCTCACCTCCCAAACTGCTTAATGGTATTTACTGTCCATCTAGTACACGATGGGTAAGGAACTAAAACAAATGCCCACAGCATTTTACCCATGCAAAAAAAAGTGTCTGGGTAAGACATCTGTCTACTGGCAATTGTCCAGAACTGCTCAACACTGACCAATGGGAAACTATCTTCATTCATTCATTCACTCAGTATAGGAAGTTATTTTGAACTGCCCATTGTTGTGGTGCACACCTGTAATCCCAGCACTCGGAAAGCTGAGGCAGGGGGATCACTGTGAGTTCGAGGCCAGACTGGGCCAGGGCGGGGGCGGGGGGGGGGAATATGTTATTATGAACCAATTACAAAAGTAACCAAGTACCGAATTAAAAATAGTGACAGGTTTGATTTGTGCCCTCAGGGAGCTAACAGTCTAATGTGGGAGAAAATAGGTGAAAAAAAAATACATATTTGGGGAGGGGGGAGAATGAGAATATCATGCAGTTGTAAATTAAGGTGCTGTTAAAAAAAACAATTAAGGGGCAATAAGAGTTAACAACAGTAGCAACCTAATTTAGTCTATCTCTTTAGGTTCTCCACTCTTATGCATTTGTCTAAAATAAGTTTTTTTTTTTTGGTACTGGGGATCAAACTCAGGACCTAGCACCTCCGAGGCAGGCAGCGGAACCACTGAGCTAAATCCCCGGCCTAATAAACTAATTTTTTAATCTATTACTTTAAGTACATTTTGCTGGAAGGAAGATAAAGGCTTTATTTAATAATTCACCTTTTGAAAAATGGTAATTAATGAAGAAAGCAAAATATTCCAAAGGTATCTGAAAATGAGCCTCTACTCTACCCTGATGAAGGTAAAAGTGGAACTGGGCCAGGGATTTAGCTCAGTGGTGCTGCACATGCCTCGAAAGTGCAAGGTCCTGAGTTCAATCCCCAGTACCAGAGAAAATAAAGAAAAAAAGAACGAGTGGAATTAACTGCAAATGAGCAGTTTAGCCCTCTTACCCCTCTTAGAGGGGTAAAAGAAATCTAAAACCGAATCATGCATGAAGGAATCAAATCTAAAAAACATTACCAAAAAATAATTAAAGTATATATTTACTTTAGATGATTTTTATATTATGATAAATTATCTCTAAATGAAGGTTTAAAGGAGCAGAATAAATTGCTAAACGAAAAGGGACAGAGTGAGAGGTAAAACGAGGCTTTAAAAGAACAGTCAAAATGTAATAGTGGACCTTGTTTACATATTTTTTCAAGCAAACCATACCATTGGGCAGGGGCAAAAGCCAAATACCAATTTATGACACAATTAAGGAGACATGAACACCTGAAATATGAAGTGATTTTTTTTTTTTTTTGGTACCAGGGATCAAACTTGGGACCTTGTGCTTGCAAGGCAAGTGGAAGAACCACTGAGCCAAATACCCAGCCAAGAATTATTTTTTAAGATGTGATAATGGCAATTGCTTTTTTTCTTTTTTTCGGTACTGGGGATTGAACTCAGGACCTTGTGCTGATGAGGCAGGTGGCAGAACCACTGAGCTAAATCCCCAGCCTGGTAACTGCTTTTAAAAGAATACTTTGTAGAGATACATGAAAATATTTACAGCCAAAATGACATGATATTAAAGTTCTGGTTCAAAATATTCATGTTTTTGGTGGTGGGGTGAAAGAGGCTATCACAGATGATGTAAGATGAGACTAGTCATGTTGGTAAGGACTGAAGCTGGGGGATATATATATATATATGGGGACTTGTAATATCACTCTATGATGGCTTGAAATTTTCCACAATAAAAATTGGGGAGGGATAACAATATCTACCTCATAGATCTGAGTATTAAACCTGATAAAATATATAAAGGACATAACAAGAAGACTGGCAAAATGGGGCCGGGGATTTAGCTCAGTGGTTCTGGTGCCTGCCTCGCAAGCGCAAGGGCCTAAGTTCCATCCCCAGTACCAAAAAAAAAAAACCAGTCAGCTATTGTATAAAACTTGGTTTAGTTAAAAACAGGCAGGGTTAAAAAACAAAACAAAACAAAACACGCAGGATTGGGGATTTAGCTCAGTGGTGCTGCTGCCTGCCTTTTAAGTGCAAGGTCCCAAATTCCATCCCTGGTACAAAAACAAAAAACACCAGGCAAATCAGAAATGTAAACGTAAGACATAAAAATATGAGTTGCTCAAGTCACAAGTAAATACAGTCTGTTATGGCTTGTGTTTACATAACCCCCCAAACCCTCATGCTTTTTTTCAGAGGTGGCTGAATGTAGAGTGTGTGATTGACGGTGGGGCTAGGCCAAAGGGCACTAGGATTAAGGGCGAGAATGCTACCTGCCCAGCATAGTCTGAGTAAGATATAAGGGACAGAAAGATGCTGTTAAGGCCTCTTGTTGCTTTGCTACTGTCTGTTCTCTATGAACTGTTGCCCCTCTGCCACCCTACCTTGGGGCCAGGTGATTATGGACTGAAACCTCTATGAACTGTAAGCCAAATAAACCTTTCCCCTTTTAAACTTTGGGTGCTGGGTATTTTGTCTCAGCAACAAGAAAAAAGTAACTAAGATAGTCCTTCCTCAGTATAGTTTCTGAAGGTAAAATGAGAGTGATGAACATATAAGACTCTTTTAAGCTCTGAGGAGTAACAATAAAAGTGGCATAAAGCACATGCTGCTACGTAGTATCCTAGCTAGATGCTTGCTTCTGCTCTATATTTATCTAGACTTATGGCCTTGCAATAGGTAGCCTATTTATTCTGTGATAATCTAAACACAGACTGTTGCTAAGGACATAGGTCCCCACACTTGTTTCTTCTGACGAAATTGGAAAAACATTTTTGCAAATCTGTCCACCAGACATACAAAGGCTATTCTGAGGGAGAAAAACAATGGTATTAAGGCCAATATATTCTCTACTGCTCAGAGCTTCAATAGGTTAAAAAAACAGATCAGATTTTCTAAACAGGTCTGCTTTTGTTTGACCCATACACTGCTTTTAATAACTACAAAAAAATTCACATAAAATTCAGATCTCCAACATATTTTAAAAACCATAAAATCTGATAATGTTTCCATGTAGTAACAAGTGGCTAGTAGATATTACAGTTGGAGGACCCCTAGCCTAGCCTGGGAGATAGAATATTCCCTTTGTCAAGCAGGTAGAACTAATTCAATTGTAATGAATGTGCTGTGCCACTGTGTCTCTGAAATTCCTTTTAAAACACTTTATCTCCTTGTAATGTTGTATATTCTGGTACTTAATAGTATACTTTATTTTGGAGACAAAGTCTTGCAATGTTGCCTAGGTTGGCTTCAAACTTGTAATCCTCCTGTCTCACCTTCCTGAGTAGTTGGAATTACAGGTGTGTGCCACTGTGCCTGGCTCACTTTAGTTTAGGTGGTGTTTCAATACATGTACCTTTAATGTGACGGTTATAACAAATTGTTTACACTCCTTAAGAACTTTGAATTGGCACTAGCCTCACAACAAATGGTCCATATTCCTTACTAAACAAAATTGAAGATAGATGGAGTGGGGATAAAAAGGATTAAGATGTTATGACATATATCAACTCCCGAGGATGAATGTGATCATGTATTGCGAATATGTACTAATAAAAATAAATTCATATCCTCTAGAGAATAAAGAAAAGTCAATTTATAGAAATCAACATTTGCAAAAGGACCTGCCTGCTGTAAAATTCAAGATAGGACTTACTTTGCTCTGTTATGAGCATATACTGTGCCAAGTGCAGAATTATAATTAAGTAAACTACTAAACATTTACATGAGTTTCACTGTAGTACTACACAGAGTTTCTCGACCCTGTCAGTACTGACATTCTGAATAGGACAACTGTTAACTGTGAATCGCTCTCCTATGTATTATCAACATTTCAATTTACTATCAATATCTCAAACCCTTAATTCCTAGGTGTCAGTAGCATCCTTATTTTGCCCAGGTTATAACCACAAATATCTCCAGATACTGACAAATGTCCCTAGGACATTCTAGAAATTAAAACATTAAGCAATGCTGGTAGAATATGCAACTTCGTAATTAATCTTTGTGTGTGTCTGTATAAAGTGATCAAATACTACCTAATCCTTCTTTCCTTCCTTTATCCCCCCTCCATCCCTCCCTCCCTTCCCTCCTCCTCTTTCTTTTGTAGTGGTGGGAACTGAACCTCGGGCCTTTTGCAAGCTAGGCAAGTACTCTACTACTGAGACTGATTTATATCTAATGAAAGTATGGATATTTAAAAATATAGTGGTACCAAAGCAAGTTAAGACAAGTACAATTTCTATTTAAAAATAAATTTTTTTTTTTGAGATATGGTCTAAGTTGCTCAAGTGATTCTCAAGTCTCAGCTCCCAAATTGCTGGGACTATAGGCATGTGCTACCATGCCAGGCTCAAATGATTTGTTTTTAAACTACTATCTTCTTAGAGGAGGCTGAGGCAGGAGGAGTATTGTGAGTTCAAGGCAGCCTGAACTACATAGTAAGACCCTGTCTCAAAAACAAATGAAACAAAAGGTACTGTGGTTAAGCTTCTTCTGTGATTGAGAAGTTCTTACACTAACTCAGGCTCTCTTCTGAATATAGGTTTAGAGTTTTAAAAATAAACTAATTGTTGGGGGTGGGATGTAGCTCAGTGGTAGGGCACTTGCCTAGCATGCACAAAGCCTTGGGTTCAATCTCCAACACCACAAACACACAATAATAATAACAACAACAACAACAAAACACTAATTGTCTGTTACGGAAATATCGGAAAGAAATACACAGAGACACAGAATTGGGATAAAATAATAAAATTTCTTCTCGAGAGCGAGCTGCAAGCAGACGGGCAAGGGCAAGCCAGAAAACAGTAGGGTCAATATCCCCGCCCTTTGTTCAGCATTTCCCTTTTTATATCCTTTTTAGCCATTATCTCATCCCTAGTGGTCTTTGATATGTAAATACAATTCCAGTTCCTATTTACAAGTCACAGACACAAGATAGGCCATATACATTGTAAATTCACCCTGGCATGGTAATTTTGTTAGGTTAATGAAGTTACTGGTTAGAGTCAGATAATCTTCACCTTAAACAAGGAGTTACAAGAAAAGCAAATTTTAAAAGAACACATTACTTATTTTGCTTCTACAACTACCTTAATATTCAATCTATTAAGTTATCTAAAACTTTTCCCTATCATTCCTCCCTCTGTTTACTTCAGGATAATTCTTCTATCCATTACAAGTTCTCTCCAGTTTATCTACATTTTTTAACACTAGCATTTGGTAGTCTTGAACTGCAGCACTGTGCTACCATATAAATTTTGAAATCCACTGGCTGACACAAGGACCAAACATTAATAGTATTATAACAAGAAGGGGACTCAGAAGAGTTCCTATCCAAGTTTTTTCATTCTGCCCAAGTAAAATTAATCTCACAGGACAGCTCTCCTAAACCAAATTTCTCATCAAGAGCCTTGATCTGATCTTAGTTTGCCTAATGATTATTGCACTACACCAGATTTATTAGCATATTAACAACTCTCTTCACCAAGAAATAAGCAAGTCCCTTCTTTCTGAGCAAATCGAGAGCACGCCTATTTTGTAATGACATTGGCCAGTCAATCTAGTTGAGTTTCTAGAGCCTTAATTAAGTGTGTCTTGAATTTCCTCAAGATCTTTTTAAACTTGTCCTAATGAAATATATTACTCCTTGTAGCCAAATAAGATCCCATGGGGCTGGCATATACATAGATATAGGATTACATTGACCTTGTTTACAATTGTTACAATTACCTGGCTCAGCCAACAAGGGAGCCGTTGATCCAAACCTGTGTTTTCTCTTTGCAATATAATTTTTCATTAGAATAGCCCCCCATAGTCAGAAGTTATCCCAGGTCCTCCACAATGTTTTTATCAAAGAATATTGTAAACGCATAGCCTTCCGGTTCCCATTTTACCATTTTAAAAGTCACATATTGTTCATCAAACTTTTCATAACTAGGCCTAAACACCCGTAGTTCGAAAACAAAGAAGCTTAAGGCAGTGGTGATCTGGCACAACACAATAACCCATGTCGGCCTTGTTGGTATTCTTCAGCCGTGCGTTGACTCACCGGCCTCCGGAGTGGTGAGAGCAGGGCTTTGAGTGCGTTGTCTTTCTCGGCTTTCAGCATCAGCTTTACTGTTACCTTGTGCAAGGAAGTCTTTGCCTTTCTGATGTCCTGAACAATATATTACTGTGACTTTGCTAGGTTTTCACACTGCCTCTAGCAACTGTATAATTTCCTGTTTATTTTTAATTAGCTTCCCTTCTGCCATGAGAAGACCTCACTCTCGGTAAATCATGCCAATGATGTATAATGTAGCAAATGCATAGCAAAAGTCCATATATATATATATATATATATATATATATATATATATATATATACACACACACATACACACCTTTTTTACCCTTTGCCTATCGGAGTGCCTGTATGAGTGCCCAGAGCTTAGCACATTGCACCGACGGCCCTGGCTAGGACCACCACCTCATCCTTCATGGTTACCACATATCCAGCATGATGAACCCCATCTTCCACGAAGCTGCTCCCATCCGTGAACAGAACGAGGTCAGCATCGGACAAGGGTGTCATTTGCAAGTCAGGGGGGCTGGAAAAGAGCTCATCAGTGACACTCAAGCAGTCATGATCAGGAAGGCCTGTCTCCGTGGGCAAGAATGTAGCAGGATTTAAAGTTTTTATAGAAATAAACCACAAGTGGGGATTCTCACAGAGAAGGGCTTGATACTGAGTAACCCAATTATTTGAGAACCAACGATGCTCCCTTGTGTTCAGCAGTTCTAGGACCGGGTGTGGAACCTGCAGTCAGTTCCTGACCTAAAGTCAGCTTGTCTGTTCTTTTGAATCAACAGAACTGAAGTTGCTAAGGCCCAAAAGCAATGAGGCCATCCTTTTGATACTGAATCTAAATTCGCAGACAAATATGCAACTGGTTGATTCCATGGGCCTACTTCTTGGGTCAACATTCCAAAGGCCACCTGGGTTTTTTCAGTCACATACAGAGTGAAAGGCCACTTTATATCTGGTATGCATAGGGCTGGGGTGGCTGCCTAAGTCAATTTTTAAATTTTTTTTTTTTTAAAGCTTCCTCCTGTTTTACAGTCCAATGCAGATGATTTTCCTCTTGTCCCTTTAGGGCTTCATAAAGGAGTTTTGAGATTTCTGTAAAGCCTGGAATCCAAATTTTTACAGAAGCCTGATGCCCCTAGAAACTCTCTCCGCTGTTTCTTTGTTTGGGGTATAGGGATGGCACTAATAACCTTTCATTTCCCAGGCAATGCATGCCCTGTGTTATTTGAAATCCTAAATATTTAACATGCTGTACACAAATCTGGGCTTTTCCCCATGATACCTTATATCCAGTTTTCTTGTAAGTGCAGCAACAACTTTTTGGTGCCTTCCCAACACCGTTCTTGGGTTGAGCTGCATAACAGTAAGTCAGCCACATACTGCAATAGGACACAGCTATATTGTTCCATGGGGAAGGCAAGCAAGTCCTTAGCTAGGGCATCCCCAAAAAACGTGGGTGAGTTTTAAGTCCCTGTGGCAATCTAGTCCAAGTAAACTGAGTCTTTTTCCCATCACTCAGGTCTTCCCATTCAAATGCAAAGATGGGTTGACTGAGGGGAGTGATGAGAAGGCAAAAGGCGGCATTTTTTAAATCCAAACAAGTAAACCATGCTGTTTCTGGAGGTATCAGACCCAACAAAGCATAGGGGGGGTTAGGCGTTACTGTTCTGTCATTTACAGCCTGTAGATCTTGCACTGGCCTATAGTCCCCATAGGGTTTCTGAACAGGCAGCAAAGGGGTGTTCCAAGGTGACATATGTTCTCTAGTAAGTCCCAAATCTCTTCCTACTAAGGGGCTAGGACATTCTGGCATATACAAGAATTCATGTTTCACTTTACGTCCTCTAATTTCACATGTCCTTTCATAGCAAAACGGGTGCTTTTCTGAAATTCCAGTGGCACTAATCACTTGGATGCGCTCTCTGCCCAGAGGGGCATCTGGAGCTGTTACTACTGAATGTTCTGTGCCACTCTCCACCATTAAGGACATGTTTTGGCCCCCTATCTATATACTGACCATGGGCTCATGGGGGCCCAGCTGCATTGAGCTCAGTCTGTGTCAGTCACTGTCCTCCATCACAGGCAACAATGTGTCAATATCCTTCCTTTCCTTCAAGTCCTGCTTTTTCTTTTCCTTGAGCCTTGTCTTTCTTTTTCCTTCTCTTCCTTGGCTCCCATAGCTACTGCTATCTTCCTTCCTGGCTCTTTCTCTTTCACTGTCTCTCTATTCACATACTTTCCCAGCTAACTGCAACAACTGCGTTATATTCGTGCCTTCCCAAGTCTCCTGTCTTTGAATTTTCCTTCTAATGCCCGGTGCTAACTGGGTTACAAAAGTTGTATTAATTAGCTGATGGTTTTCAGGAACAGTAGAATCAAAAGGTGTATACATTCTGTAAACTTCACAGAGCTACTCATAAAATCTCTCAGGGCTCTCATTGGGCTCCTGCTGTGTTTCTAGCACTTTAATCATATTTGTAGGTCTTTTACTTGCAGCCCACATTTCTGTTAAAAGGGCTCTCTGATAATTTCTCAAGTTTTCCTGTCCTGCTTGGGTATTGGGATCCCAACTGGGCCACACCTTACTGGGAATTGCTGTTCATATCAAGCATCTGGATTCTGCATAGCACCCGGTATTCTAGTGGCATTAACTTTTTAATTTTTCTTAAAATTCTCTGTATTTTTTAGAGGTTAACAAAGTTCTACAAAGTTTTTCACAGTCCTCCCAGTTAGGACAATGGACAGCAAAGATGGAATGAAATAACTGAAGCATTTTGGAGAGGTCTTGGCAGAGAATAAATGACTTTTTTCTCTAGACCGAGCCTCTTTTTTTATCCTTTTTAAATATTGCACCTTGGTCTGACATATTTGTGCCTTTTTCCAACAATTTTTTTCTAACTCACTATAAAGCAGGTCATATTGTAACCTGTTGGCTCTTAAACCCTTTGAAGATGACCAATGTACACATAGTATAGTAACATATTTAGAATTTAACCCTTTGATAACAACTAATGTAAACGTATTTAAACCTTTTATAACACAGTTGAAACCAACAAACATACTTTTTTTTTTTTTTTGATAAATCACTTTCATGCATCTTTTGACATACCTAGACCTTCTGGTCTTTTATATCTTTTTAACAAGACAAACATACAAAATGTTTTATATCAAAATTGTATCTCTTTTAAATATATATTTTTTATCTCACTATAGACCTTTTATCACAAACTAGTCTTTAGCTGTTAAAATTTTACTAGTCTTTAGCTGTTAAAATTTTAAAGTGTCCCTTTGTTCATTCTCAGATTGTTACACTTTAAATTTGGTTGGCTGCCAATTGAATGGTAGTAACCTTGAGGTTTTTTTTTATCAACAAAGTGCAGAGAAGAGCAAGTTAACCTTATAATTACAATTGAAGAATTTGCAATGTACAATACTTTAAGCACACCAATTAAACATCAACTCAAACTGAAACACAGATACATTTATCAATTAACTAAAATTTGTAACTTTCCAAACTGAAACAGATATTTATCAACTAACTAAAATTTGTAACTTTTCAAACTGAAACACAGATACACTTATCAATTAACTAAAATTTGTAACCCTTGTAAAATTTCTTACTTTCTCTGGCTTTATGTCCTTCAGAGCTTTTTTTAATCCATTACTTATTTTTTCTTACTAATTTTTAAAATTTGAGTGTAAGCCCTATTCGTTCCTCTCTGAGTCTGACCACAGCATGGTGCTCTGAAGCCAAGCAGTTTTCAGGCTTTTGTCCCCACCTCCTCCAAACCTCTGAATTTAGCAACTCAAAAAGAGGGGGAAAGTCTAAATTTTCTCGGTCCGGATCTGAAAGAACCGGTTACTTTTCAGCATCATCCCCTTTCTGACAGATGACCAGGATGTTGCTTTTCGCTTCTGGGGCGCACATATGAAGGCAAGGAGGCACAATTTTGAGCCATAAATCAATATAGGGAAATTGATCTGGATGGTCCCATCCAGGGGTGGTGATTGTTAGCCAGACAGACCAGAGGAGACCCTCACCTAGGGATCTCTCAGTTGGCCAAGCTAGGCAAAGCTTGGGCCATTCTAACTCACAAAAGGCTCTAAGTTTTGGGGTTTCATCTTAATACCATAATTTCCAGTAAAACCTTTCTTAAAATTCTTAAGCATGCATTCAAAACAGGAGGATGAGATGTTTCTGTCCCCACGATCGGCCGATCAGAGTGTTGGTGCATATATGGGTACCCTTGTACGGAGACGCAAGACAAACGTGGGGGATCACTCGCTCGCCTGCCTGGCTGCAGGCCTCTCGGCCATTGTAAGGTCCGTTCAGGCTATGGTGGGCTGTTGCCTAAGCTCACCATTGTGCCTTTGTTAAACTCGACCACACACAAATTCTACGACTCGGGGAGGACTCTTTAAACACAAGCGCTTCCTCCCTGTCTTGTTCCGCAGCTCGTTTCATACACTCTCCTATCCAGAACTCTTTCACTCACATATTTATTCAGAAATTATCCCATTCCCTCCTGGTGACCTCCTAACCGTAACCAAAACAAATGAAAGAAGCTACCTCCCCAAATGGCAAAGCACAAGGGGTGATCAGTCCCCTGCACTATGTTTGCCCAAAGTTCACAAAGTGAACCAAGACAAATGGGAGGGGCTATCTTTCCAAATGGCAAAGCACAAGGGGTGATCAGGGCCCTGTGCTGTATTTGCCCAAAGTTACAGAGTCCCAACTCACAAGGCGAAACCGAAAGTTAACGACTAGGGGGTTTCCCGGGGTTTCTCACCCAGCAAAGGAAAGAGACAGACAAGACACCAAGAGCAGCAGTCCTCCTTCTGTAGTCTCCTTCTAGGGTTCGGGCAAACCTCCAACGGTGAGCGGATCTCTGTGTCCTGTTGGGGAGCCTAGGAAATTAGTCCCAGGGGCGCGCCTTTCCTCTCGAGGAGACAGAGAGCCGCTCCCTCCGGTGGGGTTCGGCCCATGACCAAAAGGGCTATTTCATTCTCGATTCCCGGCCAATGCACCAAATGTTGCAGAAATCTCAGAAAGAAATACACAGAGACACAGAATTGGGATAAAATAATAAAATTTCTTCTCGAGAGCGAGCTGCAAGCAGACGGGCAAGGGCAAGCCAGAAAACAGTAGGGTCAATATCCCCGCCCTTTGTTCAGCATTTCCCTTTTTATATCCTTTTTAGCCATTATCTCATCCCTAGTGGTT
Source organism: Heterocephalus glaber (assembly GCF_053883595.1). Classification (NCBI taxonomy): domain Eukaryota; kingdom Metazoa; phylum Chordata; class Mammalia; order Rodentia; family Bathyergidae; genus Heterocephalus; species Heterocephalus glaber. Next base: position 11,428,151 of record NW_028258137.1, on the reverse strand, counting down.
TTTGATATGTAAGTACAATTCCAGTTCCTATTTACAAGTCACAGACACAAGATAGGCCATATACATTGTAAATTCACCCTGGCATGGTAACTTTGTTAGATTAATGAAGTTACTGGTTAAGAGTCAGATAATCTTCACCTTAAACAAGGAGTTACAGGAAAAGCAAATCTTAAAAGAACATATTACTTATTTTGCTTCTACAACTACCTTAATATTCAACCTATTAAGTTATCTAAAACTTTTCCCTATCATGTCAACATTCCCTAATTGTCAACAGAGGGACAACCTCTGTTTTTGAGTCTTCCCTTTTAGGTGTTTAGTCAGATAGTATTCTCCAACGCAAAGATTTCACTAAGTAGGAAGAGAATAAAAATTTGAAATCTAGGGCCAGGGATGTAGCTCAGTGGTGCCACGTCTGCCTAGTAAGCCCAAGGTCCTGAGTTTGATCCCTAGTACTACAAAAAAAAAAAAAAAAAGAAAGAAAAGAGAAGAAAAGAAAAGAAATATACATGGGTCTTTTAGTTTTCAATTTATTTGTTAACTCTGCTCCCTATTTCCCTGATCATTTTATAATTTTCTTGTTCTAATATGAACTAGGAAGGAGGTCAATCTTGTTATTTAAGAACAAGGAAAAAGAGAAAAATAACTAATTTTTATTGAGCTCTTCGGTGCCAAGAACTGTATGTATTGAGACACTTTAGCTCTCTTCATTCTCAAAACAGCTCTATGAAGGAGAAATTATCATTTCTATTTTACAGCTGAAAAAGTGAAGCAGAGGGCCGGGGATGTAGCTCAGCAGCACAGCGTCCACCTGGTAAGTAAGAGGTCCTGAGTTCGATTCCCAGCACCAAAAGAGAGAAAAGAAAAGAAAAGAAAAGAAAAGAAAAGAAAAAAGAAGAGAAAAGAAAAAGATTTGAACCAGGCAAGTCTGTCTAAGTCAAAAGCATACATAATTATACTCTACCTACTTCTAAAGGAGCCAGCAATAATCACAACAGTATTCTCTTCCCTCTACTGGAAAACATTAAGAGGCCCAAGATAATATCTCTAAGAAGGTTTTAATCTACAGAGCTCAATAAAGAGCTGAGAATCCCTAAATTATCAAAAAAAATGCAAACTCAACACAATCTAGTGTTAACAAAATTTGGATGTATATGGCTTTATTATCTGTTTGTGAATAACTCAGTACTGAGAAGCAGGAACACACCCACGATTACAAGATTGCTGACCAGCCTCAGTAAATGTCAGCTTGCTGCCAAAGGATCAGTGGAACTTTCCAGTTCTTTGAGTAGGTAATACATAGTTGCCTGCAAAATGTTTCCAGAATCCAACCAAACAAGAAATTAAAAACAAAAACTGATCAAGCTATCTTCTTCACGAATCAATAAAAAATCTATGTGAGATAAACTAGTTATGCCTCAATTCAGGATTTAAGGTCTGGAAGTCAGACTATTTTCTCACCTGCTTGCAAAGTTCATTCAATTTTTATTTCAGATTTTGCTTCATAAAAGAAAAATAAAAGCATCACCTTTTGACAAGACGGAGTTTTTTCGACTGGCATCTTTTTCAAGAACACACACACACACACACATACACACACGCACAAAACACCCTTTCAATACCTGTTTGAATTGTAAATAAACCAGAATACTTATGACAAGGGAAAATAAAAAGCCTCAGCAAGGAACATTTTAGTTCCAACGTTCCAAACTGCTAACTGAAAAGGAAAATCAGCTTCACCAACGGTAAGATAAAGGGAAAAACCTCATGACTTTGTTGTTTTCAGGAAGTCACGAGGCATGGAATCAGGTCATAAAGTCAATTCCCAGTATAGGAACTGCAACAGCACTAGAGATAAAGTGATGACGTTTGCTTGACACACCTCTGTTGGAGCAGCTGCTCCCATCTGTTCACTTTCCCTCCTTCCTCTACAAGCTCCTCTAATATCTGGGTTTATCCAGTTACACATGCTAAGGGAAAAGCAGACACATTTCCCAGGCCACACTTATGAAAATAACACGAATGATCCACTTCACTGCTTCCAAGCAGATGTTGAGTTGGCCTAAGTATATTTAAATAAGCTCATTTCATTCATTCTTGCTAATGCTTAAAGATTCATTTTCTTTTAGGACTGTCCTCCTACAAAATAACTGGCTGATTTTTTAATATGTGAAAAAAAACCACCAAAGAATTCCACACATATATACAGATTACCAAATGCTCAGGGAAAGCCCAGAACAGATCTATCCAATAGATATAAGAGAGCCATATATATAAAATTTGAAAGTTTACAGTATCCATGCTAAAGAAATTAAAAGAAACAATAAAATTATTTGAATTTTTAAAAATCCAATGTATACAAAATATTATGCTAACAATGTACAAGCACTCAATAGCCACATATTACTAGTAACTACTCTGCTGGAGAGTGGGAGCCTAAAAATGGAAATACCAAATTACTAGCTTCTTTTTGTCTTCTATATCTTTGAACTTTTTAAGCAACAGGAAGATAGTACTTTTATGAAACTTATAAAAAGCTGGAAGCACCTACATATGAAAATCAATTCAAGATGGATCAAAAATCTAAACATAAAAGCCAGACCCATAAAGTTTCTTTCAAAATAGGGAAATATCTTCTCAACTTCAGCATAGGCAGATTTCTTAGAATGAACAAAGTACTAGTATTATTAAAAAAGATTAAATAAGCTCCACAGAATCCTCATGTAAACATAGTAAACACACACAAAATAAATGGGCAAGACAAAAATTGGCAAAAATTCATGGCGTTAACATTTGACAAAGTACTCATACCCATAGTAAATACAGAATGTCTACAACTGATAACACAGTAAGAATGTGTAAAACCAGAAGAGATACTACAAAAGATGTATAAATGGATAAATAGGCACATGTAAAGATGTCATTAATTTTCAGAGTAATGCAAATTTAAATCACAGAAGATACTATTTCACTTACTAAAATAAAAAAGACTGCCAACACCAAATATGAGCAAGGATATGGACCAAATGGAACTCTCATGCACTGGTAGCAGAAAAACTATCAGGACTGGGGATGTAGCTCAGTGGTATAGCACTCACCTAGCAGGCATAAGGCCCTGGGGGTTCCAGTCCATGTATCTCCCCCACCAGTATAACTATCTTGAGGAACTGTTTTGCAATTTATTTTTTTCCTTTTTGTTTGTTTGTTGTTTTATTTTTTGAGACAGGATCTCACTATATAGTTCAGGCTGGCCTTGAACTTACTATGTAGCCCAGGCTGGCCTCAAACTCACAGCAATCCTCCTGCCTGAGCTGCCAGAGTGCTGGGATTATAGGCCTGCGCGTCACAACTAGCAACAATGTATGATTTGATTGACAAAGTTCTGCAAAAGGTAAAACTAATTTACCATATCTAAAACAGCAGTTGGTAGAGATAAAGTGTACCAGGGACCACCTGAAAAGAGGCATGAGGAAAATTTCGGGGAGTGAAGGCCTCATGCTATATTTCGGGCGGTGACTATGAATACAAATGTCAAAACTTATTGAAGCGAATACTGAAGGGTCCTGTGATAACTAACCTATCTCCTGTCATGAAAGTCAAATGCTGTGGGAACCCTAAGAGAGTACTCAGTTTATACCGATGCATGATGAATACTTACAGATGAGGACTTTCAAAATGATGATGCTTGGGGCTGGAGAATTATCATTAAAATGCTCTCCATCATTCTCCTACCACTATATTGATGTGACTCCACACAAATCTCTTCAATTTATTTTGCTATACTTCGTCATTTACAAATGAGGTGAAGGAATACTAACCACAACTAAGGTAGTATCTTTGTCTCTCTAAGACCTTGCTTTACTTATAACTCATTCCTTTTTTGAAAATTTCCAATGAATAGCCATATTAATAAGGCTACCAGCTGAAGCACCCAGAAAAGAAAAAGAAAGAAGGTGGCAAAGAGAAGAAACTAGATATGAAAAAAGACACAGAAAAAACTTGTGTTCAAGAACTATCATCAGTTTAGTTCCACAAGAGGAAACAAATGAAGTAACTAAATATGCTCATAACTGAAAGGGACAACACTCACAAAGGCCAACAGTACAGCTCCACTGCTCCAGGCAGGGAGCTGGTAAAACTCAGAAGGAAAACGCCCCAAAGCAACATACAGGTAATCATCCTACACTACCTTAGCAATAAACAAAATGTCATGCCAAGGGGCCTATTAGCTCATTCCCCTGTAATGTCCCCTACATCTATTCTATCTGTTCCACCAACAACTTTGCTAGTGGTCAACAGCCACAGCCTGAACCTTTAGCACATCATATATCAAAATTCCTTAGATACATTTTTATCTGATACCTGTGCTAAATGGGGCTTTCCTGTGATCCAAAAACAACCCAAAGTTAAGTCCAGAAAAGTCTGGGGGAATAATATGTGCTTCCTGATTTGGAAATAAGGTTTCCAAGCCCATGGCAGGGCTTTTGTGCGCTCTAACAAGGATGTAATTGTGAAATGTACTGCTGTGAAAACAACACTTCTATGTGAACACAAAGTAACCTGAAATAAAGGAAACAGCAGGAATTGCAAAGTAGATCTTGTGGAATGAGTAAGGAAGTTCCTGCATGTCTATGCTTAACTATGAAATAATTAAGCTGAAATAAATGTAATTCCAATCATTTAATAGACATTACAGTCTGTTTCTGGGTTTAGTTACTTGCTGAACACAAGCTGCTGAACCCAAATCATTCAGTTGTTATGACTCAGACAGACATAAGCAAAAATTAAAAATAAAGAAGATAAAAATAAAAAAAAGATAAAAATTAAATCCCCATATATCAAAGTTTACCCATTACTTTTTTATGTGGTGCTAAGGATCAAAGCCAAGACTGAGTGCATACTGAACATGTGGTCTACCACTGGGCTACACCTTCAGCTCTACTCATTAGTTTAAAAAGATAATGATCACTAATAAAAGCTATTCATTGATTCATTCAAATGCTTACAAATTATTTTAGAGTTTTTAAGATTTAAGACATAGACGCTGAAAAAAAAGAGACACTGACTGGTTGATTCATACAGAAAAGGAATTTATTTAAAAGACAATGGAGGAAAAGGAGATACTATTGGGCTTTGCAAGTGTCCACGAAGCACGCAAAACAGAACATGTCCTGGGACATAAAACCAATGCTAACAAATTTAAGAACTGAAATCATAAAGAATATGATCCCCAACAAGTAATCAAACCAGAAAACAACAGAAAAACTTCCAAACACTTGGAAATGAAACAATATACATTTAAATAACTCCTGAGTTAGTCAGTCATGGTGCCGTATGCCTGTAATCCCAGCACTCAGGAGGCTGAGGCAAGAGGATCACCATGAATTCAAGGCCAGTCTGGGGTATATGAGTTCAAAACCAGCCTGAACTATATAATGAGATCCTGTCTCAAAAAAAGCAACAAAACAAGACAAAACCCCCAAATCAAAAAAACAAAAACCTCATGAGTCAAAGACAAAAAAATGAAGTGAAAAAAATATAACTGAAAATGTGAATATATGTATCAAAATTTGTGGGACACTACTGAAGGCATGCTGAAAAGAAATTCAGAGTACTAAATATATATATTCTAAAGAGGAAAAGTCTCCAATCAACAATCTAAGAAGATTCTCAGTATTCCTTTCCTCTGCCTCATTAGCCCCAAACTCAAATAATGTTACTGAAAGCTGCCATCTGATGTTACTGAAAACTACATATACAAGGAACTGGGAAGTCAAGGGGTTTGAATTTTTAGTTTCTTGCCTCATATGAAGGGCGGCATCTATGAAGTTTCTTTAAGATTTCTAACTAGTCCAATCCTAGACAGACAAAAAGAAGGTCCACAATAATGAGAGGTAAAGATTTTCAAAACAAGTATTAAGATGGAGCTGAAATGGGTTACAAATAGATTGATACGAATGCGAAGATTTGTTTTAGAGATCATAAAATAATAATCCCTAGATTTTTTTTGTCTGAATAGAACAGAGAAACCAACAGAGGGAACAATGTAAATAGCTCAAAAGAGAAAAAGATAAGCACCAGAAATTTAAGTTACAAAACTTTTTTATTTTTTGGTACAGGGCACTGAACTCAGGACCTTGCACTTGTGAGGGTGGCAGCGGAACCACTGAGCTAAATCCCTGGCCCTATAAAACATTTTAATAATAAAAATCAATAGGGCCAGGGATTTAGCTTAGTGGTTCTGTCGCCTGCTGCACAAGCGCAAGGACCCGAGTTCGATCCCCGGAAAAAAAAAAAAAATCAATGGGTCTTGGAAAGCAGCATCTCCTCACATTCATTATGAAAAGTTAAGACATCAAAAGTATTTTAAAAGGGCATTGGATATTCTTTCCTATGCTCAGAACAGTTAGAAAGGAATGTTTCCTTTAACTCACTTCAAATACATCAAATATAATGAACAACTCTGGAGAGCAACAGGTTAACTGCCCTTAAACAGACGGATGTTTCTTCTACCTCAGGAGAGATGGATGTTTAAGAGAATCTAAACGTTTGACAGATAAAGACCCAGAAATGCTAGACAAAATATATCACAAATTATTTTACATTTATAGCTAAACTCACAAGAAAGAAAGGGAAACCCCTGGGTGCCTGGCTCAAAGAAGGAACTGAAAACCACAGTAGTAGCACATTAGCTGAGACAATGGCTGGGGGCAGTGAGGAGACAGGTTCAATAACTTCCGGGCCTGGTTTTGTTAACCACATGAAAACAGGACTGGTTTTCAACTTGTAGAGAAGTAGGGCTGGGCATGGTAGCGCATGCCTGTAAACCCAGTAGGAAGTTGAAGCAGGAGGATTGCAAGTTGAAGTCTAGCCTAGGCACTTCAGAGCCTTAGTAAAACCCTGACTCAAATTTAAAAGGGAGCTCCAGTACCACCACCCACCCACCCACCACAAGCCAGGTAGAGAACTGGAACAAAGCTCCTGGCTAAAGAGGAAAATTATGGATCCTCAAAGAAAGGGTAGACCAGCAAAGAAACTCACCTAACAGCCCAAGAAGCAAACAGGAAAGCTTATTTCCACTAGGTTATGTTACAGAGTGTAGGGGGATAAGTTTCTTCTGAAAATTAGAACCCTGAACCTTCAACTGATATTGATTTAGGTTCTGAAATTATAATTTCAATAATAATGAGTGTTCCAGGAACTGTAACTCAAGAAATTAATATAAAAATTAGCCCAAACCAGAACCCCATCCAGGGTACCTAGAAGCAAACTCATAGCCAGATACAATTGACCTAAGACTATGTAAGACTGTTACCTCTGAAAAGCCAATAAATGGAGAGTAGCTTTAGAACCTAAGAATTTCTGATAAAAGAATCATCAAGGTATACTTAAAAGGGTTCCAAATATAAAAGAAAATATGCTTTCTTTTATAAAGGAATAAAGAAAGTATAATTAAAATAATAGCTAATACAAAAGACAATCTCAAAACTATAATAAGATCTTATCAAAAAATAGATTTAGGCCCGGGGATTTAGCTCACTGGTTCTGCCTGCCTCACCTGCCTCAAACTGCCTCAAACTGCCTCAAACGAAAGGACACAGTTGATCCTGGTACGACAAACAAAAACAAAAAATAGATTTAAATGGTGGGGGATTTAGCTCAGTGGCTCTGCCACCTGCCTCACAAGTACAAGGACCTGAGTTCGATCCCCAGTACCAAAAAAAAAAAAAAAAAAAGATTTAAAAACAAACCAGGGCCAGGTATTTAGCTCAGCGGCACCATGCCTGCCTTGCAAGCATAAGGTCCTGAGTTTGATCCCTGGTACCCACCTCAAAAAAGAAAGAAAACCAAATAGTGATTTCTAAAAACAAAAAACTTAGTCACTCAAAGGACTAATATCTAGAATATATAAAGAATTCGAAAAGATTAGACCCCCCCTCTAAATTTAAAGACCCAATCAAAAAATGGGCATCTGAAATGAACAGACACTTGATGAAGTACAAATGAATATGAGAAGTACAAATGGCCAATATATACATGAAAAAATGTTCAATATCACTGGACATTTGAGAAATGCAAATTAAAACAACACTGAGATACCATCTTCACACCAGAAAGAATGGCCATCATCAAGAAATCAACCAATAACAAAATGCTGAAAAGGCTGGAGTGGGGTGGGGCGGAATCCTTTTCCATTGTTGGTGGGAGTGTAAAATAGTACAACCACTATAGAAATCAGTATGGAGATTCCTCAAAAAACTAAAAAGGGGAGGGCAGGGATTTAGCTCAGTGGCACTGGGCCTGCCTCACAAGCACAAGGTCCTGAGTTCAAGCCCTGTACCACAAAAACAAACAAACAAACAAAAACTAAAAAAGGGAGGGCGTGAAGGGAAGGGGGGAAAAAAAAGAATTGAGATGTGTTATGTACATGTACCAATTCCCCACAAAGAATGTAATCATTATGTACTGTAAACGTAGTAATAAAAATTAAGAAAAAAAACTTAATCACTGAAATTAAATGCAATGGACAGGACGAAACAGATTACACACAGCTAAAGAGAAAGTAGAGAACAGGAACACAGGAAATTAAACAGAAGACAACTCAGGGAAATAATGAAATGGAAAATATCAAAGAAAAGTTTAATGATATGGACGGCAGAATGAGAAGATTTGATACATGTCTAATCGGATTTTGAGGAGGAGATAACAATGCAAAAGAGGCAACAGTTGAAGAGAAAAAGGTCTGATAATTTTTCTGACCTCATCAAAGTCACAAATTCTCAGACTAAATCCACACCAAAGTTGAGGGAGAATAGTGATCAAAGGGAAAGAATCCTTTTTAGCTGTCAAACAGAGTAACTTAGAAGAAAGTCAGACAGGATAAAGATTAAGGATGGAGCTCCTCCATATCAAGAACTTAATTGCAGACAATGAGGATAAAATTTTTGAGCAAGTGAGTGACACAATCTAACTGAATCTCTAAAAAATTATATCCCAGGAGTGGCATGTAGGGTATATACAGGAAGAGAGACTATAGGTTTTAAATAAACTTAGGAAATTATTACAATAGTTCAATCATTTCTAAAGACTTTAGAAAGTTCCAATTACATAAAGACAGATGCTTCAGAAAGTAAGACGAAGAAAAAAAGACAGTGGGAGTGAAGATGAAACAGCCAACTAGGGAAAGGTACAGAGGATATGAATGACTATTTTGAGACACTTTAAAGATAGAACTGAATTTACTGGATCAGGCAGCTGGGGGAGACAGAGCGGGGGGTGGGGGGTGGGGAAGAACTGGGCCAGGGTTTAGCTCAGTGGTTCTGCAAGTGCAAGGACCTGAGTTCGATCCCCGGTACCAACAACAACAACAACAAAAAAAAAAAGGAAAGAAAGAACTGAAGATGACTAATGTTGGGGTCTAAGTGTTTGAGAGAATAGTGGTGATGTCTATCCACCCCCAAAACAGCCACTGGGGCCCAGCAGATGAGAACACTGGACTGAAAAGAAGCCTTCAATTCTAATCCAGGGTCTCTCCCTTTGACAAGCCACTCACAAGCTCAGTTCCTTCAGTTCTATAACACGAGAGGATTTATATAAATTAGGTGAATAGTGAACTAGTTGTGCAGCCAAGGGGAATCAAGAATAAATCTCTAGTAAGCGATGAGAAATATGGGTCTGGAGTTCAGGAGACAGGTAGTGCCAAAAGAAGAGAGCAGAGCTTACTATCAGGTACAGAAAAGACCTGAAAATCTTGTGAAAACACTTAACACATGTAAGAGGTGGGGGCAGAAAGTTTAAAGCATACCAGTCTTACCAAAAACAGGTGTCCTGAGACAGCATGTCATAATCAGACAACATATTGTATCAGGGGAGAGATCTGTGTTCCATCTTCCATTGCCAATTAATTTCCTTGGCAATCGAAAAAAATGTAAAGAAAATAACCTTTATAGCAGATTTTCCCTACTGCAGCTGGGAAACACTGATCCTTTGATTCCATTATAGTGTTTACAGTAGTCCTACTTCAAAGAGTTCTTAAACTCTTCTAATTTTATAAAGATAGATACTTCATAATCTAAGACTTCATATAGCTGAAATTCTATCTAGCTCAGGCTTACATGATACTGCAAAACCGCTGACCTAAGTTAGCCCAATAGGAAAGCTGGCTGCATTCATCATATCAAGGCTGAGAAACTACAATCCCAACCGGAATAACAGGCTAAATTGGGAACTTTCTGAAGTGGCATAATAAACCTGGACTTAGTTAACCTACAGCACAACTCAGAAACACAGCTGGGAAGCAGACATGATGCCTGTCATTGTTGTTCTAAATGATACTTCCTCAAATCCTTGCTTTGAAGCTAGCTAGTTACACTAGACAAGAAACCAAGATCAAGTGCAACATGAACGTTGTATTTCTTGGATCTTTCTAGTTCTAACTTCTGATTCAAACAAGTCATGTCATCTGATAAAGAGAAAACTCTTCTCTTTCTGCCTCCTACAGTGCACCAGGAACTAAAGAATCTCAAAAGTAGAAGTCAAAGTAAAACATAGGCTTTTCCTGCTTATTCTGAAATAGCAACTACTGACTGATACTGTACCACATTCAAAGAGAAGAAAAGGCCAAAGAGCCAAAGGCTGTGAGATTTTTACAGTCTCAAACATCCAGAATTACTAGGTTTAAAAGTGAATGCTTGTGGGGCCGGGGATTTAGCTCAGTGGTTCCGCCGCCTGCCTTGTAAGTACAAGGTCCCAAGTTCGATCCCCGGTACCAAAAACAAAACAAAACAAAAGTGAATGCTTGCTTAGAACCTGCCATTTTCTCATTCCTTTTTTTTTTCTCTCCCCAGTACTAGGGATCGAACTCAAGACCTTGTGCTTTCGAGCCAGGCACGGTGCCACTGAGCTAAATCCCCAGCCCCCATTTTCTCAACACTATGGAACTAATAGCCTAGTTTTAGAAGTTTTAAGTTGTGTCAGCTTAAATTTATCACGGGCTCACTTGAATAATAGGGCTTTGGCAAAAATCCAGGGCTAAGTAACTGAATATAGTAAGTGCTGGACTTAAGAGTAGCCTAATTTTCAATCCCTGACAAAAATAATTAGAACACAGCTGCCCAGCCTCTCCCATAAGAAAAATTTCCGAATCTAAATTAAAATATTTATCTAACATGAATCTTTCTATATAATCAAAACCATCCATAGAATGATATTAAGATTCCTCTACTGGAACCCTGATCAAAACATATGAGTAACTGATGCTCATACTTCAAATGAACCACACTCTTCCTTGACATTAAAACATTTGGTAACAATAACTTCCGACACAAAGGATCTAAAAGAAAAGTGGCAAGCACCATTTTCACCACACATACAAGGATTATTATAGCATTATTCATAACTGTAAAATTTAGAAAACTAAACGTTCTTTAGTAAGGAAAGAGTCAAATTATGGAATAGCCACAAATGGAGTATCATGCAGGCATTAAAAACAAGTTTATACTGAACCTGGAAAGCTCTCCAAGACAGACTATTAAATAAAAACACAAGGTGCAAATCAATACAGACAGAGTCCTAGTGCCAGGGATGTAGCTCAGTGGTTCCGCAGCCTGCCTCGCAAGCGCAAGGTCCCAAGTTCAATCCCCGGTACCAAAAAAAAAAAAAAAAAAAAAAGAATTATACTCCAGACATAGTCCTACTTTTACTTAAGTGTATATATGAATGGAATATATTAAATCACCATAGGGAAGAGTTAGTCACGCTGGGGCTGGGAATAAAGGTTTAGGCAGACAGAAAAGAACTTTCACTGGCTTTTTTCTGAAAAGTTTAAGTGGTAGGTCTACAGGTCATTTTTTACTTTCTTATTTGTAATTTTATTTTATTTATTCATTTTTTTGGAAACAAGGTCTTGCTATGCAGTTCAGGCTGGCCTCGAACTCAAAGTGATCCTGCCTCAGCCTTCTGAGTGCTGTAATTACAAATGTGCACCACCACACGCAGCTTTATTTGTAATTTTTAGAAACCCCACAAACAAAAAACTTTTGTATCTCAAGGACAAAAAATGAAAGAAAAAATCTTTCATTTTCTAAATACAATAGCAGTTAAAAACAAAACAAATTCAGGCCAGGCATGGTGCCACACACCTGTGATCCCAGCACTTGGGCTACATAGTGAGTTCGAGGCCAGCCTGAACTGCATAGCAAGACTGTGTCTCAAAAAAACCAACCAAACAGACAAACAAAGAAACAAATTCCAAGGGCTAGGATTTAGCTCAGTGGTTCTGCCTCCTGCCTCCCAAGCACAAGGATCCGAGTTCAATCCCTGGTACCAAAAACAAAAATTTAAAAAAAAAAAAGAAAGAAAAGAAAAAAGAGTTTAAAAGAAACAAATTCCAATTAAAAATGTAGAAACTGCCAGGTGTGGTATCACATGCCTATAATCCCAGCACTTAGGAGGCTGAGGCAGGAGGACTGCCATGAGTTTGAGGCCATCCTGAACTGCATAACGAGACTCTGTCTCAAAAAAAAAAAAAAAATGTAGAAAGTGCAAAAAACAAAGAAATCTCATATCAAGAGGCTAATCTAATTAGGCAAAGAAAAATGTACAGCATTTAAATGCCCACTCTTAGGAATGCTTCAAGTCTGAGATCTTGCCAAAAAGACAAGTTATTTTCAGGGGGACTCTGCCCTCTAGTGCACACTCAAAGAAGACAAGGTCCATGAAGTACTCCACCAATAAATTACTCTGATAAAATTAGCTAGAATAGTTTTTCATTCCTAGACCACTGTATTTCTCTCCTTAAATGACATCTTTACATAACTGTACCAAATCAATTTCCATTATCATACCAAGTACACTTTGCAATTGTTATAACTTCAACTGCCTCTTCTAATTCTTCCAAGCACCAAAAGCAAAAATTTAATGGACCCATTTTTTTCATACCAAGAGAAATTTGACACAATTAGGGGTATAAATATATGGCAAAAGGGCCAGGGCTTCAGCTCAGTGCTTCCACCGCCTCCCTTACAACCACAAGGACCTGAATTCGATCCCAGTTACCAAAAAAAAAAAAATACACACACACACACACACACACACACACACACACATAGCAAAATAGCTTTACAAGTTTATAATACATACAACTAGCTCTTAAAATTATAGATTTTTGAAACTTATTGGCACCGTAACGCAAGGATAAAAGCAATGGGAAAAGGCTACTGTGTACAATAAAGTTCATTTCCCTATAAGATTTTCTAAGAACACTAGAATAAGTTCAACTCTGGGCGACCTTGAAAAACACTACAAACACTTCCTGAGTTCATACTATTTGTTGTAGGTATCCAACCTGACAATAGTTGCCACATCCTAGTGATAATACATGAAAAAGTTGCTGCTATGAAAGCTTTTCTATGTTTGGAATCTCATTTAGATACTCACACTGGCAGGGACTTCATTGCCTGATCCAAATGTACAATATTAACCCTCTTCTCCCCCTCAAAAGAACATCATTAGCCTCCTTCCCATTCATACTTGTCTCGATTATCAGCTTGACTGGAAAAACATCTCTGAATCAAGGAAATAAAATCACCTTTAATAGAGTCAAAATGTTCCCACTATTTATGGAGAAATCTTTAAGAATTGTTTTCCTAATTCAATTTAAAATCTATTCACTCTGCACTTGCAACATTTATGAAGTAATTTTAATTGGGGGGGGTGATGGGGATTGACCCCTGGGCCCTGTGTATTCTGCCACTGACTTACACCCAGGAGGTATATTTAAAAAACAAGTGAAGAATAAGTTAAAACTAATTGAAGCGGGGTATTGGCATCCACTGGAGAACACAATGGTGAAAATCAGGAGCAGGATGTCTTGCTACAACCAAAGCTCATCACTCTGAAGCTAATAAGGTATCAGCAATACCACTGGCTCCTGAAACATCCTTTCTTTTCCCTTTCATCCCCCACCCCCCACCCCAGTACTAGAAATTGAACCTAGGGCCTTCTCACTGAGCTACATTCACAGCCCTTTTTTTCCTTTTTATTTCTGAGACAGGGTCTTACAGAGTTGCTAAATAGCCCAGGCTGGCCTTGAACTTGTGATCTTGCTGCCTCAGCCTCCTTTCAAAAGCTACCTTCAGGTATTCATATCCTGGAACAAATGGCTGCCAGAAGAAATGCCATTTGGGGAAGCAATCTCCTACCTAGCTCCACTGACAATACCCTCACATAAGTTACCTACTTTGTATGATTCAGATCTCAGCAGGGGTTGGTTACCCATATGGAAATAGTCACAGCCATTATTCCCTGGGTGATTGATTACATCTTGTCTACAGCTTCATTGTTGACTGTTGACAGACATCAACGGAATTTTTGTTTTTGAAACAGGATCTTGCTATGTAGGGCAGGCTGGTTTAGAACTCACGATGCTCCTGCCTCAGCCTCCTGAGTACTGGGATGGAATTCATTTTTTAATTTTCTTTCTTTCCCCATTTTTTTTTTTCTTTCAATACTGGTGATTGAACCCTAGTGCCTTCACACTGAGCTAAATTCCAGGCCCAGATTCATTTTTCAAAATGTGCCAGTCTGTTCACTTTTATGAGGTAGGAATGAGACAGAAATATAGTATAAAGAACCTGATATGCCAATGATTACAGTGGAAAAGACAAAGGAAAAACAGAAGAAACGGTCATCTTAATTCTTTCAAAAATATCCAAATACAAAATAGTGGGCCAGGGATTTAGCACCTGCCTCACAAGCGCAAGGTCATGAGTTCGATCCCTGGTACCAAAAAAAAAAAAAAAGAAAGAAAAAAACCAAAATAGTTTCAAAGAGTCCTTCATTACACAGGGTATGGTGGCACATGCCTATAATCCCAGCTACCAGGGAGGCTGAAGCAGGAAGATGGTAAATTAAAGGGCAGCCTAGGCAATTTAGTGAGACTGTCTGCAAATAAAATTTTAAAGTGCTTGAGATATAGCTCAGGGCCACTTAAGTAGCTAAAACCTACTTAGCATGCATGTTGCCCTGGGGTCAATCTCCAGTACCATCCCCCCAAAATAATAAAAGTTCCTCATTAGTTATAAAGTTGGAGAGGGATTGTTTTATTAAATTTTTAAAAATTGATTGAGAAAGAGCAGATGTATGACCCAGTGGCCAATAGCCCAGTCTTTGGGACTGGAATTCTGGCTCTACCAATTATTAACTAAGCAACCTCAACAAATTAAAAGCATCTCAAAAAAAAAAAAAAAAAAAAAAGCATCTCTTTGAGTCTCTTATGTGAAATAGACCCAAAGTTAGCGACTGACTCTTATGTGGGTTAAATGAAGTAATTCAGGGAAAGTGCTGTGTCTTAAATTTGGCTACTAGTTAATGAATAGATTTTTTTTTTTTTTTAAAGAGCCAGGTGTGGTGGTGCACACCTGTAATCCCAGCACTCAGGAGACTGAGGTAGGTGGATTGCTGTGAGTTCAAGGACAGCCTGAACCACACAGCGAGACCCTGGCTCAAAAAACCGCCCCCCTCAAAAAAGAGATAGTGTAACAAGCCAGGCGTGGTAGTGCATGTCTGTAATTCTAGCACTCAAGAGGCTGAGGCAGGAGGATCACGTCAAGTTTGAGGCCAGCCTGTGCTACATAGTGAGTTCAAGACCAGCCAGAATTACATAATGAGACCCTGTCTAGAAAAATAAACAAAAAAGAGTAACTTTTTTTTTTTTGGTGCTGAAGACTGAACACAGGGGCACTTGTATGTTAAACACATGCTCTAACTCTGAGCTATCCTTAGCTCAGTAGAAAATATTAAATCTGTAGTCTGAAAACAAAGCATGTCTGATATGTAATCCAGAGAACAAACTGTTTTCAAAAGGAAATGTACAACATGGTCATTCAAGGAAAACAAATTACTTTAGAGTGCAATAAACATACACCTTAAGAATGGAGAAGGTAAAGAAAGAATTGAAGCTGAGGACCAGAGAAGGAAGGGCAGACCCCTTCTATTTTGTTCTCGTTCCTTTCTGCAGAAAAAAAACAGTAATCCAGATTTTAAAGTCAACTTTCCTGATTTTTAAATGCTGGCAAATAAAAATATCTAAAAGACAGATTTGATCCACGAACTGCTGCTAGTTTTAAACGCCTGCCTGGAAATTCAGTCTTTAACACTGAAGGAAAGCTCAGTGGTTATGTAGTCAAGGGATGCCAGCTCCCCAAGACAGTGAAAGAGGGGAAACTGCCAGGATTTTAAAAAGGAAGATTCTGTGTACTAACTATTCTAAGTAATGGAAGTCAATTAGCATCCTGGAACCCCATCAACTGCCAGTGGCTTCTGCAAGTCGCAAGTTGTTGTGACCAACGAAAGAATTTTACCACACATTTCTGAACACCTCCTACTGGCAGCACCACGTCCTAATAATAACAAAAGTCAAATTCAAAAGGCAGTGGAGGGGCTGGGGATTTAGCTCAGTGGTTCGGGATTTAGCTCAGTGGTTCTGCTGCCTGTCTCGAAAGCGCAAGGTCCCAAGTTCGATCCCTGGTACCAAAAAAAAAGGCAGTGGGAAGGTCAAGAACATCTATTTACAAACAGTAATAAAATTAGGACAAGGCCAGCTCTGAGTCAACTAAACCAATTCCCAAATTGTCATCAAACAGGAAATCTCACTGAGCAGAGAGCTTAAAGCTGGTTTTGGAAACATATCAAAAGACTTAATTCCTTCTCATTACTTCCAGAATTAATTTTGACAGAAGGAAACTGTCTTTTTCTTTCTCTAGTCATTGGTTTTATTACCAGACATTACAGTGATACCTTGGTTCACAACTTAACTCCACAATTCTGGTCACAAACTGAATTGGATGAGAACCAAATCAAATTTCCCCATAAGGTAAACACTGAACCTACCCACTGAATTTGATTCAATTCTCGGCCAATTGAGTTTGTGACCAGAATTGTGGAAAGAATTAAGTTCGTGAACAGAGGCACCACTGTAGTTTCCTATTGGTCTGTTTCTCCTACAGCAGGAACTTACATTTAAAAACTACATGTTTCAAAGAAGTCATTAGTGGAAGAAATCCAGGTACTCAAGTCTCTTACCCACTCCTGAATTTTTCCCTTAACGCTCATTCTCCTATTCGAGAGCAGGTTCAAGTTATCATATGACCCAGCAATTCCACTTCTAGATAGAACATCACCACACAAGTCTGCACATGAATTGTTCATACAAACATTATTTACCATAGCCAAAAAGTGGAAACCATCCTATGCTCATTGATTAGTAAATGGATAAACAAAATGTGGTACAGTAACAAAGTATTATTTGTTTCACTGTATGAATAAAAAACTATAAAAGAATGAATTACAGATGAGTACTGTAATATGGTTGAATCCTGAAAATATTACATTAGGCTAAAGAAAACTGCTACAATAGGATGTCATGATTCCACTCATATGAACTATTGGAATAAGGCAATCTAGACATAGAAAGGTGGCCGGGGATTTAGCTCAGTGGTTTTGTCACCTGCTGTGCAAGTGCAAGGACCTGAGTTCGATCCCCAGTATCAAAAATAAAAAAACAAAAGAAAGGCAATCAGTGGTTGACTTGAAGTGTGGGGATGAAGATGGAGACTGACTGCAAACATGTTCAAGGATTCTTCTGGAGGTGACCAAAATGACTGTGGCTACACAGCACTACAATTGTATAACCCTCTGGATATGTCAAAAACCAAAACCATATCATCTAGGGCTGGAGGCCCAGGATTTAGCTCAGTGGTTCTGCTGCCTGCCTCACAAGCGCAAGGTCCCAAGTTTGATCCCCAGTGTCAAAAAACAACAACAAAAAGTGATAGGGCCAGGGATTTAGCTTGATGGCGCTGCACCTGCCTCGCAAGCACAAGGTCCTGAGTTCGAGCCTCCTTATGGGGAGGAGACACCATTATCATTTAAATAGGAGAATTATATGGTATATGAATTGCATCTCAATAAAACTGTTCTTTTAAAAAAAGAAAAAAAGAGCCGGGTGTGGTGACACACACCTGTAATCCCAGAACTTGGGAGGCTGAGGCAGGAGGATAATCGTGAGTTTGAGGCCAGCCTGGGCTGCTGAGTGAGATCAAGGCCAGCCTGGACTACACACCGAAACCTTATCTCAACCTCACCCCCAAAAAAGAACACATTCAACTATAAATTATTAAGCTGACAAAACACCATCTGTTCCTTTAAAAAAAAAATCACTTCCAGATTCCAAAAAACATCACAGGTCAGATTTACTAGAATATCTACATTCCTCTAATTATCTTAATTACTACAACAATTACCAGTAAGCCTTCACTCACAACAGTTACTCTCCTGAAACAAGCTGCATGTCCCCTTCCCCAAAAGGCCACTTTCTAGGCATCATGTGACTTCACCAGGCACACAGGTACCTGCTCATGGATCAGGCACTTACCAAAGGTCAACACAACAGGAGGAGAAGTCAGACTTCTCTGATAGCTCACCTTTTTTGTTGTTGTTGATATATTTGCTGTGAATAATTTGGGGGCCCTTTCTTCCCTTTTATTAAAAACGTGAAATATAGATAGATCTAGCTTTGAAATGCTCTCCACAATATGATAGCAATCCTTTAAAAAGTAAAAAGTCCCTTAAAATAATCAACACAAATGAGGGGCCTGACGATAATAAGAGATTCTTGTGTGTTTTTTTTGGTCCTGGGGGTCGAACTCGGGACCTTGCACTTGTGAGGCAGGTACCAGAACCACCGAGCTAAATCCCCGGCCCTAGGATTATAAATTTTGATGGAATAAGTAAATAGCAAACGTAGAATTGAATCCTGGCCAGCCAGCTACCAGCAAACACAGTACTGGTAATAAGGATGGGAATGCGGGGGAAGAGGTGGCTCTGGATCTTGGAATAAACCATGGGAATTCAGATAACACTAAGTAAGCACTGTGCTTTCTACTACCAAATGTAGACAGAGTACTTCTTGTAGTCTGATTCCATCTTCTAAATAAAAGAGGGTTTATTCCATTCTTAATGCATAAACTTTGGCTTTTTATAGCCTAAGCAGTGTGCTATTTTAAACATTAGGAGGAAATGCATTTTCAGTTACAAACATTTGCTCCACTGAATCTGCTCTTATTTGTTAGCAAAAGATGTAGGACAGGATGTTTTACTTTGCTGCTCTGGTTTTCCTGTATTGCTTAAGTTTGTTTAGAGAAAATGAAAATAAAGTTTCGGCTGCACAATTTCTATAAACTGAAGCAGCTCTCAAAGTGAAAAAAAAAGTATTTTACTGCATTAAGATAATTTTCTTTTACTATATTAGAGTACTACAGATTTGTTCCTTGAAGACTTTCCATACCCTGCCTGTGGAGCCTACAGCAGATCCTAATGTTTGCACTAATACGAGTCCACTGACATCCCTGAGCAGCTAATCCTCTTGGCCCTGTCTCTTCCAAGGACAATTATAACTGCAAAAGCTTTTTTAGATGCATTTCCAAAAAAAATGAGCAGACCAACCCTGAAGGCCACTTTGGATTTAACAGAAGTTCAAAGCATGCTGTGTCATAATTAAATGTGTTCCCATTTTCACCTACAACTCTAAGGGCTTTTATTCAGGCACTTGGCAGGCATAGCCTTCTAATCTGTTAATTCCCATTACACCTTTCAAAGAAATTGATTTTGGTCAAATTTCATTTTATCCTCTTTATAAAGGAGCCAGCAGTTCATTAATCAGCTGAAAAACATTTCAGTGGAATAGCTCCCAAGATTAGCTCCTGTTAGGTTCCTCCAGATCCCTCTATGCTCTGTGCTGCCCTGTATGCACAGCCTAAGAAAGACTCCTTTACCAAACTTCAGTAGGCTCTTCTCAGTCCTATTCTCAACCAAGCCTTGACACTGACCCCTGTCCTTGCTGGGTGTCCATAGTCTAGTTTTAGCACTTAGTTCAGAGAGCATTCCTATGTTGATACCCAATCACCTTAGCCTGCCTTTAGCAAGAATCTCCCTACCCTTGATGTCGCGTCTTAAGTTTTCCATCCAACCTCCCCACCTTTCCGCCGTAAGTCCACAGCTGTCTTTGCTATATTCAGAATTGAGCTCTCACTTTCTCCCCTAGAGATAATCTTGACACCTATCACAACAGTCCTAAATAAAATCTTCCTGTTTTAACAAGTGTTAGAATACTTTTTACTTTAACAAGCTTCAGAGGCAATGAAATACCCTGACAAGAGACTGGAGGGAGGAAAAAAAAGGACACCTGGGCACTTATTCCCTTGCCTTTCCTCTAGAAGGGCTCAGGGCTCAAATGAACCCCTCAACTCCTTCCTGTAGGAAGGCCCTGTCTTCCACTGCCATCAACTGACCCCCACTCTACCCCTTCAGCCCTATGGGTGGCAGTGGGGATTCATTACTAGCTATTCCTAACACTATTCCTGTCCCACTGGTTTTCCATTACTCCTGTCAGTTATTAAACTCTCTTCAAAGGTTCACAATTTAAGGATGCCATTTGTTTCCTGTTGGGTCTCCCTAACTCAGGTGTCATCTCAAGCCGATTTCCTATGCTAGAAAGGTGGCCATGGGTAGAGAAAGCAGGGAGATGGATTTCTAGGTAAGGGACTCAGTGATTTGCACAAGATGACTCTGTTAAGCTACCACTTTTTCCTCCCCTGCTTATTTTTATAATTATAGTAGCAGTGTCTCCTTAAACACAGTTTCCAAGCAATTTTCAAAACATCAATAAGGATTATTTTAAGAATAAATAGCCAGGGAAGCTAGAAGTAAAAGCTGTACTAGTTGAAATTAATCGTCCTAGAACCCTAAGGCAGAATTTCTCTGCCTGTATTTCTATCTGGTACTTACATCCAGAGGGCACTTCTATAACACTTTTAATAAATGCAAGGAAAAGAATTTTTTGGTAGTACTAAGGGTTGAGCCCAGGGGTGCTCCACCACTGAGCTACTTCCCTAGCCCTTTATTTTTTTTGTTTTTGAGACAGGGTCTCTCTATGTAGTTCAGACTGACCTTGAACTCACTATGTAGCCCAGGCTGGCCTCAAACTCATGACGATCCTCCTGCCCAAGCTTCTCCAGTGCTGGGATTATAGGCATGCACCACATGCCTGGCTCCGCCCTAGCCCTTTAAAAAAAATTTTTTTTTTTTAAATATTGAGGCCAGGGATTTAGCTCAGCGGTTTTGCCACCTGCTGCGCAAGCACAAGGACCAGAGTTCAATCCCTGGTACCAAAAATAAAATATTGAGACAAAGTCTCCTTAAGCTGCCCAGGCTAGGTTCAAACTTGTGATCCTCCTGCCTTATGGCATGTGCCACCATGCGCAGGCCACCACACACCAGCCAGATACTTGTTTAATAATACCAGATAAACTGTGACAAATCTAGTAACCCACATAAAAACCTTCTGAAGGCTGACTTTGTATGTAATCTAGAGAAATATCTATCAAATTCAGGTATTGCAGACGGCAACATCAATTTAGCAGGTCATAACATTTCTTTAAATGACACAAACTATGCAAAAATGGAAAACAGAAAATCAGAGTGAATTATATGTAATAAAGAGTAAATATCATTTCACCCAGTCAGGCACAGGGGTGCACACCTGTAGTCCCAGCTACAAAGGAGGCAGGAGGATCATATGGGCCCAGGAGTTTGAGATGAGCCTGGGCAACAGAGCAACATCCTCTCTCAAAAAGCATAAAGGGTAGGGCTGGGGCTTTAGCTCAGCGCTGCTGCACCTGCCTCCCAAGTGCAAGGCCCTGAGTTCGATCCCGGGTACCAAAAAAATAAATAAATAAAAACAGAACAAAGGGTGTGTGTACTGTGTGCACACTGCAGGTTTAGCTCAGTGGCAGAGCACTTGCCTAGCATGTACAAGACTCTAGGTTCAATTCTTGGCACTGAAGTATCATTTCGTGTGTGTGTGTGTGTGTGTGTGTGTGTGTGTGTGTGTGTATGTTACCAAGAATTAAACCAAAGGCCTTCACACTGAGTTACATTCCTAGCCCTTTTTGTATTTTGAGACAGGGTCTCCCTAAATTGCTCAGGTTGGGCTCAAACTTAAAATCCGCCAGCCTCAGTCTCTCATGGTGCTCAGGATCACAGGTGTGCACCACCACACCTGGCTTTTTTTTTAAATTACATTTTCAGACAAGGTCTAAGTTGCTCAGGTTAGCCTTGCTTCAATCCTTCTGCCTGAGCCACCTGAACAGCAGGGATTGCAGGCCTGTACTACTGTGTCCAGCTAGATACCTCAACCCTCCCCAATCCTAGGGACTGAACCCGGGGCCTTCATACCAAGCTACATTCTCAGCCCTTTTTGTTGAGATGAGGTCTCATTAAGTTGCCCAGCCTGGGCTCAAACTTACAATCTGCTTGCCTCAGCCTCCTAGACTGCTAGAAGTACAGGTGTGCACTACCACATCCAGCTTACAAACTTACTTTTGTGGGTGTAATGAGGCATAATGTAGAATGCATTCCTTACAATGGTGGCAATCCAGAAAATCTGAAAGCTACTAGTCTTATGAGAGCCCCTTTCAAATAATATAATGAATATAAGAATAAACACATCAAAAAAAAAAAAAAGAATAAACACATGTTCCTTCAGTCTACAGATTCACATTTTTCCTCAACTCTTACTAAAAACAGTCTGTCACCCAGTTAAGTATATCAGTAACTAAAAGAATTCTATAAAATAGGGCCAGGGATTTAGCTCAGTGGCACCATGCCTGCCTCGCAAGTGCAAGGTCCTGAGTTCAATCTCTGGTACCAAAAAAAAAAAAAATTTCTATAAAATAGTATTTAATCTTACTACATATAATGTACTAATACTTTAAGTGATGAGTGCAAATTACAGTTTGCAACAGTACTGCCCTAAGTATCAACACGGTCAGGTCTGGAGAATTCTGTTCACATTCCATGAAGTTCTAATTCCCTACAGCTACCTTCATCTGCTTTCACATCATGTCCACTGTGGTACAAGCAGCCAAATCCCTTGCCCCTACTGAGGTGTCTGTGTAACTACTATGTGGCTCCTGCTACCTGGGTGCTCCACAGGGGAGAAATACTCTAGGCAGGCAGGTCAAGAGTATGTAGCAGATACAGATGATGCAGCAGCTGTGGAGAATCAAGCACCATTCTGTCTCCTCACATTAATCACAGCAATTACTGCAAGCATCTGGAGCTCCCAGCCCAAGGACAAAGAGTAGGGAAGTGTGGAAGCAGCTGAGCCAAAAAGACTTGCTGGAGCTAGAGGTAAACACTGCAGCCTCCTCGCCCCTTGCTTGTTCTTTACAGTCTCTCAAGTTCCCCAGCAGGACTGAGTAACCTGACTGAGAACTCTTCACTAGGTGCCTCCCTTCCAGGGCCTCCTGGAGTCACCTCTCACACAAATGACTTACGCTCAAACCTTTGCCTCAGGGTCTGCTTGTGGGGAAGTGCATCCTAAGAGAGCGTGCCAGTGTAACACTGTTTTCAGACCCAAGGCTACAAAGGTGAGAAAAGCTTGTCCCAGGAAAAGCTCAGAAACTTTACTGATTGGGGTAACGATTTCTAACTAAAGAGTCAGAGAGGCCAGTTTAGAGACCCATTCTACCCCTAACACCGAGAGGGTTAACAAAACAGAGCCTGCCCTGTAGGAGCTAGCTGCATGGTCAGGGCTCCACATGGGAGGTGGACTATGTTCACTTCTTCATGGGTGGCAACCTTAAGCTTTTCTTATTTACTGTGATACTTTACTTCTTACATATAGGTTAAAAAGAAAAGAAGTCTCACTTCTTCTAAAGAGAAAGAATTCTAGACCTCAGGTAAAAATAACTCTAGTAATATGGAAAATTCCAAAGGAGAAAACACTTAAGTTCCTGACAATACATTAAAAGAACTATTTGGAAATCATCTTTTTTTCTTTGAGATAGGGTCTTGTTATTTTTCCCAGGTTAACCTCAAACCTCTGCACTCAAGCATCCTCCTGCCTCAGTGTCCTGAGTGGCTGGTACTAAACAGATGCACTACTGTCCTCAGCTTGACCTTTCTATGTTCCTGTCAAGTCATGCCGGATGGGAACAGGTACTCGGCCCAAATCCTCAGTGAAAATTCTGATGCACTACTAATACAGTCACTCAAAAAGTATTATGGTAATGTAAAATGTACATGTTCGGCTCTGTAGTCAAAACACTAAATCTGGGCTTCTTTCAACAATAAACTTATGCTTCACTTTCCTTTGCATCTTCCATCTTGGTAAATATTTCAGCAAAGGCAGAGAAGCAGCATAATTTATTCTCATAAAAGGAGTCACAGAGCTGCAGGGAAAGCAGGTCCCCACACTGAAAAAGGCTATTTCAGCATGCCAACTACTCCTGGGACTGAGACTCAAGTACTCACCCTGACCCAGCAGAGAGTGATGGCACAGCTGAAGGGACATTAGCCTGTGGTTTTTCCTTCTCATTTTGCTTGAAGAAGGACTTGGCTTCTTTAGATGTAGCATCCACTTCCTTAGTCACCCTGTTCCAAGCAAAGAGACACCAAATTTACAAAAACAATATGGACAGAGAAACAAAATTTAAGAAAAAGGAAAAAAATGACAACTAGGAATATATCCACCACTGGCCTTTTAATAAACTATGCATACTGAACTTTATGATTAAAAAGTTTACTATAACAATTCTAGACAATTTCTGACTAAAATTAATAAATAATACAACACTGTATATGAATTTTATCTCCCTAAAACCTCTCCACTACATCTGTTAGCACAAATATTATGGTTTAGATCTAAAATGGCCCCCAAAACCTCAGGTGTTTGGAAAGTGACTGGATTATGAACGAACTATAGTTGTCTTGCCTTTAGGTAGGGTCTGATCAGAAGAGGCAGGTCATTGTGGGCTTAACTCAGAAGGGTGTATCTCCTTTTCAAGCTCCTCCCCTCACTCTGCTTCCTGTCTGCTATGAAATGAGCAGCTTTCCTAAGCCCAGGCCCTGTCACCATGCTGCTTCTGCCTGGAGCTAGCTAACCATGAAAATACTGAAACTTCTAAAATGTGAACCAGAGCTGGGCGTGGTGGCACATGCCGGTAATTACAGCGCTTGGGAGGCTGAGGCAGGAGGATCACTGTAAATTCAGGACCAGCCTAGGCTTCACAGTGAGTTCAAGGCCAGTCTGAACTACATAGCAAGACCCTGTCTCAAAAGAAACCAAATGTGAGGCAAAATAAACCTCTCCTCCTTTAAGCTGTGGGTATTGAGTGTTTTGTCCTAGTGACAAGAAAGTGACTAAGACAAAGAGGCACACTCCAGCAGTCACCACTGAGTCTCATCCTCTAGGGGTTACTGGTTTGAAGGCTGAAAAAGGCCCTCACATTGTACCTCACATGTACATCAGGCCTCTGACTCAAAGGTCCAGTGAAAAGTGAGGTGTGGAGACAGAATATTGGGGAGAAAAAAACAACAGAATTATTTCCAAAAAAAAGCAATGTTATAAACAACTGGAAATACTCTACAGAAGGCTCCTTTCTGTTCTACACATAAAACCACCCAATGATGAAACAAAATCTCTTGAAACTGGATAAATCTGATGTGTCAGAATAAAACTTGAGGGCTGGGGATGTAGCTCAGGGGTGACATGCCTGCCTGGCAATTGCAAGGGCCTGAGTTCGATCCCAGGTACTGAAAAAAAAAATGGAATTTGACCAATTTAAATCTGGAAAAGCTGTGCACAATAAAATTGAATCCTAAAGGATCAAATAAGGACACTTATGGTGCCTTAAATTTCAGATAAAGAGAGGAGAAATACCTAGTGCCTGCTTCAGCTGTCAGGTCAACAAAAATATTGGAGGAATTTCTAAATTCCAATCTATCGGCAAGAGGGTCCAAGATTACAATCACTATTGTGACTGTCCAAGCACATCATCCAGAGGTAAATCCTATCTCTGAGAAAATTCAAGTATCTGTTTAGTCACCTCTCAGGACAAATTTTCTTTCTAAGGGTTATCTCACTTCTGTACTTAGTATTGTGTCATGTTTGGTTTCATTGTTACTCATTTTACTAAGCACAGATGAGACTCTGGTTGTGGCCACATAGGTAAACATTTTCTCAAAAAGCCACACAGATCCTGGCACTGTGTTAGATGTTAAACATATAAAGATGAATGATGTGGCCTTTGCCCTTAAGGAGCTCATAGTCTGGCAGGACAGCGAATGACAAGAGAACCGTGGTGACACGTGATACACAGTACGTGGCACAGAGAGGGCAAGAAGTAAATACAACCTGTGGGAATATCTTAGTTTCTTAGAGCCAAAGTCTTATCCATACTGATTAGGAAACATATAAATGGATACATTCCCCAGGGACTTTGATAACTGACACAAAGTAATATTAGTAAATGAATCTGCATTAACAGTATGCCTCCCACCCCACCCAGCACTGAAGATTGAACTCAGGAGCACTCCAACACTGAGCTATCCAGCCCTTTCTGTATTTTTAATTGTATGACAGGGTCTTGCATAGTTGCCAAAACTTGTAATCCTTCTGTCTCAGTCACCTAAAGAGTTCCACTTCTAACAAGCTATAAGAGAGGTGGCTATCAGAATATCTTCTAATAGGAGAACAGTTAAGTTACAGACCATTTCCCATACAAGAAGCACCCTGACAGGAAAAGGCCTATTATTAGCATTAATTTAAGTGTTCTCAGCAGAAATTCCATTTTAACTTCATTTTTACTTACTCAGTACTTCCTGAAATTCTTTATTTGGTGAGAAACTTTCCATGACTGGCCTTTTCCAAATGGTGAATCAGTTAGGAAAGTCTGAGGTAACTGGCACAGCTGGTTATATGACAGGGAAGGATAAAAAATACTATTTCCCCTCATTACCTGGGTTAATATACTATAGATTGTTCAAGGAGGAAAAAACAAAATGGCAAAAATCCAAAATTTAACAAGTAAAACATAGTTTAAAGAAGAAAGACTGACTTGTGCTAACACTACCTTATGCTTATGCTTCGCAAATTCTTCCCAGTCATCACTTGCTTTCTCATTTTTTAAAGATGCAGTAATATCCTTAACTTGACACAAAGAGAGAAAAAGCAGAATGACATCATGAGATTAAAAAAATGTTCAAATCCACATGCCAAATCTGTATATAGGTTGCCAATTAAAATTTGTATTGCTCAAGGTCCCCCAAGAGAATTCTTTATAATACCTAATTCCAGTACAGTATAAATTAAGGGAAAAAAACTCTGCTAACATACCAACTACTGTTTTTGTTCTCTTTAGGTACGGGAATTAAGCCAGGGATTTAGCTCAGTGGTTACACTGCCTGTCTAGGTACAGGAATTAAAGAGGTCTTTCACATGTTCTTTTATGTATTTCTGTAACGGATGACTTTTAAAATAATAAACATGTACTGATTTTGAAATATAAATAAAATACACATGTAAGAGTATATACATAGTTTATGAAAGTGTTCACTTTTCTGTTTTCTTTTTGACAGGCATGGGGCTGCCCTCTTCTGGCCAATGGTGGAATACCAACTGAATACCAATCCACTACTTTAAATTACCATCCATTTGCTTTCAAAAATGAAGAGGCCTCAGTAGGTCCCAGGGGGAAAAAAAAAAAAAGGAAGAAACTTGTGGCATAATATAAATATTAATGTGTTTAGCCAGGCCTGGTGGTACAAGCCTGCACTCTCAGCATTCTGGGAAGTTGAGATAGGAGGATCACAGGTTTGAGTCCAGCCTGAATACCCTAGGAAGACCCTGTCTCAAAAATTTAAAAGGGATGAGGATGTAGCTCAGTGGTACAGTGCTTCGGGGTTCAACCCCCAGTACTATGCCCCATCAAATCCATTACAGAGATAAGTGAATGGAAGTGTAAATTTTGGTTTTTTGAGACAGTGTCTTCCTATATAGGTCAGGCTGGCCTTGAACTCACAGTGATCCCCTGCTTCAGTTTCCCGAGTGCTGGAGTTACAGGCATCCACCACCATGCCTGGCCCAATTTTTATTTTTTATTAGGACCTTTTTTTTGCTTTTTTCTGGTATGGAAATCTCACCATGTTGCCCAGGTTGGTCTCTGACTAGTGAACTCAAGCTGTTCTCCCACTTCAGCTTCCCAAGTAGCTGGGACTATAGGCATATAGTGCCACAGTCAGCATTTAAAGCAATTTCATTAAATTTGGGATTTTTACTTTTACCTTTGTACAAAATGAAGCTAGTCATGTTGTATTTTCAAAGTTCTTTTTTCCAGTACAGGGGACTGAAGTCTGGGCCTTTGCAATGAGCTATAACCCCAGCACTTTAAAAAATATTGTATTTAGAGCCAGGTGTGGTGCCATACGTCTATAATCCCAGTACTTGGGAGGCTGAGGCAGGGAGATTGCCCAAATTTGAGGCCAGCCTGGGTTCCATAGTGACATTTATGATCAGCTTTGTATCATATCAGCTTTGTATCATATGATCAGCTTCTGTTATCATATATTTAAAAAGTGAACCCATGATGTGAATTTACATAATTCAGTTTTGCTACTATAGCAAGTACAGTGTCTTTAGATTTTCTAGTTTTGTTTTCCTTTGGTAGCAAGACTTTTTTGATAAGAGAAGCAGTGTGTAACATGTTCTAGTACAAACTTAATTCAAAGTGTTTTTCTTGTCTTAGATCTGCACCATAGGAATATACTCTAAGACTTAAACTACAAACTACATCTGTTGACAACGTAATCTTAGTTTCTTCTTCTTTTTCTTCTTCTAGTATTTGTGATTCTGATATTATACAGAATATTCTGTATCATCTGAATGTTTAAATCATAGATATGATAAAAGCAGTATCTGGCTTTCTCTAAGTTACACTGAAAAAACACTTGCTAACTTTATTGTAAGTCATCAGTATCATAAACTAGATCCTGAATACTTCAAACTGTGGTGTCACTATAAAGTCCCATGTGAACCTGGTGTGATGCCACAAGCCTGTAATCCCAGTACTCAGGAGACTGAGGCAAGAAGATGACTGCAAGTTTGAGGCCAGCTTGGGCTGCCTCGTGAGTTCAGGGCCAGCCTAAACTACACAGCGAGACCCTGTCTGAAAAAAAAGAAACAAATAATAATAATAAAAAAGTTGAATTTGAACCACCTGCTATGCCACAAATTCATTGATGTTTCTAAG
This sequence comes from Heterocephalus glaber, assembly GCF_053883595.1. Taxonomy (NCBI): domain Eukaryota; kingdom Metazoa; phylum Chordata; class Mammalia; order Rodentia; family Bathyergidae; genus Heterocephalus; species Heterocephalus glaber. The sequence goes on along the minus strand of NW_028258137.1, from coordinate 11,399,001 downwards.
TAAACACCATTGATACAATCTTTTACTAATATCTAGGCTGCGGGTTTTTCACTTGGGGGCTTTTATTTCCCCCTCCAATTTTAGTAACCAAAAGTGCCTCTTTCTGCTAGGCATGATGATGCACGTCTGTAATCGCAGCACTCAGGAGGCTAAGGCAGGAGGATGTAATACCAGCATGCAGGAGAATCGCCACTGAGTTTGAGGTCAGCCTGGACTACAGTTAGTTCAAGGACAGCCTGAACTACATAGCGAGACCCTGTCTTAATCAATCAATCAATCAATCAATCAATCAATCAATGTGCCTCTTTCTCAAAAGGCTGTAATTTTTATCAACCTCCTTTCTCAGAAGGCCACAATATACTACTATTAAAATACAGTATAGGATCGCCACCTGCTGCGCAAGCGCAAGGACCTGAGTTCAATCCCCGGTACAAAAAAATATATATATATAATATAGGAATCTGTATCTGTTTCTATTAGGTTTTCAGTTTAGCACTCTTTCAAAGAAGTTTTTGGGGGCTGGGGATAAAGCTCAGTGGTAGAGTGCTTGCCTAGCATGTGAAGGACCTGGATGCAATCCCCAGTACTGCCCTCACCAAAAATACTTTTGATTCAGAACTTATTTCTTTATTTTTTGTTTGTTGAGACAGGATCTTACTATATATTACTATATAGTTTAGGCTGCCTTTGAACTCACTTTGTAACCCAGGATGGCCTCCAACTCATGGCAATCCTCCTGCCTCAGCCTCCTGAGTGTTGGGATTACAAGCGAATTTCTTTTTGTTCTATACATAAATGACACTGAAGTTTGATGGATTCATTGCTTCGTTAGCCAAAATATCTCTGTAAGAAACTCACTGTAATTTTAGCACTGCATGATCAAAAACCAAAGAATATATAAAGTCAAGCCAGTATAACATTGATCTTCAGTTTTTGGAATCATTTCTGTTATTAGCATGTGGGTACTACTGTGGCTGCATTCAGAAAACATGTGTTTTCTTTACACAAATCTCCAGTGAGGAAATGTAGCTCACTTGTAGAGCACTTGCATAACAAGCATGGCACCCTGGGCTCAATCTCCAGTACTACAAAAAAATTTTTTTTACTTTAACTTACTTTTTTTTGGGGGGGGGGGGTTGAGAAAGGGTGTTGTTATGTAGTCCAGGCTTGCCTTGAACTCACACTGGTCCTCCTACCTCAGCCTCCGAAGTCCTGGTATTATAGAAATGTGTCACTGTGCCTGACTACTTAGTAAATTATTAAAATATTGTATAAGGTTGGGGATATAGATCAGCAACACAGTGCCTGCCTGGCACGTGTGAGGCCCTGAGTTGGATTCCCAGTACCCTGCCCCCCAAAATATTGTATAAGTATTAAAAAAATCACACTTGAGGCCCAGGGATTTAACTCAATGGTTCCGGCACCTGCCCTGCAAGCGCAAGGTCCCAAGTTCAATCCCCAGTTCCAAAAAAAAAAAAAAAAAAAAAATTCACACTTGATTAACAAAACTAATTGTAAAAAATGACATCTTAAACCAAACAACATTTGGACTTTAGCTGAAAAAAAAAACCCTAAAATATCATACTGTAATGTAATCTTTTTTTTTTTTTCTGTAACGATCTATGTAGTCCAGACTTGCCTTGAACTTATTACCCTGCCCAGGTTGGCCTTAAATTTGTGGTGATCCTTCTACCTCAGCCTCCCTGAGTGCTGAGATTACAGGCATGTGCCATGACACCAAGCTCTGTAACACAGTCTTATTGCAAATGACTAATAGTTTATATCACATGTGACTCACCTTGAAAGTTTGATACTCACTGAATTTGTCTATACTGTGTTTAATGCAGTGATTCTGATGAGTCTTGAATGTGGTGACGCTGTCAAACTGGTATACAGGTTTGCAAGTACTCATGGTTTCTGAATTCATCTTGTCTTGGACCAGAAACAGGTGGTGTTTTAATTTTTTTCACATTTTTTTCAAAAACAGGTAGTTTGCAGCCTACATTTTGAGTAGCACTTTATTACATTCTATTCAAATTTCTCCCTAGTGGTCCGGGAATTTAGCTCAGTGGTTCCACCACCTGCCTCACAACTGCAAGATCCTGAGTTCAATCCCCAGTACCAAAAACCAAAAAAACAAAAAATAAATTTCTCCCTAGTTATCCCAATGATGTCCTTTTTAGTTGTTTTTCTTGTGCAGTCCAAGATCCAATCCAAGATTAAATACTGCATTTAATCTTTTTCTTTTTTTTTTTTGAGGCAGGGTCTCACGTTGTACCTCAGGCTGGCCCTGAACTCACTATGTAGCCCAGGCTGGCCTCGAACCTGCAGCAATCCTCCTGCCTCTGCCTGCAGAGTGCTGGGACTACAGATGTGTGCCACTACGCCCTGCCCTGCATTTAATCTTTTAAGAGTCTACACCATTTAGGGCCAGGGATTTAGCTCAGTGGTTCCAGCGCCTGCTGCGTAAGCACACAAAAAAATGCTGAACTTCAAGAGTCTGCACCATTTATAGTGCAGAAGAACCCCGATTTCAGATTCATCATGTTAGACAAGAAACTACCTTGCTAATGCTTCTCACCCATCAGAGGGCCCTGTATTGGTGGTAAGTTAGATCACCAGAGGCCATATTTGTTAGAATTCTCTGCTGTAGATCTGGGGAATGTAACTCAGTGGTGAGCGCTTACCTAGCAAGCATCAAGGCCTGGTATTACACAGAACTACACAGAATCGCCAGTACTACACAGAAACAAAAAAGAAATCTCCACTGTGAGGGACCTTTTCCCATAGTCTTGATCATCTTGGGGATCCACTAAATAATGACTGATGAAGTGAATTAATAATGTATTTTGTCTCTAGAAATCATACCAAAAGCTACTATGTTGTCCAGTATGGAGTAGCAGCATACTACCAGTAAACCTTCAATGGTCTGGAAGTCCCATAAAAATAATAAAGTGTATTAATGTGCCATTAGAAATGAAGGTTTTAAAATTTTTGGCCAGACATCATATTATAAGCTTGTAATTCTGGCTATTGGGAGGTTGAGGGAAGAGGACCATGAGCTTGGGCCAACCTGGGAACTTAGGGAGACCCTGTCTCAAAATAAAAAGGCCTGGAGAGGTAACTCAGTGGCAGAGCATTTGTCTTGCATTTGCCAGGCCCTGGGTTCAATTCCCAGTACTATAAGACACTCACAGGAGTCTGCCTTAGCTTGGATTATTTCCCATGTGTCATGCGGAATTATCTAAGGAAAGTGCATTTATAACTGTACCAGTGGCCTACACAGAGTACAGAAAGCTGGTAAATAACTGTTGCTATAAGAAATCATTAAATTTGTGATCAAATTAATTTTTATGTGGGGTGGTGGTGAGGGTGGACAGGGATTGAACTCAGGACCTTCATACTGAGCTATTTCCTAAGTACTTTTATCTTTTTAATTTTGAGACAAGGTCTCCCTCAAACTTGTGATCCTCCTGCCTCAGCCTCCCAGAGAGCTGGGATTACAAGCATGCATCACCACACCCAGCTCCAGCCTTTTTAGTTTGAGAAAAAGTCTCTCTAAATTTCCCCAGCTGGCCTCCAATTTGCAATCCTCCTGCCGACCTCAGCCTCTGGAGCACCTAGATTACAGGTGTGTACCACTGTGCCTAGCACATTGGGTTTATGATGATGGTTTTTGTCTATTTGCATTGCTGGGTATCAAACCTAGGACCTCAAGCATGATGCCCAAGCTCTCTACCACTGAGCTACACCTGCAATTCTTAGTGTTGTTTTTGAGAAAGAGAAAACTGAGCTGGGCATGGTGCCACACTCCTAAAATTCCAGAACTCAGGATGCTGAGCAGGAGGATGACCGTGGGGTTCAAGGACAGCCTTACCTACACAGCAAGAGCCTGTCTCAAAAAAAGGAAACTAGTCGGGGCATGGTGGCTCGCACCTGTAATGCCAGCACTCAGAAGGCTGAGGCAGGACGATCACTGTGAGTTGGATGGAGGCCAGCCTGGACTACACAGCAAGTTCAAGGACAGCCTGAACTACACAGTGAAACCCTGTATCAAAAAGAAAAAGAAACCAACACAAATAATTTATATATACATTTCCCCTAGGAGTAGTGAGACAGGGTCTCACTATATAGTTCAGGCTGGCCTTGAGCTCACTATGTACCCCAGGCTGACCTCAAACTCACAGTGATCCTCCTGACTCAACTTCCCAAGTGCTGGGATTACAGGCCTGCGCCACCACACCCAGCTCAAGAATACTATTTTTTTTTTAAAGAGACAGTGTGTTAAAGTACTTAAGAATAAAGCATTACGAAATCTACAAGTGATTCTCAAACAGTTTCATTAAATACAAAAAGAAGGTGATATTTCAGGAAAAAAATCCGATTTTTTTGGTTTTGGGGGGTTTTTTTTTGGTACCAGGGATCAAACTTGGGACCTTGCACTTGGGAGCAGGCGGTGGAACTACTGAGCTAAATTCCCAGCCCCAGAAAAAAACATTTGAGAGAAAAAAATTTTTTAAATAGTACAAAGTTTTAACCAGGTGAGGTGGCTCACACCTTTAATCTCAGCACTGAGGGAGGATGAGGTGAGAGAATTCCAATTTTGAGTCTCACTTGAGCAACTCAGTGAGACCCTGAATCAGAGAGGGGAGGGGAGGAGCAGAAAAGCATAATAAAGTCTGTTCCATATTATTTATAAAACTGCTAATGCCAAATCCCATTTTCCAAGATACATTTTCACTGGATAAAATACAGTGGGCTCTCTGTATTAAAGTGGATTCTTCATTCATGGATTCAACCAAGCATGGATAGAAAATAATCATCTAAAAAGACTGCATCTGGACCAGGGATTTAGCTCAGTGGTTCCGCCGCCTGCCTCGAAAGCACAAAGACCCAAGTTCGATCCCCGGTACCAAAAAACAAGAACAAAAAAACAAATAAAATTAGCATGGCTTATTTTTAATAGTAAAAAGACTGCATCTGTATGTAACATAACAGATTTTTTTTTTTTTCTGAGACAAGGTCTAGCCATGTAGTTCAGGCTGGCCTTGAACTCAACAGTGATCCTCCTGCCTCAGCCTCCCCAGTGCTGGGGTTACAGATATGCACCATTGCACCCGGCTTAAAAAACAGGTATTATTTTTAAGAATAATAATTTTAGGAGAAATTATATTTTTAGAGAGCCTACAGGTCTAATTTGTTACTGTCAAGGAAAATAAGTGTGACTACCTATAAAATTATTAACTAGCATTTCACCTGCTCTCATTCAGCTCAAAATTATAATCTAGTCAGGAATGGTAGTACATGCCTATAATCATAGCACTCTGAGAGGCAGAGGCAGGAGGATCGCAATTTCAACCCCAGCTTGGGCAACTTGGCAAGAACCTGTCTCAAAATAATAAAGAGGTCACGTGTGGTGGTACATACCTGTAATCCCAGCACTCAGGAGGCTGAGGCAGGAGGGAGGATTACTACAAGTTTAAGGCCAGCCTGGGCTGCGTAGTGAGTCTGAACTACACAGCAAGACCCTGTCTCAAAAACACCAATTAATAAATAAATACATAAATAAATGACTGAATTAATGAATAAATGGCTGGGGAGGTAGCTCGGTGTGAAGGCTCCGGGTTCAATTCCCAGTAACAAACACGTAAGTGTTTTCAAACAATAAATTAAAATAAATGAGAAGAGAGGAAATTTCAGGCATGCCATTTTGTTCTATTTTGTGTTTTTGTTTTGAGACAGGGTCTTGCTACATAGTTCAGGCCAGACTTCAACTCACTGTAGCCCAGGCTGGCCTCGGACTCATGGCAATCCTCCTGCCTCAGCCTCCCCAGTGCTGGGATTACAGGCGTGTACCACCATCTGCAGCCAAGCATACTGCTTTTACTTACCACAGTCAGTAGGCTAAACTAACTGGTCAAAGTACTAAGCCTCTACTCTCTTCCTAAGTACAGTAAACAAATCTCATAACATAATTTAAACAATGATATTAAGGTGAGGAAACAGTATTGGAACCAAATTTCTCTCTAGCATTTTCAATTCTTTTTACCTGATTTTAGGAGACTCATTAGGGCTCCTATTTTTTAGTCAAGGAAAGTTAAAAAAGGAATAATGACTTGTTAGAGAGACACGTTTAAGGAGCCCTGGCATGGAGGCTAATACTGATGAACCATCTTAGGAGGGGCCAGATCTGGGCCTGAACCTGAATCAATCACATCCTCACCTAGCAACTAAGACAAGAGGTTGTCCTTTCCAAGCCTCAGTTTCATCACTATAGAAAGAGGATGGTAATACTGTTTCCCTCAGATATAAAGTACCCAGAACAGGCCTGGCCAATGAGAATGTCACCTAATAACATGGAAGGCTCTGCAAAATCAGCTTTTGAAGATGAATTGCCAGTCTATGATCACTGTTTTATAGACAGTCTGAGCCGGGCGTGGTGGCGCACATCTGTGGTCCCAGCACTCAGGAGGCTGAGGCAGGAGCATCCCAGTGAGTTCGAGGCCAGCCTGCATTACAAAGCGAGACCCGGTCTCAAAAAGAAGGAAAGAAAGACACTCTTGGTTTGTGTTTGTTTTTGAAGTTTTGGGGACTGAATCCATGACTTCATGTATGATAGGCAAGTGTTTTACCACTAAGTTACATCTTGCAGTGCTTTTTATTTATTTATTTATTTTTGGTACCAGGGATCGAACTCGGGACCTGGCGCTTGCGAGGCAGGCGGCAGAACTGATAGTTAAATCCCCGGTCCCTTGTGCTTTCACTTTTTAATCTGAGACAAAGTCTCACCAATTTGCCCAGGCTGACCTCAAACGTGTGACCCTCATGCTTCAGCCTCCTGAATAACTGGGATTACTGGTCTATGCCACCACACCTGGCTCATTTTTAGAAGAACTGATTCCAATGTTTATGCAGGTTTTCTTACCTTACTTCTTCACCAGCAAAATCAAAAACCTTGGTGATTTTAACCTTCTCTGCTTCTTTAGGTTTCTCTAGCTCTTCTGCTTTGACCAACAATTTACTTGAACTTGTCTCGTCAGCCTGTTCTCCTGTCTATGAAAAAAAGCAAAAAAATCTAGTCAGTTTTACCAAACTAAAAAGAGCCATCTAAACATGCTGTTTATAGCTGTTCTTAAACGTTTCATTTCTAATCAGTTAAGATCTACTGGAAATTTGACTAAAAAGGCTTATTTTCCTATCATAAGAAATGCTTCACTTTTCACTTAGTAAAAAAGGTACTATCAGGGCCAGGGATTTAGCTCAGTGGTTCTGGCACCTGCCTCGAAAGCGCAAGGTCCCAAGTTCGATCCCCAGTATCAAAAAAAAAAAAGGCGGGGAGCCCTTGCACCCTGTAGGTAGCTGGAGCGACTCACGTAGCTTGGCGGCCCTGGGCTCCTTCTTGGCTCTCCCCACCAACATGCTCCAGTTCCTGCTTGGATTTACTTTTGGCAACATGGTGGGAATGTACCTAGCTCAGAACTATGACATATCAAATCTGGCTAAAAAACTTGAAGAGATTAAAAAGGACTTGGAAGCCAAGAAGAAACCCCCTAGTTCTTGAGGCTACTGCAGCTCTGCATTCTGTACACACTGCCCTCCTGCCTCTGAGCAGCATCCCTGACCTCCTGATCCCATAGCTCTGTGTCTCCAGCCTCAGCAATTTTCCTCTTTGCTAGACTTCGGTGCCTCGGAGCAAAAACAGGGCCCCAAGTCAAGAACTACACTTCACAATTTCAGCTCATGTCTTCTCATGTCTTCCTTCCACCTCTTTGGGAGGCCTGAAGACTGAAATTATGGTGCTAGGCTAGGCTGGCAAACATGACCTTTATTTAGTAGTTTCTCTTGTTCTTGGAGATTCCTACTTCTTGTCAAAACAAAAATTGCTAAGTCTGTATAGCTGATCAGACACAAATAATGCTGAATTCATTAGTGATAAAAGTGGGTGCTTGTTAAACACTTGTTACTAAACTTTTTGTTTTGAAGCATTAAAATTAGTATCTAGACCCCAGTTTCTAGTAAATTATCCATTTATTTTATTCTCTTGTCAGGCAAGTATAACTGATAACCAGTAAGTATACTGACAACCAAGTATACTGATAACCGGTAAGTCAATTTTATATTAATTAATTGAGAAAATACATTCTAAGAATCTTATAAATAGCTGATGAATTTAAAAATATGCAGAATAATAAAAAAAAGGTACTATCAAAAGGCATTTAGTCTTTTTGCTGTAAGATTCAAATCTTAGTTTGTAATTTAAACAAAAAAGTATCTGAGGAAGGTAGAGCATTTCTGGGAAAGTATTTATCTCATTCATCTCTAACCGTACCTTCGCCTGTTTACTTGGGGGCACTTTTGATTTTGGCCCCACATCATTGAGGAAGCTGGCCCAGAGTTCATCCTCCTTCTTTTTCCGTGCATCCTCTGACCCAGTGCCTTTCTCCCGCTCTTCTATTTCATCCTCCTCACTGCTGCTTCCTCCAGATTCTGCCTTGGCATCCTCCTCTTCCTCTTCTAACAAGAGGCCACTCTGTTTTCTCTTCCTGATCACCAACAGTCACCAAGAAAAGGAAAAAAAAGACAAAGCAAATTATGTTACCCCTTTCTCAATTCCAAGCATAACTCGCTTAAATTTTTTAAAAAAATTTTTAAATCTGGAACTACTATGGCAATAAACATAATGAGGGGAGCAATGGAGGTAGACAGATTTTGTGGAAGAAAAAAAGAACTAGGAAAAAAAAAAAAAACTAGGCTGTTTTTTTTTTTCTTTCAAGTAGAACTGGGCTCTTATTATTGGCATTTCCCCCAATACTTAGAATCAGTGTTCTAAGTCATGACCAGCTATGTTCACTAAAAGGCACATAATCACTCACGGGGTTAACTCTGCTTAGTGTTCTAAGGACGTAAGTACACCGAATATTATTTTGACCTTTTAAAGCTGCAAATTTTGCTGTGAAAAAACTCAAATTTATCTGCATTATTTCTTAAAAAATATGTCAATGTTTCATTCCACTTTCTAAAGAAATGCAAGGTAAAACACAGAGTAACTCGTGGACAAAGACTTGTAGGAGTGATCGCCTTTTATACTATTTTGACTTTCAGTGAATCATCCAATATCTAAAATTCTCTTTTTCCTTTTCATAAACTACAATCTACTTTTTGCTCCATTCTCTAAGAAGACAGAAATGCCAGCAAAGTAAAAGACTTCTTAGAAGATGCTTTCATGCCAGGTGTGTGCTAGCACATGGCTGTAATCTCAGCACTCGGGAGGCTGAAGCAGGATTGCCACAAGTTCAAGGCCAGCCCAAACTACATAGTGAGTTCAAAATCAGCCTGAATACCCTATCAGAATTTTCGTAATTTTTGCTATTTTTAAAAATTTAACTGCACATAATCTTAGCTCAAACAATTCCATAATCTGTAAGTTTGACTTAGAGATATTTATGTAATTAAGACTTGTACAAAGCATATTCATTGCAGTCTTGTTTGCTGAGTAAAGACTAGGCACAATCTAATAAGGACATGCGTAAATAAGGTGAGGTCTATCTGTATAAGACTATGCAGTAGCTGAAAAGAATGAGGTATGTCTGAATGTATTGTCATGGTATCACTTCCAAGATGTGAAATAAGAAAAATGAAAAACAATATATAAAGTGTGCTAGCATTTGTATTTTTTTTTAAATAAAGAAGATAAAAAAAAAACCATAAAGAGGATAGGAAATACATGCATACATGTTGTATATTCCCAGAATATCTTTGGTAACATAGTTCTGCAAGGCAAAGGATCAGCCCCTTTTTGGTACTAATATTTTTGTTTTAACCAGTCTAATGAAGTTTACCTATTCATTTTAAAAATCAAAACCTAAAATTTTTTTAAGCTTGCAGAGACCAAGAATTTGACTCTAAAATATCACCAATGTTTCCCTCACAGAGAAAAGGGTTAGAAATCCTGTCAATAAGAAATCTATCAGCTGTCATGGCTTTTCTCATGATAGTTCACCATGTGTCCTCAAGGGTGTACTTTTATCTTGCTTTGTCCTTTTTTACTCAGCCGAAGCTCACTTTGCAGAGCTAGATTCTCCCTCACTCTTCATGCTTACTTTTTCAAATAAACTGTCACTTTTTTTAAATAAAGAAAGAAATCTACCATAAAGCTGGGCATAATGGTATACATCTGTAATCTGAGCACTCTTGTAGGCTGAGGCAGGAGGATCACAAGTTTGATCTCAGCCTGGCAACTAAGTGACTTAGCAAGACCTTGACTCAAAAAATTTAAGAAAATCTTAAGGTCTGGCGTGGAGGTGGACACCTGTTATCTCAACACTCTGAGAGGCTGATGCAGGAAGATCACAAGTTCAATCTCAGCCTGGGCAACTAAAAGACTTTGTAAGACTTTGTCTCAAAAAAAAGGCGAAGGGATGGGGGGGGGGTATTCTATTATCAGACCAATCTCAGCAATCAGGATGGGTGTGACAATAGCCCTTGACTTCTAAGGGCCTGGAGGGCAGCATCACCTGGCTGGAAGGCTCTGAGCCTTTCTTTTTTTCCCTTTGGTTTTCTGTGTCTGCTCTTCACCATCCACTTCATCTTCCTTCACTAATTCATTTACATCATCTTCACTATACTCTCCACCTGAAATCACATAATAGGGTGGTCAGACAGATAAGAATAAAGATTCTCACATCAAGCAAAATTTATCATTAAGATAAAAGTTGAATATTTTCCTTTATTCTTCCCCTAAAATACCATTTACTTAGGGAAGTCTTCCCTGCCCCCAAAACAATGCTATATTCTCCTCTCCTAGTCTTTCACAGCAGTTATTCCCTCTCTGTAACTTATCCTGCTCATATTAATGCTTGCAATTTCTGCTACGCTACATGCTCCAGGAGGACATGGACTTGCTTGTGTTTTTTGGGGGGGTATCGGGGATCAAACTTGGGACCTTGCGCTTGCTTGGCAGGCGGTGGCGCCACTGGGCTAAATCCCTGGCCCTTGCCTGTCTTGATTTGTAAATGTCTGCTGAATGACTGAGTGAATTAATGGAAATTCCAACTCTACTAATGTACTTCTCAAAGAAGAAATGATGTTCCCGTGTCATCTTGGGTATTTTTCAAAAGTAATCCAAAGACACTTGGCCATTCCTGAGACATGGTAGTCTATGCCTATAATTCCAGCTATTTGGGAGGCTGAAACAGGAGGGTAACAAGTTCAAGGCCAGCCTGGGCAATTTAACAAGATCTTGTCTCAAAATAAAATAAAAAGTGGCTGGGGATGTACATCAGTGGTAGAGCACTTGCCTAGCACATGCAAGGGCCTGGGTTAAATCCTCAGTATTGCAAAACAGATACCTCGCCTTGTCCATAAATAGGATTTAGAAGGAAAATGAAGACTCCCAGTTGAATATGGCAGAAAGAGCAAACACATCTATGTCCGATCTTTAGACACTGGCACTCGGGAGTTCCCCAAAAAAGGCTGCCTAAATATCTAGTATGTCCAAATTCTGTGCGTAGATCAAAAACCAACCCTATATAACAAGAGATTCAACTTTTATTTGATGTGTTCATACTGAAACTCACACAAATAGAATGCACAGCTCAATGAAATGACACACAGTAATTCTAGACCCAGTCTGAGGGACAAAATATGACCAGCATTCCAGAAGGTGCCTGCACCCCCTTTCCAGGCACTCACCACCATCCCCCTCCACAGGTAACCACTGTATGACTTTTAACACCACAGATGAGTTTTGCCTTGAACATTAACCAAACAGAAGCCTACAGTATGTACTTCTGTGTCTAGCTTCTTATACTCAACAGTATGCTTGTGAGACACCTATATTGCAGCACGTAGCTGCAGTTTATTCATTCTCCTTCCTAAACATGTCTTATATGTATTATAAGTATTGTATGTATATGTATTATATGTCTACACCACAATTTATTTCTACACTCCACTGCTGATGGACACTGAAGCTGTTTCTGCTCTGGGTCCATTACAAATAGTACTGTTTGGATATTGCTGTATCTTCAACAGTTTTTTTCTTTTTTGAAGTTAATAAAGAAAAGGTACTTGTTTTGGCTCACAGTTCTGGGCCAAGGCTGAAGGGAAGCATCTGGTGACGCCCTTCTTGTTGGCAGTGTCCAAAAGTGGAGCAGGACATTACACAGAGAGTGCCAAGAGCCTGTAGATTTTTGAAGACTTTACTCACAATGAACCAATGGCCACCAAACACAAGAAAGCCTCCAAGAACAAAGGCAAGACTCAAGCAGAAAGGAACTCAGAAGAAACAGAATTAGTGCAGGAAGCAGGGGAGAAAAGAACCCTAAAAACTTTTGTAATCAATATTCTCAAAAAGATAATGAGCTTTTTAAAAGAAAATGTGGGGGGAAAACCCACAAAAAATCTGAAAACTAACAAAATGACAGCAGAGATTAAAAAGATAGGGAACCACCAGGGAACCAGGCATGTGAAAATTTGGAAAATAAGCATTCAAGGCCAATATATACACAAGCCAATATAAAGGTTCCAAAACAGAAGCCAATGTGGTATCCCAAACACCAAGCAAGGACAAGTGAAAGTGTTTCCTGAAGAGAGAAGAGAGCTCCAGGTGGTAGTATGAACGTACAAATCCAACTGTGCTTCCTCCTAACCGCCCCCACCATAAACTCTACAGCTATTAGGGTTTAAATGAAGTTTCCTTCAGATCTGTGTTCATGTAGTAAGGGCTGAGCCCCAGTACAGCAATGCTGAGGGTGGGAGCAGTGATGGGTCATGAGGGTGCAATCTTCACCGATAGGTCTTTTTTTTTTTGGTACTGGGGATCGAACTCGGGTCCATGAGCTTATGCAGCAGGCGGCGAAACCACTAAGCTAAATCCCTGGCCCCACTGATAGGTCAATCCATGGATGCCATGCGTTCACAGCTGATGGGCTGTTAGGGTCTCACTATGTAGTTCAGCTGGCCTGGAACTTATTATGTAGCCCAGGCTGGCAATCCTTCTGCCACAGCCTCCTGAGTGCTGGGATTACAGATGTGCACCACCAGATGTGTCAAGATTACAGATGTAGCCTCCAACTTGTTATAAAACAAAACAAGACAAAAAAAATTTTTTTTGAGACAGGGTCTTGCTAAGCTGCTAAGTTGCTTAAGTTGGGCTTGAACTTGAGATCTTCCTGCCTCAGTCTCTCACCCTGCTGGAATCAGGCCTGTGCCACCAGCCTCAGCTATTTGCCCATTTTTATCATGAAAACTTACTAAAGCAGCGCATAAGCTTTGCAGAAAACTAGAACAGGCAGACAATTAAACATAAAAAATAGAATCATTAAATTCCAACTACTCAGAGATTATTAAAATCAATCCCTTAGTGAATATTTCTGGTCTTTTTCTAGACCCAGGTGCAGATTTTTATATTTTCCCCAAGCTTGAAATCAAATTTTCCATGTTACTTTGCAGCCTGCTCTATTCACTAAACAATTTCTACCTGTTGATTTCAGTAAGTTTTCATCTCATCTAATATACAGACTATTTTTAAATTTTCCCAGTGAACCCAAGAATGGCTCATAGCTTGTTTTTCCAAATCACAGTGAGGAGGATGTACCAGTGTAACATGTGAGTTAGTTGTGTATTGTCTAGTGCACACTGGTTGTTCCATCCTTTAAGACTGTCTCTGTCTAGTGCTCCCTTCTCTACAGTGGCACTGATTTACTGATGTGGTAGGCCATATGTCTTGCAGTGTCTTCTAGATTGGTCTGATTGTTCCTCGAGGTGGTGGTGTTTTAGTTCATTTCTTTGTTCCTTGAATTTTCTGTAAATGGGAAGTTAGATCTAAATGCTTGATGTGTTCCAGTGAAATATTTTTGACAAAAATTTTAAGGTTAGGGTTAGGCTAATTTCATTACTCTTGTTTATCCTGCCAATGTCACTGAACTACAGTGAGATTCGTCTTGAAAAACTAAAAACAGAACAAAAATAAAATATGTTGGGATTGTAGCTCAGTATGAATTCAATCCCCAAGTAACACATACACACACAAAGGAAGGGGAGCAAATGCTGCTGACAGTTCAGACAAAGAGGATGTGCCTGGTTCGGGATCTTAAACATGTAAAAAAGATGCTCAATTATTAATTACACAAAAACAAAAAAATCAAGATCATGGAGATAACTATGAGGGGAAAAAAAAGGCAGTAAGAAGCAGAATAACATCCCTATAGACAGTAAAGCACTAAAGGAACAAATCGTGCCCAGAGACTCAGCTCCCAAACATCCTCAAGAGTCCCATGCTTAAAAATATGAACCAAGTAACAAAGAATAAGCAAAATTATGAGAAAGCATCTAACATAATAAAAGCGGAAAGCAAAAGGTGAAATCACCCTGGAAGAAACAGTATGAAGCCAGGCATAGTGGTGCACATCTGTGATCCCAGCACTCAGGAGGCTGAAGCAGGAGGATCACTAAGTTTGAGGCCAGCTTGGGCTACATAGTGAGTTCAAAGCCAGCCTGAACTACATAGACCCTGCCTCAAAAAACAAAAAACAGTATGTTTCCTCATTTTATGAGGCTACCATTCATTATCTGATACAAAACCATAGAAGGAAATTAACAGAAAACTAATCTCTCTCATAAACACACATGTAAAAAATTCTCAACAAGCAAGCCTAAACTACATAAAAAAGTCCTGTCTCAGAAAAAAGAAAGACATATAGGCCAGAGATTTAGCTCAGTGGCACCGCGCCTGCCTCGCAAGCACAATGTCCTGAGTTCGACCCCCGGTACCGAGAAAAAAAGAAAGACAACAGAAATACCAAATTAAAAAAGTGGAAAGCACTTTCCTTTGGGGAGGCTGACTAGTAACAAGGGGCAACTGGGAACAGCTAATTTTCAAAACAATCCTTTAGAAATACTTGACTATATTTAAGTATATGCATGCATAGCTTCGATTAAAATAAAAACTAGTTTTCAAATTTAATCACTTTCGCTGTCAGCCTAAGACCAATGTTGGAGTATGAGAATATAATCAGAGAAACCAATAAGGAAGCTATGGAGAATCCTAGCGAAGGGTAATGGTAGCTCGAAATAAAATAACAGCAGTGAGACTGGTGAGCAAGTGGTCAGAGAGTAATTTTCAACGTAGACACAAGAAACTCACTGGATGAACTGAAAGAGAATAAGGACGACGGGGATATGCTTGTGAGCACAGATGCCCCGAATGAGACGGATAAGTATGGGAAAGGAACAGAATTTGGACAGGACAGGTTTGGGTAATAAAATTTATCTTGGAAAAAAAAATTTATCTTGGCCCCATTTGGCTTGAGTTGCCTATCCAAAAAAGCAAAGTTTTGGGGCGCACGCCTGCAATCTCTTCTCATTAACAATACCCTCCTGAGGCCAGAAGAGGATGCATCCGTCTTGGACAGGACGACAGCCCGCAAGTCTGAAAATCACCTCCAGGATCCGGGTGGTTCCAGGGGGCCTGACTGCGTCCCGGAGACTGAGCCACTTTCCCGGGCCAGTTCCCGCGTTCCGCGAGTGGGCGGCGGCCGACGGGGAGGAACTGCGGCACCCGGGCGACTCGCTGCACCCTCGGCTCGGCCGGGGCAGCTGGGTGCAAGGTCCCGAGAGCGGGAACACTCGAAACCGCGAGCCACCCAAGCCACCTCGGCTACTGGGCCGACGCCCGCGAGGGCCGGGCGCGCCGCACGTGAGGCGCGGGGCGGGGCAAACACGCCTCTCGCCTCACACTCGCTCACCCGACGGCACGTAGTCCTCGTCCTCTTCCGAGGTGGAGAAGTCTTCGGAGTCGAATTCTTCCATGTCGCTGCCGCTCGGGGCCGGGCAACCCACAGGACTACAGCAGCTACACCAAACACCCAAGCCCTAGGGAGAGACCATAGAGCCGCGGCGGCAGCTAGCGTGGCCCTAGCAGCATTTGAGTATGCGCAAAGAGTATCACGTTGTCGGCAACGACACTTCCTGCCGCTGCCCCTGAGTGCACGTGCCTCCGGCTCCCGAGAGAGCGCTGACCCGCCGGGAAGCGGTGCATGCTGGGATTTGTAGTCAGGCTCTACCCACCTGCTTTAAGTAACTATCCTTAAATAAAATTATATATCTATGGAAAGTCAGTTGATTCTCATTATTTGTGGCTTTATATTTTCGAATATGTTTAATCACTAAGTTTTAATTCGTGACCGCCAAAACAGTACTTTCTAGGTTATTCCCAGGCATGCGCAGAGAGTGAAAATCCGGAGTCGTAGAGGTGTCAGTTCCCAGCGGAAGTTGAACCCTGCAGAGGCTCCGCCTTCTGGTTTAAACTTTCACGGACTATTCAGTGCCATCTTTTTCTGCATCTTTGTGCTTTTTTGTTGTTGATTTTGCTGTTTTAAATGGCCCCCAAGCGTACTGCTCAAGTGCTGTCTAATGTTTCTAAGCGCAAGAGGGCCGTGACGTGCCTTTTGGGGAAAATATTGTGTTAGATAAGCTCCGTTCAGCCATGAGTTACAGTGCTGTTGGCCGTGAGTTTAATAATGAATCAACAATCAGATACATCAAGAAAAAGGAAAAGGAAAATCGCCTATCTGTACGTGAGGCTGCCCCGGAAAGTGCTAAGCTGATATCTATAGTGCGTCACGAAGCTATGGAAAAGCGGCTAAATTTGTGGATTCATGAGATGACGACAGATAAAAAGCATCATGGACAGCAGCATCGTTGTGAGACTGAAAGCCAAAGAAATTTACGGTCACGTGACCCAAGGTCAGCGAAATGCTAAACCCTTCTAGGCGAGTGCTGGCTGGCTTGCAAGATTCAAAAGGCGTTACGGTTTGACCAATGTTAAACTTGCAGGAGAGGCAAGCTCTCCAGGTCAGGAGGCTGCGGAAGAATTTAAAATATACTTGCTAAGTGTTATACAGAAAAAGGGCTATGTGGAAGAGCAGGTTTTCAATGCTGATGATACTGGCTTATTTTACAAGGATTTTGGCAGGTGAACCTCTAATGCAAATGGCTTCTAGAGCCCTGGTTTTAAGTCATTTCACAATCACACAACCTTGCTATTGTGCACCAATGCCAAGGACAACTTTAAGTGCAAACCCCTAATGGTTCACAGAGCCCCTAATCCACAAGCACTGCAAGGGAAAAATGTGAACCACCTGCCAGTCCATTGGAGGCGGAATAAAAAAGCGGGGATGATGTTGGATTGGTTCCACAGCTGCTTCATCCCAGAAGCTGAACACTCTCCAGGGCCTTCAAGATTTTATTAATTTTGGATAATGTCCCAGTCCATTGTCAAGAAGAACTTGAAAACGCACACCCCAGCATAGAAGTTCTTTTTATGCCCCTAAACACTACATCTTTCATCCAGCCCCTCAGTCAGGGCATCACAAAAACTTTCAAGGCATGCCATATCAGAGAGCTTTACACCAACGCTTGGGAGACTCTTGAGACCAACAAAGAAACCACCATGATGGACTGTTTGAAGTCAGTCACTATTCGCAATGTTATTGATTATGTTGTCACAGCCTGGGATGGCATTGAGCCAGCTATTATCAATAACTGTTGGAAAAATGTTTGGCCAGACTGTGGAAAGTTTCGAAGGCTTTGAAGGTGTAACAGAAAATGTAAAGAACAGTGTCAAGAACATAATATATATCACACAGCAAATAAGTGGAGAAAGCTTTGAGGACATGACAGAAGAAGACGTGGAGGAAATCTTGGCGGAGAAGGCAATAGAACCCACCAGTGGAGACCTGGATGAGATGGCAAAACAAGGAACTGGAGTCTACGATGACCAGGAAGGGGCTGGAAATCAGTTGGAGACTGCAAGAGCTGTAGCTCTACCGCAGCCAAAATATTGGAATGGAATTCTGCCTTGGAGAAAAATTTTAATGACAAGGAAGAGTATGACCCAGTGTTTAATCTCAACCTCACATTAAGCAGCTTGCCTCCACTGCCTTTGCCCATTATAGCAAGATGCTTGAAGAGATGAGGCAGAAAGCCAAGCCGTCAAAGCTGGTGCCATTTGTTTTTCAATTCAGATTGTTCCCAGTCAACAAGTGGCAGCCACCAGACTCTTAAGGTGGAACTGCCAGATGTCGACATGCCACCCTCTTCCTCTTCTCCATAGAAAAGTCCACCAACCTTGCCCTTGGTTTTCAGGGGGAAAATGCTGAAAAATGGTTTGGTCACACTGTGCCCCACTGCATCACATCCTGCAGCTCCATTAACAGTAAGCTGTTGATGTTATTATAAAAACTTAAATGCTTAATCTTGTAACTTTTTTCAGGACTTGACTTATTACTGTACAATATGTCTTTATAATACTGTGTATATTTGCCATGAGAACTGTGCAGTATGTCAGATTCTGTACTGACTGTGCTATGTATGTAGACAGTGTGTGTATGACTGACTGTAGGGAAAAGTGATACAATTTCAGTAGGGAACAGTGTGTTATACTAAAATGCTCTAATTGGATTGTTTCATTATAAATACTACATGTAAGCATATAATTATTTGTAAGATATATATTAAATAAGGCGTCTTTTCTGTTTTTTTGATTCAGGGTCTCACTCTACAGTTCAGGCTAGCCTTAAACTCACTATGTAGCCCAAGCTGACCTTGAAATCTCTGCGATTCTCCTGTCTCAGCCTTCCATGTGCTGGGATTACAGGCATGTGCCACAAGGCCCAGCTACAGTAAGGTGTCTTTGAACAGAAACACACATAAGTTTATAAACTCATCAGCTGGGAAAAGTATCGTGGCCTGAAGTTCACAGGAACCTACCTCACCCAGAAGCAATGGTTCAGTATTTTTTTAATTTAGTGGTAGAGACAACATTATAATCATAACTGCTATGAATAACTAGAATCAGTTATATTCTGTTTATCCTTTTTTTTTTGGTACTGGGGATCGAACTCAGGACCTTGTGCTTTCGAGGTAGGTGGCGGAACCACTGAGCTAAATCCCCAGCCCTAGAATCAGTTATATTCTGGAAAGCAAATATCATCTGCATGAATCTCCTCGAATTAATGCATACGTTGTATAGGAATACATAATCATTACCATTTTTTTCAGATTAAAGCATTTAATTATAATCCAATTATGAGAAACAATAATCAGAAGCAAATGCAGATGAGACATCAGCAACTACCATTCTACAGTATTTGTTCATGTTTTGTAAGATGAAAGAGTTATTTTTTGCCAAAAGTTGCTCCTTGCCAGTACCCTAGACTAGAGTGGATTTGTGTCACCCAGTCCTAGAGTTACCTAAATCAGGAATAGCAGAGTCACATCTATAATGCTCTCTACCAGCCAAAAAAAAAAAAATTAAAGCAACCATATCGATGTGTAATTCACACACCATAAAATCTACCCACCTAAAGTACACAATTCACTAGTATTTTATATATTCACAAGCTTGTATAATCACCAAATCAATTTTAGAGTTTTCATCACCCCGAAAAGAAACTTCCCCATTAGTAGTCATTTACCATTCTCGTCCTAATCATCAGCATATATAAATTTACCTCTTCTGGATATTTCATGTAAATAGAATCATACAATTTGTGAACAACTGGTCATTTATGACTGGCTTCTTTCACTTAGCATGACATTTTCAAAGTTCCATTTAGAGCACCATGTCTTTTAGAGATGGAGCACCCTAGAAATGGGATTACTCAATTGTAATTATTTTACCTTTTAAGGAACTGCCAAACTATATTCTCAAGTGGTTGCACCATTTTGTGATCTCACCAACAGTTTATGAGGGTTTGTGAGGGTGCCAGTTTTTCTACACTTGCCAGACTTGTTTGTTTGGTTTTTTTCTTTTTCTTTTTCTGTTTTTTTTTTGTGTTTTTTGGTACTGGGGATCAAACTAGGGATCTTGTGCTTGCAAGGCAGGTGGCCGCACTGCTCCGCTAAATCCCCAGCCCTGTTTTTTTATTTTTTAAAAATCGTTTTGTTTGGGCCCGGGATTTAGCAGAGTGGTGCTGTCGCCTGCCTCACAAGTGCAAGGTCCTGAGTTAGATTCCTGGTACAAAAAAAAAAAGATTTTGTTTTTTAAGACAGGGTCTCTTTATAATGGCATCCTTTGAAGCATGTTTTAATTTTGAAGTCTAATTTATCTATTGTTGTCTCTTGTGTCTTTGGAAGTTGTACTTCAGAATACTTTGCCAAAGCCAAAATCATCAAACTTATTTTTCTTCTAAAGTGTTTTATACTTTTAGTTCTTACATTTCAGTCTATGATCCATTTAAGCAGACTTTGCCTTATGGGAGAGTAAATAGAAAAACAGATACAAAATCTGAGCCCAGTATTTGGTAGTTTGCTTTTCTGGGGCTCATGTTCCTTGGGCAGCATGAAGAGACCCACCCTAGCCCCACGGAGGGGGTGAGTCTGGGGATAGGGGCTTGTTGGCCTCCTCCAACAGCCTCTCTCCAGCGGCCCCACCCCTTCTCTTGGCACTCTACGCAGCTCTTCGAGCACAACCAAAAGCCCTGACCACTTTGCTGGCTACTAGGACAGGAGCTATTTTGTATTGTATCAGACAGTTAAGAGATTTAAAAAAAAAAAAAAGGTCAGCAGGCCAAATCCAATTTTTAAAACATGTACTATTTGTCATAAAGGTATTTTACATGAATTTAAACTAGTTACAGGCTGGGGGTATAGCTCAGTGGGAGAGTGTGGGCTTAGCATTTGAGAAGCCCTATGGTCAATCCCAAGCATCTAAATCAATCAGTAAAAGTGAGATTCAAAATATTCTAGATTTTCAGCTTCTCTTGGAAAATCTGGCAACACTGAGCTCATAATTCCACAAAACAGAAATAGGCTGGAACTAAGGAACACCTGGCTCCTTTAGTCAGGGCTCCCCAGGCTGACACAGTAATAACCCCTCCCTGTTTATAACACACCAGATTCCTGGTTTGTTATTCTGTCTTGGTCGTTATTTAGGAGGTCTTCAGGCCCTCATCTGCCATAGCACTTTCCACTTCTGATCTTGGGTTTTCCTCTTTTTGGAAACTGAAAGTTCCTACTATGTAGTGTCCTGGGTACATACTCTTGAGGGGGCTTCTGGCTGAACTCTGCATGTTCTCTGTTCTTTGTCCTTCTGGGGATGCTAGAAACCTTCTCTTGATGTGAGTAGTGTCTATATGTGTGTGTGTGTGTGTGTGTGTGTGTGTAAAACTGTGAAGCTGTATGTAAGAATTGTGTGCTTTACTGTTATATCTCAATTTTTAAAAAAATGAATGGGCAGTTATCCCTGGCCAAACCCTGTACTGTGGACCCTCAAGTTTCGGACCACCCTGGCATACAAACAACTTGGGTTAATTTAGTGGCAGATTCATCTGCCTCTTGTTATTTATAGTGTGTACCCAGGTAAACATACAGATCTCAGCTGTACTGACTTACAACCAACTTCAGTTACAACCAGCCCTAGGGAACCGATTGAGTTCCTAAGTCAAGGATGAACTGTATGTCTGCAGTGCCAGGAATTATGGCAGCCACTTTTGATCATGAGGTAAACTACTTAAATTAAACAATCTAATTTGCTGAAAATGGCAGAACAGAAAGAGACTTATGACATTAAGGGCATTAAATTAGCTAAACAGGTGGACTTACTACTGAACACATTTTTTTACACATTTATCAATATTCAGCCACCCTAGTGTGGAATCATATAAACGCTTCTTTGAAAGTTGGGCACAGTGCCACACACCTGTAACCTCAGCACTGTGGGAGGCTGAGGCAGAAGGATCGCTGGAAATTCAAGGCCACCCTGGGCTACATAGTGAGTTCAAGGCCAGACTAAACTACATAGCAAAACTAAAACAAAAGACTCAAAAGATAAAAACAAAAAACAAAGTATAATTTACATCTTTATTAACTTTTTTTTTTGGTACCGGGGGTCAAACTCAGGTCCTTCCGCTTGTGAGGCAGGTGGCGGAACCACTGAGCTAAATCCCCAGCCCAGTATAATTTACATCTTTAAACAAGAAGTTTCCTACAAATCAGTAAAAAGTTGAAAATTAAATAAATACAGCTAGGCTGCTGCTGCTGCTTCCTGCCTTCTGCCTGCCACACCATGGACTGTTTCTCCTCTGTGATGCCCCTCTACCATGAAACCCTGCCTTGGAGCCAGCCAATTATGGACTGAAACCTCTACAGACTGTGAGACAGGAAGGCTAGAAAGGGCTGGAGTAGCGTCACTCCCTTCTCTCATGTAGGCTAAGGCTCTGCTGCGGACGTCCCCTTCTATTATGGAGAAGAATCAAGGTACATTCAAGAACATCCTTCCCCACTTTCTGCCAGGAACAGGCAGGTTTTCTCATGGCCCTTCACTGTGAGAGCTGGACGAGGATCCTGCACAAATAACCCATGAAACTGGGGTCTCCCTAAAGCTGTGACTCTTGGAACTTTTTCATTCTGATGCTAGCACACACACATCCTCTAGAAGTTCAACGAAGCATTTGTTTAAGTGTTCTGGCCAGTTTATGGTCCCGTGTGTTTTGCTCCAGCAACATGGCAGAGCCAAGAGGAGGAGGAAAGGGAGAACATTTAAAGGTTGGAGAACTTGCCAGAGAGAAGCAGAAGAGGGGAGGAGGTTGCTTGCTGTTCTCAAAGGCCCCCGGGCCAGCATTACAACACCATACACTTTCGACAACTGCTGTGTCCAGATATGCTCTGTGGGCTGTGTAACACAGCAGCGGACAAGGTGCGGCGGCTCCAGTCTCTGGCATCCCCGGAAGGTGCTGCGATCCCCTTAGCTTCCACGGGTTCAGCAGCGGAGTCCTCCTCTTTAGATGTCTCCAGGCGCCTGCACACCTGCTAAAGACGGGTCTGAGGTCTGGCTCTCGGAGATCTTCAGCACTTCACAAAAGCAAAGCTGGCGCTGGTGTGACGGGCTGAGCGGATGGCAGCGCATCCTCTGCCAACAGCGCGGCCTGCTGGGAACACCGAAATAAAAAGCGTCTTCCTCCGAGAGTGGGAATGATCTCTGTGTCCTGCACAGGAGGTGCAGTTTTGGGGAATCCCAAATATGTCTTTAGGAAAGGGAAGGCTCTACTTTGGTACTCAATGTGGTTGATTTTGCCTTATTTTGCTGCTAAAACCTGACCAGTTCCTTGTAGGGAGCTCGACAGTGATCTTCTCAGCCTTATCTTGGGGTTATCCCCTTCACCATTCTCAGATGTCTTTCATTTAAAACATTTTATATTTTCATAAAAGTTGTTTTTTACTCTAAAGGCTCTCAAGCCTTTTCAAAGTTAGAAAAATTTGTAAAATCTAGAACTTAGCTGAGACGTCATTCAAAACATGTTATTTTTTTCAATTTTTTTATTAGTACGTTTGCTGTACATAATGTAAAGTCCTTGTGGGGACTTAGTATAGATGTACATAACACATCTTAATTATTTTTTTAATCCTTTCCCCTTTTATTCCCCTCCCTCCATCTCTTGGTCACCTTACCATTTGCAAAAAGATCTTATTATTTCCTACTATCTTTTATTTTGCTCCATATTTATGTTTTGGGCTTCCCATATCAGAGAAACAGGATACTAAAGCTTGTATATCTGATTTATTTCACTTAAAATTATATTCTCAAGGTGTATCCATTTTCCTACATATAACTAAAGTTTATCCTTCTTTATGGCAGAGTAGTACTCCACATTTTCTTTATCCATTTACCTGTTGATGGACATACAGGCCACTTCCAAGATTTAGCTAATGTGAATTGTGCTGCTATAAACATGGGTATGCATGTATCATTGTAATATGATCATATGTCCTTAATTCTTTGGGGAAAATATCTAGAAGGGGAATAGATAGGTCAAAAGGAGTTTCTCGTTTAGGTTTTTTGAGGAATCTCCATAGTGGTTGCACTAGTTTACATTCTCACCAACAGTGTAAAAGGTTCCTTTTGCCCCACAGCCTTGCCAGCATTTACAATTTGATTTCTTCATGACAGCCATTCTTTCTGGAATAAGGTGGAATCTTGGTGTTTTAATTTGCATTTCTCTAATGGCTGGAGATGCTGAACATTGGTTTTTTTTTGGTTTTGGTTTTTTTTAAGAGTAGGAAAAATGTATTGGGAGAAAGAAAGCTTCTGCCTAAGAGAGACAGAAGGGGGACCAGAAAGTGGGTTGCCCACTCACCCTACTTTTCAAAGATGTTTTATACAGCAAAGCCATGTGGTGAGGCGGGTACAAAGTGAGACAAAACTGTAAGACCCAATGGAAATTTACAAGGTGGGCATGAGGTGGGACAAAACCATGACCAACCAGTAAGATCACAAGTACAGTCACCCAGGTAATACTGATTAAGTGGGGTCAAATGGGGGAGGAAGTCACACAGCAAGCATATAAGGATTTTCAATAAGGGTGGGGGTCAGGGATACTTCCTGGAAAGGCTGGGTTAAGACCTTGGGCCCCCCACCCAGGTGATTGATAACTATTTGGAATATCAATTATTGCTATTCATCTTACATGGGTGTGGTAGTTTCTCTCCTTTACAATTTTGGCCTTTAGTGAATGTATTTCCAGTGTCCTCCATGTTGGCTCCTCCTGGGCTGCCCCTGTCTAATTGCCTACAAGATATCTAATTAACTTACCTCTCTGCAATATTGTCCTCTCTGAAGAAGTACCCTTAACTGCTGTGAGGGGGCAAAGGACAAAGACTGTTCTGGCTACTTCCAGCTGAAGAGGGTCGCAGTTGTGACCCACAGTTAGAGTTACTCTACAGAGGGTCTATCTAAAGGCCCTCCATAGGTGCCAGGCATTGTCATCTTGGTAGCCGTATAGCTTTGAGTCTGGAGGAGACAAAGCCAAAGAAACAGTTAAAACATGGGCCAAATTATAAGGTCAGCAGGATTGTTATGAATATAGCCAATAAGGGTTTCCACTGGGAGGAACTAGTAATAGCCTCCCACAAAGAGGTTAAGGAGAGGGTCCAGGGGACTTCAGAATCCCAACACATAAGTTGTATTGTATAGTTTTGCAGGGTTTTTTTGGTACCAAGGATTGAACTTAGGATCCCGTGCTTGCAAGGCAGGAGGCGGAACCACTGAGCCAAACCCCCAGCTTGAACATTTTTTTCATTTATTTATTGGCCATTTGTACTTCTTCTGAGTAGTGTCTATTTATTTCAGTTGCATATATATATATATATATATGTTATATATAAGTTGCCATATATATGGAGAGAGAGGGAGAGAGCACATAAAATAGGATAAATAGGAAGTAGGGAGAAGTCCAAGTAGTTCCCCAATTATCTATTCAATTGTTTCAAAAATATTTTAAGATACATGCCAAATTGTTTCACTTATACTACTTATTTCTTTTTTTTTCCACTGAAAAATTTGTCCTTTTGTTTCTTCTTTGTAAGAGGGAGGGTTTTTTTTTTTTTAATTTGTACTGAGTAACATTTTGGCCATTCTTTTAAGATTTTGATCCATAGTATATTAACCATTGTTATTCTCTATTTTTCTTTTTCTTTTTTTTTGGTACCGGGGATCGAACTCAGGTCCTTGTGCTTGTGAGGCAGGCAGCAGAATCACTGAGCAAAATCCCCGGCCCCAATACAGAATTTCTTTCTTTTTTTTTTTTTGGTACCAGGGATTGAACTCAGGACCTTGTGCTTGCGAGGCAGGGGCTGGAACCACTGAGCTAAATCCCTGGCAAACGTTATTCTACATTTAAATTCCTTGAAACTCAGGAACTCAGTAAGGATGGGCTATAACTCCCTTAGTAGGAGGGACTGCATTCCATGTTGCCTGAGGAAGGTTTTTTTTTTTGGTATCAGAGATCAAACTCAGGTCCTTGTGCTTGCAAGGCAGGCACTGGCACCACTAAGCTAAATCCCTGGTCTTCTATTTTGTTATAAAGGTTTTTTTCATTAAAAAAAAAATTACAGCTAAACATACAGATTAAATAATTACTAA
Source organism: Heterocephalus glaber (assembly GCF_053883595.1). Lineage (NCBI taxonomy): Eukaryota > Metazoa > Chordata > Mammalia > Rodentia > Bathyergidae > Heterocephalus > Heterocephalus glaber. Next base: position 11,373,080 of record NW_028258137.1, on the reverse strand, counting down.
AAAAAGCTTTATTACAAAAGATTAAATCTTATTGACCACTGAAAAAGAAATGCAATTCCAACTCACAGAGTTTAAAGTAATTCTTTATTGTTAAACATTTATACTAGAATTAGAAATGTCAGTAGAAAAATAAAATTTAAATACTTTTCTATTGTACAAAGATTTGATCATTTTGACTGTAGCAGTTAGTGAAATAACCTAATACAAAAAAGCTGATTTTGGTCACAACCAGCCTTACACAGTGCACAAAAAAGAAACGCAAGTTCACAGCAAGACTTTCTGTGTGTGGATGGCTTCACACTCCAGGCCTCGGCCCCCAGGTGAGGTGGCAGGTGTGCAGGGAAAAGAAAATGCAATGCAAACCAGAGCAGTCAGGACACCGGGGAGGAAATTTTAAAAACTTAACAGATGTAAGGGAGGATTTAATTACTTGCACAAACTATTTCTCACTGGTTTAAATGTTTCAGAGGTTTCTTGCTACAAAAAAACAATAGCACAGAGAGACATCTTTCTCATGTACTATTCATTATGCTTTTGTATCTGAAATTAAGTTTTCACAAAATGCTTTTACTCCAAAATCCTATGGGAGAATCAAGAAATCAGCTTTTATGGTTGGCGGCTGCCTCTCACCCTGCATGAAGAAGAAAGAGAAAGGAGGAGGAAGGTGAAAGGAAAAGGAAAAGAAAACAGGCAAGTGAAGCATAGGTAACAGTAGTAGTTGCATGTGTCTCTACAAAAGTTGTTGGAAAAAATCTCAAACTATATAAGATAAAATGTTCAACACAAATGCCATTATTCTCCCATCCAAGCAACCACCTACAAATAAATCAGTATTTGAGACAAGAAAGAAAACAAGCAAGCAAAAGGTAGAGGGGGAGAGAGAGGGACAGAAGAGACAGAAAACCAAAGTGGAATACATTCTCTAGTTATCATTCTAACTTTCTCCCTGAAAACATTTCCAGCTATACAGCTCAATCCACAGTCTATACACATTTATTCACAAGAGAAGGCTTCACAGACTGTGATGAATGAAACATTCAATAACTTGAAGATACATTTTATGTTTGAAGTTTTAAAGAGCAGATAATCAAAACATATCAAACACCAAACAGATGGAAACAAAATGCATACTTATCTCTTACCTTTCAAAATTCATAAATTTCTGTCCCTTGGCTCTAAATAAAAATAACCTAACATTTTCATCATGGATCAATATATTCAAAAAATCAATATTCAGGGGAAAGGGCCCACCAACTACTGGCCCCATGATTGGTTTGTGAGATTATATCCAAAATGTTTTAGGCGAGGAGAACTCTGATAAGAGGCAGCCTTCAACAGAAATGATCAAACTCATTTCCCATAATAAAGAATATCCTAAATTTCTTAAACTGAAGGGATATACTTTCTAAAATCACTGGTCCTTCAACTGAAAACCAGAATCTTTAATTTTTTTGTTGAAAGAAGACTGAGCCTCTTGATGGGGAATTTGAAAGGACATTTAGCTGCACTCCTAATTTTCTACCTAGTCTGATGTCAGTGTAATTATAAGTGGTCCAACTGTCAGAAGGAAAATATCCAGTTAATTTTGTTAATCTCTGTCATTTTTCTGTATAATTTATTTCTCTCTCTCTATATATATTTTTTGTACCAGGGATCGAACTCAGGACCTTGCACTTGCGAGGCAGGCAGTGGAACCACTGAGCTACCTCCCCGGCCCCTTCCTCTATAATTTTCTTTGTAGGGCCCGGGGAGGTAGCTCAGCAGTGCAGCACCTGCCTGATAAGCTCAAGGCCCTGAATTTGATTCCCGGTACCAAAATAAAAAAAAGGTTAATTTTCTTTGTAACTTTCCCAGGCAAACTGGTTCTCTTGGCTACTTTTTTTTTTTGGTACCGGGGATTGAACTCGGGACCTTGCACTTGTGAGGCAGGTGGTGGAACCACTGAGCTAAATCCCCAGCCCCTTGCCTACTTTTAACCAGAGTGCATATTGTGGAAATCGAATAAATTCAGGTACATATGACTTTATAGGTTGTTAGCCTAAATCTCATAATGAAAACCCTTCTTTAAAAATGTTCATCACCAGAAGCTGATTACTAGAGTTAATTAACAGACAGTAGCAACACCATTGATTGGATTCTACATGAAACTGTTTAGGTGGCAAGGATCAAGTTACTTCATTTTTGCAATCCTTTCCCCTGTGAAGGTCACAGTTTTCAGGCATTCCAATGAAAAGGAAAGTTAGGCAATAGGATAAAAATTAAAATAGATTGGGCCAGGGATTTAGCTCAGTGGTTCCAGTGCCTGCCTTGAAAGCGCAAGGTCCCGAGTTCGATCCCCAGTACCAAAAAAAAAAAATTAGATAAAAACTGAGTTAAAAAAAAATTGACAGTTAATTCTCTTTAACAATATAAATTCTCTTGAATAAAAATGTAAAGGGCAGAGCAGGGGCCTAACTGAAAATGAAGTTTTAGGCACTTTCTGGGAGTTGATACTAAAATACTGCAAAAGTGGGCTGAATTGCTACCACCAGGTAAACGCACTGAGAATCAACAGCCACTAACTCCAGTTTCAGCTATGCTTCTACAATTTCTCAGGAGCCATCTAAAAAAATAGTTATTAAGAAAAACTATCACAGAATGTTTGAAGTATCTTATTTGTGTTCAATACCCAAAGAGTATCCTAATGAATATAGTTTAAAGTTTCCAAATCAAACTACTGAATAAGGCACGTATGTTTCTAACTAAGCCAAATAAATAGAATTAAAAGTGATCGTAAAAGGTGGCATGGAAATTCTTTATTTTTGTGGTGCTGAGGATTGAACCTAGGGCCTCATGCATGCTAAGCAAATGTTCTACCCCTGAGCTACACCCCCAGCCTTGCATGGGAATTCTTTAAAAATAAATTTAAAAGTTCAGCCATGCGTGACGGTGTATGGTTCTTGGGAGGCTGAGACAGAAGGATCACTTGAGCCCAAGAGTTGGGCCCACCCTGGCAACATAACAAGACCTCGTCCCTTAAAAAAAAGAAAAAAGAAAAAAAAAAAAAAAAAAAGACCCAGCTAGCTCATTTTGATCAAATGTACCAAGCAACAAATTCATGTCTCTTAAATTCTACTGAATAATCAAAGGTCAAGATGGTCATCCATAAGATGTCGCATTCTCAGTAGTTACCTACTTTTTCTTTACCAGTGGCCCTAAGTCAGTATTTGAATTGTACTTCCCTTCTTTCTCCTGCTGTATTTCACCAAATCTGTGCTCAAAGCTATACTCAACCAAAACCTACTTTCCTAATTGGTTTTACTGTCATGAGAATGGAGCAAAAGAAAAGTTTGCCAATTTTTTTTTTTTTTGTACCGGAGATCGAACTTGGGACCTTGCGCCTGCGAGGCAGGTGGTGGAACCACTGAGCTAAATCCCCAGCCCAAGTTTGCCAAATTTTAATCAAGATTAGATTAACTAAAATTTCAGTACAGTATACTTTGCTCACTTGAAATCAATATTTTCCCACAGTTTCTGAAATATAAGACATTACATTTTCTCACAAAATATGGCATTCCAGTGCAACAGTGCCAGCAGAGGCACTGGCTTGGCTTAAAGGTGTGTGTGGATTTTGCGAAAGAGAAAGCCACAGAAACTTGTTTTGGTTGAGAATCATAGGAGTCTGCAAAGATCTTGAACTACTGGAGCTTCAAACTGAAGAAAGGGCTGAGATCCTCACATTCCTCTTCAACTAGCTTCCACTTGAAGAACTGAGAAAACACTACATTCAATAATATCTTCCTTTTGAGGATTCTGTAAAACTTGGGTTCCGTATCACAGCACAGGAGTGTATGCTATAAAGTGGCTAAAATCCGTAAGAAGGAGACCACCACTACACAGAACGTCTGTCCTGTGCCCAAGGTGAGGGCTTCGAATGGTATCATCTGTTTCCCTGCTGCTCGGTAAACTCCAGCAATCGCTGCACCTGGTTCAAAATTCAAGGGCGTTAAGAAGAAAAAAGTCAAGGTTAACAAATCATGAAAATGAAACACCTAAAATTCTACTACACATAGACTATTTGAGCTTTTTCACATTAAAATTTAAATATTACAGAAATGTTTTGTTTCCCTATTCTTTCTACTGACTGTTTTGTTTTGGTTTGGTTTTTTTTCCCTGGTACCTGGGATCGAACTCAGGACCTTGAGCTTGCCAGGCAGGTGTAGCACTGCTGAGCTACATCCCTGGCCCTGCTAACTGGTTTTAAAGTTTTCTTTATATGGTTTGCAAATCACTGAAATGAGCTTTTTGATGTAGACTCTCTAAAACTGAGTCTCCTAATTTATTGAATAAAATAATCCAAAGGTAATAAAGATGACAAAGATAACTAACTCCCACATAACCTGCCCATGAACTCAAAAACATCTCTATATTCCCATGCCAATTAGCTCTGTGCCAATTAGGCATTTAAGAGGTGCCAAATACATTTCTGGCAATAAACGACAATCTTCTGAGACTGAGCAAGAAATGTTCCTCACCACAGGGAATCCCTGCTCCACCTGCTAGTGTACTAGAAAGGGAGAGAAGGTGGGCATGGTGGTGCACACCTGTAATCTCAGCACTCAGGAGGCTTGAGCCAGGAGGGTCACTGTTGAGTTTGAGACCAACCTGAATTACAGAGCAAGACCCTGTCTCAAAAAAACAAAAGAAAGAGAGGAGGACTCTTAAATCATGAAGCTGTTAATCCGAAGGGCACAGAGCGGAGATACTTAGGGTGCCTTTTCTGTTTTCTATGTCGTTAATTATGCTAGTCACTGTAACTTCCTAGAAATTGAGACCTGTATCTACCCAAATATCCACATGAGCTGCTATAGGTATTCAGCACTGTACCAAGAAGGTTCCCTTCTCTTTAGTTTGAAAAAGATTCAACTTTCCAGATGACCGCCCCCCCCCCCCCAGTGCTCCAAACAAAATTCTCCTTGGTCACTGTGCTCTTTCATTCAGGTATTTATTTTCAGAGCTCTTCTATGTTGTTGTTGTTGTTTAATTTTTTTTTGAGACAAGGTCTTGCTATGTAGGTACTACCATACCTGGCTCACTTTTATGTTTGGTAAAGTGTGATCCCTATTCTAAAGGTATTCAGAATCTAGCTGGGGTCACAAGATAGAAACAATTTCAATAATGCAAGATAATATATAGTGCCTCAACCCAACGTCCACACAGGATGTAGCTCAGCATTAGAGCATGTGCTTAGCACACACAAGGCTATGTGTTCCTTCTATCCCCAAAATCACAAATAACATCTATACATTTTATAAAGGTGGTATGAAGGTACATTAACATTTAACAGTGTTAAATGTTAACAATGTTAACGTATTTTAACAATAAGAAAGAACAGCCGGGCATGGTAACATACATTTGTATTCCCAGCATTCTGGGAGGCTGAGGCCAGAGGACTGCAAGTTTCAGCCTACCTGTGGTAACTTGGGAAGGGAAGTAAAGGGAAAAGGAAAGGAAAGGAGAAGAAAAGAGGGAGGAAGGGAAGGGAAAGGAAAGAGGGAGGAAGGGAAGGAGAAAGGGAAGGGAAGAAACAATGAATAACCTAAGGTCAATCACCTACTTCCAGAGGCCTTTGATGTTTCTAACATCTGAAAATACATGTTTCATTGAGCCTATCTATAATTTAGTTCCTGTAAAAGAGTAGGTTGGGTAGAAAGAAGCTTAAGGAATTTGAACTACACCCTAATGTGGGATTTGGATGATGGGGAGAAGAAAGGAAAAAGCCTACCAGAAAACAGCAAATGGCAAGGGAATGAACTCCACACTAGAGCCTTAAAGATGGAAATAAGCGTAGATTCATGTACCATTCCCATGTGTCAAGCACTCCATTAAGTACCTTATGGGCTCACTGTCTCATTTAATCAGCGCTCGGTGATGAGCAGTAGGCAGCCTATCCCTGTATTATGGATGAGAAAACTGAGACCCGTCCTGGGCCCAGCAACCCAGTGTGGACACTGAAGCAGAGGTGTCTACAATACAGAACAGAGAGAAAGCCAGGCATGAGAGTGCACACTTGTGGTCCCAGCACTTGGGAGGCTGAGGCAGGAGGATGGCCATGAGTTCAAGCCCAGCCTGGGCTACGTTACATAGTGAGTTCAAGGCCAGCCTGAACTACATAGTAAGACCTTGTCTCAAAAAACCAATGGGAAAAAACCAAACCAACAAACTAGAACACAGAGAAAGTCAGGCACATTGTCTCAAAAACAAGTCAAGTTAGGGCCAGGGATTTAGCTCAGTGGTTCTTCCACCTGCCCTGCAAGCGCAAGGACCAGAGTTTGATCCTTGGTACCAAAAAAAAAAAAAAAAATACAAAAACAAGTCAAGTTAGAGATACCAATGGAGATTTTTGCTTGAAGCTCAAAGTTTAAATTCACAATGAACAAACCCCCACAAATTAGTATGAATGTTTCTATATGTTTTATTAATTTACATATATATATCTAGCATACACACCAAAATCCAAACCGTGGTTATTAATATATATAACCTTTTTGCTTGCTTACAGTTTTACTGTATATAAAATATACACGTTTATATGTAAGTATGAGCTTAAAATGATTTAAACTTATTGTCAACCCTATAATTATGTCCTGTGACATGAGCCAAAAGCCAAAATATAAAAACAAAAGCATTTAAAAATAATTTAAATGATCAAGGTATGATTTATATAGGTGCCAGTTCCCCAAAACAAATGTAACTATTATGTATCACAAACATACACTGATAAAGGGCCAGGGATTTAGCTCAGTGGTTCTGGCACCTGCCTCGCAAGCGCAAGGTCCAGAGTTCAATTCCCAGTACCAGAAAAAAAAACACACACAAACATACACTGATAAAAAATAGGTAAGAAAATAATAATATCCACGTTACTTCAATTCTTTTTTTTTTCTTTTTTTTCCTTAAATTATTTTATTGGTACATTTTAGGTATACAATACATTTACATTTCTCATTGGGAACTTGTACCTTTACATGATGCATCTTGGTTCTTATTTTTCCCTATTCCCTGCCCTCCCTTCATCCCCTCCACCCTTCCCTATTTACAAAAACTTTGTTTCCATTTTTTCCATTTTCTCATATTAATTCCTTTCCCTTCTTTCCTTTCTCCTACCCTTCCCACTTCCCCTACCCCTTTGGACCTTTTCTTCCTATTTTGCATTATCAATTATTCATTCTAATCATTGGTACATATTAGGTATACAATATAATGACATTCATCATTGGAAATTTGCACCTTTACATACTCTCTCTTGGTTCTTATTTTTCACCCTTGCCCAGCCCTCCCTTCAACCCCTCCATCCCTCCCTATTTACAAAGATTTTGTTCCTATTTTTCCATTTTCTCATATTAATCCCATTCCCTTCTTTCCTTTCCCCTACCCCTCCCACTTCCCCTTTCCCTTTGCCCCTCTTCTTCCTATTTCACATTATCTATTCCAATTCTTAATCAGAAAGTCTCCAGGCAGGCAGGCATGGTGGCCACTGGGAAAGCTGAGACAGGATGGCAAATTCAAGTTCAAGGCCATCCTGGACCACACAGTGAGACCCTATCTCAAATAAAAAACAAAAAACAAGAAAGTCCTGAGGCTGTGGGGGTGGGGGTGGCAACTACCTGAACTCAATTCAGGTATTTTTTTTTTTCTAGGAATTGAAACCAAGGCCTTCCACATGCTAGGCAAGTGTATCCCCAGCCCTCAAATCAGATACTTTTCTAAACACATTTATTTTATTTTAGGGGGGAACTACTGGGGCTTGCACCCAGGGCTGTTGCAGTAAGGTACATCCTCAGCCCTTTCTTTATTATTTTGAGACAGAGTCTTGCTAAGTTGCTTAGTTGCCCAGACTGGACTTAAACTTGTGATCTTCCTGCCTCAGCCTCCCAGAGTGCTGGGATTACAAAGATGGGCCACCAATACTTGCCTGGCTAAGAATTCTTGTCATTAGAATTATTATTTCATTCTTAAAGTAACCATGCCTCAGAGAGAACTATTTTGCAAAGCCACAGTTAAGTCATAGCGGATCAGAAAGGAGCACTAGCTTCCTTCCAAAAAGGCAGATATTTTTCTTTTCCAGTGACTTGTCTCACAAAGCTTAAGGTGGATTCCCTGATAAGACCTGGCTCAGGAAGCCAAAGAGATTAATCAAATAAAAGGGACTTTGTGTAAAAAAAGACCAATACATTTAAAAATAGGATCAGTGGTCAAAAGACACTCATTTTTTTTTTTTTTTTTAATTTTTTGGTACCAGAGATCAAACTTGGGACCTGGCGCTTTCGAGGCAGGCGCTGGAACCACCGAGCTAAATCCCTGGCCCTGACACTCATTTTTTATTCATCCCATTTATGTATTTCTAAAACAAGTCCTGAAATTAACTGAGTAGTCACATTCAATGTTTTTGACTGATGTTTTAATGTTTTAATGTCTAACATACTTGTCAAGATTCCAGCAGTAATTGGTCCCACGATGCCCATCAACAGGATGCTTACAGACATGAACCTACCATATTTGTGACGTCTGAGGGTGAAGAGGGCCAGTAACCCGGCGGGGACGTGAAAGAATAGAGAGGACACCAGTGCCCACAGGAACACGCCATACCACATCTCTGCGGGGGAGAGGACAGGCACTGGTCACTCGTTTGCCCAGTGAAGTCGCTGCAAAGCGGCCTTCAAGCCCAGTCGGTTCATTTTCAAACTCTCTCAGTTACATGTATGGGTTCATCAGTCAAACGTGCAAACACTGACAGCTTTAGAGTGGACAGCAAACTACACACACACACACACACACACACACACACACACACACACACACACACGGCCTATTTTTGTTTTGTTTTGGTTTGGTTTTTTTTGAGACAGGGTCTCACTATGTAGGCCAGGCTGGCCTTGAATTTGAAGTAATCTTCCATGCCACCATGCCTGGCTCCACTGCACTGCCTGTTTTTGTACATAAAATGTTTGGGCCCCATTTTTTTTTTGGTACCAGGGACTGAATTCAGGTCCTTGCGCTTGTGCAGCAGGCGGTGAAACCACTGAACTAAATCCCTGACCCTATTTGGGGCCCATTTTAAGACCTGTACACACAAAACCTTCTTTGAACTCCTCGTTTACTGAAGTATCGTCTGACAGCTTTCCAGCTATGAGAGCAGAGCTGATAACAAGGACAAAGACTACGTGGCCCGTAAACCCTAAAATACTTTCTGGCCCGTTTTACAGAAAAAGCTGACCAACTAATAATTAGCTACCTCTACACTCAAACTGAAGAAAAGGTTCACCGAGATCTGTAAGAAGACCCAAACAGCCAGGCACAGTGGCAGACACCTGTAATTCCAGCACTTGGGGGGCTGAGGCAGGAGGATGGCTGAGTTCAGGGCCAGTCTGGACTGTACATTGAGACCCTGTCTCAAAAAGGAAGCGGGGGGCTGCGGGTGCAGCTCAGTGGTCAAGCACAAGCTTAGCATGCCCACGGCCCTGGGTTCAATCTCCAGCCCTGCAAAAAGGACAAATAATTTGCTGATTAATAGGGTACTATGCAACTGATGACTATTTTCTTGCCTTTTTGATTATTCAGTCTTCTAAAATGGAAAACCTGTATAATTCATTCAAAAATAATTCAAAAGACAGTATAAACATCAAACTATCACTCCTATGAGGATATCAAAGCTGTTTAGGATAGGAAATAAATACCAGAAAATATAAATGTTTGGCTTGAAGCCAAGTCAGAAGCAGCTGGCTCCTATAAAAAACCTCTACTCACTTTTTTTGTTTGTTTTTTGAGACAAAGCCTTGCTGTATAGGCCTGGCTGGCCTTGAACTCCCCATCCTCCTTCCTCTGTCTCAGAGGGCTAGGATCACAGGCCTGTGCCACCACACCAGCTCTACTCATTTAGGTAGTTGAAATTCAGGCGCTAATTTTTTTTTCTCTTTGACGCTGAGGACTGAACTGAGGGCCTCATGCATGCATGCTAACTAAGAACATGCTCTACCACTGAGCTCAGAGCTACACTCCCAGCCAATGTTAAAATAGGTGATCACCAAATACATATAAAAAGCTCTGCATGAGGCACCTATGAAAACAATAACATCCTGCCTTCATGTGATTTCATGATCTGGTAGACAGTAGACACAGCATTTTTCTCCAGTGAGCCCAAGCAAGGCTCTAGAATCCTAAGACAGCTCTTTAGCTATTCATATGAAGAGAATGAAGGGGACACATCAGATAAAACCCACTGTCACCCTTGGCAAGAGGCAGGGAAGGAAGGGGCAGGCAACCTTACCGATCAGCATCCAGCTTCACCCAGCAGGCTTCTCTGGCACTGCTGCTGTTTCTAGTGGGTGACGTTTTGTTGAGGGCTGCCCTGTGCAGCGGAGGATGAGGAGCAGCCTCTCGGGCCAGTAATACTGTTCTTCCCAGTGTGACCCCAAAAGTATCTCTACACATTTTCCAGTGTCCCCAAGGAGGCAAAATTGCCCTGATTAAAAACCATGGGCTTGGGGACCAGGGATTTAGCTCAGTGGTACTGTGCCTACCTTGCAAGTGCAAGGTCCTGAGTTCGAGCCCTGATACCAAAAAACAACAACAACAAAAAAGAAAATGAAAAACCACAGGCTTGAGCTGAGGATTTAGCTCAGTGGCACCACGCCTGCCTCCCAAGCACAAGGTCCTGAGTTTGATCCCCAATACCAGAAAAAAATAAATAAATAAAAAAAAACAAAAAACCTCAAGCTTTACTGAAGCAGACAGATTACAAGCACAATGGCAGTTACAGCTATGTGGGATCATATCACGGGGGCTTTGCCCAGGCTGAGGACTTCATCATGAAAGCTCTGGATATACCTTTCAAGCTTTTGAGCACTGAGGGGTTGTCGGCACATCATTCATTGGGCCCCACCCAATCCTCCCAGTGCATATCGTTTACAGCAGTGATTTCATTTCCACGAATACATCCTATAGGAATACATTCGGAGGAACAAAGGAGGGGAGGTCACAGGTGGCAGCACCATCTATTTAACAAACAAACACAACTGGAAGCCAACTACACGGCTAACACCATGGGACTTGTAAAACATGTGCTGTGCATCCATGTAACACAGCATTACCTGTCACATAAAAATGAGATCGATCTAGATATACAAATGGCTTAAGAGGCCCAAGCTGCAATGTGCAGTGAAAAGAGCAAGTTAGAAATGGCTATGTGGAATAAGAACCTGTCTTTGTAAAAACAAAATAAAATATAGATGTGTAAATGCTTCTATGTTTTCAGAGACAAGTCTGGACATTTTTATGTATTCAATAAACATTTACTATGCACCTGAGCACTTTACTAGCATCAACTCATTTATTCCTCACCTCTGACTACAATCAGTGATGGAAGCACCTCTGACTACAATCCCTGATCTCGGAAGAGAACCAAAGCAGAGGGAGGCTGAGAATCGGGCCTCGGCCTCACCGCCTGCTGTCCAGCCACACCTTCATCCTCTGTGCTGCCCCTCAGAGTAGACTAAGTTATCATCAAAGTTGCTACTTCTGGGCAGTGGGGTTGATAATTCCCATTTCCCTTTGTTGAAAAGCCAAAGCTTTCGTTGGGACGAAGAATTAAAGAGAGACCACATAATTCACCCCTCGGCTTGTGGAGGGGTGGGGAGGTATAACACTGTGTGTGGCTTCTTCCCTGGGTTCATTAAAACAGCTTTATGGCCGGGGATTTAGCTCAGTGATTCTGGTGCCTGCCTCCCAAGCGCAAGGTTCTGAGTTCAATCTCCGGTATATATAAAAAAAAAAAAAACCCAAAAAACCATAGCTATATGAAAGTGTCTTTATTCAGTTTACTGAGGCTCCTTATCCTGGTCAGGCAGGGGCAGTGGATTAGAGGTGGGGCCAAATCCCCTCCAAGCCACCCTTGCCTCTATCACTGATGACTCCTCAAATTCTAGGCTCATCTTGAATCAAATAAAACTTCAATTAATACCATATTGGGAATGCACTTACATTAGAGTACCTTGCTATTATTTTGAGTGAATGGTTTCTTTTGCTTTGTTTTGTTTGTAGTGCTGGGAATGGAACCCAGGGTGGCATTTTGGCTCCTGCTGTACCACTAAGCTAAATCCCCAACCCAAATAAATGGTTCTTAAAGAAATCTCAGGGATGTCCATCTAGGGCTCAGTGGTTGTTAAAAATGACAAATAACGGGGTGTTTTGGCATGTTTGATCTGGTGAAAAATTATCACATAGGTATAAAAAGTTTCAAACCACTGTGAGATTCTTTTTCTCCTCTGCTTCACAAGATATATCTTCAGAATTACAATATTATTTATAACATTAGGCCTAATACTGTTGAAGCTGATCTATTGTGATAGTGTTTGGAAAATTCTGTTTAAAAATATTTAAATCATCTAATATGGAGTATGAAGTGATTAAATATATTCATATCCCAAGCTTAAAAATTAAATATACTAGGGCTGGAGATTTAGCTCAGTGGTTCTGCTGCCTGCCTCGAAAGTGCAAGGACCCGAGTTCGATCCCCGGTACCAAAAAAAAAAAAAAAAACCAACAAAAATTAAATATACTATTCATATAGAAATATAACCTGGTATATCTTAGATATAAAGCTAGTACACACACATACTACTGTTCCTCCTCCGCCAAAGGAAAAAAATCATCTTTCCATTCAACAGGTACTGCTCCTCCCTAATACAAGTGCACCTGGTACAGCGCTGGCACCCACAAAGCCCCCTACCAGGCAGCCACTCTTGGATCTGGCTCAGCCACAGCATCTTGACCTCACCAGCTAAGGACCCCTGTGTCACCCATTACCAGCTCACCCCAAGCCTCAGTAGGCACCACACAATTCCCTTCCAAAGTAGAAACACCATCTCCATTCCTGGAGTCCTCACCAGCCACGCCCCAAATCACTGAGCCTCTGGCCACCCTAACACCTGGTCTGTAGGACAGTTCTACGATGGTACCAGGAATGCCCCCACCCGGCAGTATGACTCGAACCTGTCTCCAGGAATTGAGGGCAATCATCACCTGGCTGCTGTGTGACACTGAGGTAGGACAGAAGAAATAAAAGGTAGAAAGGAGACAAGGAAAATATAACTTAAAAAATTGTACTTTTGGGCCGGGGATTTAGCTCAGTGGTTCCACTACCTGCCTGGCAAGTGCAAGGACCTGAGTTCAATCCCTGGTACTAAAAAAAAATTGTACTTTTAAGAAGACTCCGACTTCTACGACCAAGTCAAAGTCACCGAAGTGACCCATCTCAGCATTCTCTTGGTTAAAGTTAGGCTCTTTTCTTTCTGGACCTATCACACTCAAAATTCTTCAGGAATACCAGAAGTCCATAAATTGACTTGAGAAAGTAAAGAGCAGGAACCTGGTCCTAAGGAATGGGTAGAGAAAATTCAAAAAATGCTTAAATTATTCATCTGAAAAAACAAACAAACAAGTGGGCTCATGCCGATAATATGGCCCAGTACCTTTCTGGGGTGTTTCCACCCTCTCGAGAGAAGCATAAATGTTCCCTGTTCCAGGAAATACTGTCTCTCCCTTGAGGGCCTGCCCACTGTTTCTTTGTGTACTTTTTAATTTCTGCCTACTAAAATCCTTCCTGCGTCTCACTGACTAGTCCTGAAAATTCTTTTTCCACGATGGGAGTCACCAAACCCGAAAACATACTACTGGTAGGGTGAGTTAGGTCCCTCATCTCAGCTTTGAGAACCTCCTCAGACCCTGCCTGGTGACGATGCCATTGAGATGAGCTACTGAGCTGAGCCTAGGGCCCCGGGACAATGCTTTCCGCAGTAACTCCGCACTGCTGGACGATGGCTTCCTTGTGGCTGCCACAAAGCCATGGGGCAGCAGGGCTTCATTGGCTAGAGACACACCAGGTTGGTAACTTCCAGAAAACCAGGGCTGAACACAACAAGCCACCCAACTGCTTAGGTGAATCATATGCCCCAAAATTCATGCTCAATCCAAAAGGCCTGTGGCCTTAGAAGAGCAAGCAATTTTGACTTCTTGATACTTTTCTCCACCCTGTGAAAATACAGCATGCAGGCAGCCATCAGAAAGCCAGGAAGGGAGCCCTCATCAGAACCTGGGCATGCTGGCTCCCTGACCTCAGACTTCAGCCTCCAGATCTGAGAAAATAAGGTCTGTTACTCGAGCTCTCTAGTTTGTGGTATTGTTACGGCTGACTAAACTAAGATGCCAACACTCAACAGTTGCCCCTTCCCCTAAAGCACAGGACTTGACCAGGGAGGCTACTAACCTACATCTCAACCTCCCCAAAAGCTTAAAAGCCCATCTGTGAGTGGGCTCTGCCACAGCAGGTCAGCACCTCTGAGAGTTTCAGAGAAGGGGAAGTAAATGCTGCCCCATGACCTCAAGCCACATCCATTAGCTACTTCAGTGTCTACAGAGTTTCTACAGCATCACTTAAGTTGCTTCAAGTAGGACAAAAAGGCTTTATTAGGTGAATAGCACAGTTTATAAAAACACTTTTCAGACAGTAAGATTATTATAGGACTCTAACAGCAAAGACAAACTCAGATCTATAAACGCTTTTTTAGAAACTAAGTGATTTCCCTTTAATCTACTGCACGTTAACTTGCCATCTATTTAATGGCTATTTATTGATCATCATATAGTACTTTTCATTTCCCTGGCTCAACACAGCGTCAAAAATATCTGTCCATATATTTTACAGTACTTCTTTGTTCCACTGCTTTCAAATCAAGTGCATTATCTTTAGCTTTGTGTACCTTGGCAGCTACATCGGTCCGTTTTGTGCTGCTCTATCAGAAAGTTTTTGGCTCACAGAGTCCTGGAAATGGGAAGTTCATACTGTGGCCACATCTGGTGAGGGAAGGTGAGTGGGTATAGAGGGGGCCAAGCAGCTGTTATAACAAACCCACTCACACAGTAACAATGAAGGTACGGATCCACTCATGAGGACACAGCCCGTGTGACTTGATCATGCAAACCGAAGTGACAGTGAAAGGCACATCGTTTCCCTGTGGCCAAATGTACCTCAGATAATCTGCAATAAAAGATTATAAAGAAAAACAAGAGTGAGCACTGTGGTACAAGGGGCTCCCAAGAGATCCCCCAAACCTGTGAACTGCTGTGGTACAGCAGAAGGCACCTTGGTTTTCTAGCTGGACTTAACGTAATGCCAAGGTCCCTGTGTAAAGAGGCAGGAGGGCAAGGTCTGATGTGAAGATGTTAAGCTGCTGGCTTTGAAGCAGGGGAAGGGCCATGAACCATGGAATATAGGCAGCCCCAGAAGCTGGACGGGAAAGCAAACAACTTCCTAGAGCCTCCAGAATGAACACAGTCGTGTGACACCTTGGTTGTGGCCGAGTGAGACCATTTTACTTCTGACCTCCACAACTGTAAAATAATAAAAGCTGTGTTGTTTTAAACTGGTAAATTTGTGGCCTTTAAAAAAAAAAAAAACAACCTTTGGGCTGGGGATTTAGCTCAGTGGTTTTGCCGCCTGCTGCACAAGTGCAAGGACCCGAGTTCGATCCCCAGTACCAAAAAAAAAAAAAGGCCGGGGATTTAGCTCAGTGGTTTCGCTGCCTGCAGCGCAAGCACAAGGACCCGAGTTCGATCCCCAGTACCAAAAGAAAAAAAAAAAAGAAGAAAACAAAAAACCCCCAAAAAAACCCTCCCCTTGGTGGTACTGGGGCTCTTACAATGAGCTACAACCCCAGTTCACATATTTAATTTTCTCTTTTGAGACAAGGTTTCACTAAGTCACTAAATTGCCCCAGCCGGGTGGGGTGTGAGCTTGAGATACTCCTACCTCATCCTCTCAGAGTGCTGGAAATACAGATGTGCACCACTGTGGCTGGCTAATTTGTGGCAATTAGTACAGTAAAACTAGCAAACTGATATAAACACTGAGGATTCATTCACTCATTGAATACATTCTATATGCCAGGCACATCAGTGAAAAAAAACCAAAAGATTTAAGCTTGCAGAGTTTAGATCTTGAAGACTATGTTTTCAGTGCTGGGCATGGTGACACATGCCTGTAATCCCAACTACTCAGGAGGCTGAGGCAGGAGGACCCCGGGTCCCAGGATTTGCCCTCAGGACTACTAACTGGTTGGGCACCTGTTTCCCGATGCCACAGCTGGCCCACCCTCCCATTCCTGTTCAGAGTGTGCCCCTGGCCGGCCTCACTCCACAGGTCTCCAGGTCCTACCCTGGCCTCCACCCTGTCAGTCTGATCTGGCCTCCATTTATTCTCCACACAGAGCCAGCCAGTCAGTGCTAGTGGGTATGAAGTTTCTTGTTGGGGTGATAAAAATATTCTCAAATTGACTGTGATGATGGTGGACAACTCTGAAATACATTAATAACCACTGGATCGTACACTAAAAAAGTAAGCCAGATCATCCTTTCTCTGGTAAAACACCCAAACTGCCCTCTAGGATCTGACCTTACCTCCTCCTCTCTCCTTCACCCACATAACCATCCAGTCACACTGGATGTTTTCTTTTTCTTTTCCTTTTTTTTTTTTTGAGACAAGGTCTCACTCTAGTTTAAGCTGGTCCTGAACTCACTATGTAGCCAAGGCTGGCCTCAGACTTGTGGTGATCCTCCTACCTCAGCCTCCCGAGTGCTGGGATTATAGGTACATGTCACCAGACCTGGCACATTAGATGTTTCTTAAAACAAGCTCCTCTTGGGCTGGGGATTTAGCTCAGTGGTTCCACCACCTGCCTCAAAAGCTAAGGACCCGAGTTCTATCCCCGGCACCAAAAAAAAAAAGGTCCTCTTCCAGGGCCTCTGAATTTTGAGACAGAGTCTCACTAGGTCGTTCAGGGTAGCCTTGAACTTGTGATCTTCCTGCCTCAGCCTCCCCAGCAGGTGGGATTACTGTTGTGTGCCACCATATCTGGCTTGACCCATTTTTGATTCTAGTAATAGCACAGCCAAGACATTACTGGGCTTTAGTTTAACGGTCACAAAACACACTTTGACATTGCTTAGTGCAATCCGTATCTTCAGAAATGAATGTTATTCGCAATTCTAAGATCCGTCTTTCTTGATATTAAGATTTGTTAAAAAATGACAAAGAAATTTGAACAATTTGGAATAAGGAGGGTTAGGCAAAAATCTAGATTGCTAAATTGCAAATGCAGGTCTAAAAAAAAAAATCAATTCAAAGATTCCTGGCAGATAAACCACAGAATGTTTCAGAGCAATGACTCTGCCAAAATAAGTTGGCATAAATTGCAAGTAACCTTTTCTGTGGGCCCAAAACAGAAACGATGCCAGATTCAGGACACTGACTGAAACTCCTTTATTAGCAGGCTTTGGTGCCTCAATCCAGGTCAAACTTCAATAACCTATTGTATCTAGCATTCCAGCTGAAGATGAGACTCAGAAAGGAGGGTACGTGTTCACCACCACACTCCGGTCAACCTGAGGATGAGAGCTTTGCCCCACACGTGTAAACTCCCAGCCAAAAGCCTGCCCCTGTATACCTGCTGAATAATGACCCCTGGGAACCAATACCTGCAAGTTACACATCCATAGAAGTAATGTTAAACTCAAGCGCATGTGTAGTTTAATATTTTTAGAACAGTTTCTAAAATCAAAACAATTCCCACAGGAAGAGATACTTCACGGTGACATATTAAAACTATCAGCTCAGATCCACTTATCTTAATCTTTTCCTAAAAGGGAACTAAAAGCCAGACAGACTAAAAAGAATATTCAATTCTAAATTATCATCTCACGTATGATTTTTACTCATGAAAGGATGAAGGTATCCTTCAATGGACAGATCTAACAGATACCATCTCCATCAAATACCACAGCTAACACTATCAATAAAGGTTCAAACTGACATTAGCTATCTACTGCTATGATACACTGTTAAATGAAAAGTATCACCATGTAGGGTGCATTCTCACCAAAAGTGTTTAATCTGAATCAAATCATGGAGAAAGTTGATGAATCTAGATTGTAAAACAGCTTACAATTCAACTGGCCTAATTCTTAAAAAAATCTCAATCTCAAGAAACTGAAATTGGGCTGGGGATTTAGCTCAGTGGTTTCGGCGCCTGCTGCGCAAGCGCAAGGACCTGAGTTCAATCCCCGGTACCAAAAAAAAAAGAAAGAAACTGAAATAAAAACTGAAACCTATTCTAGGTTAAATGAGACTGAAGACCGAAGAGACATGACTAAATGCCATGTGTGACCTTTGATTATATGTATGTATGTGTGTATGTAAGTATGTATTTAGCTAGCTAGCTAGCGGTACTAGGGACTGACCCCAGGGCCCATGCACTGAGCCACACACTCCAGCCTTTTGTATCTGCTGGAACAGGGTTTCTCCAAATTGCCCAGGATGGGGTCCAACTTGGGATCTTCCTCCCTAAGCCCTCCCCAGAGTGCTGAGATTACAGGCATGGACCACTGCAATCCAATTAAATCCTGGAATTAAAAAAAAAACTTTGGGGGAGTGCTATGTGCCCAATTGGGGGAAAGTTTAAATAAGATCTGTATGTTAGAAAATGTTATTCTATCAATGTAAAATACATGAGGAGTGATATGATTTTTGTGACTATGATACAAAATAGCTTTGTTTTTGAAGATGTATGCTCAAGTACTAGGAATTTAGTGCCCTGACTTCTGAAAGGGCTCTACAGGAAGTTAAAATGTGATATGAATGAATATCAATGCGCGCACGTGTGTGTGTGTGTGTGTGTGTGTGTGTTTGTGGAGACTGAAAGAATGTCTTAAAGTCACTTGCAAACCAAATATCTGATGGTGAGGCCATAAGATAATATAGCCTAAGCGTGTGATAGGCTATACTACCTAGGTTTGTTTTAAGTACACTTTACAATGTTCACACAACAGGGCTGGGATTTAGCTCAGTGGTTCTGCCGCCTGCCTCGAAAGTGCAAGGTCCCGAGTTCAATTCCTGGTACCAAAACAAAATAAAACAAAAAAAACAATGTTCATACAACAAAACTGCCTAACAAGTCCAGGTTGTTAAGCAATGAGTGTCTTTATCACTGAATCAAAGCATATGGATATTTACTGAACTGTTCTTTCCATTTTTCGGAAGGTTTGAAAATTTTCCAAATAAAGAGCTGGGGGAAAAACTAAACAGACTAGTGTTGTCTCAGCAGTTACGAACACTTCACTTTTCAGTCACTGTTTACAGAATGCTATATACTGTATTTTTATTACTGTCAATTGTGATCCTAATACTTTTCGAAACAATTTGAGCTGTCATTTGAGATTTGAGATAGTCACTTCAGGCATGATTACAAGCTAACATTTCATTTGCCCCAACACAGGTGATCAGCTACTTGATAAACTTGTGCTGGAAGATCCCTGAGCAAGTGATACACAGGAAATCCCCAGTATCCACTGAAAGGTGCCTGGCAGTCTCTACCCAGTGGATAGGAAAGCACAGGAGTCTTATTTAAGATTGTAGTCACCAACCCCATTTGCTTTCCTTTGGCATTTTCTCAAGGTCCAGTTCTCACACTGTTTACTAAATCAAAGTATCAGGGCCCTAACCTCCCCGCTTCAATAGCCATTAGTCCAACCTCTGGTCTGTAAAGGTCTCATACAAATAACTGTATCTTCCCTTTAAAACCTTTATTAATCTTCCCAGAAGAGATAATTTTGCCTCAGCTTTTTGAGCACTGATAGTTCTGCCTTGATACTTTGAAAAACTATTCTACCAGGGCCATCAGCAGCTCAGTGGGGGTAAAGAGGAGTTGAAGAGAAGTTGTCTCGAAGGTCTTGTGGTAGGAGATCCAACAACAGGTCTCAGAAAGCAATTCCTAGAAAGAGGAGTTGCAGGGGCGGGTCTTGTTGGGGTCCCAGTGATAAGCAGACTGGGCTACTGGCACAGAGGGGTTGGGCTACAGGATACAAACAAAGGAAATGTGAACTCCGATCGCTGCTCGGCCAGGCAGAGACGACCCTAGCCGAGTTCCCTCGTTAGAAGACAGGCACCATTCTGCGACCCAAACAAGCCAGATAGCACTCTGAATCCGACGGGTTGGGAAATTCCAAAGGGATTTTGGCCCTTTTAGTTACACGGTCCACCCGCGCCTGCTCTCTCCGATCCCAGCCCCTCATCGCAGGCTTGAGGTGGCCAGATCCCGGGGACCTGCGAAGACGTGACCAGAAAAGGCGTTCCCGGGCCAGGAAGCCGGAACTTCCCAGCAGGGGGGGCGCGGTTCCCACCCGGCCCGGAGGGGCAGAGCGCGCAGTGCGCAGGCGCGGGGCGGGGCCGTACCTGGGAAGGAGCAGAGAGAAGTGGAGTTAGGGCACAGGGTCCCGTTGCCCACTCGCGGCACGAGCTTCAGGCTGAGGATCTGCTGCAGGAGTCCAGCCGAACCCCCGCTGCCGTCGCTCCCCTCGCGCTCCATCCTGGCGCCATTCACCACAGAAAGATGAAGGGAGCGTGTCCGAAGTGCTACACAGCCTTGGTCCCCACACCTACGCCGTCTCCGCGTCACCTTCGCCCGAGGCCCTCTTCTTCCCACATCTACGGCGCTGCCAAGTAATAGTCCCTTCTTCCAATCACAGGTCGCCGCACACGCAAGGGGCGAGGCTAGAGTTGTTCCCGCCCCCGACGTTGCGTACGACTCGCAAAAACCCAGACCCCACGGGGTACGCCCCCTACTGGAGGAGTGTCTGCTGCCACGTTTGGGGACCCTCGGCTCTTTCGCATCACCACGTAAAAGAAAGTAGGGCAATTCCGTGCGCCCCATCAGAGCAGAGATACAGATTTAAAATGAATCTGGCGAAACACCGATAATACAAATTTGTGACGTTTCGGCTAAGACTGGAGCCCAATATTTATGAAGCCTTCGTGAACAGAACATGAAAGTTCTCTACTTAAAGGTGACCACACTCGGGAGATTGTGGCAGGAGGATCACCGCGAGTTCAAGGCCAATCTGGGCTACATAGTGAGTTCGGGGCCACTCTGAACTACAAAGCGAGACCCTATCTCCAAAAAAAAAAGTTGATAATAGTAAATTTATATACTACTTTAAAAAAAATTAGTGAATGAATTAGGCAATAAATAAATAAATAAATAAATAAATGTGACCATAGTGGAAAGATTCCATTCAACAGCCAGTGAAGGGCCAGGAATAGAGACTATGTGCAAATATAGTCTATTTGGTGCTACTTGGTTTTAAATAAAATAAAAGTTTAAAAGGGGTTCCATGTCAATACTGAAAAACTGGATCATGTATTTTTCTGTCTCATCTCCAGAGATGCTGTTAAAATGAAAGCTGTCAAGATAAGGAATAAGAAAATAATAGAGTTCTCCAAAGGGAAGTTATCAAGGTTAGGAGAGTTCAGCAAGTCCCAGGAGATGGAGTATCTGATGATGGATAATAATCAATATTTACTGGATATTGTGTGTGTTGCCAAGCTAAAGCCTAGCTATGCATTATCTTATTAACCCAAACAATTCAATGCATTTATTTGTATATCTGCTTTACAGGTAAAACTGATACTTAAAAAGAGAAGATATACCAGGGGTGGTAGTACATGCCTGTAACCCTAGCTACTAGGGAGCCTGAGGCAGGAGGATCACAAGTTTGAGGCTATTTAGCAAGATCTTGTCTCAAAATGAAGAAAAGGCTGGGGGTGTAGCACAGTTGTAAAGTGTATGCCTAGTGTAAGTTATACTCTCAGTGTAACAATTCCCCAGTATCAAGAATTTTTTAAAAAGAAAGGAGGAGATCAAAGATGACAGATAGAGATGGCCAAACCATTTATCTAATTAATGGGCATTTCAGAAAAAAGTACCAGACAGAAATTTCTAAACTGAATGAGCATAGTTGGCACCCATCTATAATCCCAGCACTCTGGGCAGCTGAGGCAGGAAGATCACAAATTCAAGCTCAACTTATTGACTTAGCAAGACCTGGTCTCCACATTTTTAAAACAGTGGGGCAGGAGATCCTGGGAAAATAGTGAAAACCCCTAGGTTCAATCCCCAGTACCACAAAAAAAATTTTTCTCAAAATACAGGTGACAGCAGAAGGGAAACAAACGTACTCATCAAGTGTCTGTAAGAGAATCAATGAAAGGAAAAACAATAATTAATGTGTCCTTGTAAAATTTCAACACCAAGAATAAAGAAAAGACTTTTTTGGTGTGTGGTAGTTGGGACTGAACCCAGGGACTGAGCTACATCCCCAGCCATTTTTTATCTGTCTGTCTATCTTATCTATTCATTTATTGCCCTTTTTTTTTTTGGTGCCAGAGATCGAACTCAGGACCTTGTGCCTGCAAGGCAGGTGGCAGCACCACTGAGCTAAATCCCTGGCCCTGCCATTTTTAATGCTAACCAGAGATGTAGCTCAGTGGCCCCATGACTGCCGGAAGTGTAAGGTCCTAAGTTTGATTCCCAGTCAAAAAAAAAAATCACAGGCACTCAAGTTCTGCTACAGCTTCCCAGAGTGCTGGGATTGCAGGCTTGTACCACTCCACCAGCTAAGACAATGAATTTTATGATACCTGAATGAGACATTTTTTTTGGTACCAGGAACTGAACTCAGGGCATCTCACTTGCCAGGCAGGCACTGCACTGCTAAGGTACATCCCCGACCCTGAAGGATACCTTTCTGAGCTGGGTGTGGTTTTGTTTTTTGAGACAGGATCTCAAAAAATGGTTAGCCAGGCTAGCTGAGAAATCTTGGGCTCAAGTGATCCTCCTGCCTCCTCAGTAGCTGGGACTACAAGTGTGACACTGTCCCCAGCTTAGATATTTATTTTTGTTTTGTTTTTTGGTACCAGGAATTGAACTCAGGACCTCACAGTTGCCAGGCAGGCACTGTGCGACTTAGCTACATCTCTGGCCCTAGATATTTCTTTTTAAAACATAAAAGAGATTCACCTACAGGTTTCCTTTGCTCCCTCCTCCTTCCTGTTCTGAGATCTGTGTGTCATTTTTATGTTGGCTTATACACATGTACTACACACATGCGTATATATACATATTCATAAAGTTTTTTTAAAAATTTACATAAGTAGCATGCTACTCTGCATCAGTTTTACAATGTGCTTTTTTATACTCATAAGGTTGTAGATTTACCCACATTGCCATGGGATCTAGCTCATTCACTTGAATCACTGTCATGTACTCTCGTGAGAATACTCTCTTATTTCTCTTTTTTTGCTATTATAACAAATAGATTAGTTGTAGTGGTAGTGGCAGCAGCAGCAGCAGTAGTAGTGATAGGGAAAAGTTTTAAAGTAAGTTAAGTAGATTAGCTATTAAAGTAGTTGTGAAAGCAAAATAGGTAGTGTATCCCTTTAAAAGCTTGCCTTAACCCATTGCTTTTGCTGTTTAAAGTGAAGGTTATATAGCTCCTTTGATCTGTAGCTCCACTGTAGATAACATCCTACCTCTGAAAAACAAAGTGGGAATCCTTGAACAAACTTGTGATGTATGTGCCTTAACTGTTATGTGTTTAAGACTAATCAGTGACAGGAACCACCTGTGTCTAACCATTAAACAGGAATTGGAACTTTATTTACTTAACAAAGACCACTGGGGATGAGATAATGACTGACAAAAGTATAAAAGGTGATGGAAAAAGAACACAGGGCTTGGACTCTGACCAGATAAGTTTCTGGCAGTCCTGCCTGCTTGCAAGTAAACTTTTATTATTTTACCCAAATTCTGTGTCTCCGTGTACTTCTTTCCGTGATTCTAGAACAGTAGTATTTTCTTCTTGAAGGGCCTTGTCCAAATCCCTCTTCCTATGGGCAGGGGAAGTAGGCTCTGGGCCTGTAGCAGGTGAGAAAGACTCCAGACGTGGCAGCTGGTGGCTGGGGCTCCATGAGCCAGTGTAAAGGCCAAACGTTTGGCCAGTACAGCACTGAGAGCTCACTTGGTGATCCACCCAATGTGCCGCAGGCATGTGCAGTACACCTGAACTTCTTGTTTGTCAACTGCTTCTCTGATGTGGTCTTTTATGGTGTGATACCAAAGACCTGTTTCATTAAATAATAAAGAAACCAAACCTTACACAGTCAAAGGTTGCAGAAATTATGAGGTGCTACAGAAATGGTGAATTCCGCCTGGGCACTGTGGTGTGAATTGGTGCCTCTCACCCTCCATCAGCCTAGCGTCTGGGCTCTGGAGGCCCCAGGATGTGGTCATAGCTGTGAGTTCCACACACCCCTCCCAACTAACACATGTGGGTTAATTCTGCTCCCACGCAGCAGCTGAGAACACTGTGGAGCCCCTGGTCCAAGGCCACACAGCCAGGACAGGGACCTAGAGGTCAGGCCCATGCAGGCTGGTGGCCCAACTGTCTTCTGCTATGGCAGCACAGGCCCAGGTGGGGACAGCCATGGCCCTCTGCACCTGTGCAGGGTGACTGGGGTCAGCAGGCTGCAGGTGAGGGAGCCTTGAGCCTAGAGATTGGAAGAAGCCAGGGCACCTTGCAGAGCAGGAGGCAACTGTGGAATGGGGATCCTGAGCTGGGTGGGCGGAGGTGGAAACCAGCAGCTCTGCAGCGCTGGCGGGTTGGGCCCAGACTGGCTCCGGGCCACAGCCCTTCCTCTCCCTTCTCTCAGATTGTGGTAACCCTGCCATCCCACCCATGCTGAGTGGCCTGGCCAGGGTTGTCAATGGCACGGATGCTGTCCCTGGCTCCTGGCCCTGGCAGGTGTCCCTGCAGGTGAGCTGGGGATCTGGGACATGTGGGGCGCCCTGGGCTGTTGACCAGGCTGGGGTTTTGCCCAGGTGGCAGCTGTGACCTCCCCTCCTTCCTTCCCAGGATGAAACTGGCCTCCACTTCTGCTCCCTCATCTCCCTGTACTGGGTGGTCACCACCTCCCACTGCCAGGCCAGGTGAGCAAGTGGCTCGGGCTCTGCTCCCAGCTCCAGGGGGTGGGGGGGTAGGGGGGCATTGGGCTCCTCTGTCCCCAGCCCCTCCTGTCTCTGTTCCTAAAAATAAATGAGATGGTGGTGGCTGGGGCTTTTGACCAGGGAGCCAATGAAGAAGGCATCCAAGTCCTAGAGATGGCAAAGGTACCTGTCCCAAGGATAGGAGCCTGGGGACAGGAGCTTGACCCCCTGGAGATACGGGGGTGGGGCTGCTCCTGGGGCCTCACCAGGGTTGTGATTGTCACCCTGAGTTTTTCAAGAACCCCAAGTTCAGCATGCTCACTGTGAGCAAGGACATCACCCTGCTGAAGCTGGCCACACCTGCCCAGTTATCTAAGACCGTGTCCCCTAGTGCCTGCCCAGTGCCAGTGATGCCTATTTGCTGGGACCCCTTGTGTCACCACCAGGTGGGATAGACCAAGTACAATAGTGAGTGTGATGCAGCCTTTCCATGCCAGGAACTGTCCCTGGGCTCAGAGCTACCTGGGCAGAAGGGACTCCCAGGTGTGACCCAAGTCACTTTTCAAAAAAAAATTAAAAATCTAGAAAACATGCAATTATTATGTGGCAATTAAGAACAAAGAAAAAATTTTTAAATCTACCACACAAACAAGGCTAATAGAGGTATACTTGACAGGAAGCTCCTGAGCTGCCTGCGGCCCTGTGTAGCATCTCCAGGAGAGACGTCCCTCCAGGATTGGGGGATGGGGAGGACAGAGGTGGGCGGGGTGGGGAGAGGGGCCCTGGTCCCACCCCTAGTGTCTTTGCATCTGGCAAGACCTGGGAAAAAGCTGCAGCAGCTGTGAGACCAAAAGTGACTCCATTTTGCTAATGTGAGACCAGAATGACTCCATTTTGTCCAAAATGGAGCAGTCTCCTTTGTTCTTTCAAATTAATGATTAAATGTGCTTAATCTGGGCACAACACAGCAGTCCTGCCCCTTTGCCCATTGATGACTGCAAGTCCCGAGCTGTGACGGAAACGGGTTTTTTTTCCCCTCAATTAAAAAAAAAATCTATAGCCAGGAGTGGTGGTGCAGGAGCACTGGGAAGGCTGAGGCAAGAAGACTGGTGTGAGTTCAAGGCCAGCCTCAATTACAAGGGAGACTCTGTCTCAAGCAACAAGGACAAAAATCGACAAGACATCCCTGGGTGTGGTGGCACACCTTATAATTCCAGCACTCTGGGAGGCTAAGGCAGGAGGGCCACAAGTTCAAGGCCAGTCTGGGCAATTTAACAATTTAGTGAGGCTGTCTCAAAATAAAGAATAAAAAACTTCAGGGGCGTAGCTCAATATGAAGACCCTGGATTTAGATTCTAGTACCACAAAAACAAGACAAAATAGGCTGGGCATTATAGCTCAGTGGTTCCGGAGCCTGCCTTGCAAGTGCAAGATCCCCGGTACCAAAAAAAAGACAAAATAAAAACAAAAAATCTATTACAATGACCAGCGGCCTACTAAAATTTCAGTGCAGTTTAGTCAATGTCATCTTAAATGTTAACAACTAACAGTCCTCTTAGCTTTCTACTTCGAATTTTCATTCTTTGACGTGGGCAGGGAAGGAGGACAAGACTTTACAGTCATTGAAGCTGAAACTTTTCATTATACTAGCTGAAATAAATGAGACCTTTTGAGATTTGCAGATATTTTCCAGTGAATCCAGACTTCTGGGCAGCATTTCAGATTCTGTAGGATTTTCTAGGCATGTGGTGGAGTGATGGGTACCAACAGCCTTTTTCCATAATTATTCCATATCCAAGGCACGCGCTGGCAAGAAATGGTGTTGCTTATCCCCCTCCTCCCCAAAGAAAGAAGAAAAAGAAAAAGAACAAAGTAAAGCTTCCTGGGCTCAGTGGTAGAGTGTTTGCTGAGTATGCCTCAAGCCCTGGGTTCAATCCCCGGCACCACAAAAGATAAAAAATAAAGAGAGCACTTACAGGGGCCGGGGATTTAGCTCAGTGGCACAGCGCCTGCTTTGCAAGTGCAAGGTCCTGAATTTGATCCCGTAAAGAAACAAACACAACAACAACCAAAAAAAGAACACTTACAGAGAGAAAGTATAGATCATCCACAAAGAAACGAAAATCAGATACTTGCCAGCCAAGTGAAGAAGGCTGAAAGACAATATACCAAATGCTTTCTTATTTGAAAAGAGAATGGTTTTTAAAATTTAATTTATTTTTAGTTAAAAAGCATTGTGCATAAACAATACTTTCATTTTAATTCAAGAGCATTAGCAACATTCGTTAGTTTCTTCTTGAAGCTTTTTGTTTGTTTGTTTGGTACCAGGGATCGAACTCAGGACTTTGTGCTTGTGAGGCAGATGGCAACACCACTGAGCTAAATCCCCGGCATCCCTGAAGTCTGCTTTTAAAACTCTATTATGGGTTTCGGCCAGGGATATAGTTCAGTGGTGCCATGCCTGCCTGGCAAGTGCAACATCCTAAGTTCGATCCCTGGTATGGGGTGGGGGTGGGGATATCTCTTATGGGTTGAGGATGCAGCTCAGTGATAGAGCACTTGCCTAGCACATGTGAGGCTCTGGGTTCAATCGCCACTACTGAAAAAGAAATTAGGCAAGCATAGTGATGCATATTTGTAATCCTAGCTCTCAAGAGGCTGAGGCAAGAAGATCATAAATTGAGCTGAGCCTGGGCTACATAGTGAGACCCTGTTTCAAAAAATAAAACAAGGGCTGGGGATTTAGCTCAGTGGTTCTGCCACCTGCCTTGCAAACGCAGGGTTCTGAGTTTGATCCCCAGTACCAAAAATAAAAAATAAAACAAAACAAAAATAAGCCCTAGAATCCTTCTTTGTTGTTGTTTTGAGAAAGGGTCTTGCTATATAGTTCAGAGTGGCCTTGAACTCACTGTGTAGCCAGGGCTGACCTTGAATTCATGGCAATCTTCCTGCCTCAGCCTCCCAAAGTGCTAGAATTACAAGAGTGAGCCACCATGTCCAGCTGCCCTAGAATATTTCTAATGCCAGTTCTCCAAACCACAACTGACATTTTACATCAACCAAGAAACTTATTTGCAATAAAAATAGTATAAAAAAGTCATGATATAATTACAATGCTGACTTCGCAGTGCGTTGTCCAGAATAGCAGAGTCCACTAAAAGTGGAAGAAACCCATTGTTTTAGGGCTATATAACAATCAACTGGGAGTCCGGCATGGTGTCACATCCCTGTAATCCCAGCATGAGGGAGGCTAAGGCAGGAGGATTATGAGTTCAAGGTCAGGCTTGGCAATTTAGCAAAAGCCTGTGTCTAAAAAGAAAAAAATCCCCACAAAATTCTCCAAAACCACAATTAATTGTGTATTTGGAACTATTTTCTTTTTGGTACAGAGGATCAAACTCGGGTCCTTGTCCTTGTGCAGCAGGTGGCGAAACCACTGAGCTAAATCCTCAGCCCTGTTAATTATGTATTACATTAGGAAACATTATTATTGAATTTAGATTTCAATCCCCAGCCAAATTATGAATTGAGAGGTTAAAAGAAAGAGTTGTGTTTCCTGTACACTTTCCAGAGAGGGTTAGG
Organism: Heterocephalus glaber; assembly: GCF_053883595.1. Lineage (NCBI taxonomy): Eukaryota > Metazoa > Chordata > Mammalia > Rodentia > Bathyergidae > Heterocephalus > Heterocephalus glaber. The sequence goes on along the minus strand of NW_028258137.1, from coordinate 11,344,590 downwards.
TGTATACTGCAAAGAAGGTAAAAAAAAGTAGAAGAGAACCATGTGCTAGAAATGGGGAATTGGCCGGGTGTGTCACCCTGGCCCACGTGCAGTAGTCCTAACAGCCACCTGTCCTGATGAATGGAAAGTGTTCTAGGGAGAAGAAAAATTGCTTTCAAGCTATGGTCGATATGGTTACAAAGTTCAAAATTTAATGACCAGGTGAAGAAGACACCAGTTTCTCTAAGTGGGAAGAAGTGAAAGGCAACACAAACTCTTAAAAAAACACAGAGCTGTCTATAGCCGTATCACCCTGAACACGTCTGATCTCCTCCGATCTTGGAACCTAACCGGACTCAGGCCTGGTTGGTACTTGAATGGGAGAAAAACACAGAGCTGCCGGGCATGATAGGACACGCCTATAATCCCAGCACTTGGGAGGCTGAGGCAGGAGGACTGCCAAAAGTTTGAGGCCAGCTTGGGCTACATGATGAGTTCAAGGCCAGCTTGAACTACATAGTGAGACCCTGTCTCGAAAAACCAAAAACAGCGCTGTGGATTTAGATCAGTAGCACTGCACCTGCCTTGCAAGCGCAAGGTCCTGAGTTGGATCCCCAGTACCAAAAAGCAAAAGAAAACACCCAAATCAAAAACAAACAAAGCCCAAAACCCAAACCACAAAGCTGTAAGAAAATTGTACAAGTATAAAGCAAACAAAAACTAGGCTTTGGTTTTCTTAGAAACTCAACCTCCTGTCTAAGTTATTTGATTTATAGCAAGATATAGAACTATAAAATTTTTAGAAGGCAATGTAGAATATCTTTATATTCTCGGGATAGTGAAAGAGTTCTTCAACTAGATACAAGAAGCACAGCATGAAATAAAAGACTGCTAAACTTAACTTTCTTAAATTAAGAATTTGTGTTGAGAGTTACCAGAGCTGGGTGTGGTGGCACACGCATGGAATCCCAGGTACCTGGGAGGCTGAAATAAGAGGATTACAAGTTGAAGGGCAGCCTAAGCAATGAAGTGAGGCCCTTTCTCAAAATAAAATTTTTAAATGATCTGGGGAATATAGTTTAGTGGTAGAGCTCTTGCCTGGCATGTGGGAGGCCCTGGTTTTAGTCTCCAACACAAATATGTGTGTGTGTGTGTACACACACACACACACACACACACACACACACAAGACTTGTATAGGTACTTTACCAAAGAGAAAACACAAATGGCCAACAAGAATCAGAAAGAATGCTTAACCCCATTATTAATGAGGGAAGCACAAAATTAAATCACAGTAAGATATCATCTTTCAACCACCAAACAGTCAAAAATTGTTTATTTTTGTTTTTTGAGGCAAGGGCTCACTATATGGCTCAGACTGGCCTTAACTTTCTGTCCTCCTGCCTCAGTCTCCTGAGTGCTAGGATCATAGGTGTGCACCACCACATCTGGCTTAGGCAAAAATTGTAAAGTCTGAGAATGCCAATTATTAGTGAGGCTATAGAGCAACTGGAAGTCTTTAGGTAAAAAAGGTTATGGCCATTTTGTAATAATATTGAGGGAGGGCGCTTTTGACCTAGCAATCTCATTTGCAGGCGAAAACCCTGCAACCTCCATCCGCATCAGGAGATGAGAACAAGATTGTTGGCAGCAGCACCACAATGGCAGTCACTTACGAGCCAGCGCTCTTCAGGGAAGAACAGGTAGATAAAGCTGAGGTGTAATTTTCAGTGAGGTCCTGTAGAGCAGTGAAAATGAAAGATGTGAAGCTGAACAACACCACATGAATCCCAGGAATGTGGGGGTGAGGGGGATTGGGGTCACAGAAGATCACAGAGTGATCCCACTTAAACCAAGCTCAAAACTGTGCAAAACTGACAATACGCTAATTGAAGAGACTAACATGCAGTTAAATTGTAACGAGGTATTTATTCAATGGGTATTTGTTTTTTTTTTTTTTGATACCTGACACATTACTCACATATAGCATGGTACAGTGGACCCTTGCTTTATGAACTCTATCAGTTCCTGAGGGCTGGGTGTAACTAAGTCAATATAGCTGAGATAAGAAGAGGCAGTTGAATCTTCCATTAACCTAATTAACCCAAGTTGTTTGTATGTCAGGCTGGTCGTAACTTGAGGGTCCACTGTACATCTATGTCTGTATTTATTTAATCAACCAAGGGAGGCAAGAGAATGTTAGCCACCCTGTAGCTGACTCCAGGTCAAAGCCAATGTCCTCAGCGAGGCCTCCAGGCCACACTACTAGAGTCACTCTTAGTTAATTCCTTTGTATCTTTTAAAACTTTGCTCAAATGTCAGATTCTCAAGTACCTACTCTGATCACCTCACTAAAAACTACAGCTTCCACTGCACACATTTATGCTCATAATCCCCATGATGAGCACTAATTGTCTACATATAACTGTGTATTAAATCTGTTACTGATTGGCTCTGTCCCTACCAGCAGAAGGGCAAATGCTTGTGTTTTTTTGTCTTTTGCAGTACTGGGGATGGAACCCAGGGCCTTTGCACTGAGCCACATCCTCAGCTCTTTTTGTTTTTTATTTTGAGACAAGGTGTTTTTGTTTGTGTGTTTGTTCGTTTGGTTGGTTTTTTGCAGGTTTTTTTGGTACCAGGGATCCTACTCGGTCCTTGTGCTTGAGCAGCAGGCAGCAAAACCACTGAGCTAAATCCCCGGCCTGGTTGGTTTTTTTGGTACTGGGGATCAAACTCCGGACTTTGTGCTTTGGAGGCAGGCGGTGGAACCACTGAGCTAAATCCCAGCCCTGTTGTTTTTTGAGACAGGGTCTCACTATGTAGTTCAGGCTTGAACTCACCATGTAGCCCAGGCTGGCCTCGAACTTGTGGTGATCCTCCTGTCTCAATCTCTCTCATGCTGGGATTATATGTGTGCTGATGCCAGCGTCTTTCTGAGTCACTAAATTGCCCTGGATGAGCTTGAACCTGTGATCTTCCTGCCTCAGCCTTCCAGAGTGCTGGAATCACAGGTATGCGCTTCCATGCCTGGCCCTTCTGTCTGTTTTGTTCGTTGCTGTCTCCCTAGCACTATCGGTGGCCTGGTGCCTGACTGGGGCTCAATTCACACTGTGTTGATGGAACAAGTGGAGTGTTTGGGTTTTGGCTTTTTCAGTACCAGAGTTCGAATCCAGGTCGTCAAGCAAGCAAGGCAAGTGCTCTGCCACTGAGCTACCACTAAACTATGCGTGGGGTTCTTGAAGACTGTGATTGAGTAACATAAAGACAGGGCAGGCAGGGCTCCGGTCTTACCCCCAGGCTACTCAACTGACCGGAAGAACCTGCTGTTTCGGGGAAGCGTGTAAGCGGCCAGTCCCCAGCATTTCAGCAGCACTCTGGAGGCTATCAGGGCTTCCGCCCTGGATTTTGAGGAATATGATCTGAATAGAGTCATGGACAGAAGTCAGAGTTGCTCTGCGAGAGAGTATTTGTATAGTAAAAGAAACAGCTGGGTGACCGTGATGATTAAATACAAATCAGCTAACCTGCGAAGGTAGGGACAGCCCATGTGCTTTGGGCACAGGATCATTGGTTCCCTGATCCACTGGAGCAGGGTGGAGCTGCTGGAATCAGATTCCAGCCCAAACTGAATGTAATGACCAAGCTCTGTCGGTAGAGGGCGTAAGGACAAAAGATAAAGATAACTAAACCCCATCTGTCCAATGTCCACGTGGGGACACTGAGCTCCAGAAATGCACGGGTCCCAATTGAAATGGGCTCTCGGCGTAAAATGCACATTGGATTTTAAAGACATGGTCTGAAAAATTTTTAAAAAGAAGGTAAAATGTATCAGTAATACTTTATATTGATTACATGCTAAAATGATATGTTGGATATATTGGAATAAATGGAATAATATCATTAAAATTAATTTCATGTGGAAAATCTCACGTGAGAGGCTGAGGCAGGAGGATTTCCATGAATTTGAGGCCAGCCTGGGCTACACGGTGAGACCCTGTCTTGACCTGAATACCCTAAGCATGCCATTGCTCTGAAGGTCTACCCTCTGCTGGGCAGCTCCAGTCTCAGCCAGTCTTGCTCATTGGGACAAAACTGGTTTATACGAAGCTTTATTTATGGGGTAAAGCTAAGCTGCTAAACCCCATGTTGGCTGCTGCTGTTGAAATACTGTGCTTTGGGATTTAAAAACAAAGCCATTTCTTTGTTTTAAGGAATTTTTTTAAATGAATTACTCAGTGGGGCTTGTTCATCTTTCATATCGATTGATCTTAAAGATGAGAAAGTTAGGCCCAGGGATTTAGCTCAGTAGTTCTGCTGCCTGCCTCTCAAGCGAAAGGTCCCACGTTCCATCCCAGGTACCAAAAAACAAAACAAAACAAAACAAAGATTAGAAAGTTAAATGAATGGCAGCTGGAACATCTGCAAAACTGGAAAACGAAACTGGTTCTAGAAGATGTACAAAATTAAAGCACATGAAGCCCAGTTGATTCTTTTATTTTTTTTTTAATTTTTTTTGGTACCGGGGATTGAACTCGGGACCTTGCGCTTGCTAGGCAGGCGCCGGAACCACTGAGCTAAACCTCCGGCCGATTCTTTTAAACATACACACACACACACACACACACACACACACACAAACACACACACACACACACACATGCCCCCAAACAGCCTCCTCCCATCAAGGGTCTGTGTCCCAGGCTCTGCCCTGTGACTTGATCTGGCCCTTAGGATGTGGCAGGGCAGGGCTGTGCTGGTCAGCTGGTGGGCAGGAAGGGCTGGCTGGCCTAGGATGGGCCAATGGGGTGACAGGACCTCCCCCTGGCGCCTGGTGTCCAGTCCACTGCTCTATCCTGAGCTGGTTTTCATGGCAGAGGCAGGGGTCTCAAGGAAGGGATGAGCATGCAAGTCGAGGTTGAAGGAACCCAAGATATGTCATCCCCAAATACTCCTCTTTGATATAAAAATTAATTTTGAGCCCAAGGCAATTAAGAAAGCAGCAAATAAATAAGAACCAAGACACATCATGTAAAGGTACAAGTTCCCAATGATGAATGTAAATGTACTGTATGCCTAAAATGTACCAATAAAAGAATTTAAGAGAAAAAAAAGAAAATAAGCAGCAAATGTCAGAGAAAAGCTTTCTCTACCCTTTCTCTTTTCTGCCTATAGGAAATTGTGTGTGTGGGTGTGTGTGTCTGTGACTGAAGACTGAACCCAAGGACTTCACACTGAGCTACATCCCCAGACCTTTCTTTCTCTGTCTTTCTTTCTTTGTTCTTTTTTTTTTTTTTTTTTTGTGGTACCAGGATTGAACTCAGGACCTTGTGCTTGCAAGGCAGGTGCAGTGCCACTGAGCTAAATCCCTGGCCCTCTTTTTCTTTATTTCTTATATTGAGGAAGAGTCACACTAAGTCACTGAGTTGCCCAGGCTGGTGATTGAACTTGTAATTGTCCTGCCTCAGCCTCCCAGAGTGCTGGGATTATGGTCACGTGTCACCTCACCCAGCTACGATATAAATTCTTTCCTCAGGATGACTCTAACCCCTTATCAACCCACAAATGGCACGCAGGGAAGCTGCAAACCAGTCTTATCCCATTCATCTCCTTTCATAACCTCACCTCCCACGGCTCCTGCCCTTGGATGCCTGATGCTGCCTTCCTTTGTCCTTTCCTTTCTCTACAAATTTACTGTTCTTTTTGAAAATGCCAAATAAGCTGGACTTCTAGGCCTCTTCTTTGTGTTACTTTTCTTCCTCCTGGATGATTTATTGCTACTGCACTAACAAGCTGTTTCTCTCTTGCTAACCTGTCTTTGTTAATGAGTCCCCGCTGCACACCCATGATGGTTAAAGGCACAGCTGTGCCTCTGCTCCCAGGCCGGGCTCAGCACGGTGCCCTGTGTCCTGCTGGCTGAAGCAAATCCTAGCAACAGACTCCTCCTCTCAACAGCAGGAGCTACGGTCTATAGCAGAGTGTGACTACAACCTGGATGTGGTGGTACACGCCTGTGATCCCAGCACTCGGGAGGCTGAGGCAGGAGGATCGCCACAAGTTTGAGGCCAGTCTGGGCTACAAAGTGAGTTCAAGGCTGGCCTGGAATACATAGTGAAACCCTGTTTCAAAACCCAAACAAAAAAATCTGGTACTTGAGATATGTGCAGTCAAATGGCTCCCTGACCTCCAGTGACCCTTGTTGTTGTCAAAGACAAACAAACTGGCTTTCCAAGCCCTTTGCTATGGTCCATTTTCATCCCCACTGTGGTTCACTTGTTAAGACCTTTAGCACTGAAGTCAGTGATGTGAGTTGAAGCCTAGCCTATATATTAAGCTATGTGACCCAGGTCTTTCTGGTTTAGTCTGAATGTATCTCTCCCAAGCCATATGTTGAAATTCTAACCCCCAAGGTATGGTATTAGGGGGCAGGGCCTTTGGGAGATAATTAGGTGGATCAAGAAGATGGATCCCTGAGCTGAGGATGGTGGCACATGGCTGTAATCCCAACACTCTGGGAGGCTGAGGCAGGAGGGTCATAAGTTCAACCCAGCCAGGGAAATCTCGAAATTGAGACCCTGTCTCAAAATAAAAAATAGAAAGGGGGAGGAACCTCATAAATGGAGTTGGTACCCTTACAAGAGGCCCTAGAGAGCTTACCTTGGCTCTCCCAGTTGTTGAGGACAGAGCTAGAAGGCACCATCTATGAGGAAGGAGACCAACCACTGCCAGCACAGTGACCTCTCTGCAAGCCTGAGTCGTCCTCTTCCTCCACCATATCCTTGGAGCAAAAATCTCTTGGCCTTCATGCTCCTTCTCATTGGGGGATCTTGCCAAAGTCCCTGGACTTTGCAGCTTTGTGTGGTAAACTTCACAGGCTGTAAATTAATCGCTACCACATGAGTCAATTATTGTGTTTATTTCCAGAAGTAGGGATTTTCCCCATCAAGACAAATCAAAGATTTATGAAAAGGTTCCTCCTAAGGGGACAAGTGGGCTGCTGGGAGGTGGAGCAGAGGCTGATGGAAGACCACAGACAGAGGTATCTCATGATGCCTCACGGAAGTTGTGGGTGAGTCTAACCCCCACCACTTCAACGGGGCATGGGTGGAACCGAGTCCAGGACAGAGGGGAGAGGGGGATATGAGAACTTCAGGAGCTGGCTCACTGCAGGGCCCTGTGCTCCTAGCCAGGGCTGGAACACCTTCCCAGTCCCCACGTGGTGCATCCTAAGGGAGGTCAGAATTAGGGCAAAAGAAAACACTTGAGTAGGAGCCAAGTCGCCCCTCTCCCCAGAGGAAATGAGGGCAAGAGTTTGGCTTTCCCTAAAGAATGTACCTGTTGCTAACCCAGCTCCCAAACAGAGCGCAAAAGAAAGCCACGAATCTAGGGGGAAAGAAATATGGAATCTGGGGGCTCAGCCCCTTCCTGGCACAAGGGAGGGTCCCCACACTCTGGTCCCCTGCTGGCTGGTTGGCTTCCTTGTTCGCCCATCCCCCCACCCCACCACACTCCTCACGGGCCACCACTGGGGCCTTGCTAGGGCCTGGGCTGCGCGTTGGTGGACGATGCCCACTTGAAGCTGCTCGGACCTCGGGGCAGCACGAGGTCTAGAGTGAGGTCCCGCTGCTCATCCTCGGAGAACACTGGTCTGTAGCGCAGCAGCCGCAGGGCGCCCGAGCACAGGTCCTGCACGCGGCGAATCTTGGCGAAGGGCAGCGCGAGGCGCCAGGCCTGGGACACGTTGAGAGCGTCCCTGGAGGTGGTCTTGAAGGCCTCGCGGCGCGCGCCGATCCCGGTCCCGTGCGTGATGTTGAGGATCCACGCCTCAAGTTGCGGCGTGAGGTGCAGGCCGGTGAAGGCATAGAGCGCCCGGATCTCGGCCAGTGGGTCCCGTGCCAGGTCCTCGAAGCGCACCAGCAGGTAGCGGCCCCGCAGGAAGGGTGGCGGCTTGCTCAGGGCGGCCTCAGCGATGCGCACGTGGCTGCGGCACACCTCGCTCACCACGCGCAAGCTCGGGTCGGCCTCCACCCACGTGCCGTTGGTGCCCAGCACGATGCCGTTGTCGCGCGCCAGAGCCTTGGCCGTCTGCTCCCGGGAGCGCAACACGGCGCGCGGGTCGCGCACCAGGTGCACTATGCGCAGGTTGAGCAAGGGGTCCGTGAGCAGCGGGTAGAGCACCTCCAGGTTGAAGAAGCGCACCTCTTTGAGCACCACGTGGCTGTAGGAGCGGCAGGCCTCCTGCGCCAGGCCGAAGGGCCGCCGCGCGCACAGCAGCTTGCACGCCACCTCGCTGCTGATGGCGTCGCGGCTGAAGGCGCTGCAGGCTGGCGGCGAGCACAGGGCACGGCTCACCGCCCACTGGAAGAGGTCGGACAGGTTTCGGTGCCAGGGCAGGTAGGCGTCGAACACGTCCATGTCGCACAGGAACACGGAGCGCACCAGGTCGCGCACGGCCATGTGCAGCGCGGTCGCACTGCCCCGCGACAGGGCGGCCCACACGTGCCATGCAGGCTCCATCAGGTAGAAGACGTCCGGGTGCTGGCTGAAGAGCTGGCCCACGAACGACGAGCCCGAGCGCCACGAGGACAGCACCAACACGTGCACGCGCTCCTCACTGCCGGCCAGGGACGAGGGTCTCGGCCGCGAGACCAGGAAGAGCAGGAGGCAGGTCTGGGCCAGCAGGAGCGCGGTCACCACAGAGCTGGAGAGGCGTGGAAGCCGCATGCCGCCGGCCAGGGCCTGCAGAGGACAACGCCAAGGTTAGGGCTCCGGCGACTATGAGGCCTCCCGAGAGCACAGCCGGATGCTCAGATTTAAGCCAACAGGTAGCATATGCTGACAGCAGAAGTGTGGGGTACTGTGGGAAATCGATCTTTACATCTAACCATCTATCCCTCCACTCATCCTTCTGCCTACATGTCCATCTATCTGTCTACCTGGAGAGGGAAAATATTTAAAAATTTTTTATCAGTATATATTTGCAGTACATACTGATTACATTCATCATGGGGAGTTGGTACATGCACATAACACATCTTCATTCTTTTTTTTTTTTTGAGACAGTGTCTCGGTATGTAGTTCAGGCTGGCCTCAAACTCTTGGATCCTCCTGCCGCAGCCTCCTGAGTGCTGGGATTACAGATGTGCATCCCCACACCGTTTAGAGTAGAAAATATATTTTTTAAAGCAGAATTCCTGCCCTTTGCTTAAGAATTAGTCTTACAGGGGCTGGGAATTTAGCTCAGTGGTTCTGGCACCTGCCTCGCAAGCACAAGGTCCCGAGTTTGATCCCCAGTACCAAAAAAAAAAAAAAAGAATTAGTCTTACAAAGACACTTAGCTAAACCACTAAGCAGAATGTTGCAAGATCTGGCCATGCCAGAGCATGACCAGCCTCCTACAGATTGAATCCTGCCTCTTTTACTTTCTACCCCGTGATCTGGCATAAAACACTTAAAAAAAAAACTCTGTGACTCAGTTTACCTTTCTGCAAAAAGGGCATAAAAACTGGTACCTGGCTCATAGGGTTTAGGGGGATTGGCAGGAGCATGGGGGAAGAGAGCATGCAGTAACCCCCTAACTGGGGACTTGAACTTTGTACATAGTGTGCTTTTATGCTGTATGGTTGTTTTTTGGGTTTCTTTTTTGGTACTGGGGATCAAACTCGGGACCGTGAGCTTTCGAGGTAGGCAGCGGAACAACTGAGCTAAATCCCTGGCGCTGATGTATGGTTTTTATTTTTTTAATTTTTATTTAATTTTTATTTTTTTGGTACTGGGGATCGAACTCGGGTCTTTGCGCTTGCGTAGCAGGAGGCAAAACCACTGAGCTAAATCCCCGACCCTGTATGGTTTTTATTAAGCAGGTACACTTTTTCGAGACAGGGTCTCACTATGTAGTTCAGGCTGGCAGTCCTCCTGCTTCAGCCTCCCGAGTTACTGGTATTACAGGTGTGTGCTACCTGCTCAGCTACAGGCAGGTACACTTTTGTAATTAAAAATAAACAAAGGGTAGAGAATGCGGCTCAGTAGGTAGAGGCCCTAGGTTCAACTTCCAGCACTAGGGAGAAAAGTAAAAATAAATGAAACGGAGACCACCAACAGTTGCCATCACCGGTAGGGAGTGAAGTGCTGAAGGCAGCCTGGGCTCCAGATGGGTGTCCAGGAGCAACCAGTTAGGGGGAAGCAGAGCAGAGCTCCCCCTGGGCTTCTCCCCTTCCCTGCTGAGGGCACGCGGTACCATCCAGGCTGCTGCCAGGGCTGCCCCTGCTGATCACAAGGGCATGAGACATGCCTGCGCTTCCTGGGCCTGAGCAAGCCAGATTCGGGTTGGGCCAGAGCCCTGAGGGGGAGGGGGCCATGCACAGAGAGCTCCCCAGGCTGGGAATGGAGCTACATCACCCAGGCCTGCTGAGCTGGGCGTTTCTGGATGGGTGTGAACTGCCCGGCTGTCCTGAAGGTCTGAGGAGAAGGGCTGACTTTGTGCTGTTACTTAGGAGCACTGAGATGTGGGCTTGACTTCTCCAAGGCTTGTTTTTTGTTTTGTTTTGGAGACAAGGTTTTGGTACACGCAGCCAAGGGTGGCTTTGAACTCATGGCAGTACTCCTGCCTCAGCCTCTGAGTGTGGGGATTTCAGGCCTGCGCTGTCAGTTTGTTCCTCTGTAAAGCAAGGATGGCAGCATTTCAGCTCGTGGGGTTTTGTGAAGGATGCTGCTGCCAACCCTGGCGAGGAGAGGGCTTGGTAAAGTGTCTTGTATCGCTCATGCTTCTATTACTGGTCTTGTCTCCAGCTGTTGACTTGTCTGAAGGGGAGGAAGGTCCTCCTCATGGAGGTCTCTGCCAAGCCACCCCTAGCCACCCAGTCACACTTACCCCACAGATGGAAAGTCCTGGATTTTCCTCCTCCACACACCTGTCGCTCTTGCACTTGTCTCTAGGCTGGGTGACTTCAGAAGGGAGGGGCCTGGACATTTCTTCCTTGCTTTTGTAGCATTTGCTTCCCTCCCAACCTATTGCCCTGTCCGTGGCATCAGAGAAGTGGCTGGGAGCCTCAGGAAAGAGGGTGACTCAGTTGCCACCGGGTGCTTCATGATTTAATGTCAACTCTGTGATCCAACTCAGCAGTTCCTAAGACTGCTGTGATCTCCGTATCTGAGTTGAAGACCTCAAGGCTTGGAGAGTGTTTCCTACCTGTGTTCTGGGAAAGCAGAGGTCTTAAGTAGCTCCTGCACTGCTACCTGATCCTATTCCTGAAACTCAAGGACTAGGAAGGAGACTGAACATCATGTGCCACACAGGCTGTCTAAGAAGCCCACATCCTCACTGGGAGATTTCCAAGAAGGAACCTTTCCTTCTGCCTGCAGGCCGACTGCCCAAGGGTTCAAAGCTAGGAAAACCAGTCGGGGCCATTTTGGTAGTAACTTCTATCTTTCTGGTTGACTTTATCTTCCTGACCCCAGGAAGTTTATTGTCTGTTTCCCTTGAAGTAGAGGAGCTCAGAGGCAGGAATACCCAGGCAGCAAGGGCCAGTTTGGAGTTTAAAATACTAGAAGGGCCCAGGCTGGGGATGTCGCTCAAAGGTCGGGCACTTGCGTAGTATGTGTGAGGCCCTGAGTTTGATGAGCCCCCAGTTCTGCAAAACAAATGATCAAAACCAAGAGCCAGATTTCCAGCGTCAGCTTTGGGGTTGGCCCCACTCCTAAGCCTTTCTAGGGTGAAATCCCCTGTAAATTCTTTCCTCTGTTAATTTGTGTGTGTGTGTGTGTGTGTGTGTGTGTGTGTGTGTGTGTGTGTGTGTGAGAGAGAGAGAGAGAGAGAGAGAGAGAGAGAGAGAGACAGGGTCTCACTAGGTAGCTCAGACTGGCTTTGAACTCATTATGTGGCCCAGACTGGCCTCGACCTTGTGGCAGTCCTCCTGCTCCAGCCTCCCAAGTGCTGGGATTACAAGTGTGCACCACCACGCCTGGCTTTATTTTTGTGGATGTATCTGCATTACATATTTAAATTTTGGAAAAGGTAGTTCATAGCGAGGGCACAAAATTCTACAGATAGATGAGAGATTTTAGGTTCACGTTCCTGAAGATTATAGAAGAGAACAGGCACAGCTCCCCACTGGGTGGAAGGGCCAAACAGGCAGAAGGAAGTGACGTTTCCTATCCTCTCTGTCCTCGCCAGAGGAGCTGTGCTTCCACCGCCCACCAGGTCTCATGATGATGATGATGACGATGATGAAAACGATCATGCATTTAGGGGAGCAAGATGGGAGTGAAGTATGAGGGAACACAGAAGGAATAAAATGTTCCCCTTCCTTGGGCCGGGGATTTAGCTCAGTGGTTCCAGCGCCTGCCTCGAAAGCGCAAGGTCCCGAGTTCAATTCCCGGTACCAAAAAAAAAAAAAGTCCCCCTTCCTGCTGCTGGTGCTGGACACCTGGAATCCCAGCACTTGGGAGCTTGAGGCAGACAGAAGGATTGCTGAGAATTTGAGGCCAGCCTGAGAATTTGAGGCCAACCTAAACTACAAAGCCAGAGTCTGTTTTTTAAAAAAAAAAGAGAAGACAGGAAAGTTCCCTTGCCTGTCCTGCTACTCAAGAGCCCCCTACAGAATGGTCTTTCTCAAGTTGCTGAAATTTCTTTAGGTTATAAAGTCTTTTTAAAATTTGTTTTTGTTGGGTGAGTGGAGGGAAGGGAAAAAAAATTGAAATATGTTTCACATATATATACCAATTCCTTACAGTGAATGTAATCATTATGTATTGCACAATGTACTAATAAAATTTTTTAAATTGATAAAAAAAGATAAAATACATTTTATCCACACAAAAAGAGAGGTATAGACGTACTTTTCTTTCAGAATCCTAATATAAATTTTTGGTTAAATTGATATTCAAAATTTATAGTTTATGATTGTATAAAACAGTTCACAAAACAAAAAACACAAAAAACAGTTCACAGCTGAAGCATATAATGTACTTCTAAGTACATTTCCCTTCCTGTAAAAAAAAAACCAAAAAAGCCCTTTGATTTCCTTGAAGTTAAACTGCCTGGGGTATTAAAGCTGTAAAATCCTTTGTTTTCCTTACAGTTAAATTGCCTTAGATATTAAAATTATAGTAGACAGTATGAAAGACAAGACTAAGGAAATATAGAAAGTAAAACAAAGATTGGGCGTGGTGGTACACACCTCACCTGTATTCCCAGCTCCTTGGGAGGCCAACGCAGGAGGATTACAAATTGAAGGAGAATTACAAATTGAAGGAGGATTGCAAGTTGGGCAACTTAGTGAGACCCTGACTCAAAAAAATATAAAAGGGCTGGGGATGTAGCTCAGTGGTAGAGAATATGTGGGGAGCACTGGGGTCAACACCCCCTCCCCCCTCATATGAGGAGGAAAAAAAAAGAACAAAAAAAGATAAATGATGGATAAAAGAAAAGAAAGGAATTCAGTTCAGGAGGTCTAATACACGGGGTCCCTATCCTGGCAGACCTGACAGTCTAGTTGGGGACATTAAAGACACCCCCACGTGTTGCTCAGAGGACCGGGTTGTGGGCCCAACAAATGGCCTAGACAGCCACCTGGGGGAGGGTCCTGCAGGCCTGGGGTGCAGACTTCCCTCCTGGAGTCGGCAGAGCCCCGGCCCCCTCCTTCCAGCGCCCCCAGAGCGTTCTACACCGCACATCCCATCGTGCACTCTGCTCAGCTTCCTCCTCACTTCCCAGAATTCCCTCCCAGCAGCCTTGGAGCCAGAGTATCAGGGCCAAAGCACCGACCAACTTGCCCTGTGTTACCCTTTGCTTCCCTTTCCGGTCCACGTTCGATTTCAGGGTGGGGTTGTGGTTTTGCAAGTGGGCTTGTGGTCTCAGGTGTCCCAGTGGGGCTGGGCACTCCACAGGTACACTGGACATGACTGTATCTGCTCAGTACCTGTCCCCTCTTCCAAAACAGCTCGAGATTTTTCCCTGGGGAAGCCCCTCTCACCCAGAGAGCTTATGGTTTGGAAGGTTGGGAAGGGTCATGCATCCCAAGACTTATCTACAGAATCCGCACACTTTGCCCCTGTAACCCTCCACCCCACACAGAACTACTGGTTCAGGAATGGGACACCTGCCAAACTCCAGTCAGAGAAATTTTGTAGATCTGAAGAGGAGGAAACTGCCTGTGTATAAATCCTATGCAAGAGACTCAGAAGGCCGGGACTGGTGGTGAATGCCTCTAATCCCACCACTCAGGAGGTTGAGGCAGGAGGACTGCTGCAAGTTTGAGGCCAGTCTGGGCTACACGGTGAGTTCAAGGCCAGCCTGAATTAGAGCAATACCCTCAAAAAACCTTTAAAAAGGGCTGGGAATTTAGCTCAGTGGTTTCGCTGCCTGCTGAGCAAGCATAAGGACCAGAGTTCCATCCCTGGTACCAAAACAAAACAAAACAAAAACGTTAAAAAAAAAAATAAAAAGAACCAAGGAGAAATCACAAACAAGGTGACAGCATTTTCTAAGCATTTGGATCTAGCTGTGCAAGATTCACTCTGGACTTCTCATTCAGGGAAAGTGTTCTGTTTTTGCTTAAGCTGGAATGAATCACAGCCAGGAGTTCTCACGAGATGACAGATACCCTTGGTGGGCAAGTGGGGGCAGAGCTGGAGGGAACACAGGCAGTGCTCTGGTACTGGTCAGGCTGTTTCTCAGATAATTACCCGAGTGAGTCCAATTTGTGAACATTTATCAAACAGTACTTCATAAGATGTGCCTGCCTGCTTCCTTCCTTCCTTGGTACTGTGGTGAACTCAGGGAACACTGAGCTACATCCTAGCCCTTTTAAAATTTCATTTTGAGACAGAGCCTTACTAAATTACCCACACTGGCAATCACCCTGCCTCAGCCTGCTGAGTAGCTGGGATTGCAGGTGTGTGCTACAATGTCTAATGATCTGTGCTTTTTTCTAATGTATGTTATACTTCTGTGAAAACTTAAGAATATTGAGCAAGACAGTAAGTATCATGTCAGAAAATATCCTAAAGACCAGATGAGTAGATGACTTTAATAAATATTTGCTAAGCTGGGCGTGGTGCCACATGTCTGTAATAAAATGGCCCACCCTCCACTGTGCAGCGCCTGTCATCAGCCTGTTCCAGTCCTGGCATGGAATCTAAGAGAGGGAAATGTGACCTGAGCTACAAATCCCAGGCTCAGATTCCTCTCAGTCTGGTGTCAGCTGGCAGCCACCCCATTTAGGAATTCCCAATGACTGAACAAAGCAGATTCTGCGTGAGGAACCAGCAGACCCTAGGTGAAGAACAAGAGTAGAAAACAGCTCCAGTGGAGTCTAGCATATTTGTTAGGGAGAAGGATAAAAAGGAAGGAAAGAAAGAGAAGAAGAGAAAAGGAAAAGGAGAGAAGAGATAAAGCAGGGAGGGAAGCAAGGAGGAAGATGGGTATTCATGGTGGGGCAAGGAAGTATAGCTGAACATGGTAGCACATGCCTGTAATCCCAGTGCTTTGGGAGGCTGAGGCAGGAGGATTGCTAGTTCAAACTGAGCCTGGGCAACTTAGTGACTTAGTAAGACCCTGTCTCAAAATATAAAATTAAAAAAGAGCTGGATATTTATCTCAATGTGAAGGACCTTGGTTCAGTCTTCACCACGTCACCCAATGGGCAAAAGGGTTGGTGAAGATATTTCTCCAAAAATACACAAATGGGCAATAAGCACATGGAAAGATGTTCAGTGTTTTTAGTCACAAGGAAAAGGTGAATCAAAACACAATGACATACCATGCCTACGCACTAGGACCTTCCAGTATGATGGCAGTAAGGAAAAAGAGAGGCAGCTGGGTGGAGGGGTAGCTCAGTGCCAGTGCAGTTACCTTGCAGGCCCAGGGCTCTGAGTACAGCTGGCGGGGTGGGGGTGGGGGCTAGGAGGAGGAGAAGGGAGAGGAGGAAGAAAAGGAGGAGGGAGAGAGAGGAGGAAGAGGAAGAAAGAAAGAAGAAAAGAGAAATTTAAGAATCACAAGTCTTAGGGAAAGAGGAGAAGTTGGAGCCCTCATACACCATGAGTGGGAATGGGGCTGCTACAGAAAACAGCCTCAGAATTCCTCAAAACACTAAACAGAGAGCTACAATGGAATGTAGCAATACCAGTCTTAGCTGTACACCCAAGAAAACAGAAAGCACATGTCCACACAGAAGCTCCATGGCTTTTCATAGCAGCATTATTTACAATAGCATCAAAGTGGAAACATGCCAAATGCCCATCGGTTAAGGAATGGATAAACAAATGTGGCAACACACGCCACACAACTGAGTATTCTCTGGCAATATAAAGGAATGAAGCTGGGGATTTAGCTCAGTGGTTCCAGTGCCTGCCTCGCAAGCGCAAGGTCCCAAGTTTGATCCGCCATACCAAAAAAAAAAAAAGGGAATGAAGTACTTACTGATGCAGATAAAGTTCAACATGGATGAAACCTGCGGTGACTGATATATAACACAGAATATGCTATAAACCAATGAACTGTACACTTCAAAAGTATGAACTTCTGCGCAAGCACAAGGACCCAAGTTCGATCCCCAGTACCCCCCCCCCGACAAAAGTATGAACTTTAAGGTACGAGAATTACACCTTAATAAAGCTATTATTTTTAGTGGGGTGGAGTGACACATGCATGTTATCCCAGTTCTTGGGAGGCTGAGGCAGGAGGATTGCCACAAGTTTGAGATCAGCCTGTGGTATGTAGTGAGTTCAAGGCAAGACTGAAGTACACAATGACGTCCTGTCTCAAAACAAAAAACAAAAAACAAAAAACAAACGGGCCGGGAATTTAGCTCAGTGGCACCACACTTGCCTCACAAGTGCAAGGTCCTGAGTTCAATCCCTGGTACCAAAAATAAATAAATAAATAAAAAGGGGCTGGGGGATCTAGCTCTGTGCTTCCTCCACTTGCCTCGAAAGTGCAAGGACCCAAGTTCAATCCCTGGTACCAAAAAACAAAAACAAAACAAAAATAACATTTTTAAATAAAGCTATTTTAAAAAATACACCAGTACATGGACAAAGAATGTGGAAGGTTATACCCTGAATATTAGTGTTTATTTTTCCAGTCAGGTTCCCAGTTTTTTCTTTTCTTACGAAGATGCATTGCTCCATCTTTCTGATAGTCTATAACAGACTTTATTACTTGGTAACCATAGAGTGGTTATTTTTGGTTGGTTAAAGGAGGCATGGGTCGAGTGTGGTAGTGCAAACCTGTAACCCCAGCTACTCAGGAGGCTGAGGCAGAAAGATGGCAAGTTCTAGGCCAGCCTGGGCAACTTAACGAGACTCTGTCTCCAAATAAAATAAAAAGGGTCAGGAGCCGGGCATGGTGGCACACATCAGTAATTCCAGCATCTGAGGGGGTGATGAGGGGGATCAAAAGGTCAGCCCAGCCTGAGCAACTTAGTGAGAACTTGTCTCAAAGTTTAAAAAGGGCTGGGGATGTAGCTCAGTGGTAGAACACTGGTCTAGCATGCAGGAGGCTCTGGGTCCAACGCCACCCCTGAAAATAAAGGGGGCACCTCAGCTTTCCTTGCAGGGAGAGGTGCCCAGAAATCCATCTTCCTGCTGACCTGAGGACCCAGTTGGTAGGGAAGTCTGGGGCACAGGATGGCAAATCATCTCCTCTGCAAAGCAAGGTGTCAAAGCTGCCAAGCCCACCCTCAGGCTCAGGGCTGACCTGCTATCTCTCCCAGTCCTGATGACCCAGCCTTGGAGGAAGCAGCCTGGCCTTGAGGATCTATTGGGCAATGAATTCAAATCAGCCTGGCAACGGAGCCTCACACCTCCCTGACCTGGAGCCACCTTGGGCCATGTGGGAGCAGACACAAACGCGTAAACCCCTTCCCTGCTCGGGGCTTTGGGGATTCTGAACGGTTTTGTTTTCTCTTCCACTCTTGTACTACTATCACCGCAGGAGGCTCTGGCGATCCCAAAAGCTATAGGGACTTCTCCCCACTAGCAGGCAAGTGACCAGTTCCACAGCAGACACCAGTGGGGGGGGGGGCTAATTCAATTCAGTTCAATTCTGCCACCTCCTCCCTGGAGACAGCACCAGGTCCCACAGGCTGAGTGCTTGGTCCCCAAAGACATTTCCCATGCCACTTACCTGCCCCAGGTTGTTTTACTGAGCAACTAGCTATAAATCAAGGTTCCCATGATCCTCTTGTTTCATTAATTTGCCTGAACAGCCCATGGCACTCAGGGAAACACATCTGCTGGTTTATTACGAAGGGCACAGATGGAGAGAGGGGGTAAGAGGGAAGGGGTGTGGGGCCTCCATGGCCTCTCCAAGCTGCCTCCTCTGCCTCCTCTCGGGAACCCTCTTGTGCTCGTCTCTCTGCACATGTAGTGCTAGCAGCCCGGGTGGGGAAACCCAGCAAGGCCTGTCTGTTTAGATTCTTCTCGGCCTCTCTGTGCAGCATTCCTTCCCCAAGGGTACAGGCAGGACCCCTTCTGGAATAGGGATGTTATAATCCATCAGATAAAGTAGGTCAAACAATTTCATTACAGCCAGTGGATCCCAGGTGTGTAGAAAATGAATGTTTCCATTACCTGCCTTGGGGAAGAGAACAGCTAGCTTCTGTGACCTGCTAGGGGAAAGAGTTAGAAACCAGGAACAAAGGATGATAACCAAAAAACATGTATCCTGGTATCACAGGGATTTTCAAAGTGCACTTTCCAGTGCACTGAATTTGGTGTAAGTCACAGACTCCTGCAGTGGGAGGGCATGAAACTTGGAAGGTCCCTACTTCTCCATAACAATGCACACAGGGAGTCGGGTAGAAACTCTGCATTCAGCACCTTCCCAAGTTGCCAGAGGTACTGACGCAGCTCTCACATTACAGGGATAATCTAGAATGTTCTCTGCTTTATCTTATTAACCTCTTAATTATATTTTAAAAGTAAACCACTCTTACAAGTCAATGACATAGAAAGAAAAAGGAAGAGATTATTTTAGAAGAAAACAACTCTAAACACAGAGCTGCCAAGTGCCATGGGCAGATATTGTCTGGATTCTGACTTGAACAAAGCAACTGCATGAAGATA
The DNA here is from genome assembly GCF_053883595.1 of Heterocephalus glaber. NCBI lineage: Eukaryota > Metazoa > Chordata > Mammalia > Rodentia > Bathyergidae > Heterocephalus > Heterocephalus glaber. Next base: position 11,325,546 of record NW_028258137.1, on the reverse strand, counting down.
TTTTAGAGATAATCAGAGGAATTTCAGTGTGGACTGAGTATTAGGGGGTATTGAATGGTGTTATCACACCTGTCCATGATTTTCTGTAACTATATCATCTATGAGACTAAAAACAAGACCTGTCTATCTCATTAGAGGGAAGAGGTATGGCATAGTGGTTGGAGGTGTAAACCTTATTTGATCTTTTTTTGTGTGATCTTCTGCAAGTTGCTTAATTAACCTGTGGGGAAAGATAACCCGATTCATAGGCTTGATTTGAAGACTGAATGTGTTGATATTTGTAATAAATCACTTACAACAAAGCCTGACATACTGGTATACTTGTAAGTTATTGGTTCAGGAATCTTCCAGTTATCCTGTATGAATCCACAGGCAAGCTGGTGCATAAAGAAAACCCAGATTCTGCTGGCCCTACTGCCCGAGTGGCAGAAGGTGCCAGGCACATCCAAGCGGAGGACAGTGGGGGATGATGGCCACACAGGGTTCAAATCCCATCTCCACTACTAGTGTGATGTGTGACTTGGAGCCAGTCACTCGACCTCTCTGGGCTTGTTTTACCTTCTGGGTAAAAATGAGGCTGTGACAGGACCCACACCAGGCCTGGAGGCCCAAAGCCAGGTCCCCCACAGCCTACTCTTCCTAGTGGCCCTGGCAGGTGACTCACTCTCCTTTATGGCTTCAGGATCCCCAAGCCCTACCTGCTCTTCTGTTCTTCAGGCCTGTTTCCTTGCACATGCTAGGCAAGCACTCTACCGCTGCCCTACATCTTTTTGGATTAAACTGGACTCTTGACTTTCTTGCTTCCTACTGAAGAGGGCAGAGAAAGGACAGTCAACACACAGTGAGGCCCAGAGAGGTCCGGCCAGTTGCCCAAGGTCCCGCAGCCCCAAGCATAGCTGACAGGACTCAACATCCATTCCAATCTGGTTCCAGAATTCACTCATCAAACCACCCTTAGTCCAAAGTTCTGTGGGAAAAGCCCTGGGGAGCTTTCGAAAACCATGCCTTTAGAGAAGGGGTTCCTAGAGATAAGGCATCCGGTGACCGCGAGAGCCCGCGGAGAGCGCGCCCCACGTCACGCACTGACGGTCACGGTCACGCTCGCCTCGCCTCTCCCCGCCGCGCCCGGGACGGGAGGACAAAAGGTCCTTGTGCGGGGCTCAAGTCTTGGCCTGGCCCCTCCCCGCTCCCCGCTCGCCGGCCGCGCAGTGACGAGCGCCGACCGCTTCCCAAGTCCTCGGCCTCGGGCGCCCTGGACGCTGGGACCCAGGCACCTGGAGGCCGGGGCGCCGCAGCCGCAGGGCGCTGGCGTCCACCCAGAGGCGCAGGCGCGGCGGCAGGTCCGGACAAACCCAGGGTAAGATTCGGTATGAAACAGAAAACTTCCTCCCCTTACAACCACAGGGCAGAACGCAGGCGTGCGAGATCTGAAACTCCCTGCCGCGGGGAGTGAAAATCAGCGCAGTCTTTCCTCAGTGCGGTCTGGCGAGACGAATTGAGAGCCTTAGCCATGGGGTGGGGCGTGGTGGTGCAGGTTTGTAATCCCAGCACTCTGGGAGGCTGAGGCAGGAGGGTTCCAAATTAGAGACTACCCTGGGCAGTTTAGCCACTTAGCTTGATCTTATCTCAAAATAAAAACAAATTAAAAAGGGCTGGGGCTTAGCTCAGTGCCAAGACCTTGAGTTCAATTCCCAGTTCGTTTATAAAAAAAAAAAAAAAAAGGTGAATATGAAGAGCAAGAGAGGAGGGGAGGGGGAAAAGTGAGAGAGGAGAAAAGAAGGGGAAAATGAAGACAGTTTTATTAACCTTGCACGACGACGGAGCCTAAATGGGGGATCAGCAGTCTCACCTGACTCCAACAGAAACTTTTGACAAAATTGGGCAATCTCCCCCGCCCACCCCACGCCCCCAAACTGAATAATTATCTCAAGCCCTGATTTAGTTCTGGGTCATAATTCAGTTGATGTAGTCCTATGTTTTTCTCACCTTTTTCCTCCAGCAACGCCGCTGTGTGGTTTAGGTTCAGGAGCTACCAACCTCTGATCTGGAAATAATCCGACGTTCACCAGACACAGCTGTAACTTTCCATGCTGCGGCTTCCACATGCTTTGTGGACTCCGCCACTGACTGGGGCTGGACCAGGAGACCTCTGCCAGGGAGCTGACAAAAGCTCCACGGTCCGGAGCAGCGCTTTGGCAGCGCCAGGCTGCCAGTGAGTAACTTGGAGAAGTGCGCCCAACCTCTCCCCACTGCTCTTTCTTTTCCAAGCCCTTTGCCTCTGAAACAGAAAACATGACGACTTTCTGTTTTGAACATTTTAATTAGAAAGTTACAAAACATTATGGGTTCTCTATACAAAATTTGCATTAGAACAATAAAATGTAAAACAAACATTAAATTTCAGCCATCTTCCCCTACCTTGCTATCTTTTAGACATTTAAACCAGAAACCAGTTTTCATTTAAATCTCAAGAAAAAAATGTAGGCATCTACACTTGATCTTAGTCAAAAGGCCGAGGAGCAATTAATGTAAGCATCTAAACATCCCTAAATAATAAAAGTCAGAGGAACTAGTGTAAGGGAATTTTTCTGCTTGAGTATTTCAAGGTATTATTTCTAAAACTTATTTTGGTGACAGACATTGTTATGATTTGCATTTAGATGTTCCCATGTAGTCGAAGGTGGGCTTTTTCAAAGGCAGCTGGATCTAGAGTATGGGACACTGGGATTGATTTAAAGTGCAATGCTAGGATCAAGGGCTCTAGGATTGATGTGTGCTGCCTGCCCTAAAATAAAATAAAAGGGGCAAAGTCTCTGTTAAGGTTCCTTGGTTTTTCTACCGTGAGGGCACCATAAACTGTTTCTCCTCTGTGACACCCCTCTGCCGTGTGCCACCCTGCCTTGGTGCCAGCTGATTATGGACTGAAACCTCCACAAACTGGGCTAAATAAACCTTTCCCCCTTTAACTGTGGGTGTCAGCAAGAGAGAAAAGTGAGTAAGACTGTCATGGTGGTGCATGCCTGTAATCCCAGCAACCAGAAGGCGGAGGCAAAAAGAATGCCCAAGTTTGAGGCTAGCCTGGGTTACATAGTGAGTTCAAGGCCAACCTGAACTACATAGCCAAGGCCAGTTTGAATTATATAGCAAGACTGTGTCTCAAAAAACAAAACTCTTATTTTGGTCAGCTCTAAAGAAAGAGTGCTTTGGAAATAACTGGATCCCCAGGGTAAACCGAGGCACACACTGAAGGATGTCTGTAGGTGGGTGGAAAGCAGATGTCACAGAGGATATGTCTCTCCAGTGCTGATGACACACTGGGGACTACAAAGCAGACCCATCTGGCCTTTGAGGAGGCTGCACGCTGGCCCAGGGTGGGGATGGGCTGAATAACCAATGTCTTCTGTGTGCAACAGAGGCCCTCTCTAGTTGCCTGTCACCCTGCAGACACCTGGCCAGCCAAGAGGGTTGTGTGGCTGCTGGAATGCTAGTCTTCTTGCTAATGGCCAGGCTGCACTGCATGCCCAGCCCAGCAGCCTCTTCAGTGCCTCCTGCTCTTCGTGTCTCCCCAAAGCTGCCCCTGTGCTGGGCACCTTGTCCCTAGTCAAGGGAAGCATAAGTAGCTGGGCTTCACTTGAGCCCTCCAAATAAACCCTGTGGCTGTCGGGCAGGGGAGCCAATACCAACAAAGGCTCCTCTGTCACCCACGTCCTCTCAGAGAGGATGGGGGGGCAAGTGTCCAAGCTTTTGGTCGAGGGCCAAAGAGAAAGAACCTGTTGTTACAACCCTTGCACCCCCCACCGCCGCTGAGGGACTGAGTGAAACAGCACTTCTGACTCAGCCTGCCATTTCAGGGGCACAGACACAGGGCAAGAAGCAGGGGAAAGAGCCAGCCAGCTCAGGGTAGGCTCAGAGGGCTGCTCAGCTGGGCTGGCAACAGACGTTGTCTGTCAGGCTGAGGGCAGGTGGACAGTCCTGGGAATCAAAGCTCTGGGTGGGAACTGTAGATCCCAGGAGTAGAACCAGCCAGGGATTTGCATATTCATCATGAGAGGTCTGAAAAGAGTCGAAGTGGATTACAATAGGGAGAAGAGATGCTCAGTGCTTCCAGTTCAAAAGAGCAACCGTCTCTGCTTGACCAGAAATGGGACTCTTTCCAAGATGCCTGAACAGACTGGAAGGTTCTCTTGATTCAAGGGCAAGGCAAGCAAACACACAAAAACAACAAATGATAGCCTCTGGGAGCCCTCTGACCTTCCCACAAACCAGTGCCCAGTGATTTTTGCCCTTTTGCGGATACAGAATTTGTGTAGAAAAGTGAAAAGAGCTGTCTCTGAGGGGAAAACCACACAAGCCCTCAGGTGTCCACGGCTCTCTTCACTTGACAACAGCGAGGGAGCTGGGGGCCTGCGGAGCATTCAGAACTGTCTTCTCAGGATAAGTGCTCCTTATACAAGTCTCCCTTTGACATAGTTGTCACAGGGATGGTGGTCACCACTTGATTCTGAAACACGAATATTTTGATTCTTTCAAACATCCAGACGAAGACGAGCAGGATGCTGACGTACTGAACCCAGGCGAACTTGATCATCTCCCAGAATCCTGGCTGGTAAGTAAGGACGGTTAAGGAGAACAGTGACACTCACATGCAGGCCACAGGAAATGGCAATAATGCCTCAAATACCCTTAAGATAAAAGGGATAATTGAGATTATCTGGGCATAAATATGGATGACTCTGACCTAGAAAGGCTTGGCTCTGGAGGAAACAGGAACAGGAAATGAATGTTTCCCTGTAACCAACAGCAGCCATCTCTGTGGGGCTACAGTGAAGTAGCAATTTCCAGCATAAGCCTGGCCACAGCTGTTCCTGCTTGGACCCCTGAAGAACCCTTCCCTTCTCTGTGGAAACGGAGCCACCGCTGGCTCAGTCAGAAAGGATATGAGATGACTTCCTCAGGGTATCGGATGACAGCATTAATCACAAAGGGAGCTTCCGAGGCCCTGCCCACCAACCAGATGGGGTTGGGGTTGTTCAGGACGGTGGTGACTGCAATACAAGCATTCACCATTAATCCAGGTGACTCTCTGGCAAAGATACCTAGAAACACTGAGGGCTGGGCTGTAAGTGTCCTTTGATTCCTGCAGGTAGGGGATGTATTCTGCTCTTTGGAGTTCAAAGAAACAAAAGGGAAAAGAAGGTGCATCTGTAACCCAGCCCACGTTGTTGAAATATTTGCCTCGGGCCGGGATTTAGCTCAGTGGTTGTACCACCTGCCGTGCAAGCGCTAGGACCTGAGTTCGATCCCCGGTACCAAAAAAAAAAAAAAAAAAAAAATTGCCAAAATGACTAACTGAAGGAGTACTATATTTGTTTGTTTGTTTTTTTGGTACCAGGGATTGAACCTGGGTCCTTGTGCTTGCGAAGCCGGCAGCAGAACCACTGAGCTAAATCCCCGGCCCTGAAGTACTATATTGCCAGTAAACATACTATCAAAACTTGTTAGCAGTTTGGGGGAAATATTTATATTATATAGATAAATATAATTTGGATCCCAAAGTGTTCCTGTAACAGCAGTATGAAAAAAAAAATCTTCATCTGGATATACAGTGAATGAAATAAAGGGGGGAAAGTTGATTTATAGGCTAATGATTTTTAGTGGTTTTTTTTTTTTTTTTTTTGGTACCCGGGATCAAACTTGGGACCTTGAGCTTGAGAAGCAGGTGGTGGAACCACTGAGCTAAATTAAATTCCCGGCGATTTTCAGTTTTGTTTTAAAAGTCCTATTATTGGAATAATGCTGCTGTTGTTTTGTACAAAATCAGGAAGAAGCTGGGTGTGGTGACGCATATTTGTAATCCCAGTACTTGAGAGGTTGAGGCAGGAAGATCACCACTGTGATTTTTGGGCCAGCCTGGGCTCCACAGTAAGTTCAAGGCCAGCCTGAACTATGCAAGGAAGCCTTGTCTCAAAACAAAACAAAAACGAACAAAATTAGGAAGAAATACAGCAGTTGCAGGGCTCACCACTTGTGAAATGTCTGTCTGTGGCGTCCATGAGGCTGGTTGCCAAGTAACCCTTTCGGTGCCTTTCAACAGCCTGGCTCGTGTTCAGTGTGGCACAGCCGCAGACGAGATGCCCTTAGAGGAAAACCTCAGGCCATTGACTGCCCGGCCCAGCACACTGACCAAGCACAAGGCTGGCCTGGGCCCCTCACCGAAAGGACTGAACACATCGAGCCTGTAGCCAGAACCATGGCTGCTTCTGCTCTCTAGGGGTCGCTACTGTGGGGTGAACTGCAGCCTCTCTTCTAGTGAAAAGTGGGAGAGCAAACTGTCTGGGCTTCTCTTACAGGTATGGTAAGGGAACGAATCAATTAGGTACGGGGAAGCTGCGGGGCCGCTGGAGTTGTGGGAAGCACGGGTGGGCAGGATGATGGCAGCAGAAAGGAAGGATCCTGCACACCCGTCCACATCCTGTCACTGCACCTTCGCTGGTTCCGAGATTTTCAGGATGACAAAGGTTCTCATCGTTTCCACTGCCCCCCAAACCAGGAGACTGAGCAGCAGACAGGCTCTCCCCACACCTCACCGTTCCTTTCCTGGTAGGCAGCCACAATGCGGGTGAGGTCGTAGTCGTAGGCAAAAGGGCTGGTCCCGTTGATCACAGACACCTGGGACACAGCAGGAGGTCCAGGTTGAGCTCAGGAGACCTGGCCCTCCCTCCTCCCCTCCTGTTCTCAGCACTGCAGTGGCGGTGGTGATGGTACATAGAATGTCAGCGCTTTTAACCCCCAGGGAGAAACCAAAGGCAGCAGGAACTTGTTTTTAGGGTTGGTGGCAGTAGAGGGGTGCTGGAGGAAGGCGAAGCCTATTTGGGAAAGAGGGTCAGGAAAGGACATTGCTCAGGGACCAGAATGAGCGGCCCAGTATGTTCCATGGTCACCTGGGAGAGGGAATGCTAAGTGCAAAAGCCCTGAGGCAGGCGCTGTTCATGGGTTCAAAGAACAACAAAGAAGCCAGAGTGGCTGGAACACAGCAAGGCGGCAGTGCTGGACAGACAGTGGAGAACTGAGAAATGACAAGTAGGTATCTTGGGAGGTTGCTGGAATGGTGAAATACGACGTGTGTAAACCTTTTATTCCCCCTTGGGATTGGGGTCTTGATATGTTGCCCAGGCTGGTCTCAAGTGATCCTCCTGCTTCAGCCTTGTGATGGCTTGGGCCACAGGTGTCCATCCCCACACCCAGCTGTAAACTTCCTAATTCAGGGCTGGCATATTACGTGTTCCATAAATGGGGGCCAGTATTATTTTAAAAATGCTCTACATGAACATTTTACATGATCATTTGGAAAGCAATAAGCAATTTAGTTTGTCAATAAAGACATTTTTTCCCTCTCTCTACATAGGTGTAAATACAGGTGTACCTTCTCTATATGTGTATATGTGTGTGTGTGTGTATCTTTTTTTTGCGGTACTGGGGATCGAACTCAGGACCTTGTGCTTGCAAGGCAGGCTCAGTGCCACTGAGCTAAATCCCTGGCCCCTTTCTCCATATTCTGAAAGAATTCATGGCAAGAATTCCTCAGGAGTCCTTGTCTGTCACCCACAGGGAAATGCTACTGCCAACTTTTATTTCTCCCTCTTCAAAGAAGGTGCTAAACAGCAGAGACAGCAGAGCTGGATGCCCTGCATCCTTACATTGTATCGGACATCCAGGCCGCTGTAGCTCAGCGGCTGCCTCTGCTGCAGCCTCAGGTCTCCGTTCACGTACAGCTGGGCCCCCGGCACCACGCAGGAAGACTGGAGAAAGGCCATGCTCTGCATCACGAATGTCGACATCCTCTGAAATCATCAGGAGGAGAGAATACACAACTGCTGTCACATCTGAAGGGCTCTGGGTCCAACAGTCACCTGTCTGTGGCTGAAGCTAAAGGGTCTTTACAAACCTGGGCCAGTTCTGTGGGAAACGCTCTGCCCAGGCCCTCTGAGCTATTTCTCATTCTCATAAATTAATAGGACTCCAATGAAGAACATTCCGTTTTCCTATGTTAAATTCCCCATGACACCCCAGGACAGCTCCTAGAAAGCAGGAGGCAGGCTCTGTGCTATGAAAAGACAGGAGGGAGGGACAGGCCTCCCTAGGCACTGACTCACGTGCAGCTGGTATGAGAAGGTCAGGATGAGCTGCACACCGAGGACGTGCTCTGTGGACTGCAGGGGAAGCTCCAGTTTAAAATGCAACATGTCCATCTTCCCATCTCCATTCCTGTCTTCTTCTCTAGTCTAGGAAACCCAGAGAGAGCCAGTGGGCCTGGTCTTTAGTAAGTCTGAGAAGAGTCGCACATAGTGACCCATTGTCCTCCGTATGCAGGCATCGTCTCTATCACCAACAGAAAGGAAGCTAACGAGTGCACATGGATCAGTACAGGGAGAGACACGCAACGTGAAGGGGCCCTCTGCCTCTCTCTACTCAGGCCTGGCACGGCGAACAGAATGGGAATTTAAAGTGGCAATAACCTCAACAGTATCTCTTTTTTTAGGTTTTTTGAGACAAGGTCTTGCTCTGTAATTCTGGCTGGCTTTGAACTCACTATGTAGCCTAGGCTGGCCTCGAACTTGCAGCAATGCTCCTGCTTCAGCCTCCCATGTACCACCATGCCTGGTTCTTTTTTTTTTTTTGTACTGGGGATCAAACTCGGGACCCTGCACTTGAGAGGCAGGTGGTGGCAACACTGAGCTAAATCCCCAGCCCAGCTCTTATTCTTTTTTAAAAAATAAACATGCCTGTAGTGCCTGCCTGGCAAGCACAAGGTCCTGAGTTCCATCCCCAGTACTGGAAAAAAGAAAAAAAAAAAATCTCAATAACTTTTTTTTTTTGGTTCCGGCGATAGAACTCAGGCCCTTGTGCTTGCAGGGCAGGCGCCGGAACCACTGAGGTAAATCTCTGGCAAAAAAATAAATAAATATGGCTACAATTGTACAGAAAATTGAAATAGGTCATCAGAATTGTCTGCTGCTTCTCTAGAAGTCAGTTTTTTCTTTGAGGTGCTAAGCTTGGGCCTAGGTTATCCTCCTACCTCAAACCAGCTTTTTAAAATAGGATAAATAAGTAAATAAAATAAAATAAGAAAACAAGAACAAAACAAAACTCTAACCTAGTCATTATGCATTTTCCAAATAAATGCAACAGAAAATCACCAAGCTCTATTTATACACTCTTAAACCACAATTTGCTTTGGATTCTTGATGTGGGACTATCTCATCATTCATGTCAGCATTTTAAGCCTTATGCATCTTTTAATAGCAATCAATAAGATGAGAAAGGAAGCTCAGCAAAACCAGCAAAGGATCAAAACCACACATATTTTATAAATTATGAACATAAAAGTGAAGAAAACCAATAAAAATCTGAGGAGAACAAAAGATAAATCACAGCTCATAAATCATAAGTCATAGGCAGACAATGAGTATAGGCCGGGAGTGGTGGCACATGCCTGTGATCCCAGCACTTAGGAGGCTAAGGCAGGAGGATCACCTTGAGGTAGAGGCCAGCCTGGGCTACATAGTACGCTCAAGACCAGCCTGAATTACAGAGCAAAACCCTGTCTCAAGAAAAAACAACAAAAAAAGTCAAGTCTACTATGCAGAGCAAGTATTATCCTCCCTGTATGGATGAGAAAATAAAGGCTCAGGGAGGTTGGGGATTTATCAGAGGTATACAGCTAGTAATGGTGAAGACAGGATTTGAGATCAGTTCTTTGACTTCAAGTTTAGGGCCCTTTCTTGAGCCCCCTTCCCCCAGGCATGTTGGTTAGGACAAATCTTTTTGCAAAAAGTCTCATATTTGCTCTTTAGTGCACCTTTAGCTTCAAGTTCACAGAACCATAATTACTGTCTTCTTGCTAAATACCCTCATTAACCTATCAAGTATTTTTTGAGGCCCTATGATGGGCCAGGCCAGTGTTGGCCAATGTACAGCATGCCTGCCACAGGGGCTGTTTGTATTATTGAAAGCGCTAAAGGGTTCACCATCACTGGGCTAGGCAGTATTTGAGATACTGGGAATATAGTGGTAAACAAAATTGACAAAATCTTCACCTTAATGGAACTAAGATTCCTAGCAGGAAAGGCAGGGAAAAATATAGCAGTAAGTACCGGGTAGTGTTAAGTGCCACGTCCGGGGAAGCAGGCTAGAGTTAGAGCGCAGTGAGGGCAGAAATACGAATTTTTTATGGAAAATTCAGGATGACCTGGCTTGTCAGCGACCCGAATGAAGAGGGGTGACAAAGCACAGAGATATCTGGGGAAAGGGATCTGGCGACCCGAGGGCCTGTGCTCCGAGTGCACCCAGGCCTGGGCACCGATGAGCGGTGACCCACAGGGGACCTGAGCCACGCTGGGCTCCGACCCAGCATCTGGCAACAGGGGGTGCAGTCTGTGATCGCCTGCACCTCGGACGAAATGGATCCTTTTTTTGAGGTACTGGGGATGGAACTCAGGACCTTGCACTGGCAAGGCAGCCAGTGGCACCACTGAGCTACATCCCCAACCCTGAAATAGATTCTTTAATTCAATTTAGTTCAAAGTAAGTGTAGCTACGTGAGGCAGGGGTAGTGCAGGCACTCGGAGGGGCACACGTCCCCAGCACAGCTCAGGTCAGGGTGTGAAATCTGATCGCTCCACCTTTGGTGGAGAAAATTCACGTCACACTACCTGATTACTGTGGGGTTACACGTGTGACCAGGAGCCGTGTTTGTGTGCACTGACTGTCTCATCGGATCCCTCCACACACCTGAGACAGGGAGGAAGCACATGCCCTCTAGAAAGGTAAGCTGAGGCTAAGAGATGGTACAGAACTCAGCAAGCAATGGACTGGACTGCGACTTAGGTTTACTGACTCCTGATTCTTTGCTCCTTCTTTAGCTCAGCTCAGATGAACACTAATTTCAAAGATTTCTGGTGGTAGAGGACAAGCCTTTAAAGATACACAGGATTCGATTCCTGGTACTGAAAAAAAGATAAGAGGAAATTGAAGGGGCTTAAGGTGGTGCACGCCTGTAACCTCAGCATTCTGGGAGGCTGAGTCAGGAGGATTTTGATCTCACATCCAGCTGGGGCAGCTTAGTGACTTAGTGAGGCCCTGTCTCAAAATAAAAAAGAAGCTAAAGCTTGGAAACAGCCCAAGTGCCCATCAACTGGAAACTGGATAAAGAAGATGTGGTGTTTTTTTTTATAAAACGGAGTACAACTCAGCCATAAAGAATGAGAAACTAGAGTCATTTATAGCTAAATGGATGCATATTGAGGCCATACTCTTTTGTGTTTTGTTTTTTGGTACCGGGGATCAAACTTGGGTCCTTGTGCTTGCGCAGCATGTGGTGAAACCACTGAGCTAAATCCTGGCCCTGAGGCCATACTCTTAAGTGAAATAAATAGGACACACAGGTGTAAATACCGAATAGTTTCTCTTGAGAAACTGAGAGTGTAAATAAGGATTAAAAGGATTAATAACTAATAATTGATACTTTGAAATAGGAAAAGGTCCAAAGGGATAGGGGTGGTGGGAGGAGATGGGGAAAGGAAAGAAGGGAGAGGAAAAACTATGAGAAAAGAAAAAAAAAAACGGAAACAAAGTCTATGTAAATAGGGAAGGGTGGAGGGGTGAAGGGCGCACAGGTAATGGGGAAAAAATAAGAACCAAGATACATCATGTACAGGTACAAGCACCCAATGATAAATGTAAATGTACTGTATACCTAAAATGTACCAATAAAAGAATTTAAGCAAAAAAAAAAAAAAAAAAAAAAAAAAAAGAAAGGGCTGGGGACATAACGGGAGAGGGGGGAGATATGGAGGAAATACTAATATATTAGAAAATGCAAATCCATCCACTTGTACCAATAAGAGTCCAATTAGCAAAAGAAGAACTAAAACAGGTTTGTTTTTCCCTCCAGCACCAGGGATTGAACTTAGGAGTTTGCAGTTGTGAGGCAGGTGTGCCGCCAGTGAGCTAAATCCTTGGCCCCTAAAACACCTATTTTTAACAAAGAGAATTTAGTAGTAACCTAGGTATTAGAAAATTAAACAGGGAAAGGAGAATGTGTGGTAATTCCTACTGCCAAAATAAAAATTAAAAGAAATAAAAACAAACCCAAGGGGCCAGGGACTTAGCTCAGTGGTTTCACCACCTGCTACGCAAGCACAAGGACCCGAGTTCCATCCCCGGTACCAAAAACAACAACAACAAAACAAACCCAAAAGTTCATAAAAGGAAGAAAACCCCATTCATCTGGCCTCTTAAATAGGCTTTATTTAATTTATTTATTTTTTTGGTACCAGGGATCAAACTTGGGTCCTTGTGGTTGCAAGGCGGTGGAACCACTGAGCTAAATCCCTGGCCCTTAAATATGCTTTGAAATGATGTAGAGCGGGGCATGATGGCGCACACCTGTAATCGCAGCACTCAGGAGGCTGGGGCAGGAAGATTGCTGCAAGTTCGGGGCCGGGGGCTACATAGTGAGTTCAAGATCAGCCTGAATTACATAGCAAGACCTTACCTCCAAAAAAAAAAAAAAAAAAAAGGCTAGCCTATTTTTAAGTGGCTCTTGAACTCTCCCTTACACACTTTCCAATTGGTTCTTAGGGACTAATGTGGGTTTTTTTGTTTTGTTTTGTTGTGGTGATATTAGAGACTGAACCCAGGGCCTTCGCACTAATCTATTTCCTCAACCCTTACTTAATTTTTATTTTTGGATGGGAGTCTCACTAAATTGCTAAGTTGCCCACGCTGGGCTCAAACTTTCGATCCTCCTGCCTCAGCCTCCCAGAGTACTGAGATTACAGGTGAACGCCACAACATCCAGCTGGAATACTGTTTTACTGCTTTCTCTGGGGTTTTCTTTGAAGTTCTGGTGCCCCAGTGGCAGGTTTTGTCCCTAGAACTTGTGATGTTTGCACAGGGGTAGGCAATGGGAACTAGGCAGAACCTCGGACCTGGCCCAGACACAGTCTGAGGTCCGAGCGGAGGAAGGGGCCCCGCAGCACCCTCCCCCACCGTGTCCCCCCAGCTACGGCCCCCGCGTCTTCTGCCACCACTGAGGCCTTAGAGAGCCACCTCAGGCTCTTGGGGGAACGGACCCTCAACTCTTCTCTTCTCCAGTTAAAAATAACAACTAGACTTTAAGGCATTAAAAACAGGGACTTTAGAGATGCACTGCGCCCTGAGCCACTACAGCAGAGGCGATGCTGTGACTTCGGAAGCGTTTTTCCAAATTAGCAACTGCAAAGCCACCTCCCTGTGTTTGGTCAAGTCTTGATCTAAAAACCATGGCTCCTGGCATCAGTTTCCCATGCAGGCTGGAGCCAGTCTGGCTTGATGTTCACAGTTAGAAAATTTAAAACAATTTGCCACAATGGAAAAGTTTGGCAGTTCCTCAAAAGGTTAAATATAGAATTGCCACATGGCCTAGCAGTTCTACTCCTCAGTATATCCCTAAAATGATGGAAAACAGATACTCAAATATTTATTCATGCATGTTCACAGCAACACTATTCACAATAGTGGCAACAAATAAAATGCCCACCAGTTGAGGGATGGATAACGAACTTTGGGTATACCCATACAGTGGAATATTACCCAGTTGTCAAAAAGGATGATGCACAGCTGGGGATTTAGTTCAGTGGCACTGTGCCTGCCTCACAAGCACAAGGTCCTGAGTTCAATCCCCAGTACTGGAAAAAAAAAAGAATGAAGGCTGGGGATTTAGCTCAGTGGTTCCATCGCCTGCTCGCAAGCGCAAGGTCCCAAGTTCGATCCCCAGTACCAAAAAAAAAAAAAAAAAAAGGAAGAAAGAAAGAATGAAGCACTGACATATGCTATAACTTGGATGAACTTGAAACTATTATGCTGATGTAGTAAAACTACACCCCAAAATCACATATTGTATTATTCTGTTTAGGTGAAATATCCAGTACAAGTAAACCCAGAGGGTGGATTGGCAGTTGCCAGGGGTAGGAGGGAACAGAGAATGGAAAGTGGCTGCCAAATGAGTTTTCTTTTGGAGTAATGACAATGTTTTGGAACTAGATAAGGGTGCTGATTGCACAATATCGTGAATGTACTAAATGCCACTGAATTGTTCACTTTAAAATGTTTAATTTTATTACTCAGGCCTAGTGGTGCATGCCTGTAATCACAGCACTGAGGAGGTTGAGGCAGGAGGTTCTCCAGGAGTTTGAGGCCAGTCTGGGTTACAAAGTGAGACCCTGTCTCATGAAACAACAATAAATAAATAAAAATGTCTAATTTTATGTCAAACTTCACTGGAACAAATTTTTAAAAATGTAATGAGTATGAATTATAGAAGGAAATATTTAACTGTTGAAGATATTGATAAAGATTTTAAAAAATAAAAAATTGGGGCCAGGGATTTAACTCAGTGGTGCCGCCACCTGGCTCAAAAATAAAAGGTCCAAAATTCGATCTCAGGCACCTAAATAAATAAATAAATAGACAGATAGATAGATAAATAAATTTGATGCAATAGGACTAAGAGTATAAAATACAAACAAGAAGGAAAAGTTATGAGAAAAGGAAAAAACAGAAACAAAGTCTTTGTAAATAGGGAAGGGTGGATGGAGGGTGTGAAGGGAGCACAGGGAATGGGGAAAAATAAGAACCAAGATACATCATGTACAGGTACAAGCACCCAATGATAAATGTAAATGAATTGTATACCTAAAATGTACCAATAAAAGAATTTAAGCAAAACAAAGATATATTCAGTTCCCATCCAGTTCTCTTCACTTGAAAGCTACCTGAATTACATTTCTCTGTTCTTCATTGCAAAAAGGGGGTATGACCTCCTGCTCTGGGGCTACTGTGAGGATTAAGGAGAATATGTATTTTATTTAAAAAAAATATATATATATATTTTAAAAATATATATATATATATTTTAAAAATATATATATATTTATCGGTACATTTTAGGTATAAAATACATTTACATTTATCAATGGGTGTTTGTACCAGAACATGATGCATCTTAGTTTTTACTTTTTCTCCCATTACCTGTGTAGCCTTCACCCCCTCCACCCTTCCCTATCTACAGAGTTTGATTCCATTTTTTTCCTCATAATTTTTTTCTTTCCCTTCTTCCTTTTCCCTTCTACCATCCCCAAACCCTTGGACCTTTTCTTATTTCAAATTATCAATTATTGATTTTAATCATTTTCATCCTTATTTACACTTTCAATTTCTCACACTAGAGAAACTATCCAGTATTTACACATGCGTGTCCTATTTATTTCACTTACGAGTATGGCCTCAATATGCATCCATTTAGCTATAAATGTCTCTAGTTTCTCATTCTTTATGGCTGAGTAGTACTCCATTTTATAAAAAAACCACATCTTCTTGAGAATATATATTTAAAAAAATTAATAGCTAACACTGAGTCATCACTGCACGTCAAGTAATATGTAAGGGACCATAAATATATTATGGAAGACAAAATGCTTATCATAGGCCTAAGGCACAGTGAATCAGTATGTGCATGTACCATGTTTTGTTTATCCATGCATCTGCCTGTGGCCATTTGTGTTGTTTCCGTGTCCCCCCCCTGCTGTTATGAATAATGCTGCTGTGAACATGTGTGCACACATTCTTGTGCAGACATACTTCAGATTTCTTGGGTATCTAAATAGGAGTGGAAATGCTGGATCATAGAATGTTCAGTATTTTGGGTTTTTTTTGAAACAGGGTCTCGCTATGCAGTTTAGGCTGGCCTTGAACTCACTGGGCCATTTGCCCCACCCCTTTAACCATTGCCCGCTTCCAGCTCTCTGAGCTGATCTTCTCTTTCTGCTCTCAAACCCCTTGGATGAAACTGGAATAAATCCTGATCCGAGCCAGGATAGCTCAGCTGTGAGCCAGGGCTGATCCACACTGTGTAGCCCAGACTGGCCTTGAACTCCTGGGGATCCTGCTGCCTCAGCCTCTCAAGTACTGAGTTTACAGGTGTGCAACACCATGCCAGCTTTTTTGCCTTTGTTTTATAAAGGCACTTCCTATTTTTTTTTTGTTTAAAAATAACTATCTTTAATATTTGAAAATCTTAGAGGTTGGGGGTGTAGCTCAGTGGCAGACTGCTTGCCTAGCATGTGCATTGTCTTGGGTTAAAGCCCTATCACTGCAAAAATAAATTCATTAATTAACTAAATAAAAACCTTAAATATGCATTACTTTCCTGTGGTATGAAATTAAAAAGGTACAAAAGGGTATAAAGTAAAAAAGTTTTCCTCCCACCCTAATCGCAGTGATCCAGCTCCTTTCCAGGGAACCATCAATGTTGTCAGTTTCCCCTGTGTCCTCCCAGAGCTGTCAAAGCTTCCAGCCAAAGTGTCAGGTTCTGAGCTATCCTCCCCACTAGCTCTAGGTTTGCACTTTCTGCTTTTTCCTAGGGTTTTCTATTATTTTTATAGAAATGGAAGCACGCCATACGCAACTTTTTGCTTTTTATATGCATCAATTCGTCTTTGAGAGGATCCCATTCAGTATTTATATATCCACCTCATTAAAAACCAACAGGGGGTGCTGGGGATTTGGCTCAGTGGTTCCATCGACTGCTTCTCAAGCGAAAGGTCCTGGGTTCGATCCCGGTACCAAAAAAAAGGGCTGGGGATGTTGCTCAGCAGCACAGCACCTGCCTGGCAAGCGTGAGGTCCTGAGTTTGATGCTCGGTACCCCCAAAAAACCAAAAACCAAAAAAAACCCAACAGTGGGTTTGTGGGTGCAGCTCACACCGGGAAACCCTGAGATCATTCCTCAGTACCAACAAACAAATCCATGCATCACATTCCACTGGGTAGATGTGTAATTTCTTTGGATCTTCTATTGATTTGTTTACAATGATCAACAGTTTTACATATGCATTCACTATGTACAAAAACCTTACTGGAAATAAAGCAGGTGCATTTAATTTTTTTTCCAGTACTGGGGGTCAAACTCAGGACCTTGCATTTGAGAGGGAGGCTCGGCGCCGCTGAGCTAAATCCCCAGCCTGGGTGCCTTTAGTTTTGATAAATAGGGCCCCAAATATCTTTTGGGTTGCTGTTCAGGTCTTTTTTCCCCAAAGTATCTTCTAATTCACTTTTTTGCTATCACATGGTTTCATATAATTCCTAGGCCAAGAGCTCAGCCAGGAAAACAAATCCTTCACTGAGAAAGACAATAGGTTATAAATTATAGATAGACATTCACCTAGAGTAAAAAAAAAGACTAAGAAAGAGGAGTTTGGGTCTTGCATTTTACTAACAGTGTAAAACTATCCAGGCTGGGAATGTGGTTCAGTGGCACAGTCCACGTGCAAGGCCCTGAGCACCACAACAACGAAGACAATGACAACAACAGTAGTATTAAAGAGGACGGTATGGGTACCCTAAAAGTAAGAGGCTGCCTTGGCTTCTCGGGTTTCAAATCGGAATCTGCATACAGAAGTGTGGAGAGACCATGGGCGGTGCCCCAAGGGAAAGTTTCTGTTTACAGAGATAAGAGGTCAACTTGTACAACTACAAATGAACCAAGGAATGAAACCTAATGCTTATTTTCATTTTCATGATTATTGTAAGTTTTCATTACTATTTCTTAGACTCCAATAACCAGGAGTGTATGACAGAGAGGGATATACAAATGTAAACCAAAAAAAATGCTTCCAAAATTCAAGACACAAAACGCTACCTTTTTAATTTTTGAACAGGGTCTGTCTCACTATGTAGTGCAGGCTGGCCTCAAACTCATGGTGATCCTCCTGCCTCACCTTCCTGAGGGCTGCCATTACAGGCCAGGCGAGCATCACCATGACAGGCACAAAATGCTATCTTAATGTAAAATGTGCAAGTTAATTATTTTAAGGTTTGGATGAACGCAGGGCAGGGCCGTGTGTCCTAGGGTGGCACTCTTCCACTGAGCAACACTCCCACTTCCCCCCAGAATGTGTTTTCCTTTCTGGAAAGGAAATATATGAAATGTGGAACCTAAGCAGTATAGTAAATACATGGAGAAGAGTAAGTCTGCCTTGGGCTAGGGTTGTAGTTTACTGTAGAGTATTTGTTTAGCATGCCCTGGGCCCAATCCCCAGTACTGCCAAACAAAACAAAAACAAGCCTAAAACAAAACCCTAAGTCTACCTCCACATTAGCTCTCATCCAGCCCCTCTCCCCCACTCCCAGAAAATTATAATCTCAAATAAGAAAAAAAAACCAGCAATGATCAGTGAGGAACAACTGAAAGAACTACTGTGTGTCTATGCCAGACATGATGGTGCATGCCTGTAGTCCCTCAGGAGGCTGAGGCAAGAGGATCCCTGTGAATTTGAGTCCAGCCTGGGCTCCATAGTTAGTTCAAGGCCAGCCTGGAATACATAGCGAGACCTTGTCTCAAAAAGGAAAGAAAGAAAGAGAGAAAAAAATGTGTGTCCATTGGAGACTGAACCTAGGGTTTCAAGGATGTATCTGCTCTATCATGAGCTACACTCCTAGCCTTCTACTTTTATTTAATAATATAAAAATATCTGATCATTCAAAGCATTCAATAATATTACAGGATACATGTGGCTTCCACAGAAAATATATATTTTTTGTTAGTACTGGGGATCGAACTCAGGACCTTGTGCTTGCAAGGCAGGTGCTGGAACCACTGAGCTAAATCCCCAGCCCCACAGCAAATATTTTTATCTCGGTTTTTCCCTGACTAGAGCATGCAGCACGGTACCTCCACATCTTCAGATATCTGTGTTGGCTTCTTCAGGTCTCAGTTTTGAGTCCCCACAAGGAGAGATGAAGATCTAGCTTCCCTCTCCTTCCACCAGAGCCCAACACACACACACACCTCTCTCACCCCCCAAGAGAGTTCAACTCAGGTACTGGCCAGTTAATATTCAGCATTCACAGGGCCAGGGATTTAGCTCAGTGGTTTCGACGCCGCCTGCTGCAAAAGTGCAAGGACCCGAGTTCGATCCTTGGTACCAAAAAAAAAAAAAAAAAAAAAAAAAATTCAGCGTTCACATAACTAAGACTATGCCATTTCTACTTGCAACTCTGATATTTCCTTCCTCACTCTTCCTTACTTTTTGTTTCTCTGTAGTTAATAATTATTTTATTTGCTTGTTTAGTTTGACATTTAAGAGTCTAAGATTTAAGCTGGGCATAATGATGTCCCTGTCATGCCAGCTACTCTGGAAACTGAGGCTGGAGGATCACTTGAGCTTAGAAGTTAGAGACCAGCATGAGCAACATAGTGAGACCTACAGTCCCCATTCATTCAATCAGCCAATTAAAAACATATATAGTTTAACATTTAGTCAAAATCTTACTGAAATATTGTCCCTAATAGTGAAAACTTGAAATAACACAAGTACCTACCAAAGAAGGGGTTGAATGCATCACAGTATTCCCATATCCTGAAATACTCTAAAGTTCATTAGCAAGTACTGATACATGCATCAAACTGAGCCTTTAATTTTCTGTTATTATCTATATCTGTAACTTTTTTGTTTGTTTTTTGAGACAGGGTCTCACTGTGTAGTTCAAGCTGGCCTTGAACTCACTAATGTAGCCCAGGCTGGTCTCAAACTCTCAGTGATTCTCCTGCCTCAGCCTCCCCAGTGCTGTGATTATAGGCATAAGCCACCTCGATGAGCACCTGTAACTCTTTAATATTTGAAAATGAGTATACACTTTGGTAATCAGAAAGAATACAAATATTTTAAAGTAATCTGAATCATATTTTGTTTGTAGTTATTCAGATATTTTAAATTTTTTTACCTTTCTTAGTCGCAGGAAAAAGTCTGAATCCTTTTTCCCTATTCACACAAGTTTGCTTTGTAGGCCAGGCATGTTAGAGATTATCTGAAGAGATTCAACTTTGCAGCTAGGAAAACCAGGGTTTTCATACATACTTCTACAGGAAAATGTTTTCAGAAAATGAATGGAAAAGAGAGTGACTGTAAAGGTTATGGTACACCAAATACTAAACTGCAAACAGTAAAATGCTTTAATTTCACCCGGACAACGGCAGGAGGGAGTAGCAGATAAAGGGACAAGTGCAGACGGGCGCGGCGTGGCCAGAGCGCAAGCTGGACAGAAGTCGCTTAACCAATCAGCTCTTTGGCTTCCACAGAGCTAGTCTGCTTAAAAACTGCCTTTCGGTCCCTACACGGTTGTGGTTAGCGTAACAGAGTTCGGCCTTCAAGGCCCCTCAAGCGGCATCACATGCACCCTTTCATCAGCCCACGCCTACGGAAATGCCCAGGAGGCCGGCGGTCCCCAGGCTCCGCAGTCCCCGCGCACACACGCACGGCGGGGCGGTTCTGGGAGTCGTGGACGTGAGGGAGAAAGTGAGAAGCACGACAGGTCTACTCTCGAGGAACGCTAGCCAGAGTGGCCACGTTACAAGCGCCGTGGGCCCGCGAGTCGCTAGGGTCCCTGGAGTCCCCGGGGCCGCGCCCCTCTCCACCCCGGCCCGCCGGGTCGGGAACCACGCACCGAGACGAGCGGGACGCGCAGCCGGCCTCCCTGTAGCCGATTGAAGGCGGGGAACGTGCTCCAGGAGAGGAACCCACCCTGCTCGGGTTGCAGCAGGGCCACGAGCAGGACCTGGTGCAGGAAGCGCACGGTCGGCTGTTCCTCGTAGCTGCTGCGCTTCAGCCAGAACCCTGAGTTAGAGAGGGCGGCGGGGAGGTCAGGAGGTCAGGAGGCCCGCCGGGCCGCGGCCCACGGGCAGTAGGGTCGCGCGCCGCCGGGCCAGGCTCACCGTGGCTCCGGAAGGCCACCAGCAGCGGCGGGATGTAGGTGAGCACGGCGGCCAGCAGCAGGAACAGCGCGGCCTTGGAGCAGAGCCCCGCACGGTAGCCGCGCTCGGCCGGGTGGGAGAAGAGCTCGTAGAGCGCCATGAGCACCACTTGTACACCGGGGCTCCCGCGCGATTCCAAAGGGATGAACACGTTTGGCTTCTCCTGGTTGCCGTCGTCGCCGTGGTTTCCACGGCAACCGACGGCCAGAAAGGAACCAATAGCAAGGACGCTGGGCTTCAGCAGGGATGGGGTGAACGGAGGCGCGGGGGGGGCGGGCGGGGCGGGTGTGTGTGTTACGTAGTGCGTGCGTCTTCGGAGACGGAGCGGAAGCGGCGCTTTACCATTCACCATTCTGTCATAATTGTATAAGATGTTAAAAGTTGACCTACAGTATGAGTCTCCGTACAGGTCATCTGTTAACTCCCAATACGGTTCATACTGAAGTCCAACAGTTCTCGGGAACCCGGCGCAATCCTGGCCCAGGACCTGGGCTAAGACCAAAACCCAGGTGCCTTTGCCTCCCAGTATTGTTGCTTCCTCTATATTCCACAGCAGGGAAGCCAGGGAATCGATAGTCTCCTGGCTTTTGGAGAGAGAGGGTTTATCACATAGCTCTTTCTGATGTATTTACCTTGGAAGCTATGGTTCTGCCCAAAGCTAACAGTATATTCGAACGGTCCCCCCACCTTTAACTCGTATCGAACAGGGCAGATTTTTAAAAAACCCGATCCATAGCCAAGTTCTTCAAAAGGCCCTGAAGCATCACAGTGCTGTCAGGAGGTAGTGTGAGGTTTGTGCTCAGAGTGGAGTCCGGTAATTGATAACCCTATTTCCAAGGCAATCTGTCTTTTAGAGGAAGAGAATTGAGATGCTGCCGACATAAAGGCCTGCTCATTTGAACAAAAACGATTTCAGGGTCCATGAAGATGCTTCTGACCTCTCCTCTGATCCAGTACTACTCATTCTCATTTGAAAGCTTTTCAGGAGTGGCAATATACAAGGTGGAATCGAAAAATATGGCAAAGTTTTAAATTTAACCCCCTAAAATACTGCTTCCTTCACACTCTTCTGGCCACTTTCTGAAGCAGTTCTGGAGGGCCTCTCATACCTGATGCTAGTTGTGCTGTGGTGGTTGCCTCCACATCGTATTTCAAATGTTTGCTAGGTGGGGTGGTGCATGCCTGTAATTCCAGCACTCAGCAGACTGAGGCAGGAGGTGGTCATCAAATTTGAGGCCAGCCTGGGCTAGTTAATTCAAAGACAGCCTGAACTACACAGCTTGACAAGTCTCAAAAAACCAAAATCCAAACCAACCCCCCAAAATATTTCCACTTTGAATATCCTCAAATCCTGAAATTGTGTGGCACAAGATCTAGTGAATAAGAATACACTGTAATGTTTTGGAACCCTGCCTTTTCATTAGATGGCACTTGGCAGCAGCATTACCACTTTGTGAAGACAGACTTCCAGAACTGCTTCAGAAAGTGGCAAGGATGATGGAAGCAAGGGGAAGTTGAGGGATTAATGGCAGTGCGATTTACTGAAAAATTTTTAACATTTGTTGTGTATTTTGATCACCCATTGTCACTCTTAAAATAAGGCTTAAATCTTGTCCTATGATTTAGACTATATATTAAAACTTCTGATGAATTAGGTCTCCAGCCTAAGCTACATCTTCTGCCTTTTTTTCCAGTACCAAGAATTGAACCGAGGCCCTTGCCAGGCAGGTATAGTACCACTGAGCTAAATTCCCAGCCCCTTTATTTGTTGAGACAATCTAACTACGTAGCCCAGGCTGACCTTGAACTCACAGCATTCCTGCCTCAGCCTCCTGAGTGCAGGGATTATAGATATGAAACACTATGCCAGGCTTTTATCTCTGCTTTAAGGATAAACTTTCATTTATCCACTAAAATAAGGGTCTTCTGGAATAAACAGATCTGCTATAGACTCCTGAAGGTGGTTCTCTGTGAATGAAATGTTTGGCTTCAGCGTTTCAACAGAAAGAACCGCACTACAACTAAGTCACTGCTGAAACAGAGGGAAGTGACTGCTAAGGATTTAGGTGTATGAAATACTATAGCCTCCCAGGAGATGTCATATGTGAAAGGTAATCTTTGTGGTTTTATTGTTTAAAAAAAAAGGACACTCTTTATTAAATCACACTCTTATCTTTAATTAAGCAGACTTCTCCAACATGTCATCTAGAGACCATTTCATCCACTGCTCTGCTTGGCCGCCAGCCTCTTATCTCTCTCTTCAGCAATAGTGAGGCGGATTCCTTTTCCTCGAGGAAGAGAAATCCACGGCTTGTTGCCCTTGCCAATAACGAAAATGTTGGAGAGCCGGGTGGCAAAGCTGTTGCCGTTGGCATCTTTCACGTGAACCACATCAAAAGAGCCGGGATGCTTCTCCCTATTGGTGATCACGCCGATTCTTCCCAAGTTAGCACCTCCGGTCACCATACACAGATTACCAGTGTCGAACTTGATGAAATCGGTGATCTTGCCAGACGCCAAATCAATCTGGATGGTGTCATTCACCTTGATGAGTGGATCAGGGTAGCGAATGGTGCGAGCATCGTGGGTCACGAGATGAGGGATCCCTTTTGTGCCCACAAAGATCTTTCTCACTTTGCACAACTTGTACTTGGCTTCCTCAGGTGTAATACGGTGAACAGCAAAGCGACCCTTGGTGTCATAGATCAGACGGAAATGCTCTCCTGTCTTCTCAATGCTGACGACATCCATAAAGCCAGCAGGGTAGGTTATATCAGTTCTGACTTTTCCATCAATCTTAATGAAGCGCTGCATGCAAATCTTCTTTACTTCATCCCCTGTCAAGGCATATTTAAGTCTATTCCTTAGGAAGATGATAAGAGGCAGACATTCTCTCAGCTTGTGGGGGCCGGTGGATGGACGAGGAGCAAACACACCGGTCAACTTATCCAGCATCCAATGCTTTGGAGCTGCCACTCGCTTCAGATGCTTCTTGGGACCACGAGCCATGGCTGAGCTGGAACAAAAAGCACACGAAAGTCAATCTCTTAAATCTACACATTTTAATACTGTTTCCTATCAGGAATTAAAGAATTCTCAAGTAAATTTAGGACTCATGAGTGCTAGCTTCAAGGCTTCCCAGGATTTCTTTTACTTTAGCATTTATCTACATTATACTTTTTCATTCCCTTGCCCTATCCCACCCTTTGTTTTTATCTGGAAAGCTTACCTATGAAATATATACCTTTCTCTCTGCATCAGAAGATTCACATTCTCCGTGAAGACCCTCTTGGTAAGCCTCACTTGGCTTTGTGCCTCTCCAACGTTTGCATCTCATCCTGCATGTTTAATAGGTTTGTTCATGTGCAGCTGCATATATCCATTATTCCATTTCTCCTCCTGACTTACCTCAACTATTCACCCCCTCAAGGCAGGCTTTTAGTATCCTTATAACATTCAATAAACTAAATACAATGACCTAATAAGTGAAGAAGGTGATAGATACATATCAAAGCAGATCAGAGAAGCCAATCAGAAAGAAACTGAGGGGCCAGGGATTTAGCTCAGTGGTTTCGACGCCTGCTGTGCAAGCGCAAGGACCCGAGTTCGATCCCCAGTACCAAAAAATAAAAAAGAAACTGAAAAAAGATACGGAGAAAGCACATACAGACAGAAGACAAAGACACTGCAGATCGGTAAGACCATGAGAAGAAACGCCTATGAAATGCTGAGCAATACATCTTTCTCTGAGAAGTATACTTAGCTCTTCCACATTGCAGTGATATACATGTGCTGTGGACTGTATCACAGTAACTGGCTTTGTAAAAGGAAGCAGAAATCTTGATTCCAATTTATTTTTCTCCCTTCCCCTCCCCCCCACACCCTTTGAGGATTTAACCTAGGGCCTTGTGCATGTTAGGAGTGCATTCTACCACTGAGCTCCACCCCCGGCTCTGATTCTAATTTCTAACTCCTCCACTGATTCTGAAAGGGTATTTTCATTTTTTTCACTGTCTAGCTAAATCCCATCCAGTTTCATAGCTTTAAATGCTTCTCTCCTGAATTTGAGATTTAAAGAGTCATTCACCTTATTGTATACCTTAGATGTGTCTCTTGGGCATCTCATACTTAATATATCTAAAACCACACTTGATTCTCATCCATTAACTGGCTCCACTCTATTGCACTGGGTGGCAATTTCATCCTCCACAAAACCCTGACTTTTTGTCCTTCACACCTCACATTGAATTTATCAGCAAATTTTGTCAGCTGTATCTTCAAAATATATTCAGAATGCAATTATTTTCCTTTACCTCCTCGGATACCATCTTATCTAAGGCAACATTATCTTTCAACCTGGATTATCATAATAACCTCTTTATTGAACCCAGGGCTTGCACATGCTCTACCACTGAGTTACATTCCTAACTTAGACTGATCACTTTAAAGTCAAGATGTACTGTATCTCTGGTTAAAAACCTCTACTTACTAGCCGAGTGTGGAGGTGTTCACTTATAATCCCAGGACTCAGCAGGAGGATCGCAGCAAATTCGAGGCCAACCTGGGCTAGAGAGTTTAAGGCCAGCCTGAATTATCGAGTGAGACCCCATCTCAAAAAAAAAGGCGCCAAACAACAAAAAACCCTCCACTTCTCTAATTCTAATAAAATTCATTTTCTTTGCACAGAATTCAACTCCAGTTTTGTTGAGTCTTTGATTTTATCTCCTAATAATTGTTTAACATATCTCATTTTCCCCAGTAGCCTTCTGAAGTGAATTCTTGAGTCTTGGGGTGTGTATGTGTGCTGGAGATCAAACCCAGGTCCTGGAGCATGCTAGGCAAGTGATCTACCACTGAATCACATCCCCACCCTGACATACAATCTTAATAAAAATACTTTTCTTTTTTTGGTTTTTTGAGATAGGGTCTCACAATGTAGCTCAGGCTGGCCTTGAACTCGCTGTGTAGTCCAGGCTGGCCGCTACCACGTAGCCTGTGGAGTGCTGGGATTACAGGCATGCGCCACTACTTCCGGCCAAAAAATACTTTCAGAATGAAGCTAGATTCCAAAGCATTCCTGAGGAATTTCAACTGTCAGAAATGTGTGACAATGTTCAAATATACCGGCCTGATAGATGCATCAGAATCACATGCACATGGCAAGAATCATGTGCCTAATTATTGTTACATGTTCACCAGCTCATAAACAGATGGTGACCCAACCAGACTGGTGACTCTGCTTACAAGAAAGAAATTACATCATTGATTGGAGAACCTCACAGTATAGATCTAGGCAGGTGATACACACAGGAACTAGGTTATGATTGCTGCGCCGCTGCCACTGCCAGACGAGGGCAACTCTCAGGGGGTTTCTGCCTCTGAGTTAAGGGTAAACGGTCTCTGTGCCAACTGCTATTACCTTTCTCAAACACATCTGGGATTCTTTTTCGTAATATTTGAATACTTAATCACCGGGGAGGCATAAAAAGAACTAAGGATTTTGTACATCTATGAACTCAATATGGTGAATATAATAATTTTGTACTCCAAACAATACTAATAAAAATTTAAAATAAAACAAATTCCCTCGAAAAGTATTTATTCACGAGTTACGGAAACGGGATTGTTTAAATGAATTCTCAATCCAAGGTAGTCTATCATGGCGGCCTCCAAAGCCAGACTTCCGGATTGCTAGCCTACCCCTCCCCCACAGGGCCCGCAAACTAGTCACCCCCAATTTCGAGCCCCCAGCTGGCCTGCCCACACCAAACAATTCTTCTCAAACTGTCAACGCCGTAATCTGCCCCCCTGCCAAAGCCAATAGCTAGAAAACCCTCATCGGTCACTCATAACCTGAACACCTTGTCGCCAAGGCCGCGAACTTTCCCCACGAAAAACACCTACACTTCCAGTTCCCCGCCGCCCCTAAAAGCCGCTCCGTCACCAGTTCTTCGAACACTCCTTCCCCAAGTGGCCACAATCGTTCACCGACCCACCTTTCGGCAACTTCTCCGTCCTCACCCCGGCCGCGTGGCTCCTAGGGTGGCAGTCCTCCGCCTCCGCTTCCCGTGTGGCTCCGCCCCTGGCGCAACGCGCGGGCGAGCGCCGGAAGCCCCGTCCCTAAACGTGCAGCCCCACCCCTTGGCGCGACGCCCCGATGAACGCCGCCGGAAGCCCCGCCCCCAATCAGTTGCTAGGCTTGGGCAGCCGGAAGTTCCGCCTGTCGTGTAGTCTCCTCTGTCGCTGCCGTCGCCGCTGTTGTTGTTGTGGTCGGTTCGCTGAACTTCGCGGCTCAGAGAGCCGGCTCGGTCCCCTCCCCGCCGCCGTCATGAAGTGGATGTTCAAGGAGGACCACTCACTGGGTATGCGATAGACTGCCGGCGGATGCGGGGGCGGAGCGGCGGGTGGGCCCCCCTCCCCTCCCCCACTCGGGCCGCTCTGGGCCAGCTCGGGCGGGGCGGATGCTGCGCTCTGAGCTTCAGTAGCCGAGGCCCCACCATCCCTGGCGGACCGCTTTCCACGGGCCTTTCGGGAGCGAGGGGACCCGGGATAGCGGCTGTGGGGACGCCCGAACGAGGACTCGCAGCGTGCGCAGGTCGCGGCGGGGAGGAGGGCTAGGGGCCCGGGAATGGAGAACCCGCAGGCTGGCAGGTGGGACAGTCAGCGCGCTGTGTTTCTCTCACAGAACACAGATGCGTAGAATCCGCGAAGATCCGAGCGAAATATCCTGATCGAGTTCCGGTGAGTGTTTAGACTCCCCGTCCCCTCACCCCGCTGTCACCCCTGTTTTCTAGGAGCGGTGTTAGGGCCCTGCATCATTCAACAGTAGACTTGGAAGTTCCGGTCCCAGTTACATCAGCAGACTGGCGGGTTTGGTTTGGGGCTGGCGGGGACCAGGGCGTGTAGGGCTGGGGCTGGTGCTGTTCGGGCGCCCCAGTGCTGAATCTCCCGATCTAGGCCAGCGGGCTGCCTGCTGCCTCTGGGCTCCCTCGCCAATTATGTAAGGAACATGTTCTAGGACAGGGCAACAGTTCATTGCCACTTTGGGGAACACTGGTGGAGACAGTCTCCCTCAGACTGTCACTTAGGTCTTATAAGTGGTACTTTAGTCTCAGGTCATTCGTCTTTAACGTTGAATCTCTATTTTAACTTTTAGCTTTCTTTCCTCTGAGGCTGTCATCTTGCCTTACCAAAAAAGATCTGAAAAGCTGCTGAAAACCCCTTTTCCCTTTAACCAGTAAATGTGATCTTCTGTTCCTTTTTGGTGGGGGAGATAGTTTTTGTTATCCTTATTGACTTTTTTTTTTTTTTGGTACTGGGGATTGAACTCGGTCCTTGTGCTTGCACTGCAGGCGGCGAAACCACTAAGCTAAATCCCCAGCCCTCCTTATTGATTTTTAAAGGACACCAAGACCTGTTATTGTAGCTCTTTGCTTGTAAACAGTTCCTTTTGGGAGAGAACTATAAGGACAGATTCAAAATGGGTTCAGAGAGAAACAACAGGCCAAGTGAAAGATTTGGTTCTTGGCTGGCTGAGATTGCCAAGCATTCCTTTTAGTCCATCCATTTTTATTTCTTTTTGTTCCTTGGTATTTTAATTTTCTAGTAGCCTGGGTCCATTCTGGAGTCCTGGAGAAACAGGCTACAGATAAAACTCTCACATATATTTTTGTGTCTCCCCAGGCAAAATGTGTTTTATTTTTTTGTTTGTTTTTAGACTGGGTCTCACTATGTACTTCAGGCTAGCCTCAAACCCTAAGTGATCCTCTTGCCTCAGGCTCCTTAGTTCTGGAATTATGGGTATGTGCCACCACGCCCAGCTGCTTAGATAAAATGTTGAAAAGCTTAATAGCAGTATTTCTCACTCCAGGGATGAGAGATATAATTGACCACAGAAAAGCATTTACCTTTCTCTACAACACATTTATATCAATTCTTAACCTCCAGAGTGTGTGGCTTATAAAGCCATGGGCGTATTTTCTCATGCTATGCAGTTTCCCACCCACCTACTTGCCCTCACTCTGTCCATCAGCTCCCTGTCTGTGAGGCCAGAGCCTCACTTTGGGAAATCCAGGGCTGACCTCTGTTTACTTCCCCAGGTGATTGTGGAAAAAGTCTCAGGCTCTCAGATTGTTGACATTGACAAACGGAAGTACTTGGTTCCATCTGACATCACTGTGGCTCAGTTCATGTGGATCATCAGGAAAAGGATCCAGCTTCCTTCTGAAAAGGCAATCTTCCTGTTTGTGGATAAGACAGTCCCACAGTCCAGGTGAGATGTGTTTGCCAGATGTGCTCTTGAGTGTTGGAACATCTGCTTGTCTGCTTAAAGAGTCAAAACTTTGGAGGTCTTAAAATTCTTTTTTTAAAATTTATATATTTATTGGTACATTTTAGGTATACAATACGTTTACATTTATCATTGGGTGCTTGTACTTGTACATGATGTTTCTTGGTTCTTATTTTTTCCCCATTACCTGTGCGCCCTTCACCCCCTCCACCCTTCCCTATTTACATAGACTTTGTTTCCATTTTTTTTTTCTTTCTCATAATTTTTCCTTTCCTTTCTTCCCTTTCCCCTTCCCCTCCTGCCACCCCTACACCTTTGGACCTTTTCCTATTTCAAATTATGAATAATTCATTTTAAACCTTATTTATACTTTCAGTTTCTCACATTAGAGAAACTATTCGGTATTTACACATATGGGTTCTATTTATTTCACTTAAGAGTATGGCCTCAATATGCATCCATTTAGCTATAAATGTCTCTAGTTTCTGGTTCTTTATGGCTGAGTAGTACTCCATTTTATAAAAAAACGACATCTTCTTTATCCAGTTTCCAGTTGATGGGCACTTGGGCTGCTTCCAAGCTTTACCTATTATAAACTGTGCCGCTATAAACATAGGTGCACATATATCACTGTGGTATGATTCTTTTAATTCTTTGGGGAAGATACCCAGCAGGGGAATAGCTAGGTCAAATGGGACCTGTAGTCCTAGTTCTTTGAGGTAGTTCCATACTGATTTCCACAGTGGTTGCACCAGCCTGCACTCCCACCAACAATGGAGAAGGGCTCCTTTCTCCCCACACCCCTGCCGGCATTTGTTATTGGTTTTTTTTTTTTTTTTGGTACCGGGAATCGAACCTGGGTCCTTGGGCCTGCAAGTCAGGCAGTGGAACCACTGAGCTAAATCCTAGGCCCAGGCTGTTATTGTTTGATTTCTTGATAGCAGCCATTCTTTGTGGGGTGAGGTGGAATCTCAGTGTTGTTTTCATCTGCATCTCTGGAATGAGGAGGTCTTAAAATTCTTAAGGCTGCAAATCTGGATTTTATGTTCTCTGATATCAGTAACTCCAGGAAAATAATAAACAGTAGCAATATATTTGTGTACTCTGGATTTAAAAAACTGAAGAAAGATTCGACTTGAAAAGAAAAAATGCAGCCCAACCTCAGCAAGGTTGCATCCTAAGTGAGGACTTGCTTAGGCTTAAGCCATAGGTAGAACTGAGCCTGAAATGTGGTTTTTCCTAGTGGCTCATGAAATCAGCCCTATTGTTCTCCACCAAGAGCTTGTGGGCACTGCTGAGGCTTAGCTTTAGTTAATCCCCTGCCTGTTTGCTCTCTAAAGTCAACTATTTGTTATTTCAAGAGTTGATATCTGCCTTATCCTCAGGTCTGATAAAAGTGGCTGCTTAGGGGGCGGGAATTTACCTCAGTGGTTCTGCCACCTGCCCTGAAAACAAAAGGACCTGAGTTCAATCCCTGGTACTAAAAAAAAAAAAAAAAGTGGCTGCTGATGGTAAAGGGATTGAAGTCTTTTTACAGATTTAAACTTCCCCTGGCACCACTTGCTTTGACTGTCACTTTTTGTTGTTCTTGTTGTTGTTGTTGTTTTCTGGTACTGGAGATGAACTCAGGACTTTGCACTTGCCAGGCAGGCACAGGACCACTGAGCTGTATCCTTGGCCCCCTTGACTGTCACTTGAACTGTTTGACTGTCATGCTTCCTAGAAGCAGTCTTTGATTATAAATTGAGGACTGAATCAGGACAGGGCCATTACAATTCCTCTTTTTGGTGTACTTGACAGCCCAGCTTTAGTCTCTTGTGAAAAGAAGAAAAGGGACTGATTGGCTGTCTAAATCTTTGGTCAGGCTTTTCCCAGTCCTGATTGGGCACTGAGCCAGATTTCTGGAGCCTGCCTCTACCCTCAGTGTGAATTCCTGGCCACATTTTATCCTAGTAACCCAAACTAAGTTTTATGTTACCCCAAAAGTAATACTTGTAAAAGCAAAGACTTTCAGAGGCCCGGTAAGCTAGCTCAGTTTATAAGAATGTACTCCTGTTGAAAATTTCAGAAAATGCCTAAGCCAAATTCCTGATCTATTTCTAATAAAGGTAGAAAGCTCTGGCTACTTTCTAGTCTGCTACCTTCTTTCCCAATCTCTGCCAACTCCACTTCAGGTGTTTGGTAGGGGGTAGTGCAGGAGAAAAATGGAAGCTACTCTCCTAAGGCCAATATCCAGCCTGAGGACGGGACCACAGCCTGGCCAGTGGGTGCTCTTGGTTTTTTCTGGAAGCTGTCTTGTTTCAGAGGTGATCTTGTCACCCTTGGGATTGTCTAGCCTCCCTTCAGAGGCTCAGCAGTATGTTGCTGGGTGCACTCTTCAACAGGTAAGGAAGCCTGGAATAACCACGGTCACTTTTAGCTCCCTCAAGATGGTGGGGAGGTCATTTTTCTTTCACCTGGAATTTCTAGAGAGCCTTAGTGACCCTTGTTTCCTCCTTCTTGGAGGTGGTACCTTAGTGGGAGGAAGCAGATGACTAGGACCAGTGGCACTGAGTTTATTTTTCCCATTTCAGTCCTTTGGTACTTCTTGAAAGAAATGAAGCAGGCTTTTAGAGACATTAAGATTTCTTTGATGGTGCTCACTTTGGCAGCACATATACTAAGATTTCTCTGATGGCTCCATGGTAATCTCAAAACTAATTGCTTCTCGGCCTTTTTGCTAAGATCAAGTGTGGTAATCTCAAAACTAAAATGGGTATAGGTCTTACCAGCTACCCCCTTCATGTTATTCCTGAGGTATAAATAAGATTGGAGAAATAGGGTTGGAAGTGAAAACTGATTCTCAGGCCAGCTAAGGCCGTTTCCTCTCCCAAGTCCCATTTGCCTTTTTGTCTGGGGAGAACTTATCCTAAAGCAGATTACATGTGGCCGTAAGTCAGGATTTTAGGACAAGGTGACCAGGAATTCAACTCCTGACTCTTTAAGATGTGGACAGCACCAGCCAGGGCCCCTCTGCCCAGGACTTTAGCACTTTTGGACCCTGCTAATGACCTTTTTTCCCCCTTGAGACAGCATCTCATTATGTAGACCAGGCTAGCCTTGAACTCACTATGTAGCCCCTGCTGGCCTCATCCTCCCAAGTGCTGGGATTATGGCTGTGTACCACCATGGCTGGCCCAGCTAATGACTTCTTGCCCAATACTTGATGCAGCCATTCTTTGTTCATTTTGGGATTTTATTCTTGAAAACAAGTTTATCTATAGATGAAAGATGGATGTGACATCATCAGGCTTTATGCAAATATAATCATTCATAGCAGCACAAAGTGCTCTAGGGTCTCCTTCCTAAAGCTAATATGTGACTCAACTCCAATATCTCCTCTCCAATGCAGTTTAGCCTCTTCTTCAACTCTTTCTAGCCTCATGTAACCTTCACCCAGTGCTTGCAGCCTGAGTGGCTGGGGAAATTAGAATAGAGAAAGGATGGACCCAGACCTGCAGAAGCCCTCATCCTTCCATAACTTTATTTCTCCCTTATAGCTGGACTTTGGTGGTAACCATGCAGAGTGTCGTGATTATTGTTTAAATTAGTACTGAATACTGATTCTAGAAACAGCGGCAAGTCCCTAAGAATTCTACTTCCTTAATTCTTTCAAGTTCTGTTTCTTTAAAAAAGGGGGAAATCTCTGCTAGGTGTAGTGGTGGATGGATACCTGTAACCTCAGCACTGGGGAGACTGAGGCAGGAGGATTGCTGTGAGTCCTAGGCCAGCTTGAACTGCATAGTGAGATGCTGTCTCAAAAATAAAAAAACAACGAAAAAAGGAAAGTGGGGAGATTTCAACTGCTTTTTCCATTTAGCATTGGAAAGTTGAGTTTTCTGCCTGGTTGCCTGCATCAAGAATCAGGCCCAACCCAGAAGGGGAACCGTGCCTTGGTGCAGGGAGAACTGAGAGAGAACACTGATGTTTAAGTCAGGTTTCCCAGGCATGGCCTCAGAGGGAAACCCAGATCTGGCAGAGGCCTTTGGTCTTTTTTAGAGCATGGGTAAAAATCTTCTTTATGCTATGTTTAAAATAACACACTCCTAACAGGAGTGTGTTATTAATTAAAATATCCCTACAATTCCACATGGGGAAACCAGTGCCATTTAAGATGATGGTAGTTGCTTCTCAAGCCTTGGTGTCTTTTTGTTTCTTTGGAGATGGGGTCTCGCTGTGTATTCCAGGCTGGCCTTGAACAGGTGTATGCGATAATGCCTGCTTGCTTCTCAAGTTTTAAAGAAGTCTTAAAGGGCTGGGGATTTAGCTCAGGGGTTCTGACACCTGCCTTGCAAGTGCAAGGTTCCAAGTTCGATCCCTGGTACCAAAAAAAAAAAGAAGTCTTAAAGGATGTTGTGATGTTTTATAATCCATTCATTCTTTATTTAGAAATATGCTAAATTAGTACTTTTGATCTTTTCTGGGTAAATACCTCTTCAAAAACAGGGTTTATAGGGGCCGGGGATTTAGCTCAGTGGTTCTGGTGCCTGCCTTGAAAGTACAAGGTCCCAAGTTCAATCCCCGGTACCATAAAAAAAACCAACCCCCCAAAACAGGGTTTATTTCCGCAAAGGAACAAAGGTTTGTTCATATGAGAGAAAAATCTGACAAAAAGGAACAAAAGGGGGGGGCCAGAGATTTAGCTCAGTGGTTCCGCCGCTTGCCTTGCAAGCACAAGGACCCGAGTTTGATCCCTGGGTACCCCCCCCCAAAAAAAAGGAACAAAAGGTAGTTCGCCTTTACATTCTGGCACCTCTGGATGCCTTTGGGGCTATGCTATTGTCACTTTGCAGCGTGCATCTTTCCAGGTCCAGGTGCCCTCTGATCTTACCATACTCATCCTGCCTGCTGGAGAAGACAGGAGCTTAGGTCTGGTGGAAGCACACGGTGGCCACAGCAGATGACTGGCCAGATGTGTGCATCAGCCTAGCCACTTCATGAGTCACACTGGGTCTCACAGCTCCATGACCTGCCCTTGGTCGGTGCTAAGGGCAGAAGCCTTGGTGATTGGGCATCCGTGCAGGTCTACGCCAGCTTCCCTTTTGAGTAGAGACAGGGCCAGCCCTCTCTCTCTCTCTCTGTCTCTTTCTGTCTGTCTGTCTGTCTTTTTTTTGAGACAAAGTCTTACTATGTAGTCTGGGCCGGCCTTGAACTCAGTATAAAGCTCAGGCTGGCCCTGACTTTTTTTTTTTTTTTTTTTGAGACAGGGTCTTGGTATGTAGTTCAGGCTGGCCTTAACCTCACTGTGTAGCGCAGGCTGGCCTTGAACTTGTCATCTTCCTGCCTCAGCCTCCATGATAGCTGAGATCACAGGAGTGGGCTACTGCACTCAGCTTGAATATGGACTTAATTGGACTTAAACCAAGTTTTTGTTTTTTCTTAATTTTGTTTGTGGCCCAATTCTCTTTTTGGCTCCAGGCCAAGTTACTCTGATACTGCATGTGTTCTGATACCCTAGATGCTGTTTCAAATTATTACACTGTGCGGATGTGCCAGTCTTGTTTCTTCACATCCAGTGTCATCTCAAAATCAGGCAGCTGTGCAGCATTGAGCATTGTCAATTGTCAAGTTTCTTATCCCGACTATAAGGACACAGTGCTGTTGCCAGCTCATAAAGCTTCCGTATGATTCTGTGTGATAGAGAAAGAGTAGTATCAGACTCTTGAAGCCGTTAGACGCAACCATTAGTTGTCACATTACAGGATTTGAAGGAGACAGACCCAAGACCTGCTACTCAGTGGTCTTGTTTGAGAGCTTGATGTCCAGGTGATTGGCAAGGATGCTTGTGTATCTGAGAAGTGTGTTCTAAGGATAATCTCTAGGGAAGGGCACAGACGGTTAGGTCATTAGAACACTCATTCACTTGGAGGCTGCACAGGTTGATGGTGAGAATATGTCCTAGTTTTGTGACTTGACCTCTCCATACTTTAGTTTTCTTTTCTTTGCACTATGGATTACCAAAGTGCCTACTTCTGTTGTGAGGTTAGTTAATATATGTAACTTACTTAGCACAGTACTTGGCCATGTTTTGCTATTATACTTAGAATTACTAGCTTTTATAGTTGCACGAGCACTGCTTAAACAAATTAAAAGACAATGGAATCTAAAGGCAGACAAGGACAAAAGCCACATAATTATGGCCTCTGTATCCTCCCCAAACTGAGGGCTGAGTCCCAGAGCCTGCCTTAGATAAGTAGTGTCCCAGGGATCATTGTTCACCATGGGTAGCATGGAGAATCTGGGGTAAGCCCCTGGTGTAGGTGGAGCTTCTCAAGTAGTGCTCATTTAGCACTGGAATTTAGAGGTGTTACACTGGGGATTCTTACTGCTAGGAAAAGAGCAGAACTTCAACTTTCAGGTAGAACCGAACTTTCTGTTTTCTGTAAGCACCAGATTAATTGTCTTTGAATTGCACAGTGCTGCTACTGTGTTGAAACCCATTTGGTTAATGGCAGTGGAGAGATGTTACAACAGGTACAGGGGTACCCTGGACCTGACTGAGTGGAGAGCACTCACTCACCGTAGAGCTATGGCACTAGCTGTAGTGGTTTCCCATAAGCCTCAGTGTGAGGAGTCTCAGAGAAAAGTGAGGTTTCTCTCTAGGTGGTCCCAGCCACCAGGCTGAGTCTTGGGAGGCTTAGGTACATGATCAAGCACTTCTGGTAGTTCCTGGGAGCTCACTCACTTCCTGGTTTGTCACTCTACATCTTAGTCACATGGCCCTTTCCTCTCGCTGTCCCTAGAATCATCTCTGGTATTTGAAGATGTGCTGATGCCTGGTTCCACCTCTAGACATTCTGATGTAATTGGCCTGGGGTGGGGCTTGGGCATAGCTAAAGTTCCCCAGTGATTCCTCAGTGCCACAAGGTGGAGACTGCACTGTAGTGAGCCGGGCTTCCTCTCCCCACCACTGCCCTTTCCCAAGTCGCCCCATGATCAGGGCTGCCACTGCCCATTGAAATAATATGGGAACTTCATAGATGATTGTAAAAATTTCTAGTAGCCACATTAAGAAGTGAGAGTAATCTCAACTATTTAACTTAGTATATCTAAAATTTTACCATTTCAACATGTAATAAAAATTGAGATGTTTTACCTGACACTTTGAAATCTTGTGTTTTACATTTACAGCAATCCCAATTAGATGAATCACGTTTGTAAATTCCAGATTAAGAAATCCTCACCGGTAGCACTGTTTTTATTGGGGTTTTGTTGTTGTTGCTGTTGCTGCTGTTGTTGTTGTTTTATTGTTTTTTGAGACAGAGTCTCACTTTGTAGTTCAGGTTGTCCCTGAACTTACCATGTAGCCCAGGTTGGCCTCAAAAGCTCACTGCGATCCTCCTGCCCCAGCCTCCCTAGTGCTGGGAGTATGGGCATGGGCTACATGTCCATACTGTCACTATTGTATGAGATGCTGATGACAGGTCATTTCATATTCATACTCATCCACCCTCACATTGTTACTTAATAATCTACCCACATAGCCACCTGAGCTCAGCTTGCAAATGGGGCAGAAGGAACAGGAAAGGAAAAACACTCCTTTATGAGGGTGGTCTGTGTCCCCATTTACACATTTAAGTCCCAGTCAGTGGACCAGGTTCAAAGCAGCAGGGAAATTAATGTTTCATCAAATTGAGGCCCTGGGCTCCACTTTGTTTCCTTCAGTGACCCTTGGTTCACTGTCCTATAATTTAAGGTTTCTTTTTGAGACGGTCTTGCTGCGAAGTTTAGGCTGCCCTTGAACTCATGGTGATTCTCCCCAGGGCTGGCATTATAGATATATGCCACTACGCCTGGCAAATCTATGCATATTTGTGACCTGTCTGGGATAGTGACCTTGGATCATCATCTCACCCACCACCAGTGTCACACTACTGCTCAGCACATGTTTGCATGTCCTGCTCATCTCAGCACAGTCACATGGACAGAGCTGGCATGGGGCTGCAGGTGTTACTAGACTCACTCTGGAGCCAGGACAACTCCGTTTCATGGCAGCACTAGATTCGGCCTCCACTGCAATCTGTTTTATGGCTTCAGGAAGCCAGCCTTCCCACCCACTCATTTAATTTAAGAAACCTCTATTTCTGGAGGGCTGTTAGCATCCCAGATACAATGGGAGCTTTCGCACACTATGTGTGAGGGAAAATAACTTCTCTTTGATGCTGACATAGATCTGTGGGGACACAGTTTTGGCTGGGGAACTTCCACAAGAGTGAACCTACTTGTACCTGTCATGTTCAGTCCAAATTACAAACCTTCAAATAAACCCTCCTGAAGAAGAAGAGAGCCCAATCTGCTGTTTTTACCAGGGTCCTTCACTCCACATAGGGATGGTCCTTAGGCTCTTCATTTTGCTTAGGTTTTTCTTTGTCCTATTTAAAAGACATTCAGGTGCCAACCAGCCAGAGCCCAGTCAGGGAGCTGGGGTTTTTCTTTTTTAAAGGACTTTCTTGTGAGAGTGAGACAAGAGGGCCTGCTTCTGGAATAGGGGATGGAAACTTTGCTCCTAGGCTTTTTTTGGGTGGGGGCAGCTTGAGATAGAGTCTCATGTAGCTCAGGGTGGCCTTGAATCACAGCTGTCCTGCTGCCTCAACCTCCTGTGTACTGAGATTATACCAAACCCAGCTTTTGCTTTATTTATCTGCTGACTCCCACTCTTTTCATCTTTTTTTTTTTTTTGGTACCGGGATTGAATTTAGGACCTTGAGGTTGCAAGGCAGGTGTGGTACCACTGAGCTAAATCCCTGGCCTGACTCATGGCTCCATTTCCTTTCCTAATAACAGATCGCAGGTTATGAAAGGCACCAAAACCTGAATAATTTTGACTGCCTGCCAGCATGGATCAGACTCCTCATTCTCAGGCCAGATTTTTCCTCCTGACACCCAGACTCAATTTTCAATGATTATTTTTCTTTCTCTTTCAAGCCTAACTATGGGACAGCTTTACGAGAAGGAAAAGGATGAAGATGGATTCTTATATGTGGCCTACAGCGGAGAGAACACTTTTGGCTTCTGAGGGCCAGCGCTGGGCTGAGTGCACCGTTCCTGCTTGTGTATCTTGTAAATAGCCAGCCGTTTTCAGTTGTTCAGACCTCTCCATATAGACCTATTAGTGCGTTCGTAACTGGATTCATTTCTTAATATATTGAAAGGTTTTGTTTCCTTAGACTAGTAAATTATCATACAGAGTTTTATTTTGAATTTTTCTTTTGTGCACTGTCCTCATGGTTCTGTTCTCCAGGGAACTTGTTCCTCTGGGAACAAGTTATATAGTTTCCTCTGGGAATCATTTAATGAAGGTGTTTCCATAATGAACTGAGGTAGGTGCAGTGTTAAAGGGAAGGAGATGATGCATTTATTCTGGATTATGTTTGAAGTGTTAGATGGCTAAGTATTAAAAGCATCCAAATTAAATCCTTAGCAATCAGAACACTTGCTTCACTAGATTTTGCCAACTGCCAATCATGTTGGACTGAGCTAATCTGTTCCTCTTTCTGAGACTATTAAGATAAATAATTAACAATAAAATTTCCTCTATAAAGGCATTGCAGTGTGACCATGTCCTTTATTCCCCTTGGGATGGGTCAGAGAAATGGCTTCTACACTTGTCAGAGCATGAGAAGGGCTTGTGGGGTCCATGGCAGCCCGGCCTGGGGTAGGAAACAGTGGTTGTTGTCATAAAAAGTGACATTTTTGCTGGGCAAGGTGGTGCATACCTGTAATTCCCATCATTTGGGAGGCTGAGGCAGGAGGATTGCCATGAATCCAGAGCCAGCCTAGACTACCTAGTGAGTTCAAGGCCAGCATGAACTACATTGTGAGACCCTGTCAAAAGCAGGGAGACCCTCTCAAAAACAAAATAAAAAACCCATGGGGGTGTGTGGCTTTTGAATGGTTAATATAGTCACATTATCCAGGTATCAAGACTATATAAAAAGGTACTCATGGCCAAGTCTTGCTCCCAGCGCTGTTTTCTGTCCTCTTCCTCTTGTATGGTTAATATATTCACATTATCCAGGTATCAAGACTCTATAAAAAGGTACTCATGGCCAAGTCTTGCTCCCACCGCTGTTTTCTGTTCTCTTCCCCTTGTGGGAAACTGGCTTCTTTTTTTTTTTTTTTCAGTATTTTTAGAAGTAGAGTTAAATATGAATATATATCCTTATTTTCTTACACAAAAGAAAACTTTATATATGCTTATACACTGCTTTTTTCACTTAACATTTCACAGCCTGTTGATCTTTCTATATCAAACTGATCTACATCCTTTTTTTTCTCTTTTTTTCTTTTGGTACCGGAGATCGAACTCGGGTCCTCAGCTTGCGAGGCAGGCGCCAGAACCACTGAGCTAAATCCCCAGCCCCATCCTTTTTTTTCTTAAAGACACATTTATTCAGCGTCATGATCAGACTATTAACATTTAGCAGTCAATAGCATTGGTGCAAATAAAAAGTTTACACTAAAATCCTTTGTTGGAATGCTTTACACTTTCCACAGAACAGAAACTAAAATAACCTGTTACACAGTCACAAATACAGTGTTTGAGTTTTTTTGCCTACACACACGAGTGCTGTCTAAAACATGTCTTCTTTATAGCAGCAAGGCCCTGCCACCACTGTGCTTGGGTGAGTTCACAAGTCTTGTACCCTGTAGCTTCTCTGTCACTTCTGTGGCTGGCCTCTCCTGCCGAGCTCTGTTTTCTAGCAGTATTAAAACCTTCGACAGCCACCATCATGACTGTTGCTACCGGAACAGCCAGAGCTGCCTTGATCTCATGGTCTGGCAAAGTGCTGGCCTCCATCACCATAGGGCCCAGAGGTTCTGCCTCCAAAGTGTCTTCCCTTCTTGGGTCCCACTTTTGAAGGTTGATTTTTTTTTTTTTTTTGAGACAGGGTCTTGTTATGTAGTTCAGGCTGGCCTTGAACTCACTATGTAGCCCAGGCTGTCCTTGAACTCATTGCAGTCCTTCTACCTCAGCCTCCCAAGTGCTGGAACTACAGGCATGTGCCACCACGCCTGGCTGAAGGTTGATTGTTGTAACTGCGAAAATCATTGTAGCTTCTGCCAGCACCAAAATGGCTTCCATCATTACCAAATCCACTATAGCTGTCCCCACTGCTCCCACATCCAACCACCTCCACGGCTGCCTCCAA
This sequence comes from Heterocephalus glaber, assembly GCF_053883595.1. Classification (NCBI taxonomy): domain Eukaryota; kingdom Metazoa; phylum Chordata; class Mammalia; order Rodentia; family Bathyergidae; genus Heterocephalus; species Heterocephalus glaber. Next base: position 11,285,214 of record NW_028258137.1, on the reverse strand, counting down.
ACCTCAACCACTAAAGCTTCCTTCAAGACCAAAATTGTCATTACCACTAAAATCACCTCCACGGCCACCACCAAAATTTCCAGAACCACTTTGACCTCTGTCTAGATGAAGCACTTGCCATCTCCTGCTTCAACAGGGCTTTCCTCCTGTCACAGTTAATGGCCATTCACAGTAAGAGATTACTTTTTTTTTGGTACCGGGGATCGAACTCGGGAACTTGCGCTTGCGAGGCAAGCACTGGAACCACTGAGCTAAATTCCCGGCCACAGTAAGAGATTACTGAATGATAGTTTTATGCACAGGATCATGGTCACCAAAGCTTCCAAAAGCAAAGCCCCTATTCTTTCCACTGCCTGGGTCAGTCATGATTTCAGTCACTTCAGTTTTTCCCTACTATTCAAAAATAATCTCATAGGTGTTCTTCAGTATCTTTTTTTTTTTTTTTACTTCTTCAGTATCTTCTTTAATACCACCAACGAAAATCTTCACAATCAGGCTGGGGATTTAGCTCAGTGGTGCAGCTCGCTGCCTGCCTCACAAGTGCAAGGTCTTGAGTTCTATCCCTGGTACCAAAAAACAAAAATCTAAAAAAAGAAAAGAAAAAGAAAAATCTTCACAATTAAGCTGGGGATTTAGTGCAGTGGCACCACAACTGCCTGGCAAGCATAAGGCCCTGAGTTACCGGGAGAAAAAAAAAAAATCTGCACAATTAAGTGGGCACCTGGTCTTTGAGAATCTTCTCTTGAGACAGCACACTCCGGTTCCACACATCCATCCACTTTGTGCACTTGCATTCAAGCTTGCATCCACCTCTTCCACAAGTGGCTTAAGTGACAAACCCAAAGCCCCTGGAGCACTTGCTGTTTGGATCTCATTACCACCCAGGCTGTGGGTGTTCCGAATTACTCACACTGGCTTCTAGACCGATCAGTTTCAGTGCTCAGCCTCCTGATAAAGAGCTCTGGCACCTGTTTGGACTCTTTAGGAGACTCTGACTTAGACATGAAGGCAGTTGGAAGAGAGACTTCGACAATGCTTCAGTGGTGTCCATGAGCAGCAGACATTCATCCTTTTATATCTACCTGAATTCTTAGTGGAACCTCCTCTTTTTTTTTTTTTTTTTTTGAGACAGGGTCTCATTCTGTAGTTTAGGCTGGCCTGAAACTCACTGTGTGGCCCAAGCTGGCCTTGAACTCATGGCAATCCTCTTGCCTCAGCCTCCTGAGCCCTGGGATTGTAGGTGTATGCCTCCATACCTAGCTAGCCAGACCCTGTTTTTTTGTTGTTGTTGATTTTTTTAAATAAAAAGGTCTTTGAAGAACTCTGGCCTTTATACCAAACTACTGCTCGACAGGGAATGGCGGGCAGGAATGGTGACCCTCTCTTTACCATATAACAGAATAGTGTCATACAGAAATGGAGGAGGTGGCTTTCCAAAGCCACTCAGATCTATTTATAGTTCATGACCACAAACCCACAGGTGTAACTGAGAAGAGACAGAAAAGAGACGAGCAAATGTCAGTGATGCTGTTTTTTTTTCAATAGTTTTACTGAGCACCCACTGGATACCAGTTATTTACATGTGCTATCATTGCTTCAACTGGGAGAACTGAGACCCAGTGAGATTCAGGAAGACAGACATGGTTGGCAACATCAAGTCTTTCATGCTTGGGTTTATCTTTTTTGTTGTTTTTTGAGGCAGGGTCTCCCTTTGTAGTTCAGGCTGGCCCTGGCCTGAACTGTGTTGCCCAGGCTGGCTTTGAACTCAGGTTATCCTCCTGCCTCAACCTCGGGAGTGCTAGGTTTATCTATTAACTAGTGCTCTGGAGGACCTTGGCTTTGTATGGACTACAATAGCCCTCTGGGGGCAGGGATGGGGAACCTGTCCTTGAACTCACTATGTAGCCCAGGTATAAATAAAGCATGCAGTGGGCCGGGGATTTAGCTCAGTGGTTCTGGCGCCTGCCTCGCAAGCTGAGGACCCTTCGGTACCACCCACTCCCCCCCCCCCCCCCCGCCAAAAAAGCATGCACTGTGCTGATAAACCCACACAGAGACCAGTGATTTCAGAGTGCCATAGCAGACAACAATGGAACAAGAGAAGTAGGTACGAGCTACAAAACAAAGCACTTAAAAAAGCAGCTTTATTTGGAATATCAATCAGTATAGGGTCTGTCCATTTTGTCTTCAAGATGTACTATCTAGGGGCCAGGGATTTAGCTCAGTGGTTCCGTGCTGGCTTCATAAGCACAAGGACTGAGTTCGATCCCCAGTACAAAAAAAAAAAGAAAAAAAAAGATGTACTCTCTAGGCCAGGCATGGTGGTACACGCCTGTAATCCCAGCACTTGGGAGGTTGAGGAAGGAGGATCTCTGGGACTTCAAGGCCAGCCTGGACTACATAGTGAGTTCAAGGGCAGCTTGAACTACAAAACAAGACCTTGTCTCAAAAAACCAAAAAACAAAAACAAAATAGGAACATAAAAAAGTGTGTCAGAAGAGTGAGCTTTAGAGTATGTGAATTATACTAGCAAAGTTGTTATTTTTTGAAGTCTGCCAGGTGTGGTAGCACACAGCTGTACTCCCAGCACTTGGGAGGCTGAGGCAGGAGGATCACTGAGTTTGAGGCCAGTCTGGGCTACATAGTGAACTCAAGGCCAGCCTGAACTACAAATCAAGACCCTGGCTCAAAAAAAAAAAAAAAAAGCTAAAAAAAAAAAATTGAAAAGTCTGCTAGCACTACTACTCAAGATTGTTCTGACAGTAAAATTAATACAGTAAGAGAGGAAAAGAAATTGAGAGCATAAGAATCTAAATTTATATACAGACAATGTCTATCTAGAAAAATCCAAGAGAATCTGTAAAAATGAGAACAAATAAGGTTAAACATGGTTGCTGGCTACAAGATCAACTATAAATACCATATTTTTTTGGTGGTGCTGGGGATTGAACTGAGGACCTTATACATGTTAAGCAGACAGTCTACCATTGAGGTACATAGCCAGTAGAAATATTGGTTATGTTTTTATACACCAGTTCTAACCAACTAGGTAATAAATAGGGGGAAATTTCATTCTCAGGAGCAAAATCAATAAGCACCTAGGAATACATTTAGCACAGAGATGCATTTTTCATGGAAAAAATGACTAAACATTATTGAAGAACATAAAAGAAGACCTAAATGAGAGTGATACCAGTATACCATTATGGATGAGAAAACCCAATACTGTAATAAAGATGTATATTATCTCCAGATCATGAGTTGAATGCCATTTCAATAAAGTGCCTGGTAAGTTTTTTTTTTTAAACAAGTGAGGCTAAACTCCATATATAAGAGCAAAAAGCCAAGAATAACCAAGTAAGTGTTCAGCAGAACAAGTGTGTGTAGCCACATGCCTGTAATCCCAGCTACTCTGGAGGCTGAGGGATGAGGATCACAGGTTCAAGTCTAGCACTCCCTGGGTTCAATCCCTGGTACCGCAAAAACAAAGCAAAGCAAAACAAAACAAAATCAAGCTGGGAGACTTGTTTCAGTAAATAATATGGCAGGATTATGATAATAGAAGGTGTCTTATTAGACAAAAGAATGGAATCAATAGAAACACGCATATTTACAACAGCAGTGATATGAAAAAGGGGAAATGATGAACTAGGTCATCCAGGATTCTATAATTGGTTATATGTGTGAAAAAAATAGATTACTCTATCATATGTAAGATATATTAAATATTTAAATGTGAAAAAGCAAAATTTAAAAGACACTTAGAAAAAAATTTGAAGGGCTGGGTGTGGTGGCATACACCTGTAATCGTATCATTCAAGAGGCTGAGGCAGGAGGATCTCTGCAAGTTCAAGGCCGGTCTGGGCTACATAGTTCAAGGACAGCCTGAACTACATAGCGAGACCTTGTCTTTAAAAAAAAAAATTGATCAGGCCTTGGATGTAGCTCACTGGTGCTGTGCCTGCCTCGCAAGCACAAGGTCCTGAGTTCAATACCTGGTACCAAAAAAACAAACAACAAGCTAGGGTGTGGTGACACATGTCTATAATCTCAGCACTTGGAAGGCTGAGGGAGGAAGATGGCTGCAAGTTTGAGGCTAGCCTGAACTACACAGCAAGACCCTGTCTCAAAAAACAAAAAAACAACAAAAACCCCACAAGCCATAAAGGCAGAGACTGATAAATTTAAGTAGTACATTGATATGAAAAACTTCTGTACAAAAAAGGCACCATAAGAAATATTAACAGAAGTCACAGGATGGAGTAAAAATGTTGCCAACAGATAACAACCAAGAGAGAATTAGTATTGAGAAGAGCTGGATGTGGGGGTGGATGCCTTTAATCCCAGCAATTGGGAGGCTGAGGCAGGAGGGACATCTGGAATTGTCATGCACTGCTGTTCTAAGTATATGGTACTATGGCAATTGGAAAAACAAGTGGGTAATATCTAGTAAAGTTGAAGGTGCATATAATCCTGGGCCTTGCAAAATTTTGTGGAAAATAGTTGAGTTCCCTTACGAGTAAACGCTGCTAGCTAGGGGAAGGGGCTGAGACAGAGTTGGGTAACTGGCCAGACAGAGAAGAGTTAAAAATAGGACTTTTCCTCAGGCAATATGAGATGCAGACATCCCTACTAAAGGAAGGTGTAGCCTTTCCTTACTAAGATGAGTTTTGAGGAACTTAAATGCAAAATAACCAATTTTTTTCCCTCTACAATCCCAGTTTCTTTTAAACCTTACATGTTGAAGAACTGGGTTAGAAGCCTGAGTTGTAGTTGGTCATTTTATTTTTTATTTATTTTGGTACTGGAAATTGAACTCAGGACCTTGAGCTTACAAGGCAGGCAGGGTGCCACTGAGCTAAATCCCCAGCCCTGTAGATGGTCATTTTAAATACACAGAGCCACCCATGATAGGTGGCCACTAAACAACTGAGCAATTCCTGTGCTCATTTATCCACCATTAGGAAGAAAGGGCCATGCGGCCACCCACTCAGGACCCATCCTGAGCACCAAGCGCTGTTCTCTTTATTTCCATAAGTCTCTACTAACTGCCTCCTTTGGTTCCAGACTTCATTCCTTGACATTACAATTCCACTTCTAGGGCTGGGGAGTTAGCTTAGTGGGCATTGCCTGCCTCGAAAGCGCAAGCAAGGTCCCAAGTTTGATCGCTGGTACCAAAAAAACAAAACAATACAATTCCACTTCTAAGTACATATGCCAGAAAAATCCCCACACATGTACAAGTAAACATGTAAGAATGATTATTGTAACCTTATTTGTATAGCAAAAAAATGGAAACCAACTAAATGTCCACCAACAGGTAAATGTACACCTATCAACATAAATCTCCAAAACAGGGCCGATGAATGAAAAAAGATACAAATATATTCAGCATGATATCATTTTTACAAAGTTTAAAAACATGCAAAACAATCATATATATTGGTTGCAGATATTGTCAGATCCCAGCCCAGGCAGAACAGAAAAACTTGCCAGGCAATGCAGTTACACATCCTGCAAGGCACAGGATAACAGGAAGCCAAGGGCATCGTGTTCTCGGGGGTTTGCTAGTCCTGCAGGTGGCCCAAGGATCTCTTTGAAGAAGAGATCTGGAAGGAGGCAACAGAAATATTCTTACTCTCCAAAGACTTCATTACACTGAATGCTACAAAGCTTAAAGCTTTAAAAAGTGCACCTGATTCCTCTATTCCTTTCTTGGGGAGAAAAGACCAATCCTGATGACAGCTAGGTAGGAGGATCTATAAATGCCTCTGTCATCAACAGCTCTCTTCTGGAGACAGGCTGCTGCTTTCAGATGTGGGCCAGAGCCACAAGTGCACCCCACATCTGTCAGTTAGGCTTCTCCCGAGGACAGCCTCTCATCTACTGCAGAGCTCTGGAGGCCAGCAGCAGGTCGGCTGGTGGGGAGAGTCATTGTGGGCTGGGTGGCGACCTGGGCTGGAGTGTGAGTCTCTCCCCCTGTAGTAAGCAGCCCACCTCACACCTATGCTGCTCTGCCCGTCCTCTCATCCATCCCCACAGCTCAGAACGCAGTCCCCACCCCAGACCACACAACCCAGAACATCCTGGAGTCACTGTTTCAAATCTAATGCCAAAATCTGTCCTGTTCTGCTATGTTGGGCAGTAGGAATTAAAAACCTATACTTGTATGTAACCCACCGAAATAGACATAAACTTCGATTCTCTAAAAAGGCCCCTCTTTGTTTTTTTGGGGTACCGGGGATCAAACTCAGGACCTTTCACTTGTGAGGCAGGTGGCGGAACCACTGAGCTAAATCCCCGGCCCAAAAGGCCCCTTTGGACAAGGAACATACTTTCCAGTTCATGCTTGTTTTCTTCAAGGGTTCTTGAACGGTCTGTGACCCTTGCACCATTGTTGATTTTAGAACAGAATTCCTCCGAAGCATATGCAAGCAAAAAACTAACTCAAGTTGGCCCTTGTCTTAGTCTTTTTTTCGGGCTGCTAGAGCAAAATATCACAGACCAGGCAGCTCATAGAGAAGAAATTTATATCTCTCAGTTCTGGAGGCTGGGAAGCCTGAGACTGAGGTGTTGGCAGCCTCAGTGCCCGATTCCTGGTTGTCTCCCGACTGTGTCCTCGAATGGTAAGAGGCAGGGGATCTGTGTGAGGCCTCTCTCCTGAGGGCGCTGATCCCAATCATGCTCTACCATCAGGACCTCACTCCCTCCCAAACACTAATCCCCTCCTGATACCATCACTCTGGAGTCAGGGTTTCAACATATGGATGGGGGGGGGGGGCGCTAACATTCAGATTACAGCAGCTCTTGCCTTTCATGGACCGGCTCAGCCTGGCAGCGCCATCTGCCTGCCTTAGCACAGGTGACTGAGCACTGTTGGAGCCGGGTGGATGCACTGCCTCTCCCTCCCCTCTGCCAGCTGGCTTCTCCACCCAGTTATTGACATGCTAGGACAGAAGGACATTCACAGTGGCACTGGACAAGCTGAGGAAGAGAAGTATGGCATAAAAATACCAGCCAGGCGTGGTGGTGCAGACTGAGGCAGGAAGATCACTGCAAGTTTGAGGCCAGCCTAAACTACATACTGAGACCCTGTCTCAAAAAAAAAAAAAAAAAAAGACCAGCTGAAAAAGCATTCACTACAGGTCAAAATAGTCCACAAGAGGCAAAGATTTAGAAAGGAAAGCAGAAGGGACAGATGCATATATATTTGGAGGGGATAGGGTACTGAAACTTACATCAAGAGCTTTTTTCATTCTATTAACAAAATCTAAATTGAAGCAGAGTGTAAACTAGACCTAGAGTGCAGCTATTGTTGGGGAAGGTTGGGTTGCTGCTGTGTATCATTTCTCAGAGATTTCCTGAGGCTGCAGAGAAAGGGCTGTTGTTGAGCTGAAGACAGACAGATGCTGGGAACGGCTCCGTGACCCACCCCGTTGTCAGGTTGGTTTCACCACTGAGGGGCCCGCTGTCCCTCTCCCATGGAGACTTGCAGGATTTCAATGCGCTCTTGATTCTCTTGGCTGCCTAAGCAAATGGCCATCACTGTTTCCATTGTGAGCTCTTCCCCTGCAGGAATGGGAACGGAGCCCAGGCTCAGGGAGCACGTGCTTGAGACCCACATTTGTCTGCCTGGGTTCCCTCCTGGAATGATTTTCTCTCACTGAAAGGCAGTGCTGGACAGGCTCAGTTCTAAACACTGAGGCCTGACTCTGGTGGCTCACCTGGGTAATGGGCAAAATGTCCAGAATCAAACGCAGAGCCCAGGTTACTAGATTAAGGCCGAAGTTCTTCCTAGCCTCTCCTTGTCCCCAAGATGATGGAAGCCACACGAATGGCACAGGTCAATGGGCAGTTTGCTGGAGATTTCTCTTCGCATTGTTGATCTGATTAAGGGTTTTCAGCCCGGCCTGGTGCAAGCCTATATAATCCCAGTACTTGGGAGGCTGAGGCAGGAGGATTGCTGCGAGTTTGAGGCCAGCCTGGGCTACATAGTGAGACCCTGTCTCAAAAAAAAAATTTTTTTTTTTTTCATTTGCAATCCTTACAGTTAAAAAAGCTGAACATCCTAGTTGCGGGGACTTCGTTTCGCAGAACAGAGGAGAGGTCAGGAGTCTGAGATTAAGTACTTTTACGCACACAAACAGGAAGTCGGTGGCAGAGCTGGTACTAGCACATGATCATTTCAATATCAACCCTGGTGTATTCTACTATGCCAAATACATTTTAAATTGAGGTATAAGTACATACTAAAAAAGAGCCTAGGTCTTCAGTGTAGAGCGGAAAAACCTTCCATGTGATCAGCCCTGCAATCAAAACCGAATGTTCCCATCCCTAGAGCTCTGTTGCACCTCTTTCCTTAAATCCCTGCTCCTTCCTCCTCTGGACAGGGCAACAACCACTGCTCTGATTTCCATCCTGTTCACTTGTTTGAGGCCCAAGTTTCTTTTTTCTGTCGTAGTACTGAGGCTGAACTAGGTAAGTGCTCTACCACTGAGCTACACCTCAGCCTCTGGGGCCCCAGTTTTAAGAAGTAAAAGTTGAATTCAAGTGACTGCCTGCACCCCTGAAGTATCTCATAGCAGAATTTTCTTCACACTTTGGACCACAGGTACTATGTACTTAAGATTTACTTTGGTGTTTTTGAGACAGAGTCTTGCTATGTAGTTCAGGCTGGCCTTAAACTCACTAGGTATCCCAGGCTGGCCTCTAATTCACAGTGATCCTCCTGCCTCAGCCTCAATCCCCAAGCGCTGGGATTGCAGGCATGCGCCACCATACCCAGCATAAGATTTACTTTGGATCCACCTGGACAGCCTTACAGGAAGTCAGTCGTAGCCTGGTAGACACATTTAGGTTTCAAGGGTTTCTCATGTGTGAAAGGCGAAAGGCAACTATTTCTCAATATGAGGTATAAAAAGAACTCAACTTTCTGGAAAATAAAGATGCTTTCTCCAAAACACCTCCTTGGCTCTTTCTGCATCCACCCATCCCCTTGGGATGAAGGCTTAAGTTTCTGTAGAAAGAGCTGCTGGAGCCCTTGCAAGGGAGCACACACACATTCGATTTCTGCTTGGAAGCTGCTTCCTAGCTCAGTGCCCTGGGGGCCGAAGTGGACTCACCCTGACAGCTTTGGCTCTATCACAGGAAGACAGCGGCACCTGAAAAGGCAGCACTGTCCTGAGCCATTTAAACTGCCAGGAAGGAACTGGGCTTTAGAAAATGGACTCTGGCTAAGGGTTCCTTGGAACATTGTCTTAAAGCCAAAAATGTCAAGGCCCAGGTGGAGGCCGCTTCCCAGCAGCCACGGACAGATGGAATCAGACAGGGCCTGGGTTTCTTCTGACAGAGGCCCTGGCAGCCAAGGCAAGCCATTTCCCCCACAGCGGCTTTGCTTCCCCAGACAGTGAGCTCATGCTTGGCACTGGTGAACTCCATAAAATGAGGCATTAAACCTCATGCTTTGAGGCAGAAAGAAGTACAAAAATACACACACAAAATTCTTTATTCTTTTTCTTTTTTGTTTTTGAGACAGGGTCTTGCTATGTAGTTCAGGCTGGCCTTGAACTCGCTATGTAGCCCAGGCTGGGCTGGAACTCATGGTGATCCTCCTGTCTCAGCCTCCCGAGTGTTTGGTTTACAGTTGTGTTCCACCTCACCTAGCCCCAGAATTCTTTTAATCAAGTTTGAAAAATTCTGAGGGGAAAAATTATACACACAGAGTCATATTAGACCCTACTAATGAACCTAAGACAAGGCAGCAGCCATGCTGACAGTGTGATCTTTCCTGAAGGTCCCAAATTCCAGAAGACATTTCATTAATAAAGAGACAATTCTGTGGAATTATGAGCAGAGATGGTTAAAAAATGTTGTGATTCCCTTTTTCCTATGCAGTATCACTCCTGAGGGGTTTCTGTTATTCCTACAGATTAAATCGTAGAAATATTTTTCCACTAATTAATTTTTTAAAAATTGCCAGCTTGGTTGGTGGTGCATGCCTGTAGTCCCAGCACTCAGGAGGCTGAGGCAATAAGACTGCTGTGAGTTCAAGACCAGCCTGGGCTGGGGATTTAGCTCAGTGGTGCTGCCTGCCTCGCAAGCGCAAGGTCCTGAGTTCGATCCCCAGTACCAAAAAAAAAAAAAAAAAAAAGACCAGCCTGAACTACATGGGGGGACCCTGTCTCAAAAAACAAGATCAAACCAAACCAAAAACTTATCATCTTAGGGGAGTAGCTCAGTGGTAGAGCACCTGGCTCGTGCACGCATGCCCTGGCCACCCTAGTTTTGATCCCTCGCACACACACACACATTTAAGAGGGACATTTGGTAAATGTCCCAGAGTTATTTTTGAGTTTTATTCTATTTATTTGATAAGTGGATCCATGACTCACCTGTTTTTAGGGGATAAAGGACAAGCAAATATGTGGTTAGTATTTGGCTGTGTGCTGGCTTTGGACTGGCTGAGTTTTTGAACTGAGCAAACAGTAAACTTGGTGCATCAGCTGCAACTAGAAAAACCACCTCAAAGTGTCTCTGTTGAGAAAGGTGTTTACTGAACAGAATGAGCAAGGTAGAGGTTGTGTGGGTCAGAGAACTGAGTGATGCATCAAGGCCCTGGGAGCAAATGTGCCCCTGTGCCACATCAGTTTCAGATTTCCCTTTGGAATGGCCTCTGGTGCACGCTGCTGGCCTCGGGCCTTCAGGGGTCCAGCAGGAGGATTGTGAGTTTGAGGCCAGCCTGGACTTCACAGTGAGGTTGTCTCAAAAACCAAAAAATAATCAACCAAACGAAGCAAAAAACCAGTGTGACATGTCCGGTTGAGAGCTGGCTGAAGTACTGCCACGTATCACTCCTCAGTGCAAAAAGGTTCAGAGGACAGAGTCCCCCTCCTTCTCTTTCTAAGGAGTTAGAATGTATTTATTTATTTGGTGGTGGTGGTGGTGCTTGGGATTGAACCCAGGGCCTCATGAATGATAAGTACATGTTTTACCATTGAGCCCCAAATTTATTTATTTATTTTTGTTGTTGCTATTTTTGAGACAAGGTCTCACTGTGTAGTTCAAATTGGCCTTGAACTCGCTATGTAGCCCATGCTGGTCTCGAACTCACTGCCCTAGCTTCCAGAGTGCTTGGATTATAGGTGTGCACCACCATACCTGGCAAAATCTTAAAAATTAATTATAAAGGGCATTCAGTGAAAAATCTCTCTCCTACTCTTGGGCCACAACCATTCACTTTCCCTCTCCACAGGCCCTGTTTGATGGTTGGTTTCTCATGTGGTGATGTAGACTTGTAATCCCAGCACTGAGGAGGCTGAGGCAGGAGGATTGCCATGAGTTTGAAGCCAGCCTGGACTTCACAGTGAGGTTGTCTCAAAAACCAAAAAATAATCAACCAGTTTAAGGCCAGCCTGAAGTACACAGTGATACCCTGTTTGAAAAAAAATTGTTTTTGAAATAGTATGTTGTAATGCTGTTCTGCAACACTGCTTTCTTTGCAACTGCTATATTTAGAAATAAAACTTGGGAGATAAGTTTAACTAAAATAAAACCATATATATAAGTTTTGGCCCAGCAATCCCATTTCTAAGAATCGATCCAAAAGATACAGTGGCAAAAATATAAATTATTTCTGGGTGCAGTGGCACACAGCTGTAATCTAGCCACTAGGAAAGCTGAGGCAGGAGGCTCATAGGTTAGAGACCAGCCTGGATAACCTAGAGATGCTGTCTCAAAATAAGATAAAAAGCCCTAAGGGGATTTAGCTCAGTGGTTCTGGCTGCCTGCGGAAGGTCCCGAGTTCGATCCCGAGTTCGATCCCCGGTACAAAAAAAAGAAAAAGTCCTGAAGATACAGCTCAGTGGTAGAGGGCTTTCCTACGATGTGTGAGGCCCTGGGTCCAATGCCAGTGTCACACACAAGTAGTAAACCACATGATCTAATTAAATGTATGAAATTGGAGAACTGGGCTATACTGCAGAGGTTTGATTTTGAGGCACAGATTAATTCTAAATTTTTTTTTTTTTGGTACTGGGGATTGAACTCGGGTCCTTGCGCTTGTGCAGCAGGCAGCAAAACCACTGAGCTAAATCCCTGGCCCAGTTCTAAATTAAAAAAAAAAATCTTTCTGCCTGAGTAGTGGGATTGTAGGTAGCATAAGGCTGGGTTTTAAGAGCATAAAATAGAAGGTAGCATGCTGGATGTTTAAACATCACTTTTAGCTCTTGAGAAAATAGGTAGAGGTCAAAGGGAGTGGAAGCTGCCCTCAGTGTCTAGCCTTCAGGGTTTTTCTGGTTGCTATTCTGATGTCTGTTTGTTCAAACGTTTAATATTTAGGGTTTTGTTTTAAGTAGGAAAGATCCTTTATTAGGGTTGACACAGAGCATGCTCGAGTCCATGATAAAAACCAGTAACAAGATCTGAAGGGCTGTGGTGCAGGGCCCTGCTGTGGGGACACACAAAGCTGCACAGCTGTCCCCACCTGGCCCCACCCTGCCGCCTGGCAGCAGCAGGACCCCAGATCTAGACACTCAAGGACACACTTTGTCTCAGGGGTGGGGACCTGGGCAGGGGAGGGCAGAGAACGCATATAAAAAGCATTACTGACATCACCCTACAGGGTCTGAGTCCTTCCTCACCAGTGTGACAAGTATTACAGCATAAATAAAAACTCAGAGATTGGGCCGGGGATTTAGCTCAGTGGTTTCGCCGCCTGCTACACAAGCACAAGGACCCGAGTTCGATTCCCTGGTACCAAAAAAAAAACAACTCAGAGAAAATAAATACATGGGCTCCTGCGAGATTGAAAGGGTGTGGACATGGGCGGGGGCATCATGGGCCTGGCTGTCCCTGTGCCTGTCAGTCAGTCTGTACCACCTGAGCTCTCAGCCTCCAGCTCCACCTGCTCTGAGTCCCTCTTCTTGGTGGCGTTCTTTTTGTCCCACTGCTGACATAGGCATTGCAGGATGATGTTTGTCTTTCTGTCACAATGCTCTGTTCTGACAGGTACTCCGGGTGGAAGACAGAGGGGTGTCGGTTCAAAGCTCTGCACAGTCGACATGGGACTGACTAAAACTGCCCTTATCGTAGATGGGCATCCTTTCAGTCTCCACCTTTTGTTCCTGCCACTATTGCCTCAGCCAGCATGCTCTCTCTTCTTCTCTTTTTCTCTTCCTTCCTTCCTTTCTTCCTTTCCTTTTTCTTCTTTTTCCTCCCCTCCCTCTCTCCCTCCCTCCTTCCTTTCCTTTTGGTATAAATTTGACAAACAGAAAATTTAGGAATAAAAAGATATTTCCTTATATTCTCATATAGATCTTTATCTTTAAAAATCTCATAGGGCCGGGATTTAGCTCAGTGGGTCCACTGCCTGCCTCACAAGTGCAAGGTCCTGAGTTCAAACCCCGACACCAAAAAAAAAACAAAACCAAAAACTTATAAAAGAGAGACACACATAATACTCTGCAGATAAAAGTTCCTGCCAGCCCAGGCATCCTAATTGCTGTAATGTGGGATGTGTGGTCAGGGAAAAGAAACTTACATTAAAAAGCAGAATATCAGGGAGCAGAATATTTGGGCTGTAGGTAGAAGTGTTTTTGGCTTCCTTGCCTGCAATCTAAAATGATTTATTTAAAAATATTAAGGATAACTTGTTATGACAAACATACATTACTCCCATAATTAAAAAAATTAAGAACATACAGACCACTTATTGTATTATCCCATTTGCATGTGATGTTCAGAACAGGCAAACCCACAGAGACAGAAAACTGGCTGCTGCAGGACCGGGGGCTGAGAAGAAATAAGGAGGTAATATAATGGGTAGCACATAGCGTTGAACAGTGCCCCCAACTTCCATGTCCCCTGGAACCTCAGGACGTGACCTTGATGGAAGCAAGGTCATTGCAGATGCAGTTGGTGGAGAATGGGATGGATTATGATAGAAGGAGTCTGAGTGAAGGCGAACACACAGGGAAGAAGGCATGCAAAGGGAAGGTGGAGGCTGGAGTGATGCAGCTCCAAGCCACGCAACACCAAGGACTAGGAGGAGCCACAGATGCTAAGGGCGAGGCAAGGAAGAATTCATGCCAAGTGTTTAGAGGGAGCGTAAGCCCCATGACAACTTGATTTTGAGTTTCTCCCTTCCAGAACTGAGAGAGAATATTTTTTTTTTCGAGGCAGGGTCTCATTATGTAGTTCAGGCTGGCCTTAAATTCACTATGTAGCCCAAGTTGGTCCTGAACTTGCAGGCAATCCTCCTGCCTCAGCCTCCTGAATGTTGGGATTACAGGTTTGCGCCATCATGCCTGATTGATTTGTTGTTTTAAACCAGATTATTGTACTTGGTTAAGATAGCCCTAGGAAACTAAGCACAAAGTTTCTTTTTGGGGTGATGAAAATGATATGAAATGGATGGTTATACAACTCTGTGGATAGTTTAAATACTGCTAATGGTATACTTTGAGTGGATGAATTTTATCTCAATAAAGCTGATATTGCTGGCCATGGTGTTGCATGCTTGTAATCCCAGCATTCTGGGAGGCTAGGGCAGGAGGATCACAGGTTCAAGCCTAGCCTAGACAATTTAAGACCCTGTCTCAAGAAAACAAAAAGGAGAGAGAGAGAGAGAGAGTGAGAGAGAGAGAAGAGAGGGACTAGGGATATAGTTCAGTGCAAAGGAAAGGTCCTGGGTTCAGTCCCCAGCACCCTGCCTCAAAAAAAGTTGTTATTAAAAAATGTTTAAAGCCATAAAAGTAGCTCACCTTGAATAACCCCTGACATAGAAGTTTCCAGTTTCAGTCCATTAGTCAAGGTGTGAAAAAGCTGAGAGCTAAATATTTAATGTTAAACAGGATTGGTTGCTAGGTCTGCGGCTGATTTGCTGCGGGGACTTGTAGGTGCTCAAGCAGAACTCAGCTTCAGGAAATCTACTCCAACAGGCTTAGTTGCAACAACAGGAATTTGTGTCACATAATTGAGGTTCAGGTGGGCCCTGGCTTCAGGGATCCAAACAATATCAGCAGAGCTTTGGTTCTCCTGGCTGTTTCCCTCCTGCTGGCTTCATGCTCAGCTGGCTCTATGTGGGAGGAAAGAACAGCCATTGGCAGTTCCAGGATTATGTGGCCTTCAAGTTCTAATCAAGAGATATGTCTTGATAGTTCTGAGATCAGGGCCATCCCCGGCTGGCTCAGTGTCATCCTGAGCCAGGGAGTAAAATTAGCTATGAGCAAGACTGATACCTGAAGACTGCACTTAGAATGGCTCCCCAAGGCAGGAAGGCTGGGAATACAAAATACTGTTTATGTTCATGACACCCGGTGAAGCTGTAGAGCTTGCAGAGATCCCAATGCCATTTGAGCCCAATAAATATCTGCTGAATCAATACAGGAACACATAAACAAGAGCTGCTGCAGTGCTTTTAAAGCATCATGTTCCACACTCTGATTTTGTGTTTTAGAGAAGCAATAAAACATGACTGAAGTCAGATAAGGTCATTAGTGGGATGCCATTTTAGCAGCGAGCTACTTCAAACAAGTATAGATTACTCTGTGTCCTGGAGGGATACAGTGCTCTGGAAGGGACTATTTCTTTTCTTTTTCCAGATTCAGCCACCAGAAAAGCCAAGGGTTGTCCAGTGTGAAGGAAGAGGCAGTACAAAATGAAAGGTCCTGCTACCTACTAGCAAGCTTTCTAAAAACTTTTCCTTCTCACTCAAACTGGTGATAGTCTGGCGGGTTTCTGATCCAGGATCCAAATGCCTGCTTCCGGAGTGTACTCCAGGCCTCCTGGTAAGTAGAGGCAGCCTTTTTATACTCCAGGTAAGTGTGTAGCTTCTGCACCCTAAAGAAAACACAAAGTTTCTCACTGAACTGCTCATGTTTGGGGCCCACAAGACACCCAAGCAAGTAACTGGACAGGTCACAACGAAAGAGCAGGAAGCAAAGGATTTCAATGTGCTTTCCTGGAGCAACTCTGTCTCCTTTGTGGGGAGTTGACAGGAATGCAACATGGGTTAAACTGGTAAGAATGAATAGATGCTAGTTTTGTAAGGTCCTGGTAGAACCAGATAAAACAAGAATAACTACATTTTTGGTTTAAAGTTTTCTAGTAGTCTATAATTTCCACTAGAGCATCTAGAGATTAGAAATTTTCATTGTATTTTCCTAACGGACCTTACCACCATATCTGTATTTTCCTCCTCTATACTGCCAGCCAACACCCTTCCCAAATCCTTAGCCATCTGACTACCCTAGGACCAGGGCGGCTGACATGCTGAGGAATATTTATAATACACCCAGTGAAAAGATCACCTTCTGAAAAGATTCTGTCCATACTGAGATGGAGTCCTATAATTCCAGTTTCAGCAAGAATTCTGCTAAGTCATTTTAGCAAACAAAACAAAACAACCAACTCCCAACTTTGGTATTTGATCATTGTCAATACTGGATCAAATTCTGCTCCCTCACCCTTGATATCTCATCACCCTGGCCTGCCTTCAGCAAGACTCTTAACAGTCCAGCCTTGTTCTTCTTAGTGACTTTCTTTTCTTTTTTTTTTGGTACTGGGGATCGAACTCAGGTCCTTGCGCTTGTGGGGCAGGCGGTGGTGCCACTGAGCTAAATCCCTGTCCCCCTTCTTAGTGATTTTCCACTTACTGTACTAACCCCAGTCCTGCTCCTCGGCTCTCTGGAAGCCTCCTCTTGACCTTGTGGTTGGAGCTGAGCTTGTGAAGATCTACCTTTCCTCTATGATTTGGCTAAGTCTCATGGTCCCTTGTTCTCCTATAACAAGGCAGGACACAGATTCTCTCAAGGTTCCCATTGTCTGCGAGCAGGGCCATGGAGACAAGGCAGCATGTGCCCAGTAATGAGTGCCCACGGCTCACTGAGCCACCACTCTTGCCAAGGCTTCCTGCCACTCACACACCAGAACCCAAACAAAAGTCTTCCTAATATGAAAAAACGTGGGTCAACAGCATCACCTGAGGGAGTATGGCCACTTGTCCTCTGCAATGCTGCTTAGCAGCTTCTGGAATGATCTGAAGAGCGCCACTTTGCTGATTCGGGACCTGGTGAGAAAAAGGCCAAGATGACTGATGAAGTGTTTACCATGTTCCAGACCGTATCAAAGACACCAGGCTCCACATTGTGTTTGTGTCTGAATGTGCCTGAACCCCTGTCCATCTGCACTTGACAAGGGAAAAGATCTAGACCTGGAGATGTCTGGTCAGGTTAAGGTATAAAAAATGAATCTTGCCAGGTATGGTAGTGCACACCTGTAATCCCAGCACTCAGGAGCCTGAGGTAGGAGGACTACTGGGAATTTGAGGCCAGCCTGAGAGACACTGAGTTCAAGGCAAGTCTAAGGTACATAGAGAGAACCTGTCTCAAAAAAACCCTCAAAACCAACCAACCAAACAAACAAAAAAATAAAAAAAATTAAAAACCAACCAAACAAAAAGTCTTAAGTAATGTCATTAGCAGTAGAATCATTAAAGTGACAGGCTCAAATGGGGTACAGCAGTATAATTACTAAACTTTGCTCCAGGCTATCTGTAAGACACATCTTGGCTACCTTCTTTAATTAGGGAGTGTTGTGGATTGAACCTAGGGCCTCAGGCATGCTAAGCACTTGCTGTACCCTTGGGCTACATTCCCAGCCTACAGAGAATTTTTTGTTTCTGAGACAGGGTCTCAGCTATGCTGCTCAGTAGTTTCCTCCTTTCAAAGGAGCTGGCCCCTGTGGGTGAAATGGTTTACAAGAAATGGGAAGCTCTGGTTCAGAAACCTGAGCGTGTCCCCTGTGTGACCTGTAGTTCTCAGGTCCATCTGGACAGGATCCCCTGAAGCGAGTCTCCAGTTCCCTTGTTCCTAGGCAACAAACATCAGGGGTTCCAACACTTAAGGGTCCTCTTAGTTTCTGCCTCTTGAAGCCAGATGTGCCTGGGCTGTCTGTGCTACCTTCCTTGCCCTCATATATACAATGGATGAACTGCATCTAGAAATGGGAACCACTGTGCATCCCAACAATATGCGGTCTCTTCTTCACACACTATGCCCTACATCAGGCTGGCCAGTCACACCCTCAGCTTGGACACAGAGGCCATGAGTGGTATATGTGAGAGTCTGCCAGAGCTCCTGGCTGACAGCAGCCGACCTCAGGAATCACTGCTCACAGGAGACCCTGAGCACTCACTCTCACTGAGGGTCTCCTTCAGCCTTAACTGCTGAGTGGCTGCCCGCACTCAGGGACAAAAAGCTGCTTCAACATGAAGACAAAACAAAAACTAAGGGAGCTCCCCTTAATGGATTAAAGGAGAAAACTAACAGGAGGAACACTCATGGAGAAAAAGGATTTTCACATCCCTTTAGTGAACCAGGCCTAGTAAAGATATTATTAAATTCATAAGGGGTATTTATTAAGATCCCACAGAAAATGTATGTCTTTAAAATCAGGACTACGACAAGGATACTATCTATCACACCAAAAAGTCTTTTTTTTTTTTTTTTTTTGGTTTTTTGAGGCAGGGTCTCCCTTTGTAGTTCAGGCTGGCCCTGAACTCTTTGCAGGCCTCAAACTTGCAGTGATCCTCCTGCCTCAGCCTCCAGAGTGTTGCGATTACAGGAGTGAGCCACTACACCCCCCTCCGCTGTTGTTGTTCTGAGCAAAGCAGCAAAAGAAAGCCACAGTCAGCTGGGCAGGGCCATTACGAGGAAGGTGAGGCTGTCATTGACAACCCAAACACAGCTAAGCAAGAAACCCATGGTCCTGTCCCTCATGACCTGCTCTGCTCACACATCCTGATCTGGGCTGAGACATGGTCTCCAAAAAAAATGCAAAAGGTAGCTAGAAATGAGGAAGGCCCTTGGGGAAAAACTGGTCCAAAAATATCTACCCCAGTAATTTGCAATTCAAAAGCCTAGGCTTCCAGGAGACGGGCAGGGGCTGCTGTCTAGGCTGTTTGAACCCTGGCACTTAGAGGCTATGAAGAAGAAAATCTTTTTAATTTGTTGTTTATTTGTTTTTGAGACAGTGTCTAACTATGTAGTTCAGGCTGGCCTTGAACTCACAGTGAGCATCCTGCCTCAGCCAACTGAGTGCTGGGATTATGGGCATGCACCACCACACCCCGACAGAAAAATCTCTTTTTTAAAAAAAGGAATGTAAGGGCCAGGGATTTAGCTCAGTGGTTTCCTGCCTGCTGTGCAAGCAAGGACCTGAGTTTGATCCAATACCAAAAAAAAAAGTAAAAAAAGGAATGTAAATTAGGTTTTAAGATTGGTTTCTTGTTGTTTGTTTGTTTTTTGAGCCAGGGTCTCACTTTGTAGTTCAGGCTGCCCCTGAACTCACTATGTAGCCCAGGCTGGCCTCAAACTCATGGCAATTCTCATGCCTCAGCCTCCTGAGTGCTGGAATTACAGCCATGCGCCACCACGTCCTGCACTGCAATGGTTAGTTATTTTGAGATATGCAAATAAGCACGTAAAAAAAAAATGAATCCATCTGTGAGCTTTAAGTACAATATTACTTTTTATAAAGGCATTAACAAAGAAATGGAAAAAGGACCACTGTGACTGGCCAAGCCTTAGAAAGAGATAGGCCATGAAAGAGACAGGCAGTTGAACATCCAGGGATGGAATCTGAGTCTCAAGCTCAACATCTCATAAGCCCTCTACTTCAGCAAAAGCCAACCTGAAGATGCAAAGTTAGTCCAGTTTCCAGCTGCACTTTTTGCTAGTCACTGTCAAGGGCCAGGGATTTAGCTCAGTGGTTCCGCTGCCAGCCCTGCAAGCACAAGGTCCAGAGTTTCATCCCCAGTACAAAAAAAAAAAAAGAAAAAAAAATATCCCCAACAGAAACAAACTTTCCAAAAACTCACATTAGGACAAATGGATATACACATGCAAAAGTAATACTGTGGCTCCTATCTCACCCCAAACAGAAAATTAACTCAAAATGGATCCAAGTCCTAAACATAAGTGCTAAAACTATAAAACTAAGGGCTGGGGATTTAGCTCAGTGGTTCCACCGCCTGCCTCGCAAGCACAAGGATCCAAGTTCGATCCCCGGTACCAAAAAAAACAAAACAAAACTATAAAACTATTAGAAGAAAACATTGAGTAAATCTTTGTGACCTTAGATTAGTCAATAGTTTAAATATGACACCAAAACCCGGAAAGAGGGGGGTTGTAAGAGGGGGGAGGGGACATAAAAAGAATTGAGAAGTTATGCACATGTACCAGCTCCCCTTGATGAATGTAAGCATTATGTACTGCAAACACGGACTAATAAAAAATACAACACCAAAGCTGGGCATAGTGGTGCACACCTGTAATCCTAGCACCCAGGAGGCTGAGGCAGGAGGATCACTGAGAGTTTGAGGCCAACCTGAACTACATAGTGAGACCCTGTCTCAAAAAACCAAAAACCAACCAACCAACCAAATAAACAAACAAAAATATGACACCAAAACCACAATCAACCAAAGAAAAAGTACAGAATTTTGACTTCATCAAAGTTTACAGGCCCGGGGATTTAGCTCAGTGGTTCCGGCACCTGCCTTGCAAAGGCAAGGTCCCAAGTTTGATCCCCAGTACCAAAAAACCCCCAAAAATCAAACAAACAAAAATTTACAATTTTTGTGCTTTAAGAACACTATCAAAAAAAAGGCAAACAGAACTAACTAGAGAAAATTGTTTGGATGCCGGGTGTGGTGGCGCACGCCTGTAATCCCAGCACTCAGGAGGTTAAGGCAGGAGAATCACTGCCAGCCTGGGCTACATAGTGAATTCAAGCCCACTCTAAACTGCATAGTGAGACCCTGTCTCGAAAAACCAAAACCAAAAAGCTGTTTGGAAATCAGATCTGATAAAGGACCAGTATCTAGAGTATAAAACAGAGACTTACACCTCAACATTAAAAATGAGCAAGAACTTGGGCTGGGAATTTAGCTCAGTACCCAAAAAAAAGCAAGAACTGAGAATAGCTACTTCTGCAAAGAAGATATACAAATAGTTAATAAGTACATTAAAAAGATGCTCAACACCATTAGTCACTAGAGAAATGCAATTCAAAACCACAATGATATACCACTTCATACTCAGTAGAATGGCCACAATAAAAAGACAGAGAAGAGCCAGGGTAGTGGTGAATGGCTATAATCCCACCAATCAGAAGGCTGAGGCAGGAGGACTGAGAGTTTGAGGCCAGCCTGGGCTACATCGTGAGACCCTGTCTGGGGAAAAAACCAAAAAGCATACAACAACAAATGTTAAGAAAGAGTGCAGGGTAAATGGAAATTTCCTATTCTCCAAGAAAGTCCAAGTAGTAACTGCTAGTCAGTATGGTTTTCAGAAAATTTCTGGGGCAATGAAAATGTTCTGGAATTAGACAATAAAGGTATAAATTCATGGCCACCATCACCTCTAGCCCCAGTACCCTGTACCTGGCCTGCAGGTTTCCGATTCCTTTCTTCGTTGTTCCCTGTGGAAAACCATTGGCAGTAACATCCAATGGCTCCTCAGGAACTGCACTCCAGCTGATTGCTATGAAGAGATAAATTCTGGAGTTAAAACTTCCATTTCCTTCTCATGCCAGAGTACTTTCATAAAAAACATTTCTTTTACTCTATAGGCCCATGAGAGCTGGATACAATGTCAGAGAAGGTCTCTACTTTATGCTCGGCCTCCAGGACAGAACAGTATAAAGTGGTTCATGATTGTCATCATCACTATAATTGCTTATAATTTCATTGAACATTTATTATAAGCTAGACACAGATTAAATGCTTTAAATAGAATTTCTCACTCAAGTCTCACAATAACCATGATAAATGACATTTTTCTAATCTGAAGAGAAAGAAATGAGGCCAGGAGAGGGTGATCTGCTCAGGGTCACACAGAGCATAATCTTAACCCAGTGCAAGTTATCTTCAAAGCCCGTTCAATTGACCATGGGAGTGGTAAGCTTCCTTCCTAGGCTGGGAAGATGCAGACCCTGCCAGGATACTCTGCCAGGGAATAAGTTACTTCAGAGCAAGTCCAACCTGGATCCCTTACCTGCTCCACAAGGAACAAGTCGACCCAAACTATCAGGTCTTTTTGCCTGCACTGCGCAGCGGCTCTTTTCAAACAGTAAATGTGACTGCTGTATTTTCAGTTCTTGAACTCCAAAGCCTTTGGGTAAAGCTGAGACATTCTGACACCTAAATATGAGGGAAAGTGCATTCAGTTTATGTACACTTCTAGAAAAAAATCGTATCTAGGATTGTGGGCTACATCATGCCTAAGCCGGGGTGGAGGGAGAGTCCTTAGGAAGTACATAAATCTACTTGTTTGGTTATTAGGTGGGGACAGGAAAGTGTGTCACAACAGAATCTAGATGGTAAGAGCATATGGCTGTTGAAGATTCCTCTCCATCACTCTAAAGGAATGACTAATCAGTGATGTCAGTGGTATCAAACTTCACTCCTTTATTTTTTTCCTTTTTGGACAGAGCTGGGATTGCATGTGCAAGGCAATCAGTCTACTACTGAGCCACATTCCCAGGCCCTAAAATAAATTCTGATACAGGGTTCGGAAAACTTGCAAAAAATTTTTTGTTACTGGCCATTTTAATCCAGGGCCTTCACACTAAGCTATATCCCTAGCCTTTTATAAATCTTTTTGTTGAGACAGGGTCCTTGAACTCACTATGTAGCCCAGGCTGGCCTTGAATTTGTGAGTCTCCTGCCTCAGCCTCCCCAGTGCTGGGATTACAGAAATGTTTTTATTTTGAGACAGAGTTGCTAAATTTCCCAGACTGGGCTCAAATCTTCAATCCTCCTGCCTCAGTTTTGTTTTTTTAAGACAGTGTCTTGCTGGCCTTGAACTCATTATGTAGCCCAGGTTGGCCTTCAACTCTTTTTTTTTGGCCTTCAACTCTTAGGGATCATCTTGCCTCAGCCTCCCAGAGTGGTGGGATTACAGATGGCCACCACACCTGGCTTTGTTTTTGTTTTTGTTTTTTTTGAAACAGGGTCTCACTATGTAGTCCAGGTTGGTCTTGAATTTGCCATGTACAAAGCCAGCTTCCAATTTGTAATCCTCCTGCTTCGGCATCCTGAGTGCTGGAATTACAGGCATGTACCACCACACCCAGCTAGGCACTTGAAAACTTTAAGCAGAAACATTAATGTTTGGTACCTACTTTCTAGGAAATCCTTTAACACATCAGAAACTAAAAATATCCCATAATATAAAAGCTTCACTTTTTCTCTTTTATACAAACTAGATGCCAACGTGATGCTGGTAACAAACTGCACAGACTGCAACTTCAAGTCCCAGAGCCTTCATGCCAAGTAGTGGTCACCCTCCACCCACTTCTCTAGCCCCTGGTCACCACGCATCTACGTGTCCATGGATTTGCCTCTTCAGGATGTCTCACAAACAGGACATCATACAATATGTGGCTCATTTCACTGCTATGAACCCTGGTGTGTAAAGGTCTGTGTGGATGCATGTTTTCCTTTCTCCTGCATGTGTACTGAGGAGTGGAACTGCTGGGTCATACACGGGGTCTCCTTTTTGGAGCTGGCTTCAGAGGCTGGATGTCTGACATAGCTCAGGTTGCCTCCTCCTCACCTACTATAGCACTGATCAGGTTTGGCCACTACTAGGGAGACTACACCTGAGTGGTCCTAAGTGTGGTCAGCCTTTGTCTTTTATCGTTTTTAAAAAATTAAAACTAGATTAAAGGTCACTGTGTATCATAATGGCAATATAAGTACACTGTAGAAAAATGAGAAATACAGTAATAACAAGAAAAAAAACTACCCACAATACCACAACCCAGAGAGCATCATTATTAATACCTCAGTGTACATCCTGGCAGTTTTTACATACACATATGCTTTAGGACCAACATGGAGCCCTACTAGACAGCTCTTTAAACATTATGAACATCTTTCTGCATTAAATATTCATCAACATTATTTTAGACAAAAGAAATCACTTAACTCCCCACTGCTAAATATTTCAGGCTTCCTTTAAAAGAAAACTACCAGGGGTGGGGATTTAGCTCAGTGGTTCTGCTGCCTGCCTTGCAAGCACAAGGTCCCAAGTTCGATCCCCGGTACCAAAAAAACTCACAAAAAACAAAATACAAAAAAAACTACCATACAGAAAACTAAAATGGTTACTTTCTGAATTATTTCTTTAAGACCGGTACCAAAGAACCCCACACAAAAAAATTTTAAAAAACTACCATACACAAAACTAAAATGGTTACTTTCTCAATTATTTCTTTAAGACAGACCCCTATAGGTGTAACTGCTGGATCACAAGCATGCAGACTTTTCTGGCTCCGTGGCACACTCAGATGCCTCCCTCCCTGCCCTCTCACCTCCCAATCAGCGCTCTGTGCATGGCTTCCTGGCTGTACGGGCACTTTCCGATGACCACAGCAGATAGGTAGATGGGTTCTTCCAGGAAATGCATCAACAGTGAGCCCTGGCATCCGAGAACATTCCATCGGGCCACCTTGTCACTGCAGGACATGGAGCAAGTCCTGTCTCCCCGGCCTGGCTTCACTCGGAGCAGCCCTACCTGGTGATATTCGGCACCCGGCTTCCTAGGGTCTCCAGCTTCTCCGGGCACGCACTTGGCTCCGGTTCTATAAACGTCCACCACTTTCACACCACAGGAGGCTATTCCAGGGACAGAAGCCAGTTCTTCTAAAGGGATGTTAGGAATGCTGACATCTGGTGCAACTGGGTCACTGCCTTGCTTGTCACAATGAGCTGCATCGTTGGCGACCAACCTGGCAGGAGTTCCAAGCCTCATCTTTTTGGTTATAGGACTGTCAGGGTCTTCACAAGTTCTTTTATTTTCAGAAGCCTCCAGGTTACCACTGGCTTCTACAGATGAGGTTTTGGCCCAATCTCTGCTGACAGGACAGCAAGGCTGCTCTTCAAACCCAAGCATTGGAATGATGGAGGCGTCCCCACCTGCAGGACAAGGACGCCTTTGAACCAGCGGTTCTCAAAATGAGTCCCCTGGACCAACTGTATAAACATACCTAGGAACTTGCTAGAAATGCTGCAAATTATTTGGACTCACAGTAGAGCCAACAAACTCTGAAGGTGGGCCTGGAAGTCTGTTTTATTTTTTTATTTTTTTGGTACTGGGGATCGAACTCAGGTCCTTGTGTGGAAGTCTGTTTTAATAAACTCTCCAGGTGATTCTGATGTAAGCTCAGGTTGAAGAATCACTGTCTCAGAACCAGTAGTCAAAATGGCCACACTTCCAAAGCTGATATACAGATTTAACTTAATCTCAATCAAAATACCAACATTCCTCACAGAACTAGAGAAAACAATCCAAAATTCATATGGAACCAAAAGAGACAAAGAATAGCAAAAGCAATCCTGGGCGACAAGAGTAAAGCAGGAGGCACCACAATCCCAGATTTGAAGTTACACTGCAAAGCTACAGTGACAAAGACAGCATGGTACTGGCACAGAAACAGACTTGTGGATCAGTGGAAGAGAGGATGCAGGCAACCTCAGGCTAAGGGGCCAAAAACACACACTGGAGGAAAGACAGCTGCTTTGATAAATGGTATTGGGAAAACTTGCTATGTACATGTAGAAGATTGAATCTAGCATATATTTTACCATGTACTAAACTAAAACAAAATGGATCACAGATCTAAATGTTAAAACAGAAACAATCTCATAGAAGATAGATAAAACTCTTAAAGACACAGGCATAGGCAAGAACCTTCTAAACAGAATCTCAATGGCACAAGAAATAATACCAAGAATTAAAAATGGGATCATATCAAATTAAAAAGGTTCTGCACAGCAATGGAAAAAACCAACAGAGTGAGGAGACAATCTACAGACTGGGAAAAGAATTTTGGCAGTTAGTCCTTAGACAGAGGACTAATATCTAGAATAAAGAACTTAAAATATTAGATCCCCCCAAATAAAAGAACCAATCAAAGCCAGGCATGGTGGTGAACACCTGCAATCCCAAAACTTTGGAGGCTGACACAGTAGGATCACCATGAGTTCGAGGCTAGACAAGGCTACATTGTGAGTTCAAGGCCAATCTGAACTACATTGCAAGATCTTGTCTCAAAAAGTCAAAAAAATAGGGCTGGGGTTTAGCTCAGTGGTTCCACTGCCTGCCTTGCAAGTGCAAGGACCCGAGTTCGATCCCTAGTACCAAAAAAAAAAAAAAAAAAAATACTGGGAATAAAACTTCATGGGAAGGCCCTGGTCTCAATCCTCAGTACTACCAAAAAAGAAAAAGAATCAAGGGCTCTCACTTAAGACTTTCTCTCTCTCTCTTTTTTTTTTTTGGTACTAGGGATCAAACTCTGGTCCTTGCGCTTGCTGAAGACTTTCTCTTATACTCAGTGAGTTGAAATTTCTAAAGAAGAGAGGTGTGGGAAATAAAATTTATATACATTATATATAAATATAGATATTTTTTGGTTTTTTTGAGATAGGGTCTCACTAGCCTGGAACTTGCTATGTAGCCCAGGTTGGGCTCAAACTCATGGTGATCCTCTTGTCTCAGCCTCCTCAGTGCTAGGATTGCAGGTGTGCGCCACCATGTCTGGCTAGAAAACAATATTTAAACAAAGATCTCAGGTAATCCTTATTACAGTGAATTTTTGGAAACACTGGTTTAGCCCGGGGAGTGTCAACATCTACACTGAGGGATAACATCTGGGAAAAGAATAATATTTGCTGTGGGGCTGTTCTGTACATTGGAGGGTATTTAGCAGCACCACTGCTGCCCAATGGACACCACCAGTCCCCAAGCCTGACAACCAAAGGTGTCTCCCCATGTTGCCAAATGTCCCCTGGGAAGCAAAACTGTTCTGAGTTGTGAACCACTGGTTTAGAATGAGGTTTCCCAGCCCATAGTGGACTGCTATCCTATTAAATACCCGGAAAACAAAGCAAGTGGTACATTTGTGGTTACATAAATTTGGCACACAGTGCTAAAAATGTCCCCATCTTGGAGATTTCATGGCGCATATCCCCACAGTAAAAAGATTCTACAGTGAGTTACACAATCTGGCCGGAACCAGTTAATCAAAACTTCCAGTGTCCCCCAAGTTGGCTTAGAGACTTCTTATCTACTGTGTGCTCACAGGGAACTGAAGCAAACCAGAGCTCAAGGGAAAGCACAGCTCTCCCTTGAGGAGGGAGCTATTTCCTCAAACACTAACCTAATGTGTGCTGGTTTTTAGAAGTGTGTAAATAATACATCTGTACTCTTTATAACCTACGGATGGGAAAGGCAAAAGATGCAGGAGTGGGAGTGTTGCCAGGGAGGCTGGCTGGCTGGCTTTTAGAGACCTCACAAGGTGACAGTGACTTTGGAGAATTCTCTGGGGTTTACCTCCCACTCTGCAGGCTCAGAGATTTGATCCTGACAGAATGCCTGCACTTAGGAGGCTGACTCATGCTAATAAAACTCATGAGAGAGAGCTAACCAAGGCACCAGAGGATAACTAGTAACAAGAGGTAAATGCCAAGGGAGCCGAGAGTCACATTATGCAGGTAGTGTGCTTTCTTTTTGTGGAGAAACCATCGGGGGACATCACATTTTAAAATATTATTCAAGAAACTGAGGAAGTTAGATCAGTGGTTCTGGATTTTTATTTCACATATCAACAAAATTTCCAGTTTTTAACTTATTAACTGCATCAAGTAAGATCTTTAAAAATCCCAATTACCACCATTATAAAAAAAAAGAAAAGAAAGTAATTATTTTTTTCAGTACTGGGGATTGAATCTGGGGCCTTCACAGTGAGCTACATCTCCAGCCTCTTTTTATATTAAGACAGGGTTTCCGATAAATTGCCCAGGCTGGGCACGAACTTACAATCTTCCTGCCTCAGCCTTACAGAGTGCTAGGATTACAGGTGTGTACCACCATGCCTAGCTTTCTTGTAATCTTTAAATTGAAAGAAATCTTTTTTTTTTTTTTTCTTTTGAGACAGGGTCTCACTATGTAGCCCAGGCTGGCCTCAAACTCACAGGGATCTTCCTGCTTCAGCATCTCTAATGCTAGGATTACAGATGTGCACACCACGCCTGGCAGAACTAGCTTCTGAAAAACTCAACTACATAGTCTTCATTTTTGTTTTGCTGTAGACTCTCATAAAGATTGGTATATCCATAGGCCATGTGTTTATGTAGTTTGATAGTCTGTGAGCCTGGGAACACCCAAGCCCTAGCTGCTCAAAGAGAGGTCCACTGACTAGTACCACTGGCATTCCCTGGGAGTTGGTAGAAATGCAGAACCTTGGGCCCCACTCCAAACCTAATGAACCTGAATCTGCATTTTAACGAGAACTGTGGGTGTCTTGTGTGCATATTACAGCTTTATTTTGTTTTGAGACAGGGTCTTGCTATGTAGTTCAGGCTGCTCTTGAATTCACTATGTAGCCCAGCTGGCCTTAAACTTGCAGCCATCCTTCTGCTACAGCCTCCTGAGTGCTGGGATTACAGGCATGTGCCACCATGCCTGGCAATATTACAGCTTTAGAAGTACTGACTAGGAAACATCCTTTGGTCCTTGGACCAGGATACCCAGCCAGTACATGAGTAGAGCACAGATGACCCCAGCCTACTTGTTTGTCATTTTTCTGGACCAGGATACCCAGCCAGTACATGAGTAGAGCACAGATGACCCCAGCCTACTTGTTTGTCATTTTTCTGGCCTTTGATCTTCCCCCCTCCCATTTTGTGGTGATGGGGATAGAACCCAGGGCCTCACAAATGCTAAGCAAGTGCTCTGTCACTGAGCTGTATCTCCAGCCTGGCCTTTGACTCTTAACTAATTCATTTTCCAACATTATATTCCCTATAACAATATTTTCAATCTGAGTTATGTTCAAATCTTGGTGGCTATTCTTTCTTTATAATGATTACTTATCTCTTCTCTACTTATGTGTTAGTTTTTAATATTTACTAGAGGACAATCACAACCTTATGTCAAAATTTTTAGAGCGAGAAAATTTACTGCCAACCCTCAGTTGTTGCCTACAAAAGATTGGAATTACTTTCCATTTTTTTTTTTTTTTTTTTTTTGGTGCCGGGGATCAAACTTGGGTCCTTGCGCTTGCGAGGCAGGCTGTGGAACCACTGAGCTAAATCCCTGGCCTTACTGTCAGTTTTTGAAAAAGAAAAACAGGACAGAAATGAGTCCGTCTGAGTTAGGTCTGGTCTTCTTACCTTATGAAACCACAGCTCTTGAATGTCCCCTACTAACTCATCAAAATATACTCTAATTAACCACGATTCTCTACATTCCCTAAAAGACTATTTCAGGGTAAACAATGTAATAAGTCTTATTCACTGCTAAATATTCAGTATGTGTCTGACCTGTAGAAAATATTTTTTCAAAGAATGAATGAACTGAGTTTTAGGAAAAGTTACTATAGTAGGACTTTGGACTTCTAAGTCCCATTGTTAGCATCACACCTTCTAGGATTTAAGTCTTAAGCTTCCCAATCTGATTTTGAGAACTAATGGTATGAGTGAGACTCCACACCACCCTACTTCTACCTTGCCTTCCCCATAGTAGAGAAGTGATTAGGGATGTAAAAAGGCATTGTCACCAGCTGTAACTATACTTCAATACAAATGCTTTTTTAAAAAACAAATTTCTCTATGGATAAAATAAACATAAAGGGTAGGTGTGGTAGCAC
Source organism: Heterocephalus glaber (assembly GCF_053883595.1). Classification (NCBI taxonomy): domain Eukaryota; kingdom Metazoa; phylum Chordata; class Mammalia; order Rodentia; family Bathyergidae; genus Heterocephalus; species Heterocephalus glaber. Next base: position 11,255,499 of record NW_028258137.1, on the reverse strand, counting down.
AGGCCTGTAATCCCCGCAATTGGGTGTCTTATGCAGGAGGATCACCATGAGTTTGAGACCGGCCTAGGCTGCATAGTGAATTCAAAGCCAATCTGAACTACAAAGACTCTGTCTCAAAAAAACAACCAACCAAACTAACAAACATAAAAAAGTAGGCAATATAACATTAACCCAAAGGCTTGAATATACTTACAGGGTGTGTGGCTGGAGAAAAACACAAAAGAGAGGTCTGGTCGGAGTTTCCACTGTCCTCTTTGAGTTCCTGGGACAAAGATACTATCCTCTTTCAGATTGGCTGCCAATTGGAGCTGATGGAAAAGGTACCTATGAGTCATAAGACATTATAGAGTAAACAACCAATTTCTATAGCACACAGAAAGACTATGGTACGGTGATTGCTAAAAGAGAGTTTCTATTGACCAAGGAGACTGGTAGTGATGTGGAATTAGAATAATTAGTCCAGTGTCTGCACCACAGCATCAGCAGCACCTGGGAATTTGTCAGAAAGGTAATTTCTCAGACTCCACCCTGGATCTGCTGAATCTCTTGGGTACGTCTAGAAATCTAGATTGTAATGAGCACCACTAGTCTAGACCCCAGTAGTTCACAGTGATATTATAATCTCTGTTCAGCGCTTATCACAAATGCAAATATTGTGACTTTGCCCCAGACCCACTGAATCAAGACTCTCTGGAGTTGTGGTTTTACCTTTGGAAACTCCTTCTGGCTATGACTTCGGCATGGCTATCATTGAGGACATCTCCTGTGGCAAAGAAATGATACTAAGTGAAGAAATATGGAACATGGAGAGACCCTGATTCCTAGAAACAGCATACGGCAGCACCCTAGTGCTCAGTATGGCCGTGTGGCTGTGTAGCCACTCTCAGAGAGCTTTGGCAGAAAATACCAAAATCATTAACAGCAATGCATTAATAGCAGGGTTTCTCAACCTAGCATTGCAAACATTCTGTACCAGAAAATTCTTTGTTGTGGGAGTCTAGCCTGTGCAATGTAGGACGTTTAGTATCACTCCTATCATTACCTGTGAGATGTGAGGAGCACCCTTCCCCTGGATGTGTTAATCAAAAATATTTCTACACATTGCCAAATATCTCCCAGCTGAGAACCAGATTTATAGAAAAATCTTTATCTAGAGACCTTTTGTACCCTGGCATCATACTTGTGCTCATGGTGAGACATGTCCATCTAATTCAATCCAGTGGTCCTGGAACAGTTCTATCTTACAGAGGCGGCAAGACTAGGTGAATACAGCAAGCAAACTCAAAGAGGAATCTGCTAAGTGGAAGAGGAAGGTAAGGACCCCAGACCTCTAAGGGGCTTCCATATTCTTACTGGTACCAAAAGCTCCATTTAATTCAAAATAACTTTCAGGGTGTCAGAAACCACTTGAGCTGCATCCTCTACCTTCTCCAAAGCCCTAAAGCCTTGTAGACACGACATGGAATAGCTAAACGCAGGGAACCTGTGGTCTGAGCATGAAAACTAGCTGGCTTTGGGTTCACTCAGCATGTGGCTTTTGCTTCAGTGGTGGATATCCATTCTTTTTTTGGGATATCCATTTTTTAAATAAGCAAGCACTGGTTTCCAATGGGAGTAACAGTCAGCAGGAAAGGAAAGGTCTGTCACATCCAACTGTTGTGGCCCCTTTTCCCTGACAAGGACACTGGTTTCCAAGGCTCCCATGCAATTCTTTGCTTAGATTCTCACCCACGCTTACCGCTCTTCCTCATTTTGGACTGGCCTATGCATTTCGTTCCTGTTCCCATTGAGACAACTTCCTTTGTCACTGGGAGGAAAAAACAAATCATTAAGTGAGCTTTCACAGGCTGAATGTTCCCCAGTGCCCAGGTTTAATATGTCTGCCGGCTTGTCCATAGGATTCCCACAGCTTGACTCAAACAGGACTGCAGTCCCAGCAGGGTGGTCTCCCACCACAGGAAGTACTGCGCCACCTGGTGGACATACGGAAAACAAAAACACTTACATCTAACCCAGCCCACAACTGTCACCAAATAGCCCTGTATAATAATGACATGGAGAGAAAAGGTCTCACCTTGCACTGGTTTATCAGGTGTGTCACAGCCCTGGTCAGGTGGAGATTGGATCTTCACTACGGCTGCCAATAAAGTCCATTCTCGATTTGGCTCAGGCTTCCCTTGTTTGGGCAGCCTGATCCTATAGTGCTCATAGCACAGTTGAGCAATCTCATCTGAGGTCCACATGGTCAGAGGTGGGATAGAGGCCCTGATGGAAAGCCACAATCATCAGGAGTACAGGAAGGAGAACCAGCACAAGGTACTACAGCCTCACAACAGTTCTTCAACAATCTTTCTATGCTGTCCAATTGTGTTCAGACTGAGGGTCCTCCATCTGGAATTTCATTCATTTTCCCCTACATCCTTGCCCTCTTTTCATCTGTGTGTGTGTGTTACTAGGGAATGAAACCCTAGCCCTTTTTTATGTTTTGACAGGATCTTGCTAAATTACTAAATTGTCCAGTATGGGCTCAAATTGGAATCTTTCTGCCTCAGCCTCCTAGAGTGCTGGGATTACAGTCATGAACTACCATACCGGGTTCTCCTTTTCATCTATGAGAGATTTAAGTTCCAAATCCCACCAACCCCAGAAGATACTTTTTTGGGATACCTTATTTCTTCAAGTTTCTGTTTTTAATGTTAGATGTCTGGTACATATCTAATGAATCAACATAAAAGCATATGACAGCTCATCATACAAGATTTATCTTTGTTTTTTTTTTTTTGGTACGAGGAATGGAACTTGGGACCTTGTGCATGCGAGGCAGGCAGCAGCACCACTAGGCTAAATCCCCGGCCCCTAAGATTTATCTTTCTGAACAGATGTTCTTTTCCATCCTCTTTTTAAGGATGTATCTTTCTCATCTCTCCTCTACAGCAAAGGGAATCTCTAACTCCCTCTAGTAAATCACCACAGAGATTTCTCACCAGTCCTTTTATGCTCACAGTTGTGCTGAAGAATGTGGGTTTTGGAGTTGCCCTTTGTGAATGTTAATTTTGGCTTTGTCACAAATTAAACTATGTGATATTGGAAAGATTTACTTCTTTTTGTTTCCTCATTTGTTAAAATAGGGATAATGGAATCTAATTTATTGGGGTTATATTTATAAAAGTAATTGCTGGTGTGGTGGCACACATCTGTAATCCCAGCACTGTGGGAGAGTAAGGCAGGAGGATCATAAGTTTAAGGCCAGCCTGGGCAACTTAGTAAGACCCTGTCTCAAAATTTAACAAAAGGCAGGCCAGGGATTTAGTTCAGTGGTTCCGCCGCCGACCTCGAAAGCACAAGGTCCCGAAGAGTTCAATCCCTGGTACCAAAAAAAAAAAAAAAAAGTTAAAAAAAGGCTGGGGATGTAGCTCAGTGCAAGGGTCCTGGGTTCAACCCCAGTACCTTCCAATACACAAAGTAACTACTATAATGTTGAGTAACTAATCTCAAATGTTACTGGTATTACAAAAACAAACAAAAAAACCTGATGATTGTCCTAGGTAAGGTAATTTGCCTTGAGCTTCTTGGTGGTGGTGGTGGGACAAAGAAGGTCTCTGATGGGCACATAAAGCCATGAATAAAAATTCATTAATAGGCAGGGGATTTAGCTCAGTGGTTTCGCTGCCTGCTGTGCAAACGCAAGGACCCAAGTTTGATCCCCAGTACCCCCCCCCCCCAAATCATTAAGAACCAGCCTGAATTGCACAGCAAGACCCTGTCTCAAAAAAAAAAAAAAAAATTCCATTACAGAGATCAGGCCTGAAAGAGGCCAGGTATACTTTGTGGGTAACCCTCCCATTCTTGCCTCTAGCAAATGCTCACTGGATATATCCTCACTTCAGTTGGACTCAATCATATAAAGAATATTTTAGTAGATGAGATCACCTGGTGGGCAGATATAGTTCAACATTTATAAAACAGAAGCAAAGTCAGTTTTACTGAGCTCCAATGCATATAGCTTCTGAAAGATATTTCTACAATTTGCCCTTTTGCACTGGAATGCACAGGCATGTTATTGTAGTAATGGTTAATCAAGACTATAAAGATTTAAGACAAATATCTGGCATGAACTGACAGAAATTGTAACTTTAAAGTCAGAATGCCAGCAGTCTTGTATCTCTAAGAGCAAAGCAAAACATGGGAAATTCTAGAATCCTTCCTTTGGAAGGCTCTCTCTAGTTACTTCCAGGGTTCTATCACAAAGCAGTTTATTTTATGAAGCGGATACCCCGCCATCAACCTGACATTAAAGTGGAGGGCTACATCACAAAGTGTAATAGCCAAGGAAGGCTGAACTTGCAGAAGAAATGATAATTCTTTAAGACAAAGCAGCCCCAAATACATCATGTCATTCAGGGGGTTGACTCTGAATGAGTATACACAGTTGTTGAAATGAATAAAGGTTTTAATATTCTGGGTCCATTATATCCAAGCCTACACCCCTTCCCATGTCTTGAGGAACTTCGTAGGGAACAGCTCAGTTAAACAGGCATTTCTATACCCTTAATATCGCATCTGGTAACAGTGACAGGAGGAAGAACCCGCTTCTTTTCCAAAGGGCCAGCTGCCCAGGAGGAAAGGCTTTAGCAGTGCTCGAAGGAGAGGAAGGCTTCCCTTTGGTGTCCTTCCCATATACTCCGGAAATGAGTGGGAATCCGCAGGACGGGAGTCACTAGAGAAGGCCCTGGGGCCGTGAAGTGCGGACAGCGTAAGCGGCTGACTCACTGGTCCTGCGGCACGGCCGCCAGAGGCCACGCGCCGCGCTCGCCGCCGCCAAGAGCTCTTCGCCCAGCTGATAGCTGTTACATCCAGGCGGGGAACCGCACTTTCCAAGTGACAGGTGCTTGGGAAAGGAACAGTTCTCACTTCTTCCCACATAAAACTGGCTCACTACAGCCAGGCTCGAAGGACCTAGGGCGCCCTCAAACCTGCGACCCCAAACCTACACCCTCAACTTGCAGACGCACCCCTCCCGCTTCAGAGTCACGCTCCCTCAGAAAATGCGGGACAACCTCGGCTGCGCAGCGGACGTGACATCACGGAGAGACTACGCCTTCCGGGCTCCGACGCCACCACGCAGTGCACTCTGGTCCTTGTAGTTCTTTGGGGGAGCCGGCCCCGAGGTATACTGCCCGCATGTACAGTTCCCAGCCTCTGATTGGGCGGCGTGCTTTGGGACGCGGAAAACTGGCTGTTGGGAGCCACCTGCCCAGTGTTACGGCTTCAAATACGGTGGGTTGGGTTAGGGATTTAGCCCAGTGGTGGCGCCACCTGCCTCGCAAGCACAAGGTCCCGAGTTCGATCCCTGGTACCAAAAAACAAAACAAATATGATGGGTCTATCTTGGAACTCTAGATGAATTTTTGTCTAAAACGGCGCTGTCCGACAGAAATATAATTCGAGCCATATATGTAATTTTTTTCTAGCAGCCACATTTAAAAAGTCGAAATGAAATTTTTAATCCATTAGTTTTTCATACTTAGTTTAAATAGATCTGCGTACTTTACATTTACATCTCAGTTTGGACTAGCCAGATTTAAAATTGTCAATAGCCAAATAATGTGGCTAGTGGCTACTGTTGTGGACAGTGCAGGTCTAAAACCTTCAGTATACTAGGTAATATTGCTGTCTGGGTAGTGCAGAAGCCTTTGCCATCCAACAGTTATATACTTCAATTGCTGTTGGTGAAGAAACTCATTTTTGTTTTTGTTATCCCCTCAAAAGTTAAAAGGGGGCAGAACTGCACCTTGCTTGACCCTTCTCTCTAGTTCAAAGGAAAAGGGCCACTGACCTCTTCCCAGGCTAAGGTCGCTGCTCTTTATTCCTCTCTCCATTTTATAAAAATCAGCAGCGGCCTCCCGCCTTGGATCATTGAAGAAACATGCATGGTGGTGTTGGGGATCATCTTGCAGTATTCTTTATCTCAGAGATTGCTATTATCGGTCAGCTTTGTCACTTCCTAACGGCTTCACTTTCACACTCTAGTCCAAGCCACTAACATCTTTTGGATTGATTGCCACACTAATCCCTGAACTTCCCCCTTTTCCCTGCCTAATTCCCAATTCATTTCCCCCAGGGTAGCTAGACTGATCTTTTCAAACCCCAAATGCGATGGCACCCTCTCCTTTAATATACAGAAAAACACCAGTGAGGCTCACAGCCCTACGCAGGGACCTTTTCCTGCCTCACTGGACGTCGTATTTCTTAGGGCTTCTCTAGCCTTTATGTAACACATTGTCTCTCTCCACGCTCCTTCCTATCTCCGGGCCACCACTGTGCTTGTTTCCATACCATGGAAACACCCTTCTTCATATCAGATACAATGTCCTTAGGGAAATCTTTTATTAGGTACGTCATACTTTCTCAATACCCCATGGACTTCATTTACTGGAGCTGCCATTTTATACAATTTCGGGGGGTGATTTATTGAATCTTTATTTGCCTGACAAGTCTAGAAGCTTGAAGACCAACCCAATACAGAAGTTGATTTGAGTCAACTTTCATGAACAAGAACTTTATGATCCTTCTATCCCTTCTAGTTTTCATCCTATCAGTTTTCCTTCCAAATCCCACATACAAGTTGTCTCTTGCTGCCTCAGTTTCCCAGCCTCGTTAAGGCCAGACAGCTGGCTTCTGCCTCCAGTTTCCTATTGAAAAAATCCTTAGGTCACTTAGGACTGACTTTACCAGTCCTTGTAGCTTTCTCCAGTGGTCCTCACTGGCAATGTTGCATGAAGTCCAGTTCCTTTTCTGGTTGTATTGGACTCACCCTCTGCTTTGAACAGATGATCATCTCCATCCTAGTACCATCTTGCTGAGGATGTGCCATATTGGTAGTTTCTTCTGAAAGACCACCTGGTCATCTCCTGCTTAAACACCAGCAGGGGTGACGATTCTCATCCCCTTAAGTAGTTCCCAGTTAGGTATTGTGTGCTTAGCTCACCCTACCAGCTACAGAAATACAAACCTGCTCTGTGAAGAGACAGGCAACTCCCAAACTGGGCCTTGGAGAAGTTTTGCTGAGGTACAAATGACAAGTCTGTTGTTGAACGACTCAGTATTTATTCCCAGTTGCTTCCCTGTGCCAGGGAAAAGGGGATCCATTGTAACCACAAACTCTCAGCCACACCTATTTCATTCTTTGCCCTGTTGAGCTAAAAATAATGAGGGCTGGGGATTTAGCTCAGTGGTACCCGTCTGCTTCGAAGGTTCAAGGTCCTGAGGTCCTGAGTTTGATCCCTGGTACCGCAAAAAAAATAAAAATAAATAAAATAAAAATGAGAAAACTTCAAACTCTCATTGAACATCCTGGTGATATCTACCTAGATGCCTAACAGGTGCGACAAACAATACTGCATGTCCAAAATCAAACTCAGCCTTTCCCTTCAAACACATACTTCCTTAGTTTTTCTCCTCAGTGAATGACAACTCTACCAGTTTTTCTTGGGGGGGGGTCAAAAACCTTTAAATCATTTTTGACTTCTCTCTCAGGTCATATGCCATTAGCAAATTCTGTTACCCTCAGGAACTTAGGAACCATCTCCATTCCCGCCACCCAAGTCCAAGTCACCATGTCCTCCCAGCCCATCTGGTTTCCCTGGTCAAGGTTACCTTTCACGGATGAGAATCATCCTTTAAGAGCACTCCACCACTCCACCTCCAACAGCTTCCCATGTGACTTGTAACAAATCTTGTGTGACTACCAGGAGCTTGTGTGATCTGGCCCCACTGACCTTCAGCCACTCCTCTTGAGCAGATCCTCTGCTGCTCAAAAATGTGGTCCTTTAGTCACAGCCCTTTCGCACACATGGGCTGGGCTCACTGTCTCCAGATCCCTAATTGAATGTTATGTAGCAGAGATCTGTCTTCTCTATAGCTGTATTTAAAATGGCACTGCCACCTGCACTGCTAGAGTAGCACCTCTGTCTCTTTACCCTACTCTATTTTCCTTCTTAGTGTGTGCCACCTCCAGGGTATGTATTTACTTGTTTGTTTCTTGTGTCTCTCCCCACCCCAAAGAAAGAATGTAAATTCCACAAAGACAGAGATTTTGCTTTTGTCCACTGCAGTGTCTGATTCCTTAGAACAATACCTAGCACTGATCAGACATTAATATCAATTTGTTGAAGGAATAAGATGGTAAAACCCTAAATATTCATTAGGCCAGCAGTCTGGGGGAAAAGGTTGACATTCCTAAGGTAAAGAGACAAATGGTTTATTTGTTAGCAAGTAGTAAAAAGAAATTTTTAATTCCTATTCTCAATTCTGGTGGCTGAACTGATCTGTGGTGGTCAAATGGATGACTGCACACAAGAATTTCTCCGAGACTTGACCTTTTTGCAGAAATGCAGATGCCTGAGGTATACGAGTTGGAATTACTTTCTAGACGGAAGTGCCAACCACTGTGCTTTCCATTGTGTCAATGCTTGCTACAGTCTCTTTCTTGTCTTCTGGCTTCATGGCAGGAAACAGGAGCACTTCCTACAGGACATAAAAAAGCATTTTGAAGCTAAGCACTCTGAAGTTTTTACAGTGATTTACCTGTTCTTTTGGCCTGCTACTATTGCTACCCAAATCCAGAGATTTGTCTGTATACCCCAGATGAAAAGATAGATGTTCTTTTATTTCAACCCGGTCTCTCATAGTAACAGAGGATAAAAGAAAGCCAATATACAGCACTGCCTAGGGGCACCAGGTCAAAAGGATAATTGACACTGGGTCTATTGAAATTAGATTTCTTCATCTATACCAACAGGGTAACAATAACTTCTACATCTCATAGTCTGACTAAAGTTAAAAGAACTATGTAGCCAGAGGGCTTGGCACTTCCCAGAATCCTCAAGCAATGGAAATAGCATTCTTCCTGTCTCAGGAAGAAAAAGATAAAAACTCAGTATGGTCAGAAGTTCTGAGTCTGACATGAGCTCCTCTAGCTCAAAGTACTTGCTTTATTCTCTAGGCCCACCAGGCCCCACCTCCAACACAGTGGAGCTTTGTGACAGGGGCTATTGTGGAGGGCTGCAGTGTACCTTGATGTTATTAGAGTCTGTAAGAAACATGGTGATGCGGTCAATGCCCATGCCCCAGCCAGCAGTGGGAGGCAGCCCATACTCCAGAGCAGTGCAGAAGTTTTCGTCTATGAACATGGCCTCATCGTCACCAGCAGCCTTGGCCTAGAATAAAGAGATTAAAAAGGTTATGTTCTTCTGGGACATCTCAGGGTCCAAGTGAATATGCTAAAACATTCAAAGGGAATACCATTATTTCAGGGATGTTCCTGACATTTGAGACTTCCTATGAACTGGTTTCTTCAGAACTCTACAACAGCCATTTTTTCCATAGACTTGTGGGTCATGACTGATGCAATCTATTTCAGACTGCATACTGATTTATATGAAAATCTCTGCTCCTTGGGTTCTGGGCTTGAGTAAGACTTTCTGAGACTGGGTAATGATTCCAAGAGTCCCTTTCCCATTTCCTGAAACTACCCATCATGGCAGTGGTATTTTAATCTGCCTCTCATCCCCATGCCATCTCAATAAATGTACAAGTTAAGAAACATAATGTTCTTGTTAGGCAAATCATTTTCAAAATAAGTGATACACTCTCCCTGCAAACAATCTTAACTATGCTCCTTATATATTGCAGAGTGAGAACTAAAGTCCTCATTTTGAAATGTGACTCCTCCCGGCAAGCCTACGGCTTTAGCCTACATTTTTGTTAAGTTACCGAGAATGCACATGGATAGAGACCTGGGTTAAGGCTGGTATTTCCTGGTGAGTGGGCTCTCTGGTGAAACGTGCTTTTGTTCACGCTTCTTCCTTACCTTGGCCTGTTCTTCAAACAGCTGCCGCTGCCGCATGGGGTCATTCAGCTCAGTGTAGGCATTGCATACCTCCTTCTTCATGACAAAGAGCTCAAAGCGCTCAGTCAGACCCTCTTTGGAGCGGTGCCTGGGGAGAAGAAACTAAAGAGGAAGCTAAATATGTAAATCCCTAATAATTTTATCACCCGTACACAAGTTCCTGAAATCTAATGGACTCAAAAGTTGTGACTGTTTGCAACCTGAAGCCTGCATTCATTCTCAGTACCAACCACTTGGTGCACAAGTGAGGTGAGAGGGTCAGGAAGATTTACCTTCCTAACAAGCAATGTGGTGGTCTGCTGTACTCACCACTCCCCTGCAAAGCCCTTCTGCCTCCCTTTCACGGCCCACAGGACCTGGACAGGCTGATGGGGTGCTGGCAGAGGTCTATTTGCGCCTGTTCTTTGGAATGCTTCCTTTTGGAACCCAACTGCCAGGCTGAAAGGAATCCCTAGCTATGCTGTCAGAGATGCCACATGGAGACTCCCTGGAGGATGAGACCCCATGTGAAGAGGCCATGTGCAGAAGAACTAAAGTACCCTGACAATATTCCCAGTTGAAAAAAGTCACTTGAATTATCGCAGCCAACACATTTTGGAGCAGGAAGACCACTTAATCTAGATCATCATGAAAATAAACTGTTGTTGTACTGGGTTGGTTATGCAGCAGTAAGTAAATAAAATATCATTCTTTATCTTACCATTTAGCTAACGGGCTCATTATCTGTGGGTGATCGCAGATGAATGTAGGATTGATGCATGCCACTTCCAAGAACTCTCCAACAAGCTTAATGAGAAAACAACACAGAAATAGACATCGCTTCTGAAAGGTATTTTGATAGACCCAGCCTTGGGGGAGACCTTATTTCCCACTCCACTGGCTTTATCTTACACCTTTTTCAAAGGCTAGAAAGGATTAACTGAGAATAAACGTGATCTATTTGGCACAGAGCTTCGATGACAGCTCAAAATTTCTCAATTCCCTCCTTCTCTTTAGGGTTTTCATCTCTCTTTAGGTAAAGTTGTGGCAGGATCCACTTCTTAGGGAGGAGGGGACTGATCAGCATTGGATGAGGACATGGCCTCTTACCTTATCAAGGAGCCTGGCAGTGGTCCGAGGCGGAGGGCATTCAACAGCTTTTGCTACACAGATATCATCAAGAATTTTTCGAGTTTCTATAACACAAATGCTTAAGTTGGAACTGGGGACATCACGCTAACCCAGTAAAAACATATGTGAAAAAGCAGGGTGTAGAGGCGCATGTAGGCCATCCCAGCATTCTGAGAGGCTGAGGCAAGAGGATCCAAGTTCAAGCCCAGCCTGAGCAATTTAGCGAGACCCTGCCTCAAATTATAAAATAAAAAGGGTTGAAGATACAGTTCTGCACAAGGGCCCTTGGTTCAATTCCCATCATTACAAACTTAGAGTAATACATATGAAGAGACTAGTGTGGGAGATTCTAGCTATGACCTCATCAAATTCAGAGCTGACAGGACGAGGGCCATTTGATGGAGGAGTGTATCACTTCACCTTCAGTTTCAAAGAGGTTGGTTTCAGGCAGCTTCACCCCTAGGGCTTTCTCCAGCTCTTCCACCATTCCGATTCTCCGGAAGGGTGGGGTGAAGTCAATCTCATAGGCTTGGCCCTCTGGACCATCTGGGTGGTAGGTGACCTTGTAACTGCCTGTAATGTTCTTCACCATTCCTGGGAAGGAAACCAGCCATTTCAAGAGGATGAAGCCTGGGAAACTCTCCTCTGAAAGCAGCACACTGGACCCTCAGACTAATGTGAAAGATGAAGAGAGGAGGACTCACCTGAAATCAACTTCTCTGTTATTTCCATAAGATCATGATAGTCTGCATAGGCCATGTAGAACTCACAGGTGGTGAACTCAGGATTGTGGGTCAAATCAATTCCTTCATTCCGGAACTGGCGTCCAATTTCATAAACCCGGTCAATGCCACCCACCACCAGCATCTAGCAATAATACAATGCAAGGTGAGGGGCATGGAAACTAATTTCTCTTAACATCCCTGGAAACTGTCCATCTCCTAACTGGTTTTTACAGCTCACGTATACTCTCTATTCAAAAGGCCTAGTACCCCATTCTCTTTAGACCCTTGCAGTAGTCAGTTTTCATTCTTTTTTGGCTTCCCAGATCATCTCAGTACTATTCCTATGTCCTGGGCATCACCTGCCTAGCCAGCCTGAGCCTCTTGAAAGAAATTTCTTGTAGGATTAGCCCACACATTAGTGACCACACTCTACCAATCAGATGCACTGGTGAGACGTCAATAGCGAAGGTACTAAAGGAAGGTGTAGGGACTGCACAGAATTCATTCTGGTAAAGTGGATCACAGCTCTTAGAGATAGCAGTTGTAGAAATCCTAATGGGTGCCTAATAGAAAAGACACTCCATTCTTCATGAGATCAGTCCGGCGATATGATTCAACACCATTCCTAGTTGTGTGCTTTCCAAGCATGACTCCTTGATCTTTCAGACCACAAGCCTTCTTACACAGCTAAATAAAATTTCCTTTTGCTTTAATTAGTTACAACAGGTTCTGCTGCCTATAACTGAGAATCCTGATGTCTCTGATATTTAAGCTGGTGATTTGAAGAAACTTATTTCCAACTTCCAGAGAGAGACTATTCTTTCTTCTACAAGAGACTAAAATCTGATTTTACTCAAGGAAGATTATAAACTTAAAAACTTTAGGGGAACTAAAGTAGGTTAGGCATATCTGTACACCTGGAAAAAATAATCACTTTTCCTTTTGCCCCCTGCTCTGCAAATGCTCTACTGATCTTATAGAGAAATTTCTAAAGTGTTACACTTACAGTGCTCGCTTCGGTAGCACGTATACTTAAGTGTTACACTTACAAATCTGAGAAATCTGAACACTCTCCTGGCTGTTTTATCCTTAATGTTCCTCTTATTTCTCTCTCTTTTTTTTTTTGGTACCAGGGATCAAACTCAGGTCCTTGCACTTGCGCAGCAGGCAGCGAATCCACTGAGCTAAATCCCTGGCCCTCATTTCTGATTGTACTTGTGTGGTCAAAGATTTCCCAGGTTTCTCCTTGTCTAAGGAAATGGGTGTCTTTATTGACTACCTTATGGTAGAGTTCTGGAGCAATTCTCATGTATAAGTTCATATCCAGCTCGTTGTGGTACGTGATGAAAGGCTTGGCCACAGCTCCCCCTGGGATGATGTTCATCATGGGAGTTTCAATCTAAAATACACAGGGAGAAACATTTAGAATTCATCTTGCAGAAATGTACAAAGGTGTTCACTGAAACATTTATTATAGAAAGAAATCAGAAATAATCTAAACTGTCAATAAGGAAAACAAACCACACAGCTACTAAGAAGGAACATGTGTATGTCTACATCCATGCATCAAAGGATTCAGAATACAGAATTGGGAAAAAAGGCAGGTCCATCATAACACATATCGTGACTTCATTTATATTTCAAGCAAAAACTAAAAAAAAACCAACCCTCTGAGCCAGGCATGGTGGTGCATGCCTGTAATCCCAGTACTCAGGAGGCTGAGGCAGGAGGATCTCCATGACCTTGAGGCCAGCCTGGGCTACATAATGAGTTCAGGGCCAGCCTGAACTACACAGTGAGACCCTGTCTCAAAAAAACCAAAACCAAACCCCTCTAAAACCTTTACACAGGTGTGCTCCATCCGTACCACCTATATGTACATATACATGGAGAATAAATGGTGAGAAAGGATATATATCAAATTCAAGTAGTTAAAAGAAGCAAAAACTTCTTTCAATTTTGCTTCTATTTAATATTTGAATTTATTTTTGGATACAAGGTCTCCCTATGTAGTTCAGGTTGGCCTTGAACTCACAGCAATCCTCCTGCTTCAGCCTCCAGAGTGCTGATTACAGACATATGCCACCACCCTTATTTGAATCTGTTTTATAGTATAGGAATTTGGCTTTTTCATGCAATGAAAGAGTATATATATATATATATATATATATATATATATATATATATATATATATTTTTTTTTTTTTTTTTTGGTACCGGAGATCAAACTCGGGTCCTTGTGCTTGCGCAGCAGGTGGTGAAACCACTGAGCTAAATCCCAGGCCCTCAAAGAGTGTATTTTAATGCTACAAAACCCAAAATGATTTGATAATGTATTGAATATGGTGTCATTGGCATGTGGATGGCCTTACACCTTGCTCATCATTTTGGAAGTCATGTTCTAACTTCATAATCAGAGCACAAAACAGACACTGGCAACAAAGGGGATATTCTTGCTAGGCATGAAGGATGCTGAAAGGATGTGCCTTGGAAAGGGAAGGGAAGGGATGGTAAGAGGCAAGCACAGCAAGGCAGGGCATCACGTCAGGTAAGAAACCCTCCACCCCCATCACCTCGAGAAATCCCAGCTCATCCAAGAAACTTCTTATATATGTAATGATCTTAGAGCGGATGATAAATTTCTGCCTCACAAAGTCATTGAGTATCAGGTCCAAGTATCTCTGTCGATACCGGGTTTCCTAAACCAACAGCAGCAGTTAGAAATCATTGGTTTGATGCAACAGTACAATAAAATGAACAGAATGCACCTTTGTGCCACAGGTCGAAGAATGAGAGCTCACCTTGTCTTTGAGGCCGAAGTGCAGATGAGGTAACATATGCAGGCAGGGAGACAACAGTGTGATCTCATAGGGAATGATGCTTAGCTCACCCTTCTTGGTTTTCCCAGGATTCCCATGAACGCCGATTATGTCTCCCCGACGCAGTTTGTTGTTGATACAAATAAATTCTTCCTCTGATTTGTAATTCCTGAGTGAAAGGAAATGTAATTCAGTAAACAACAGCACACATTAATACCGAACATTAGTTTACTCTGGAACCTTCACTCAAACAGCTACTATCTAGTCAATATGAGGCCAAGAAGAGTTAATGATTCAGAGACAGCTGTTAAAAAGGATTATCTTGTATTTTTACCGGCATACAACGTGAGGGCAGTCATTACTTTCCAGATGAGCAGATCATATTTTTATCTTCTTTTCAACCTTTCCCAACCACGTCCACCTCTTTATTACTCTCACTTCAAATAATAATGGTAAACTATACTACATCAGCCTCGGTCTGCAGCCGTGCTGCCCTAGGTCAGCAGAGAAGACCTGTAACGGGGTATTCCTGCGTACCTGGAATTGGCCATGACTTGCAACTTGACTCCCTCTCCTCGAAGGTCATAGAAGATGAGCTTCCCCCCAGAAGCTCTTTTGGCATGGATTCTACCTGGAGAACGAAGAGCAAAAATAATGACTGATCAGTTCCAAAAAAGATACCTCTGCCATACAAACTAGAAAAATGTGGATTGTGGCCTGGGGTCTAATCCCTGTCTTTTTTTTAATGCCAATGATTGTCATTATCATAGCAGTCCGGAAGCTGAGGCAGGAGGATCTCTACAAGTTCAAGGCCAGCCTGCACTACATAGTAAGACTGTTTCAAAAAAACCCCAAAACTTCCAAATATAAGCAATGGGGCAAACCACCAAGGCTTCAATGTGGGAAAACAGCAGTGAGAAGAAATGGGCCATCTGATGGATATGAGAACAGACATAAATAACCAAAGATAGTCACAGAAAATGTGCATTTTCCTCCAGGATACCCAGAGGACAGCAGCAGAAACTGGGAGAGGCTGTGTCTATTTCTACACCAGTAAGGATGCACTATGAAAGCTTAAAGGCGATGGACTAGTACAGTCCAGAGTATTTCTCTAAACTTAGCAACCAAACTTAACTAACTTAGCCTCATCCTCTTCTAGGACAAGGAAACACAAACAAAGGAAAGAGGAAGACCAATAAAAGTGAGGAAGAGGAAGAGCCAGAAAATGCCAGAAAACCAGCTGCTGTATTTCTGAATACCTCACAAAAACAACAAAGAGGCAGCATAGTGAAGCTGAAAAATTATCTAAACCAAGATCTTTTTTAACATTCAAGAAAATTAATTTCAAGTAAAATTTAAGCAACATAAGGGAATTCAGGTCAAATGCTATTCAAAATTACTAGAAAACCAAGTGTGGTGGTGCAGGTCTGTAATTTCAGCACTTCAGGCTGAGGCAAAAGGACTGTGGGTTCAAAGCCAGCCTAGGCTAGGGGCTGGGGATGTAGCTCAGTGGCACTGTGGCTGTCTCATAAGTGCAAAGTCCTGAGTTCAATCCTCAGTACAGGGGGGAAAAAAAAGAAAAGAAAAGAAAAGAAAAAAAAGCCAGCCTAGGCTAAGAGTAAGACCCTGTTTGTGGGGAGGGGAGGCAGATAGAAAATAGAGTGTACTATCCTCCAGACACAACGAAGCGCTCAAAAAATCATTACGGAAATTAAGACTAAACTAGAACAAAGTGAGTAAGTACAACAAATAGTACCTTAAGAGACACAGAAAGTGAAAAGGAAGATAAAATTTAAAAAGCAAAGTATAAAAAAAGGTAAAATAAGGATTCAAGAGAAAGTGATAATCATGAAAAGAACTGAAGCTGATCCAACATATGAATAAAAGTACAAAAAGAAATCCAAAGTAAGAAAGAAAGCATAATACAAAAAATTAGTTGGTGCACTGGTGCATGCCTGTAATACCAGCAACTTGAGAGGCTGAGCGGGAGGTCCTAAGTTTGAGGCCAGCCTGGGCAATTTGGTGAGACCATGTCTCAAAATAAAAGGGGCTAGGGCTGGGGATTTAGCTCAGTGGTTCCACCGCCTGCCTTGCAAGCGCAAGGTCCCGAGTTCGATCCCCGGTACCAAAAAACAAAAAAACAAACAACAAAGGGGCGTGGGGCTGGAGGTACAGCTCAGTGGTAAAAGTGCTCCTGGGTTAAATCCCTAGTGACACACATGCGCGCGCGCGCACACACACACACACACACACACACACAGAGGAACATTTCCTAAAAAAGAAAAACATGTAAAAAAGACAAGATTTAAAGGCACATCTCTGAGAATATTGAGCCAGAATGACTTAACATGAAGACATATTTTAGTAAAATTACTCAGCTTAATGAAATTTTGAGGACATTTAGGTGTTGGTAGGGGTTCTCCCTGGATAGTAGAATGAGTCCTTAAAATTTTTTTCTCCTTGCTTCTTTGAGTGTCCTTAATTTCTACAACTAAATAGTTTTACTATGTGGGGAAAGGGGGGAAAGAAAAAGAGAAGATTAATTTTTTTAAATTAAGTAAAAGAAGATCCCACACAAGATACTCTAACCCTAAAACAACAATATTCTAGAAATACAGTCTCAGTGCAAAGGATTTTCAGGCCAAAGACTGGAATTATAAGGAGCCTGAGCCCATGGTTCCTACAGATGAAAGGAAGTCCTTAGAAAAAGACTATGAAGTAGCAGCAGCAGCAGGCCAGGAGTTCCTCAGAAAATGACCCTTTCTCAGTAGCATCCCCTCATCTGGAATGTGACCCATACCTCAGGGCTGCTCTACTTTTTTCTGTGAATAGACAAAATGGTACTGACTCAAGTTAAGTAGCTGCAAACACAGCCTACCTGAGAGCAAAGCCAACCCAGGCCCTCCTTTGTGTTACTGATGAGACCTGCCCATGGTGGCCTGCAGTGGGAGCTCAGTGAACAGCCAGGGAACTGTCCTACCTGCCACCTTTAAGGTGATGTCGGTCAGGTGGTCCCCAGGCTGCAGGTGACTGTATTCTTGGATGAACTGGGTGAGTGAGATGTCTACGTGGAACTTGTGTGGGTATGGATCCTCCCCACTGACCTTCAGCTGGTGGACTGCTTGACTTCGGATCTTGTAGTATTGCTGTTAAAGGAAACAGAGCATGACAGAGTGAGAGACAGAGACAGTCTCTCTCTCTCTCTCTCTCTCTCTCTCTCTCACACACACACACACACACACACACACACACACACACACACACACAGATACCTTGAGAACAGGTCAGACCAGTGGCCCATTTATTAGAGTATTGGATCCTGCCTCAAAGTGGCCCCAATACTGTACACTGAGGTTTTCTCTAACTTTCCACAGCCTTAAAACCTTAGGATTAAATATGGAATGAGATTTGCAGGGCTGCTTAAAATATTCTGGGTTGCTAGATCCACTGCTGAAAATGAAGAATTCCAGAATTCCAAAATGCAAGATTTAACAAAAAGAAAAAATAGGGTTCTACCTAAAATAATAAAGAGTTTAACTGGTACAGGTGGCCTTGCTTACCACTTTTGTGGACCACACCTGCATGGGGAGTTACTTATTTTCTAACTCCTCTCCTACCCTTGGTCACACATTAGATCTTTCCCCAAGACAAACCCTGGATGATAGAAATATGGAATGCCCTTCTGCAGGGGTCAACAAACTTTCTGACGTAACTTCTCAACTCTGCAGCTTAAATGGGAAAGCAGCCTTAGATATACATAAATATACGGTCAAGGCTGTGTTTTGTACAATTTTATGTATAAAACCAGGGAGGGAAGAGTGAAGTGGGGGAGTGGAGAAGAGGATCTGGCCTGCGGAAGGGAGATATTCCGTCAACTCATGTAAAACCCTATCCATCTTTAGGGATGGACCTCCCCCCTCCTCTCTTCCTTTAGTGGTGCTGGGGACTGAACCCAGGGCTTCCTGCATGCTAAGCAAGTGCTCTACCACTACACTACATCCCCAGCCCTAGGATGATACATTTTTCTGGGGCTGCTACAAGGCCCAGCTAGTTTCAAGGAAGATTAATTACTCACTAGGGAGTGCTGGACTCTCCCAATTACCTGTTTTGAGGTAACAGAAAAAGCTTAGGCCCTGTGCCTTTAGCCAGCTGAAATGGCAGCACCTTCACTGCCATCCACTGGCAGTGACCCAGGGCCCAGTGGCCGTTCCAGTCACTTTTATCTTCTTAGTCACTGGTTCCTGCTACTTCCCGGCCCCAAGGAAACCTGCCCTGAGCCTCTACGGAAGCTCTCCTGTGTCCAGGCACACAAGTGGCCCAGAGGACTCACGTTTGGGTCCAGGGTTTCTTCCTCGGTACCCACACCATTGTCAGTGGTGTGATTAGTGGCAGCTGCAGTAGGTTGGCTTAGTTGTTTCTCACTGAGCTCCTTCTGCTTGGCCTCCTTCTCTGCCACTTTCTTCTCGGCTTTAAGGCGTCTTTTTAGCTCACTGTTGGCAAAGAATTCAATGTGAAAGCTGCCTGAAGAGTCCTATATCTTCAAAACATGAACAGCCTGGGAAAATATTCTTGCTGAGTTCCCCATCCCTAATTTCTTTTTTTCTTTTGAGACAAAGTCTCATTATGGCTAGCCTTGAACTCACTATGTAGGCCAGGCTGGCCTTGAACTCAGGGCGATCCTCCTGCCTTAGCCTTCCTTAGTGCTGGGATTACGGGCTTGTGCCACCATGCCTGGATTCCCCAATTTCATAGCCTCTTAGTCACTAAACTCTATGTGTAGCGGGTAAGTAAAAAAAAAAAAATTAGCTTAGAACAAAGATGCAAAAGATCCTTTTAGTCTTTGCTTTCCAGTCTAGGCGTGCTATTAGGGACCAACTATAATGAAGATGCACCAGGACAAAGAAAAGCCTATATACTGTACTGGTTTATATTTAGAATAGGAAAAAATACTTCCTAGAAAATCAGCAGGATAGGCTTTGCCTGAAGTAAAGCACCTCACCTAGTCTATGAAGTTCCTTGGTGCCAGAAACTGCATCCCTCCAACAGAAGATGAAGCTCCTACAGCACCAGACCTAGTGTGATAAGGTAGCACTTGGTCTGCCTGCCACTCCCTGGATGGCCTTCCTGAGGAGCAAGTGAGGCTGGGGATGGGAGAGTGGGATCTTCAGAGCTCAAGAAGACATTCCACAGACAATCTCTCTAACCTTGGTGTCAGTATCAGTCTCACTTTTGCAACTGGAGCCTGTCTTCAGCACCCTAGATCACAACACTGTACATAGCAGAATAGTACAGGGGATATTATACCACCACCGCTGTCAGACTGCCTACGACTAAATTCTGACGACCAATTCTGCCTCCTTAGCCAAGTGACTAAACTTTTCATCTGAAAACGGAGATAAGACCTGCTCCCATCAGTTGTTTGAAAGAGATAAGTTTGTAAAGGGATGATTTTATCCATGGTATTTAGTTACTACTCAAATGTGAGCTATTCTAGGTATCCCTCATTATCTTAACCTTTCACTTTGTGCATCTAAGACAGAAACCACACAGATTCAGATATATTTCTGGTCAAATCTTTCATTATTCGATCTCTTGATACTTGTTACCTGACACTTAAAAAACCAAATTGATGTGGATGACTCAGTATCCTTTATGATCTGAACTTGCTATCTGAACTCAGAAACAAAAGACATTTGGGTAGACAGCGGAATATTCTCATTATTCAGAGAACTTATGGATCATTGTTTCAAACTGCTGGTGATAACTGAGTATTTGGCAATAATGAACCATGGCAAAAGATGTCATATGTGGGTATTATTTAGCCTTCAGGTACACCTTCCATTTCCTTCCTTTCGCTATTTAGTTTAGACTGGCCTTGAACTCACAGCAATCCTCCTGCCTTGGCTTCCCAAGCGCTGGGATTACAGTTGTGCACCACCATGCCCACCCCTCCATTTTCAATATGAGTTTAGAATTACTTTAAACAACTAATTGAGATTCAAATCCATCGTCCTTTCAGTAAGAAAAACTGATTCCAATGGCTTCAAAGCAGGTAACTCTTTCTAGATAAAATGTCTTGTAATAGTTAAGTTGCTTTTGAATCAAATGAATCCTAAGGATAGTCTCAGAAGGTCTGAAGGATACTGCTAAAACCAGAAATAAAGAGCAAAGACACCCCCAAAATGGCAGAAAAGGGAAAACAGATGGCATGAGAAATTCTTTTTTTTTTTTGGTACCGGGGATTGAATTCCTTGCACTTGCGCAGCAGGCGGCGAAACCACTGAGCTAAATCCCCGGTCCGAGAAATTCTTTATTCAAACTGGGCATGGTTATACCTGTCATCCCAGCATTCTCTTCAAGGCTGAGGCAGAAGGACTGTAAATTCAAGCCCTGACTGAAAATTTAGCAACTTAGAGAGAACTTGTCTCAAAATTAAAAAAAAAAGACAGAGATTTAGCTAAGTGTGAAGGCTCTGGGTTCAACCTCCAGTATCACCAAAAAAACCACAAAAACAAAACCAAAACAAAACCAAAACCAAAGGTTATTCTCTTAACACTATTCTGGAATAAAATCCAAGTCATTTTAAGACTCTAAGGAGAGAAGATTTGAATTTATAAAGAGAAAGTGAGAGGAACTATTGGTTTTGGTAGAACTCTGTGTTTTTTTTCTTTTGGTACCAGGGATTGAACTCTGGTCCTTGTGCTTGCTAGGCAGGCAGCGGAACCACTGAGCTAAATCCTCGGCCCCTGAACTCTGTGTTCTTAGCAACAAGTCCAAAGACTTTTCAGGGGCTTAACAGATACTGAATGAAAGAAGGAAAGTATTTTTGCTCCCAGAGCAATAAAGGTAATGGGCACCAACCTTCTTATATCAGAAAGTGCCTTGTCCTTGTGAAGCGCTGTGAAAGGAGCAAGTTGACCCAGTCGAAGTTCCCTTTGACCCCATTCTGCCCAGGTTTGGCGCAGGGACCCCCTAACAAGCCTTAGAGCAGCTAGCATCAGCATGGCAGAACACCCGGGAGCTAACGATTACCACGACCTAGCAGGAAACACAGAGACGGGTGTCAAATGGGACAGATAGTATATACCCACCCAACCTGTACTCTTTTGAGTTAGAGGAGGGGAGCTATGTTTGCACTGCCTTTTAGTGTCTTGTTTAAGTTACCAAACTGAACTCCTAGCAACCCTGTTAACACTGCTCTGTGACTGTACCTGACAAAATTCTTAGTCCTAGCTGTGGAAAGAAGGTGCACATCTGGGGTTAAAAAGTCAAATGCAGGGCCCGAGATTTAGCTCAGTGGTGCCACCACCTGCCTTGCAAGGGCAAGGACCTGAGTTTGATCTCTGGTACAAAAAAAAAAGTCAAAAGCAAGCTGGGTGTGATGGTGCATACCTGTAATCCCAGCACTCAGGAGGCTGAGGCAGGAGGATCGCTGCCAGTTTGCCAGTTCAAGGCCAGCCTAAACTACATAGAGAGACCCTGTCCCCCCCCCCCCAAAGTCAAATGCAAGTCAATCAATAGTGTTACAGGTAGAAATGATGACAGCATTCTAGAATATGGTAGACAGAATGTGAGGCAGTGTTTCCAAAGCCCTAAGTATGATTTCTCTCTTGGAGATGAAGTAATGGGCCAGGAGATGACAATGTAAAACATATAACATAAAAGCAAAATGTTACTACCAAATGCAATTTCTAGGTAATGCTAGAAGAGCAAGGGCTTAAAGCTGTGTGTGATGGCAGGGCCCTATAGGTCAAGCTATTTGGGAGGCTGAGGCAGGAGGACTGCTTCAGGGTAGGAGTTTGAGACCAGGCTGGGTAATAAAGTGAGAACCTGTCTTAAAAAAAAAAACAAAAGAAAAAAAGAGAAAATGTAAGCCACATACCTCTGAGTCAAACACAAGCAAGACCTGTTTGGAGCTCTAAGAGCAAGGAGAAAAGGAATGGTCTCAGACCACTTTGTATTTATTAACAGTGGAAGACTACAGATTACAGGGATCACATTCTTCAAATAAATTTGAGGAAGATCTTTCATTTGAGAATGAGTCATTTGCTGATCTGGTTTCTTTCTTTCTTTTTTTTTTGGTACCGGGGATGGGACTTGGGACCTTGCACTTTCGAGGCAGGCAATGGAACCACTGAGCTAAATCCCCAGCACCCCCGCCCTTTTGAGACAAGGTCTCTCTATGTAGCCCAGGATGGCCTTGAACTCACAAGCAATCCAGCTGCCTCAGCCTCCCAAGTGCTGAGATTATAGGCTTGTGCCACCATACCAGCTTCATCTGGTTTCAAGCTTGGGGACAATTCCTGGCAGCACAAAATGGTGTTCATTAAAGACATCAGACCAATGAAATTCCAGGAACAATTAAGAAACAGAAGGAATGTTACTTTCATCTGGGCGTAGTGGCTAGTGGCCTGCCCTGCAATCCCAGCAATTGGAAGGCCGAGGCAAGAGGATCACTGCGAAGTTCAAGGGCAGCCTGAATTACATAGTGAGACCCTGTTTTAAAAAACCAATAAACAAAAACCTAAAAATAAAAGATATTCCCATTGGGTGTGGTGGCACACACCTGTAATTCCAGCACTTGGGAGGCTGAGGCAGGAATATCATCATGAATTCAAAGCAAGTCTGAATTTCATTCATAGCTGAGACTATCTCAAACCCACCCCCCCAAAAAGAGAAAAAAGGCGTTTTTGACGTTTACAGAGAACCCATAAGAGCTCTAAGATGATGGCCAACATATTTGGATGCTAGCAAAACATAAATTTAGATATTTCTCTTGTAACTTTTCTAAAATACACTAAGTATAAACCTAGAGACAAAAGGAAAAATCAACTCTTAACCACTGAGTGCCTATAGCAATTCCCTCAGGGTTCAGCAAGAGGATTAAGCCTTCATACATTAAAGCAGCATGACATGTAATGATGTAATTTCTCCTGTGCCTCTGGAGTGGTACTAATTATGTCTCATTCGGAGCACTGGGGAAATATTCAAGTCACTGTGCTCCGTGGTTCAAATGAGAAACGCCGTTTGAGAAGCAATGTAGTAGAGAAGAAATAGTAAAGGGAAACTAATCTTGATCTATGTTCGCCTATACACTTCCAAGGGTTTGGGGTGGTGGTTAACAAAGACAGGCACGGCTAAGGGCAGCCTGGGGTGCCCTGCTGAAAATGACAGTCTCCACTACAAGATAACGGACACTCGTTTCTCATAGATCCTTTGAACAATCCATATGGGTTGGTGCACGACACAGTTTTATAACTGATCCCCCTTCAAATCGTAAGGTTCATAATGACCCTGCTAAGGCCAGAGCAATCTTGAAGGTCTTTACGAAAAGCTATTTGGCTTTGCTTTAACCACCTCACTGGGGAGAGCTCCGTAATAAAGTAAGGCATCTCTCAGAGGGAGGGAGGGAGGGAGAGAGGGAAGAAGAAAGTTTCACTTTCCTTTCCTGTCAGCTCCCGGTCTAAGCTCTGGTTTCTCTCCTGCATTCTCCTACTGCAGCAGCAAGATGAGGGGGGGATCTCGCCAGCGACCCCCGGGACATCCCTGGGGATGCAGTTTCTCGGCTCGGTCACCACGTCTCAACATGTGCGCAACCCACCAGAGTAGGTAGAAAGGCCCCTGGCTTTGGCATGAGGCTCAAGGCACTTCCCAGCTTGGACTTTACAACCACAAAGGCTTAATGACCCAGAAAGACACTTACTTTTTGCTTAGTTTCGGTTCGTCGTCCACTTTCACCTCAGCCCCTTGCACCGTAGCCATCTTTCTCAGGGCCCGATCTGAAACCGACGAGGGCAGCACGGCCACTTCCAGGTTAAGGCCGAAGCACCACCTCTTCCGGGGCGGAGGGCGGGCATTCCTGGCGCGCAGGCGCAGTGCTGAGCTTCGCGGCGACCCAGTTTCTGTCAGAGCTGCTCTGTTTCTGGGGCTCGGCTAGGAAGCGCTCGACAGGGGGCGGCTGTTGTGGTGCCGGGCGTCAGGATGGCAGAGGCGTTGGATATGGGCAAAGACCCCAATGGGCCCACTCATTCCTCCACTCTGTTCGTGAGGGGAGACGGGAACCCTCTGTCGTTCTACGTGCGGCCCAGCCCGATCAAGCGCCGGCTGTCGACGCTGATCCTCCATGGCGGCGGCACCGTGTGCCGGGTGCAGGAGCCTGGGGCGGTGCTGCTGGCCCAGCCCGGGGAAGCGCTGGCCGAGGCCTCGGGAGACTTCATCTCCACACAGTACATCCTGGACTGCGTGGAGCGCAACGAGAGGCTGGAGCTGGAGGCCTATCGGCTGGGGGCGGCCTTGGCGGGGGTGCGGGCTCTGGAGACCAAGCCCGGGGCCTCGGGCGAGGGCGCCGCGGAGTCCGAGCCGCAGCCGCCCACCGGGCGGGTCGCCTTCACGGACGCGGACGACGTGGCCATTCTGACCTACGTGAAGGAACATGCCCGCTCGCCCAGCTCGGTCACGGGCAACGCTCTGTGGAAAGCGATGGAGAAGGGCGCGCTCACGCAGCACTCGTGGCAGTCCATGAAGGACCGCTACCTCAAGCACCTGCGGGGCCAGGAGCACAAGTACCTGCTGGGGGACGCGCCCGTGAGCCCCTCTTCGCAGAAGCTCAAGAGGAAGGCGGAGCAGGACCCGGAGGCTGCGGACAGCGGGGGTGAGGCCTGCGGGGCGGGGTCTCGCGGCGGGGGCGGGGCTGCCTTCTGTTGGGTCCCAAGTTCTCGGGGCTTCTGCTAGCATCGCTCGGCCCCTCCCACTTGTTGACCTTGGGATAAAATTGCACCACTTTACTTTTTTTAAAATTTTAAATTATTTATTTTTATCTCATTCCCCCCTCAAACCCCCTCCCCTCCCTGTGTACAAAGCTTTCTTTCCATTTTTTCCTTCTATTTTCACTTTTTTTCTTGTCCCTTCTTTCCTTTCTCCCTCCCTCCTCCCTTGTTCTCCTTCCCATTTGAACACTTTTTTCCCATTTCCCAACATCCATTATACATGGCAGATCTTATTTCCACTTTCGGTTTCTCACACCAGAGAAACAATGTGGTATTTAAACATGTGTGTCCCACTTATTTCACTTAAGCCTATGGTCTCAGGGTCCATCCATTTAGCTATAAATGTCTGAAGCTCGTATTTATTACAATGCCAACTTTTAAAAGCACACTAAAATTAATCTGATCAATAAACTAGGCAGAAATGGCTTTCCAAAGAGAGTAAGCTCAAAATCCATCTCTCGTTTTAATTTGCCTTCCCAGCTTTTGCTTTGGGGTTGGTTTGTTTTGTGATGTGGCCTCGTTATGTTGTGCAGGCTAGGCTCAAATGATCCTCCTGCCTCATCCTCCCTACAAGCACCCAGTAACTATGGTAGTTTTAACGACCCAATTCTATATTCAAAAGGTACAATATTCTATATACAATATATAAAAAATCTACCTCCCTTCCTTCCACCAGCTACCCAATTTTAACATGCTAGCTGGGCAGTGGTAAGTGCTATAGAGAAAAATAACTCAGGGTAAGGGATGGAGAGGAGATATTTTTCTGTAGGATGATAAGAGAAGGTCGCTGATAAATTGAGCTTGAGCAGAGACCAAAGGAAGTGAAACAGCAACCTGGCAGGATATCTAGGGAGGAGTACTTCAGGCCAAAGGTATAGTAAGGAAAAAGCCTTGACATGGGAGTATGGCTGGGTTCTTAGAGTCACAGAGAACACTGTGGCTGTAATACAGTAAGAAAGAGAACTATAGGGGCCGGGGATTTAGCTCAGTGGTTCCGGTGCCTGCCTCAAAAGCGCAAGGTCTCGAGTTCAATCCCCGGTACCAAAACAAAAGAAAGAGAACTATAGTAGATGAGGTCAGGGGTATGTATGTGGTGAAGCAGGTCATTATTTAGGATCTCGCTTTTATTTATTTATTTATTTATTTGGTACTGGGGATCGAATTTGGGTCCTTGCGCTTGCACAGCAGGCGGCAAAACCACTGAGCTAAATCCCTGGCCCCCAACTGTATTTTTTATTAGAGAAATTTTCCAACATTTATAAAAATAAAGTAACATATACTGCATGTATCCATCACCTAACTTCACCTGGGTATAGTTCATGGCCAGTTTTTCATCTACACACCTTGATCCTAATGGATTATTTTGAAGTAAATGCCATGTCCTTAACTGTTTTATCATATTTTATTTTATATTTTATATAACATATATTTGTGAATATATCAATATATATATTTTGTATTATTTTATCATGTATCATTTTAACTATTTTAACATGTATCTAAAAGATAAGGCTTATTTTTTAGTTACTATATTTAAACTTTATATACAGTAAAATTGAAACATATACAATTAAATGTGTTTTAAAAATTTCTGGTAAAGGGCGGGGATGTAGCTCAGTGGTGTGCCTCGCCTGCCTGGCAAGCACAAGGTCCTGAGTTCAATTCCCAGTACAAAAAAAATATATTTATGGTAAAAGATATGTAACAAAATTTAAAAGTTACTATTTTAACTGTTTAAATGTTCAGTTTGGTGGCATTAAATACATTTATATATGCAACCATTACTACCATACATGTCTAAAAGTTACTCATCTTCCAAAACTACTTATTAAACAGTAAATCCCCCTTCCTCTCCTCAGCCCCCTGGCAACTGCCATTTTACTCTGTCTTTTTTTTTGTTTTTTAGTCAGGGTCTCTTGTAGTTCATCCTAGCCTAGAACTCGCTCAATATGTAGTCTGGGCTAAGAGAGAGTAGTCTTGATCCTCCTGGTTTAGCCTCCTGAGTGCTGGGATTACAGGAGTGTACAAATATACTCAGCTCTTGTTCTGCTTTTTTATGAATTTGATTTCTAGGAATCATATATTTGTCGTTTTGTATCTGGTTATTTCACTTAGCCTTATGTCTTAAAGTTTCATCCATGTTGTAGCCTGTATCACAATTTTATTCTAATGAAAGGCTGAATAATATTCCATTATATGTATGTACTACATTTTGTTTATCCATCCATCACTGGACATTTTGGGTTGTTTCATCATTTGCCTATTGTGAATAATGCTCCTGTGAATATGGATATACTGATGTCTGTTTGGGACTGTTCTTTGAATTATAGGCATATGCTCAGAAGCACAATTGCTAGACATATAGTAATTTTATGTTGAATTTTTTGAAGGACTGTTTTCCAGTTTGTATGTGTTTTAACACATATAGATTTGTGTAATCACCACCAAAATCAGAATGCAGAACAATTCCCTCACATAAAAAACTTCCTGCTGTTCCTTTGTAGTAAATTTTAGTAATTAGAAAGGGAACAGAGTTAAATTCTCAGAGAACAGAAAGTAAAGGGAAAACAGGATGTTTAAATTTAGGAAGCCCTCGTTTTTATAGATATGCAGTGATTGTGGTACATCACTTAAGTCCACCTTCAGCTGGGAGATTTGCCCTGCCCAAAGTCCTATCTTCTTAGGACTGGTAGCATCCTGGGGATGGACCTATGTGAGTTATTAAGGTGGTGTTTCTTTACTCCAGCTCAGTCAACTCGGAAAGGCCTTTCTAGCTCCAAAATTCCCTGTGGCTTTAACTAAAGCTTCATTGAAATGGATTTTTTTTCTTTTAAAAATGTATTTATCTGGGCCGCGGCGTCGACGTCTATGGCCCAGGCGGTGCGCCCCTCCGTCAGGTTGTCACGGGGCAACCACCCAGAGCCGAGGGTGCGGCAGGTCGAGAAGCGTGGAGGCCTGGCTTGCAGCAATGGAGCAAGGCCCTGTAGTGGGTGGGCGGCGGCAGGAGCGGGAGCCGCTCGGGATACTCAGTTATGAAATGGGTACGCACCAAGCACATCCAGATGGCAGTGTCCTGCTACCTCAAGCGCCGGCAGTATGTGGATTCAGATGGCCCACTGAAGCAAGGCCTTCGGCTGTCTCAGACTCCTGAGGAGATAGCAGCCAACCTCACAGTCAG
Organism: Heterocephalus glaber; assembly: GCF_053883595.1. Lineage (NCBI taxonomy): Eukaryota > Metazoa > Chordata > Mammalia > Rodentia > Bathyergidae > Heterocephalus > Heterocephalus glaber. The sequence goes on along the minus strand of NW_028258137.1, from coordinate 11,226,991 downwards.
AATCTGGTTGTGCCAACATAGTGCCTGCAGCCCCTTGCCAGGCAGAACCCCAGCAATTCGAAGTACAGTTTGGACGACTGCAGAATTTTCTCACTGATTCTGGTTCCCAGTACAGCCGTGAAGTTATGACTGTCTACCCATTGTTTGTCTACCTCCATCTCAGCCTGGTCCAGAGCAGCCTGAAGAGTACAGTGGAAAGTTTCTATAGCCGCTTCCATGGAATGTTCCTCCAGAATGCAAGCCAGAAGGATGTTATTGAGCAGCTGTAGACAACTGAGACCATCCAGGACATCCTGTCCAATTTCAAGCTTCATGCATTCCTAGATAACAAATATGTGGTCTGTCTCCAGGAAGACAGCTACAAGTACCTGATTCACTAAGTCCAAAGTGACAGCAACGTTGCCCTGTGCATGTCCACCTGAATGTGCAGCCTTCAAGAGAATAGACTACTAGCTCTATGCCAGTGGTGGCTCCTCCTGCAGTGAGAGCAGCGGCCTGGAGCCCCAGATGTGCCCAGCCCCATTCTGCAGAACCAGGCTGCAGTGGAGGTCTTACAAGAGAGCATCAAATACCACCCCCCGCCCCGCCCCAATCTGGTTCTATGCCTTCTATAACATGGAGCAGCTGTTGAATACTGCAGAAATTGCCCCCAGTAGCAAGCTACTTGCTGCTGGGTTTGACAACTCCTGCATAAAACTCTCGAGTCTGTGAAAGTCAAATCAGAGCCCCACCTTGTTGAACATCACATATCCACTTGCCTTGTGATACTCTGGAGGAAGAGGAGGATGAGAAGGACAGCACAGGCAATGAGATGAAGATCCTGTGGGGACCCTGTGGACCAGTGTACAGCACACATTTCCTCGAGGACATCTTAGGGTTGCTCTCTTGTTCTGAGGACATGTCCATCTGGTACTGGGATCTGGGGAGTTTCATCAACACTGTGCTGTACCAAGGACATGCTTACCTTGTGTGGGACCTGGACTTCAGCCTGTAGTTTGCCAGTGGGTCCCACAACTGCACTGCCAGGCTGTGGTCCTTTGATTGTACATACCCACTGAGAATATATGCAGGACACCTGGCAGATATGGACTGTGTCAGATTCCACCCTAACTCTTAACTACTTAGCTATGGGCTTGACCGACAAGACTGTCTGGCTGTGGAGTGCCCAGCAGAGGAATTCAGTGAGGCTCTTCACAGGCCCCCATGGCCCTGTGCTCTCTCTGGCTTTCTTTCCCAATGGGAAGTACTTGGCATCTGCTGGCAAGGACCAGCGGTTAAAACTGTGGGACCTGGCCCCCCGGGACCCTTTTTAAAGAACTGAGAGGCCACACAGACAGTATCACCAGCCTTGCCTTCAGCCCTGACAGTGGCCTACTGGCCTCTGCCTCCATGGACAACTCAGTGTGTGTCTGGGACCTCCAGAAAACATGCTGTAGCATGCCCGAGGATGGCTCCTTTAGTGAGCTCATGGGTATCTACACTGGACAGATGAGCAGTATCCTGAACGTGCAGTTCATGGCCTGCAACCTGCTTCTTATGACTGGGATCACACAGGTGAATCAGGAACATTGATTCTTACCTTGGCTGGAATGGACTGGGCTGTGGTAGGAGGCATCTGGCCGCAGCATGGACATGGTGAGCAAATTAATGACAGACTGAAAGAACCCTCCTCTGATGCAGCCTCATTGTCATGGACTCAGTCAGGGCTGGGGCATGGCTCAGTGATGCCTGGACTCAAGATGAGCACTAGGGTGCTCTGAGGTCAGTGGCATGTTCCCAGAGGACCCTTGGGACCCTATGTGCAAGCACATTCCCATTTGTATCTTATCCTCCTCCCTGCATGCTTATAGAGGGCAGTTGCCAAGTGCCTTCCACAGCACCCCTAGACACCCTCAGTTGGGCCATCCTTGAGGGAAATGGGGACAGAACTGGGAAAGAGAGGGATAATCCTTTTCCTGAATGGTAGAACCAGGATTTTAAAAATTATTGTTATTATGATGATGATGATTATTATTTTTAAAAATATTTTATTCTTTTATTGGTATACAGTACATTTACATTTTAGGTATACAATACATTTACATTTATCATTGGGTGCTTGTACCTGTACATGATGTATCTTGGTTCTTATTTTTTTCCCCATTACCTGTGCACCCTTTACCCCCTCCACCCTTCCCTAGTTACATACATTTCATTTCCATTTTTTTCATCTCATAATTTTTCCTTTCCCTTCTTTCCTTTCCCCTTCCCCTCCCACCAACCCTACACCTTTGAACCTTTTCCTATTTCAAATTATATGATGATTATTGTTATTGCAAAGAGGAAACCTAGCATTGGCAGAAGGGAACATCTCTGCTTTTATCTTCAGGTTTGACTCCTAGCATTGGCTGTGATACTTGGAATTTTGAGCTTCAGAGAATTCAGAGATTTTAGTGGCACAGTGTATCAGGAGAAAGGGAAATCTTGGGTGCATGTTGAGCACACCAAACAGCATGTTTATGGAAGCCGGTGGGTGGGTTGACCGAGAACACTGGGCTCCTGCAGTTATGGTGGGATTCTTTCTTGGCTGCACTTCTATCAATAATTCTCTCTCCTGAAAAGGAAAATTATGGTAGGAGGGGGATGCAGCTTAGTGGTAGCGCATTTGCCTAGCGTGTGGGAGGCCCTGGGTTCAATCCCCAGTACCACCAAAAAAAAAGATTATGGTAAAGAATAATTTGGAGGGCTGGGAATGGTAGCTCAGCAGCGCAGCATCTGCCTGACAAGCGCAAGTCTTTGAGTTCAATTCCCAGTATCAAAAAAAAAAAAAAAAAAAGAATAATTTGGAGTAAGTCACAAGATAGAATTAGTGTTAGATTTCGGAGTGACCATTAATCAGAGGTTAGCATTTCTACTCTCTCTTTTGCGGTGAGCACATCATGAAGTGAATCCTGAATGCAAATGCTCATGTCAAACTGTGCCCTGAGGATAAAGCAAGTTCTAATGTATGGGGAAAGGATTAAATATTTCTGTTTTCCAAAAAATAAAAAAAAGTAAAAAAAAATTTATTCATCTTTTTATTCATTGGAGAAATGCTTTTCCAACTCAACTTCTCTCTGCCCATTTCTGCTTTTTTTCTCTTCCATGTTTTTCCAAGATTACTCCTTAATACACTCTTTTAAATACTAATCTCTACCCCAGAATCTGCTTCTGAGAGAATCAAATTTCTGCTGCATTTTTGCTAATTTGCACCTGTAAATACAAAGCAAAAAATGAATTAAGCTTTAAGACACATTTTTATATGTCAGAGCATAGGAATATTATCACTATTTGGATAGTGTCACTTTTTGGAAAGAAATGTAGAAATTAGTTGACCTGTGTGTTTTATGCTGTTCTTTCTTTTCTGAATAAAAAACAGGTATCTTCAAATAGGAAAAAAACTGCAGGCTTATTCCTGGCCCAGCACATGCAGTATATTTTTGGTTTATGCAGAAGAGGCTAGTGCTAATCTGTGCTGTTCTTCTTTTCAATAGAACCACAAAATAAGAGAACTCCAGACTTGCCTGAAGAAGAATGTGGGAAGGAAGAGAGTGGGGAAAATGAAACAGTCAAAAAAATACTTGTAGAAAGCACCCGGGACTTTGAGGAAGTTGTGGTATGTTAACTAGATTTACTCCTATTTTTTTTTCCCTGCTTCCATTCTCCTTTGAAACTGGTTATCCTGTCCATCTTTTTCACCCACTCAAGACCCAGGAAGGTAAGAGAGAAGTTCAAGATGGAGAAAAAGAGGCTAGAACTAGAGGACAAGGAAAATAGAACTAATTGGGGCTTTAGGCATGGTGCCCTGAAGCTTTTAGTTTTGGTAGGATAACCTGAAGAGAAGAGGAAGAAAAATCAGACAGAACAGAGACAGTTATTTTTAAGCAGTGTAAAATGTCCCTCTTTGAGCAAATTGATCTCAGTATAGGTTTTTCAAAGGTAGAACTGTGGATTTATCTTTCAAAAACATTTTTATCTTTCTCAGAAGCCTAAATGTAATTTTAAGCCTTTTTTTTTTTTTCCAGTACCAGGAATCGAACTTGGGCTCTTGTACTTGTGCAGTTAGTGGTGAAACCACTGAGCTAAATCCCTGGCCTTTTTTTTTTGGTACCGGAGATTGAACTTGGGACCTTACACTTGCAAGGCAGGCGCCAGAACCACTGAGCTAAATCCCCCGCCCAGCCTAAATGTAATTTTAAAAATTTTATAGTAATTTTTTTTATAGCAAATTTAGTTTTTTGTATACTTAGAGCTTTTGGGAATATTTTACCCCTTACTTCTTCAGTTCCCTTATGGAGTGTTACAATCTTGGAATGAAGTCAAACATTTAACAGATGATCTAATAAACACACATGTATATGTGTGTGTGTATTACATATGTACATGTATGTATGTTTTTCATATTCATTTTAGCTTCTAATCTCTTGAAATACTGTAGTCAATTTAAAATATATATACGGCCGGAGATTGAGCTCAGTGGTTTCGCTGCCTGCTGCGCAAGCGCAAGGACCTGAGTTCAATCCCCAGTACCAAAAAAAAACCCCACAAAAAACAAAATATATATGCATGCACACACACATACATGCACACATATCCCCCCCACCTTCCTATATACACACACATATCTGTATACTCACACATCTGAAATGAATAAAAGTAAGAAGTAATATAGCGTGTTAGAGAAACTGAAAGGAGTCCAGTGTGATTGAAATGCAAAGAGCAAGGGGATGGCAGTTGGGAGAGACCAGGTATTATAAGAGTTCAAGATTTGATAATTGGAAACTGGTCTTCCTCATAATTTTCTGCAGGTGAATGAGAGCTCTGATTTTGAAATACACATAACTATGTGTGATGATGATCCTCCCACACCAGAAGACTCAGAAACACAGCCTGATGAGGAGGAAGAAGAAAAACTTTCGTCACCAGAGGTGGGAGCTGCCATTAAGATTATCCGGCAATTAATGGAAAAGTTTAACTTGGATCTATCAACAGTTACACAGGCCTTCCTAAAAAATAGTGGTGAGTTGGAGGCTACTTCCTCCTTTTTAGAGTGTGGTCGGAGAGCAGATGGATACCCCATTTGGTCCCGGCAAGATGACTTAGATTTGCAAAAAGATGATGAAGCTACCAGAGATGCATTAGTCAAAAAATTTGGTGCTCAGAATGTAGCTCGGAGGATTGAATTCCGAAAGAAATAATTAACAAGATAATGAGAAAAGAAAAAATCCTGGCAGATAAACAGTTGTGACCACTGAACTTTAGAAAGCTCTTACATTGAAATTGACACTTATCTTCTGACCAATGCGCTATCATTCTGTGAGTCTCAGATTTTGTAGCCAAACAGAGTTATGTAGGAGGATAAAAGTCAAAGAAGTTGGATATATTTAGAGTTGTCCTTGACAAGTATCATTGTGTTTCTGGGTTTTTTTTCCCCTTTGGTACTGGGGATTAAACTCAGGACCTTGTGCTTTCGAGTCAGGCGGTGGCACCACTGAGCTAAATCCCCGGGCAATCATTGTGTTTATGAAAGAAAAATCTGGTGAACCAGAGAAGTTGATCTACTAGATAGTAATCCTTTGCTGGAATGGAAGCCCTGCTGTATTAGAGGCAGGAGCTTAATGACAGAGTAAAAGGAGGAAAATTAGGAGGTATAGATCTTTTCACACAGCACGAGTAAAGAACCTCTTATCCTTTGCCAGAAGTTTGTCTAGCTTCTGGTAGATTTAAAACCAAGAATCTAGAAATATGGAAATTTGCAATTATAAGGCCTTGAACATGACCTGTCGCAAACCATCCCATTTCCCAGTGAGCTCTGGATTTCTATAGTGCTTTGAAAATCTCATATTTGCTTTGCTAACTTAGTATTTGGGGACCCTGTTCTTTAGCTATTGTTTTCTTGGAGACTTTCTCAGTCAAGTCTCTAGTATGTGTTTCTTTTTCTTTTTTTTTTTTTTTTTGGTACCGGGTATTGAACTCCGGTCCTTGTGCTTATGAGGCAGGCGGTGGAATCGCTGAGCTAAATCCCTGGCTCCTAGTATGTGTTTCTTTATCTAACACTCAGTTTTGTTTCAAACACAGACAAAACTCTAGAGTCTCAAGAACTATCTTTCTCTATTGATAGTAATGTGGTTTTAAAAAATTTATTGACCACAGCTTTGTGCTAAAAATTGTTTTAGACTTACTCATGGATTGGTTCTTTGTTGTGTTGTTTTCATTATTGAAAATAAACAGAACTTTGAATATCATCAAGTGTTTTCTTTCATTGTATACACAAACCTTTTAAAGAACCATAAAGGGGCCCCAGTCCCTGAGCCGCCGCCCCGCCTAGGACTCAGCTGCCTCTCCCTTGAGCCCCCTGCTTCCTGGCGATCTGTAGCACCCCCCCCCCCCCATGCCTTCTCCTGCAGCCGCCTTCCACAGGCCATTTCCACCGAGGAAAAGGAATTGTATCGTATGTCCAACTATCCAGAACTTCCACTCTTTTGACCCCTTTGCTGATGCAAGTAAAGCTGATGACCTGCTTCCTGCCAGCACTGAGGATTATATCCATATAAGAATCCAGAGAAACGACAGGAAGACCCTTACCACTGTCCAAGGGATTGCTGATGATTATGATAAAAAGAAACTGGTGAAGGCGTTTAAGAAGAAATTTGCCTGCGATGGTACTGTAATTGAGCATCCAGAATATGGAGAAGTAATCCAGCTCCAGGGTGACCAGCGCAAGAACATATGCCAGTTCCTGGTAGTGATTGGACTGGCTAAGGACGATCAGCTGAAGGTTCATGGGTTTTAAGTGCTTGTGGCTCATTGAAGCTTAAGTGAGGATTTCCTTGCAATGAGTAGAATGTCCCTTCTGTCCCTTGTCACAAGTTTAAAAACCTCACAGCTTGTATAATGTAACCCTTTGGGGTCCGCTTTCCCTTGGACTAGTGTAACTCCTACATGCAATAAACTGAAAAGAGCCAAAAAAAAAAAAACCAAAAAAAACATAAAGGAACAAACATTTTTGGCTATTGGTAATTAGAACCAACAAAGTTCCATTTTAGAACAAACAGGCCATTAGAAAGATGCTTGTTCTTCTGGATGGAGCAAAGAGAAGATCTGCATCAGAATTGTGAGAAGTGGCAAAATCAGATGACCTACTGAGCGCCAAAAGGGAGAGAAGCCAATCGGAAACCAGCAGGTGTGTAGCAGGTATCAGAGCCCTGGCCCTTCCCCTTGGACACTGAATGTCCCTGCATGGGCTACCAACTGCCATCTTGTCAATAAATGCTTGAGGCTTTCTTTTTGCTTGAAGCACTATGGAGTTAATACTCCTGGGAGCAGCATTCAGCTAGTGGCTAATGGTGGCTATATTGTCTCAAGTGGGACTATGCTTTCCATGACATATTTTAGGGTTTAAAGGTTCCCCACAGAATCAAGGATAGTTGCTCACAATGGTAATATGCTTATGAATCCACCCTGTGTAGACTTCCTTGCTTTGTCTCACTTCCCTGTTAGGTACATTTTGTTTGTTTGTTTGTTTTTGTGTTTTTGGTACTGGGGATTGAACTCAGGTCCTTGCACCTGCGCAGCAGGTGGCGAAACCACTGAGCTAAATCCCTGGCCCTGTTAGGTACATTTTGGAATCATTGGGTGTAGTCACATTCTTTCCAGAGAGTGCACTTCTGGTGGAACCTGGCATCAAGTCAAAGCCCTTAATCTTGCCACCCTCCTGAGTATGACATAGTTCTAGTAATATAATGCTAGCTAACTATAATAGTAACTTTTAAATGGGGGTTAGGTATTTAACTTTAAAAAACTGTATTTATTGATACAAAGTCTCACTATGTTGCCCAAACTGATTTCAAATTCCTGGGCTCAAACTGTTTTCCTGCTTCAGCCTGCCAAGTAGCTGAGGATATAGGCATATGCTACTGCAGTTGGCTAGGGCATTTGTTTAAACTGTGTCGTGCTCACTTTGGCAGCACATATACTAAAATTTACATTTATTTTTTCTTTTTTTTTGTTACCGGGGATCGAACTCAGGACCTTGCACTTGCGAGGCAGGTGGCGGCACCACTGAGCTAAATCCCCAGCCCATCCACATATACTAAAATTAAACTATGTTCTCCATTTTGATAGACTCTAAGGTTGTGAAAAATTACTGCTTTAAGCTGGGCATGGTGGTGCACACCTCTAATCTCAGCACTCTGGAGGCTGAGGGAGGAGGATTTCCATGAGTTCTAGGCCAGCCTGGGCTACATAGTGAGTGAGTTCAGGGCCAGCCTGAACTGCACAGCAAGACCTTGTCTCAAAAAAAAGAAAAAAGAAAAGAGGTCCAAGGATTTAGTTCAGTGGTTCCGCTGCCTGCCTCGAATCGCAAGGTCCTGAGTTTGATCCTTGGTACCAAAAAAAAAAATAAATAAAAATTACTGCTTTAGATATGGAGATGTTATCTATGATGTCTATACCTTAGTAAAGTTACCACAGCCTACTGACTTTACAGGGCTAGAAATTCCAGTATTTAAAATATTGTGCAAAATGGTGTAATTTATTATACCCAGACTCTCAGAAGATATATTTGGACAATGGACTGTCTTGGTGTAATTTCTTTAATCATTTCATCTCTCCTGCTGGGAGGCATGGGTGAGAAAAAAAATCAAATGTAGGTGGGTATGAAAGTGTAGTCCTATAATCCCAGCATTTGGTAGACTGAGGAGAGAAGACTGCAAGTTTGAGCCCATCCTGGGCAGTTTAGCAACTTAGTGAAACTCTGTCTTAAGAAATTAAAAAAAAAAAAAGGCTGGGGATTGTAACTCAGAATCCACTGTGAAGACCCTAGGTTAAATCCCCAGTACCACACACACACAGACACGTACACACAATCAAAGGTATTTTTGGGAGTACAAATAGAAGCAAGGAAAATGGGACGCATCTTAACGGTGAATGACATTGAGTTACAGCTGCATCTGCAAGTCCTGAGGTAGAATTATTTCTCCCTTGAATTGCAGACTGCCAAATCTTTTTGTTGTTGTTGTTGAACATTTTATTAGACTTTTAGCCTCAATGCTTAGAAGTGAGATCATAGATTTGATGTACTGTTATTTTCAAATCCACACCAAAATATATTATTAGGATTAAAATGAACTCTTGCCAACCACCCATTTTGCTTCCTGTTTGCTGAGCAGATAATCTGTGCCAGTCATTGTGAAAAAGTCTTCATTTTAAGAAAAAAATTTAGTTAACAAAATTTTTTTAACAGGTTTCACTTAGCAAAATACACCCTAAAGGAAATCATATTACAAAGAAAGCTTTAAGTCAAGACCTCACCAATTCCTATAGTATTAGTATTGTGTCTTAATTCTCAAAACTAACTCTTTTTAAAAAGTGTAAACTTAACCTAAAAGATTTATTTAAATGAAAATATGAACTAGAATGAACAAACATGAGAAATGTTCCTCTTTGAATTAGGGATCTAGCACCTTTGAATTGTCCAAAAAGTACATCTCCCCAAGGTGTTGATGGGTCAGCACCAAGGATCCAAGTTTCCTTAACATACTTAACTACTTAACTCAGGAAACAGCACTCCAAGTATACTACCAGATGTTAATTGAGAAAAACAGAGGGAAGAAAATAGTTTTAGTTTACTCAATATCACATGATAGAAGGAAAGTTTGCATGAGAAAACACTGAAGAGGTAATTTTTTAATCCCGATTTCACAAACTCATGGTGCAAAATGGGTTCCATAGCTTCCTGTAGTCATAAACTGCTCCTCACTGCGTGTTGGCTGCCTGTGACAATTGAGGACTTCAACCTCCCTAAGCAACTAGTTGCAGCCCCCATGCTGTTCTGACTGCTGTCAGACTGCTAAATCTTTAGGTTTTTTCTAGGCTTCATGAGTATGGTGCTGGTTTTCTGTTTGTGTCCTGCCTTTCTCCCAAGGAAAGACCCATTCTCCTATCAGAGATAAGACTCAAGTCTTTCCTGAGCTGATTTGTTTGCTATCCAGTTTCTCAGTTTCCCACTTCTCCTTATATTGGTCTGCTAGAACTGCCATCGCAAAATACTACACACTGCATGGCTTAAACCATAGGAATTTATTTCCTGGAGGCTAGAAGTCCAAGATCAAAGTGGGGTAGGTTTGGTTTCTCCTGAGGCCTCTCATGGCTAGCAGATGGCTGCCTTCCATCTCTGCCTTTTAGTATGTTCTGATTTCCTTTTCTGTTAAGGACATCAGTCAGATTGAAGTAGGGCCCATTCTAATGGCTTCCTTTTACCTTAGGTGCCTCTTTAAAGGTACTGTCTTAAAATACAGCCATATTTGGAGGTACTAGGAGTTAGGACTTCAACATATAAATTGTGGAGGTAGGAAGAAGGGCACAGTTTAGGTCATAACATCCCTTCAAAGGCTAATTGGTGATTTGAGCTTCCAAGATAAAGTCCCACTTCTGCCTGTTTTGGCCAGTGATGGTGCTCCAAAACCCACATGACCAGGACTGCAACCAGTGTGCCAGATTGGAGACCTCATCTTTGATGCTTCTGGTCTGCTCTTCCCAGGCACCTGAGGTTTGAGGAGGAAGCAGCAGTAAGCACTTTGTTGGGTCCCCTGGGCCTTCCAGTGGGGGTGATGCCTGTGCAGATGAACTGGACGAAATTGAACTGCCTTCTCAACCTACTCTTCAGTAAGCCTCCACTTCTCAGGGGCCAAGTCTCAGAGCCTTGGGAACCTCTTGTGCAGTGACCAGGCCTCCCTAATGACAGGGAGCATGCAGATGCCTTTTCAGAGACTCTCAGTGGAAGGGGATGTATCTGCTGGTGGGAGCCTGAGTCTCTGTCACCATGTCCCACTCACCAAATCCCAGTGCCCCTGGAAGTCTTAGACTAACTCTAGCCCATGGAGCCTAAGACCATTATGCTATACAAGACTTTCCCACAGATAGTGTTTATTTGGAAAGGTCAAATAAATTAAGAAGAAACATGGAAGTGGAGACTGACTGTGTGTATGCGTGGTGGCTGCAGCAGCAAGGCCCTGGTGGCAGCCTGGCCCCAAGCCCCACTTTGTGGCTGTTATCCCACCTCTTCCTGCCTTACCCAAGATGGATCTGTCTATGGGCTTTGGTGTGGTGGGACCCAGACACATTCTGGCCCTCCTGACCAAGATGTGGACCCTCACAAGTGACTCAGAGTGCACACTGACATGCTCACCTGCTGGAGCCTGAACAGGAATAGCTCCACATTTGGGCTGGGCCAGTTTGCCAAGGAGATTCTGTGCTAGTACTGTAAGCACAACAGGGCCAGCTTTGTGGGGCAGCTCAACATGCATGGCTTCTGGAAAGTGGCCCACATTGAACAGGGCACTTTGGTCAGTGACACCCAAACACTCATTTCAAGCACCCTTGCTTCCTGTATAGACAGGAGCAGCTTCTGGAGAGCAAGAGGAAAGTGGCCAGTGTGTGTACCCTGAAGAGGAAAAACACAGAGATGTTCCAGGACAGTGTCACAAAGCTCCTGATGGATACACTGCTGATGAAAGGGAAGGAGTTTTATGAACTCCAAGCTTCTGGCTATGAAATATGAGTATAAGACCCTTTGCCTATAGGTGGCCTGTCTGAGGGAGAGGCATACCCAATAGCAAAATGTCATCAACAAGCTCATTCAGTTCCTGACTCATTGATGTAGTTGAACAGGATTGTATAGGTGAAGAGAAAAATCCTTCTGATGTTGGACAGCAACTCAGCACATTCTATGTCCAGATATACCTGGTAGTACCACTCAGTGTATGTCCATGGCCCAGGACTGCACTCAACTCCATTCCCTGCCTACAGTAGCTCCAGTCTCTACACCCCAGAGACTGTTGCTACTCTGACATTGCTGAGCTGGCTCCTACTTGCCCTTTGGCTTCCCTAGGTGGGAGCACAGATGAGAAGCTCCTAGGGAGGGGCTGTACTTCTCTCAGGGGGATTAATATGGATAGCCCCACCATCTCCCTGCTGAGGGCTCTGAGGCCCCAAAGCCAAGAACTCTACTGTCTCCTAGAGGGCCCAGGGGGAGCTGACCAGAGTGGGCCAATGGCCTACTCCACATTAGGACACAGAGCTGGTCTTGGAGAGGTAGGCCACAGTCCCAGGGGTTGGCCAGCATAGCACCACTGGGTGCAAAAAGGACAGGCTGGAGCTGGGCAATACCTTTGGCTAAGAGAGACTAAGTGTCCCCTGGGCATATACTGCTTTTGCCTTTGTTTTGTTTTTTGAGATAAGGTCTCACTATGCAGTTCATGCTGGCCTTGAACTCATTATGTAGCCTAGGCTGACCTGTACTTACAGTGATCCTCCTGCCGAAGCTTCCCAAGTGCTGGGATTACAGGTGTGCCCCACCATGCCTGGCTTCCCTAGTCCTATATCTTATGGTTTGGTTTGGTTGAGGTTTCACAGTCACACTTGGACTAACTCTGCGGGCTGTTCATAGTCAGAAATGTATTTGGACTATTATCTCTATAGAGATAGACAGTGCTATCTAGAAAAGACATTCTAGACAGGGAGAGATCTATAAACAGACTAAAAAAGAAAGAAAGAAATGTCATAGAAAGTATAAATATAAAAAGCCAGGTGTCCTCCAGGAAGATGACAGAGTGGTGAGCAGCAGAGAAAGAGCCTCTCCAAGATTTGGTGTCTTGACACTGGAATATAGTGGAAGAGAAGGAGGCAAATGGGTCCCCGGGACCAAAGAAGGATCTGAGGAGAGAAATGAAGTCTACAGGAAGAGTGGAGAGACTTTAATGAAGAGGAGGGAGGAACCAAGCAGCACTCTCTCCCAGAGCCCAGACTTTTCGCAAGGGAGCAGCACGCTGAACACATGGTGACTGCTAGTGACCTCATAGGGCTCCACAGAGAAACACACCAGTGGAATGGAGCAGCGGACACACTGGACTTTAGGGCTGCAGAGTTGACCAGGTTCAGACCTCACCCAGGAGAGGGTGATTGGCTGGTAGCCATCTTGGAGAGGGGCCAACTGAGCCTGGAACTCAGAACAGCTGTGGATGGACTCCATCTAGTGGCTCCTGGTGCCTCAGTGTCGGTGCTGAGCTCAAGTCAACAGGAGGTCAGGGAGCAGAGTTCAAGCTGGCAGGAGACACATAGACTGTTGTAGGCTCAAGGAATCAGGTTCCACCCTCATTGCCAGAAACTGGCCTGAACTTCAGGGAAACTAAAGAGGCAGACTGGCTGGGATTGTCCACTACCCCACTGTGAAGCTGCAGCTAGCTTTCTGGGATTAATCGGTTTGGGTCTGGATTCTGTTTGCTCACATTGTTGAACAGTGACAGTAGAGACACCTTGAATTGGATGTTTTTGGGTTTTTTTCTCTTTAAATTTCAAAATCGATTGTATTGCAGCTGAAACAGTAGAATTAACTGTACATAATAAACTATTTTATATATATATATACACATTTTAAGTTATAGGAAATAAAGTTTATTTTGGCGGATAGTGTTAAACAAAATTAAAGTTGTATACATTAGTAACATAACTCAACATCCTTGATTTGGTATAAGTATGACACATGTTCTTGCTTTCCTGTGTTCAGCTAAATCATCATACCTAAACTGTTTTATAAAACTGATATGCTGAAATTTAACTTTACTGTTTTCGCTTATGCTCTGATTCCAAACAAAACTTTTCATAAGCTTCTTCAATCTCTGGGTCCATCTCATCATCAATATCATCCAAGTATGGATCACCAGCCCCTGATAAATCTGTTCCATTTTCTTCATAATATGGAAAAAACTCCTCTCTTTCAAGTAACTCTTGATATTTCTCTTGGCAATCTGGATCAGCTGCAGTGAAAGGAACACCATCAGACGTATAAAATGTTGGTTCATTCATAAAGTAGTTAGGATCATTTTCAGGTGTTGCTTCTCTCTATGTTGAAGTTGCATGAACTGTACCCCAGTTACTTGACCAGAGTTCAACAAGCTTCAGGAGCATTTGTTTTACGTCTGTGCTGCAGTTTGCATTTAGGACAACATTTTCAATTCTCTGAATAATTTCTTCCATATCAGTCTTTAATTTTTCTTTCCAAGCATCTTCCAAAACTGTCAACTTTAGTAATTTTACTGCACAAATTAAGTTGTCATCCATTGGATTAGAGAAGAGAGCATTCAGCAATTCATGCAGACCAACTTGAAGAATATTTGCTCTTGTAACCTGTCCATTTGTTCCCTTGATCTCCAGGTTAAGATAAAGTTCTCCCAGAAAGAGTACAAATACATGAAATCGTTTTCGAGTCACTTCATCCCCTTTTGCAGCTTGATCTTTAACATCATATTCAGTCCAACATCTTTGAGGTAGCAATTGGCAGAAGTTGCCACTCGGTGGGCTTATTGTCAGATGATGGGACAGGTAATTACACAGGCGAGCTTCCATGTAAGAGAAATTTTGGTTAGATGTGGCTTGCTGGTACATGAGTTCCACAAGTTCTTGCAAAGTATCAGGTCTCTGCAAATTGTTCAGTTTCAGTTTCATAACTGCCAGGTTGCTCTGTAAGATGATTCAAAAACTCCCGAACATAGTCTGATAGAGTAGGATAATCTTCACAACCATCCTCATAGGATTCTGTATAAGCAGAATAACCTGATGGGTAAAACTCGGTGGCGTTGGCAGACAGTTTAGATATCAACATAGGAGCCACAACCACTTGGGGCTTAGCTATTGCTGACTCTGAGTTCGGCTGGGGAAGTTTATCCTGTGAGCTAGGTGGAGCTCTCAGGGGCCTCGTTCGTTCTGGAGCCCAATCGAAACCGTCCGATATGCTCCTCCTCCTGGTCGCTGCAGCTGCGCTCCGGCTAGGACGCGGGGGAGGCGCGGCAGTCAGGCCTCATGGAGGACCAGGGTGGCGGGCCGCTCGGCTCCTTCCGTGACTCGGGCGGGGTGGGGGCAGCTCGGGCGCCGGGACCCCACTGCTGACTCCGCTTTCGGATTCTCCCCCAAACCTCCCGACCCCGCCCTCGGCGCGGCGGGGCCATGGCGGGTCACAGTGGCCCCCTGCGGCCCGGAGGCCCTGCGCCCGCCCAGCCGCCAATCCTCTTTTTTTCTTTTTCCTTTTTTCTTTCTTTTTTACTTCCTTTATAATTCTTGTTTTGTTTTATTTTTTCTTGATTGTTTGAACATGGTTTCTAGTTTTTTTTGTTATTGTTGTTGTTCTGTTCTAGTCTTGTTTTTATTTTTTTCTTTTCTCTTCACCAGTTTCCAAAGTTTATCCTCCAGCCTTGCTTTGAATCTCTTGTTCTTTTTCTATTTCTGCTTTTTACCCCTATTCCTTTTAAATCTTCTCCCCAAGGGTAAAATTGTCATATTAAGGGCTATAGTTTGTCATTTTCTAGGCTGTATTTGATGCGGTTGTTATTGTTGATTGTACTACTTTAGCCAAGGTGACATAATTGTGTTAAAAAATTGTTCTTCTTGGTGTACCAAGACTCAGATTGCCTAAGGATCTTTAAAAAAAAAAAACCCTATAGGCCAGTGCCAAAGAACTAGCAGCTGGGCCAAGTAGGCAGAAACTTCTCATCCTGAATAAATTGAAAAGGTAGGATCCTGCAACAGATTCAAAACCCAAAAGCTAGCTACACCTGGAAGATGCTTCTGAGAAGTAATCAAAGGCAAACCCTGTGGGCAATGAACTGGAACAATCCAAAGCCACCCAGCTGGACTCTCTGAAGCAGTAACAGCAGAAATAACAAAGCAGATGAACAAGGCTCTAGAAAAAAATCAAATAAGAAATAATTTCCCAGATAACTACAGAGATAGTGACCAGGATGAAAGAGAGATAAAAAAAATAGAGGAGCTCAGGAACATGAAGGAAACCATGAACGGCCAGCATAGGAAAGAAATGGAATCTATGAAACAAGTCAAACACATATCCAGGAGATTAAAAACGCTATTGAATGTATTTTGAGCAGAATGAGCCAATGTGAGGACAGAATATCAGATATAGAAGACAGGATTGCAGTTAGTGATCGTGAAAAAAGAGATTTCTTAAACATTGCAAGGGAACATGAGAAATCAATCCAACAGCTGCTAGATGATGCAAAGAAGAATAACATAAGATTGACTGGAGTCAATGAAAAACCAGGATATAGGGCAAATGACATAAAAAATCTGTTTTCAGAAGTAATGGTAGAAAAGTTTCCAAACAGGAAAAAGAATTTGAAATACAGATAAGTGAGGCATATAGGACTCCAATTAGCCATGATCAAAAGAAAAATCTTTCCTAAGGCATATAATAGTCAATATTCCAGAAATTCAACACAAGGACAGAATATTAAAAGCTGTTAGAGAAAAGAAACAAATCACTTATAAAGGAAAGACCATCAGAATCACAGCAGACTTCTCAACATAAACTCTCAAGTCAAGGAGAGCTTAGAGTGAAGTATTTCAAGCCCTAAAGGAAAACAACCTCCAACCCAGATTGATGTACCCTGTAAAACTATCCTTCAAAATTGATGGAGAAATAAGATACTTCCATGACAAACACCTGAAGAAATTCATGACCACCAAACCAGCACTCCAAAGTGTTCTGAAGGATATTGTAGAAAGAGACAATAAGGATTACGACTCCATGAAACCCAACAAAATGAATCCACAAACAAGGCAAAAAATTAAACAGAAAAAGAAAGAAGGAGGTCAACAGCAGGAAAATAACATGACAGAGTTAAAACAATACATAGCACAGACCACCATACTTCGTAAGTTGGAGGGATCATCACCTCTGATCAGAACCTGGACTATCTTCAGGGGAAGGGCAGCTGGAACCTGCAGTACAACCTTACAGAGTTCAACCCTGTAGGAAGACAGGGAGCTCAACTTGGGACTTGCATCCAGAAATCTGCCTGAATCTCACAGGTCTGCTACTGGCTTGCTGAGGCTCATTGACTTATATCTGCACACTGCTGCCCACTTTGTCTATTGTGACAACAGAGACATACCCTGAAGGAGGACCTTCATTTTTCTTTTTCTTTTCTTTTCTTTTCTTTATTTATTTCTTATTTTTTTGGTACTGGGGATCAAACTCAGGTACTTGCACTTGCAAGGCAGGTGGCACAACTACTGAGCTAAATCCCCAGCCCCATTTTTATTTTTTATTGGTTATCTTCAAATTATTTTGCTCTTATTTTTAATTTTTATTTTTTCCTACTCTTCAAATTTTTATTTTTCTCTTCTTTTGTCTTTTCTCTTCTCTCTCTGTATCTATAAGTTGCTATATTGAAGACTTTATTCACTATAAACATATGTTGGGCTGGTCCTCAATTTTGATTTAATCCACACAGTTAAATGTGATAGATTAATAACTACCACAAATTGTTATTTTCTAAGATTCGCTTGATGCTATGGTATTGCTGATTGTATCACTTGGGCTAAGGTGTTGTGATTGATCTAATCAGTAGTCCTTCCTTGTATAATGAAAATGAGATAGCCTCAGAGTCATTAGAGACTCAAAACTTAAAGACCGGCTATATCTGGAAGACGCCTCTGACAAACAATCATTCTATAAGGGTTCTAGATACAAGCAACAAAGATACAATAAGCAATTTTGAAATATCAACACAGGAATTAAACCAAGGACAGTACCAAAAACAAAAATGAGAAGACATTCAAGCAAGGCACAAACTCAGACTTCCACCACACCAAAGGCAAAGTCTGGGGGAAATGAGGTGGAGAAGTCTGATAAACAAACACCTGGACATCCTGAACTGATAGCACAGGAAGTAACAAAACAGATGAATGAGGCTGTAGAAAAATCCAAAGCAGAAATAATTTCCCAGATAACTACAGAGATGATGAGCAGAGTGAAAGACATGATTAGAGGCATTAGAACAGAAACAGATAAAAAAAAAAATAGGGGCCAGGGATTTAGCTCAGTGATTCCACCACCTGCCCTGCAAGCGCAAGGACCCGAGTTTGATCCCCAGTACAAAAAAAAAAAACAACAAAAAAAAGATGAGCCCCAAAACATGCTGAAAGCCATGAATGCCTAGCATAAGAAAGAAATGGAGGAAAAAAAAAAGAGAAAGAAATGGAGGGCTGGGGATTTAGCTCAGTGGTTTTGCCACCTGCTGCGCAAGTGCAAGGACCCAAGTTCAATCCCTGGTACCAAAAAAAAAAAAAAAAAAAAAAAAAGGAAACCATGATCACCCAACATAAGAAAGAAATGGAATCCATGAAACAGATTCAAACAGATATTCAGGACATTGAAAACTCCACTGAAAGTATTCACAGCAGATTAAGGGGCTGTGAAGATAGAGTATCAGATATAGAAGACAAGATTGCAGTTAATGACCAGAAAAACAGAGATTTCTTAAAAATAGTAAGGGACTAGGGCCAGGGATTTAGCTAAGTGGTTCTGGTGCCTGCCTTGCAAGTGCAAGTTCCTGAGTTTGAACCCTGTAAAAAAAAAAATATTAAGGGACCACGAGAAGTCAATCCAGCAGCTGCTAGATGATGCAAGGAAGAATAGCATAAGTCTGATAGGAGTTCACGGAAAAAGCAGGCAAAAGTACAATTTACATTAAAAAAAGTTCACAAAAGTAATAGTTGAAAACTTCCCAGACAGAGGTAGAGAATTGGACATACAGATAAGTGAGGCATATAGAACCAGAACTAGTCATGATCAAAGAAAAATCTACACCTAGACATATAATAGTCAAGATCCCAGAAACCCATCAGAAGATCAAAATCCTACAAGCAGTTAGAGAAAAGAAACAAATCACATACAAAGGAAAGCCCATCAGAATCACAGCAGACTTCTCAATGCAAACCCTCAAGTCAAGGAGAGCCTGGAGTGAAGTATTTCAAGCCCTAAAAGAAAATAACTTCCAACCATGACTGTTGTATCCTGCAAAATTATCTTTCAACATCGATGGGGAAATTAGATACTTCCACAACAAAGAACACCTGAGAAATTTCCTGAACACCCAATCAGCACTCCAAGCAATTCTAAACAATACCCTAGAAAAAGACAATGAGCCCCACAACTCCATAAGGCCCAACAGAGGAAAGCCACCAGGCAAGGCAAGAAACTAAAGGGAAAGGAGGAAAAATAAAAAATAAAAGAGCCAACAACAGTAAAACATGACAAGGATGAGTCAATATCTATCAATTATAACCATCAATGTTAATGGCCTCAATTCACCAATCAAAAGAAGTAGACTGGCAGAATGGGGTAAGAAGCAAAATCCAACAATATGCTGTATACAAGAAACACACCTAGCTCAAAAAGAAATTCATAGACTGAAAGTAAAAGGATGGAAAACAGTTGTCCATGTGACAGGAACCTGGATAAAAGCAGGGGTAGCAATCTTATTTGCAGACAAAGTAGATTTCAAACCAAAACTAATCAAGGGAGACAAAGATGGTCACTACATCCTTCTGAAGGGAACAATCCAAGAGGAAGAGATGACAATCATAAATATATATGTACCAAATACAAATGCCCCCAACTATGCAAAAAAATATTAATGGACACGAAAAACCGAATAAGCACTAACACAGTTGTACTGGGGGACCTCAATACCCCACTATCACAAATAGACACATCATCTAGACAAAAAATTAACAACAAAATTCTAGAACTGAACCAAGCTATTGAACAAATGGACATAATAGATGTTTAGAGAGTGTGCCACCCCACACAATCAGAATACACATTCTTTTTGGCTGCACATGGGTCATTCCCCAAAATAGACCACATGCTAGCTCATAGGACATGTCTAAGTCAATGTAAAAGAACTGAAGTTACCCCCTGTATATTATCAGATCATAGTGCAATAAAATTGGAGATCAATAACATAAGAGACCGCAAAAGCCCCACAAACACGTGGAAACTGAATAACACCCTCCTGAACAATCAATGGAAAATTGAAGAAATACACATTCTTTTCAGCTGCTTTTCAGCTGAATGAAAATTAAAGAAGAAATTAAACAGTTTCTACAAGTAAATGATAATGCCAGTACAACATATAGGAATCTATGGGACACAATGAAAGCAGTTCTATGTGGGAAATTCATAGCAGTGAATGCCCATATTAGGAAAACAGAGAGAACTCAAATAAATGACCTAATGCAGAACCTCAAGCTCCTAGAAAAAGAAGAACATAACAAACCCAAAGCTCGTACAAGAAAGGAAATTATAAAGATCAGAGCAGAAATCAATGCAATGAGACTAAGAATGATACAAAAAATTAATGAATCAGAGTTGGTTTTTCAAAAGAATAAATAAAATCGATAAACCTTTAGCCAACCTTCTCAAAAAGAGAAAAGAAAAGGCTCAAATCCATGCAATTAAGAATGAGAAAGGTGAAGTCACAACAGATCCAGCAGAAATCCAGAGGATCATCAATACCTACTTCAAGAACCTGTACTCTAGTAAAATGGAAAACACAGAAGAAATCAACCGATTCCTAGATACATACGAATTGCCAAAGTTAAATGAAGAAGATATAGAAATTCTAAACATCCCAATTACAATGAGGGAAATTGAAAATGTAATAAAAAATTTACCAACAAAGAAAAGCCCAGGTCCTGATGGCTTCACTGCTGAATTCTACAAGACATTTAAAGAAGAACTATCACCATTACACTTTAAACTCATCAAGGAAATGGAAAGGGAAGCAAGGCTTCCAAATTCATTCCTGGAAGCAAGTGTTACTTTGATTTCAAAACCAGGGAAAGAGCCAACCAAAAAAGAGAACTATAGGCCAATCTCGCTAATGAACATAGATGCAAAAATCCTCAACACGATACTGGCAAACGGAATACAGAGGGTCATCAAGAAGATCATACACCCTGACCAAGTCAGATTTATCCCAGGGATGCAAGGGTGGTTCAACATTTGTAAATCAATAAATGGAATACACTATATTAACAGAGTCAAGGACAAAAACCATATGATCATCTCAATAGATTCAGAAAAGGCATTTGACAAAATCCAACACCCATGCATGAAAACAACCCTACCGAAAATTGGAATAGAAGGTCTTTTCTCAACCTGATTAAGGCTATCTATGAAAAACCAAAAGCCAATATCATACTAAATGGTCAAAAACTGAAAACGTTCATACTAAAATCAGGAACAAGACAGGGATACCCACTGTCACCACTCCTGTTCAATATAGTTCTGGAAACATTAGCCACAGTAATTAGAAGAGAGAAAGAAATAAAAGGAATAAAGATAGGAAAGGAAGAAGTTAAACTGTCATTATTTGCTGATGGTATGACACTTTACATAGAAGACGCAAAAAGTTCGCCACAAGACTTCTAGACATAATTGACAGATTCAGTAGAGTAGCTGGATACAAGGTCAACACAAAAGGTCAACTCTCTGGAGGCTGGGGATTTAGCTCATTGGTTCCACCGCCTGGCTCGCAAGTGGAAGGACCCGAGTTTGATCCCTGGTACTAAAAAAAAAAAGGTCAACACTCAAAAATCAATCACCTTTTTATACACAAATGACAGACTCACTGAGAGAGAAATTAGGAAAACAATTCCTTTTAAAATAGCATTCCCAAAAATGGAATATCTAGGAATCAATCTAACAAAAGAAGCAAAAGTCCTCTACACTGAAAATTACAGCATTCTGAAAAAAGAAATCAAAGAGGATATAAGAAAATGGAAAGCCATCCCTTGCTCCGGCTACAAAGAACAAATATAGTGAAAATGGCCATACTTCCAAAACTACTATTTAATGCAATGCAGATTTAATGCAATGCTGATTGAAATTCCAACAATATACTTTACAGAACTAGAGAAATAAATGCAAAATTTCATTTGAAACCACAAGAGACCTAGAATAGCAAAAGCAATTCTAAGCAACACAGACATGGGAGGGGGTATGACAATCCCCAACTTGAACCTATACTACAAAGCTACTGTGATAAAAACAGCATGGTACTGACAAAAGAACAGACCTGAGGATCAGGGGAATAGATTAGAAGATGCAGAAATAACTCTAGACATACTCAGTCACCTCATCTTTGACAAAAGAGTCAACCACAATCATTGGAGGAAAGATAGCCTATTTAATAAATGGTGTTGGAAAAACTGGATTTCAACCTGCCAAAGATTAAAACTAGACCCTTACCTATCACCATGCACTAAACTAAGATTGAAGTGGATTAAAGATCTAAATATTAAAAGAAAAACACTAAACTTGCTGGAAGATGAGTTAGGTAGATCTCTTGAAGACATTGGCATAGGAAAAAACTTTAAGAACAAAACCTCAGTAGCGTGGGAACTAGCACAAAGAATCAACAACTGAAATCTCATCTTATTAAAACTCTTCTGCACTGGAAAACAAACCACCAACAGAGCCAAGAGACAACCTACAATCTGGGAAAAAATGTTTAGCAGCTGTACCTCAAACAACCTCTAGACTACCATCTAGAATCTAAAAAGAACTGAAAGAAATTAGACCACCCAAATTCAAAGACCTAATTCAAAAATGGGCATCTGAAATGAACAGACATTTCTCAGACAAAGAAGTAAAAGCAGCAAATAAATATATGAAAAACTGCTCAACATCACTGGACATTTGGGAGATAGAAATGAAAACAACACTGAGATTCCACCTTGCCCCAGAAAGAATGGCTGCTATCAAGAAATCAACCAATAACAAATGCTGGTGGGGTTGTGGGGAGAAAGGAACCCTTTTGCATTGTTGGTGGGAGTGCAGGCTGGTGCAACCACTGTGGAAATCAGTACGGATATACCTCAAAGAAATAAGGCTAGAGGTCCCATTTGACCCAGGTACCCTGATGGGTATCTTTCCCAAAGAATTAAAAGAATTATACCACAGCGATATGTGTGCACCCATGTTTATAGCGCCACAGTTTGTAATAGTTAAGGCTTGGAAACAGCCCAAGTGCCCATCAACTGGAAAATGGATAAAGAAGTTGTGATTTTTAGGGCCAGGGATTTAGCTCAGTGGTTCGGTGCCTGCCTCACAAGTGCAAGGTCCGAAGTTCAATCCCCGGTACCAAAAAAAAAAGGTTTTTGTATACAATGGAGTACTAGTCAGCCATAAAGAATGAGACACTAGAGTCATTTATAGCTAAATGGATGCATATTGAGGCCATACTCTTAAGTGAAATAAATAGGACACACGTGTGAATACCAAATAGTTTCTCTAGTGTGAGAAACTAAAAGTGTAAATAAGGGTTAAAGTGATTAAAATGAATAATTGATAATTTGAAATAGGAAGAAAAGGTCCAAAACTGTAGGGGTGGTGGGAGGGGAAGTGGAAAGGAAAGAAGGGAAAGGAAAACTTATAAGAAAAAAAAAATGAAGTCTATGGAAATGGGGAAGGGTGGAGGGGGTGAAGGGTGCACAGATAATGGGGAAAAAATAAGAACCAAGATACATCATGTACAGGTAGAAGTACCCAATGATAAATGTAAACATATTGTATACCTAAAATGTACCAATAAAAGATTTGAAGAAAAAACATTTTAGACAATATCCTAGGAAAACACAATGATGATCACAACCCCTGGAAGCCAGCAGAATGAATACACTGGGCATGACAAGAAATTAAATCCAAAGGGGGAGAATCCAACAAAAACAAAAAGTCATGACAATGATAAGTCAATATGTATCAGTTATAACCATCAATGTTAATGGTCTCAATTCACAAATCAGAAACAGGCTGGCAGAATGGGTCAAGAAGCAAGATATAATAATATGCTGCATACAAGAAACACTTAATTCATAAAGAAACTCATAGTCTGAAAGTTAAAGGGTGGAAAACAGTATGCCATGTGACAGGAACCAAAAAAAAAAAGCAGGAGTAAATATCCTCTTTGCACATCAAGTGCACTTCAAACAAACACTGATTAAGAGAGACAAAGAGGAACACTACATCCTTGTAAAGGGAACAATACAAGAGGAAGAGATAACAATCATAAATATGTATGCACCAAACACTAGTGCGCCCAACTATATAAAACACATACTAATGGACATGAAAAATCATATCAGCACTAATACAATAGTAGTGGGGGAACTCAATACCCCACTGTCACAAATAGATAGATCAACTAGACAAAGAATAACCGATGAAATACTAGAACTCAATGAAATTCTTGAATAAGTGAACTTAACAGATGTTTACAGAGTGTTCCACCAAACAAAATCAAAATACACATTCTTTTCAGCTGCACATGGTTCATTCTCCAAAAGAGACCACATACTCACAAAACATATTTAAGTAAGTGCAAAGGAATTGAAGTTATCCTCTGTATATTATCAGACCATAGTGCAATGAAATTGGAGATCAATAGCAAAAGAAATTAAGAATTTCATAAACACATGGAAATTGAACAACACACTTCTGGATAACCAATGGGTCACAGAGGAAATTAAAGAAGAAATTGGACAGTTCCTTCGATTAAATAACAATGCCAATACAACATCAGAATCTATGGGACACACTGAAAACAGTCTTACGAGAGAAATTCTTAACAGTGAATACTCATATTAGGAAAACAGAGCAAGCCCAATTAAACAACTTGATGCTGAACCTCAAGCTTCCAGAAAAAGAAAAGCAGGACAAACCCAAAGCTCATAAAAAGGAGGAAATTATAAAGACCAGAAATCAATGCAATGGAGACTAAGGGAACAATACAAAATAATCAATGAAACCAAGAGTTGGTTCTTCGAAAGAATAAAAAATTAACAAACCCTTAGCCAACTTTATCGAAAAAAGGAAAGAAAAGGCCCAAATCCATGTAATTAGGAATGAAAAGGATGAAATTACAATCGACCCAGCAGAAATCCAGAGGATCATCAATACCTACTTTGAGAACCTATATGCCAATAAGATGGAAAACACAGAAGAAATGGACAGATTCCTAGATACATATGAATTACTGAAGTTGAATGAAGAAGACCTAAAAATTCTAAACAACCCAATATCAATCAATGAAATTGAAAATGTAATTAAAAACTTACCAACTAAAGAAATCCTGGATCCTAATGGCTTCACTGCTGAATTATACAAGCCATTTAGAAAGGAACCACTGCCACTACTTTTTAAACTCTTCAGTGAAATTGAAAGGGAAGCAATACTTCAGAATTCATTCCTGTAAGCAAGCATCACCTTGATCCCCAAAGCAGAGAATAACCCAACCGAAAAAGAGAACTATAAGCCAATCTCACTAATGAACATAGATGCAAAAATCCTCAAGATACCCACAAGTAGAATGCAAAAGATCATCAAGAAGATCATACACCCTGACCAGGTGGGTTTCATCCCAGGGATGCAGGGATAATGCAACATATGCAAATCAATAAATGTAATACACTATATCAATAGAGCCAAGGACAAAAACCATATGATCATCTCAAAAGATGCAGAAAAAGCATTTGTCAAAATCCAAACGCATTTATGATAAAAAAAAAACCCTACAAAAAATTGGAATAGATGGTCTCTACCTCAATCTGATAAAAGCCATCTATGAAAAACCAATAGCAAATATTAAATGGTCAAAATCTGAAATCATTCACAAGAAAATCAGAAACAGGACAAGGATGTCCACTATCACCACTCCTGTTCAATATAGTTTTGGAAACATGAGCCACAGCAATTACCCAAGAAAAAGAAATAAAAGAAAAAAATAGGAAATGAAGTCAAATTATCATTATTTGCAGATGACATGATACTCTATATAGAAGACCCCAAGAACTCCACCAAAAGTCTTCTAGACTTAATAACCAAATTCAATAGAGTAGCTGGTATAAGGTCAACACACACAAATCAATAGCTTTCCTCTACAGGAACAACAGACTCACTGAGAGAAATAGGGCAAACAATTTCTCTCACAATAGCATCCAAAAAACTGAAATGCCTAGGAATCAACCTAATAAAAGAAATCAAAGACCTCTTCTCTGAAAACTATAGCACTCCAAAAAGAGATTGAAGATGATATCAGAAAATGGAAAGACATCCCCTGCTCCTGGGTAGGGAGGATCAACATAGTGAAAATGTCCATACTTCCAAAACCGCTATATAGATCCAATGCAATCCCAATTGAAATCCCAGCAGCATACTTCACAGAGCTTAAGAAAATCCAAAAATTCATTTGGAACAAGAGACCCAGAATAGCAAAAGCAATTCTAGGTAACAGAGACATGACAGAAGGTATTGCAATCCCCAACTTCAAACTGTACTACAAAGCGCTGTGATAAAAAAAAAAAAAAAAAACAGCATGGTACTGGCAAAGAAACAGACCTGAGGACCAGTGGAACAGATTAGAAGATGCAGAAACAACTCCAGACACACTCAGCCACCTCATCTTTGACAAAGGAGCCAAACACCCTCACTGGAGGAAAGATAGCCTATTTAATAACTGGTGCAGGAAAAATTGGGTTTCAACTTGCCAAAGATTAAAACTAGACCTATGTCTCTTACTATGCACTAAACTAAAATTGAAATGGATTAAAGATCTAAATATTAAAACAAACTGAATGGGCTAAAACAGAGGTTAGGTAGAACTCTTGAAGACGTTGTAGGAAAAGATTTTATGAACAAAACCTCAGTTGCCCATGAACTAGCACAAACAATCAACAAGTGGCATCTCTTCTTACTAAAAAGCTTCTGCACAGCAACAGAAACCACCAATATAGTAAAGAGACAATCACAATGTGGGAAAAGATTTTCACCTGCTGTTCCTCAGACAAAGCTCTATTATCTAGAATATATAAAGAACTTTAAAAAATCAGACCTCCCAAATTTAAAGACCCAATCCAAAAATGGACATCTGAAATGAACAGACATTTCTCCGACAAAGAAGTAGAAATAGCAAGTAAACATATGAGAAAATGTTCAACATCACTGGTCATTAGAGAGATGCAGATGAAAACAACACTTCAGGTTCCACCTCATCCCAGAAAGAATGGCTGCTATCATGGAATCAACCAATAACAAATGCTGGCGGGGTTACAGGGAGAAAGGAACCATTCTCCATTTTTGGTGGGAGTGCAGACTGGTGCAACCATTGTGGAAATCAGTATGGAGATACCTCAAAAAACTAGGATTGGAAGTCCCATTTGACCCAACTATCCCTCTGCTGGGTATCTTTGTTCTGGAAATCTCGGAAGGAAATTCACGGAGACACAGAATTCGGGTAAAATGATAAAAGTTCTACGTGCAAGCACGCGAGACTGCCAGAAACCAGTCTGGCTAGTATCTGCGCCCCCTTTGTTCAATGTTTCCCTTTGTACACACTTTTTGGCCATTATCTTATCCCTAGTGGTCTTTGATGTGTAAATACAATTCCAGTTCCTATTTACAAGTCACAGACACAAGATAGGCACATATACATTGTAAATTCACCCAGGTATTGCAACTTTGTTAGGTTAATGAAGTTGCTGGTTAAAGAGTCAGATTACCATCACCTTAAACAATGAGAGTTATGGGAAAAGCAAATCTTAAAGTAATATATTACTTATTTTGCTTCTACAACTACCTTAACATTCTATCTACTAAGTTATCTAAAACTTTTCCCTGTCATTTTCCCTAAAGAATTAAAAGAATCATACCACTGTGATATATGTGCACCCATGTTCATAGCAGCACAATTTGTAATAGCTAAAACTTGGAAGCAGCCCAATTGTCCATCAACTGGAGACTGGATAAAGAAAATTTGGGCTTTTCTATAAAATGGAGTACTACTCAGCCATAAAAATGAGAAATTATATATTTATAGCTAAATGGATGCACATTGAGGCGACACTCTTAAGCGAAATAAATAGGACACACAGGTGTAAATACCAAATATTTTCAGGCTGGGGATTTAGCTCTGTGGTTCTGCTGCCTGCCTTGCAAGCACAAGGTCCTGAGTTCAAACCCCAGAACCAAAAGAAAATAAAACCAAATAGTTTCTCTAGTGTGAGAAACTGAAAGTGCAAACAAGAACTAAAAGGTATACTAGATAATGTGAAATAGAAAGAAAAGGGGCAAAGGGGAAGGGGAAGTGGAGGGGTAGGGGAAAGGAAAGCCAGGAATAGAATTAATATGAGAAAATGAAAAAACAGAAACAAAGTCTTTGTAAATAGGGAGGGATTGAGGGGTTCAAGGGAAGGCAGGGGAAGGGGGAAAAATAAGTACCAGGAGAGATTATGTAAGGGTGCAAATTTCAAATGATGAATGTCATTATATTGCATACCTAAAATGTATCAATAAAATTAAACTTAAAAGTTTTTAAAAATTTATTTTGTATAGATGGGTGCACAGCTATTTGATGCATATATATTTAGGATTGTTATCTCTTCCTCTTGGATTGTTCCCTTTATCAGGATGTAGTGACCTTCATCTCTCTTAATCAGTCTTGGCTTGAAATCTACTTTGTCTGCAAATAGATTAGCTACCCCTGCTTTTTTCTGGGTTCCTATCACATGGAATATTGTTTTCCATTCCTTGACTTTCAGTCTATGAATGTGTTTTTGAATTAAATGTGTTTCTTTTATGCAGCACATTGTTGGACCTTGCTTCTTGTTCCATTCTGCCAGTCTGTTTCTTTTCACTGGTGAATTGAGACCATTAACATTGATGGTTATAACTGCTATGTATTGTTTTATTTTTTTCTTAAAATATTTTTAAATTTCCACTATGTCTAATTTTTACCTTTTATAAGTTTACTCTTTTGAATGGATTATTTTGTCTTCTATAAACTCTTACAAAAATCAGTACTCTTTAAAAATATTAATACATATTTGTGCACATAATGAATATGTTCATTCTGGGTAGTTGGTACACATGCATGGCACATCCCCCCCCACTCTCTCTCCCAATGTGTCTCTTGACCCCTTGCCATTTGTAAGAGTTCTATATCCCTATTTCTCATTGTCTATCTTTTATTTTGCTCTTTGATTTATTTAAAGTTTGGGTTTCACATATAAGAGAAACTGCATAATCTTTAAGCTTGTGTGTCTGATATATTTCACTTAATATTATGGATTCAAGGTGCATCCATTTTCCTAGAGGAAATCATTTTCTTATTTTAAAGGTTTCTATTTTTTTCTAAGTGTCACTCCTTTAATTTGTGAAAAGTCATCAATGAAATATTAGAATTCAACCAAACTTTTGAACAAATTGACTTAGTGGATGTCTACAGTGTTCCACCCTATAACATTACAATACACATTCTTCTCAGCTGCACATGGGACTTTCTCCAAAATAGATCATATACTAGCTCATAGAACATGCTTAAGTAAATGCCAAAGAATTGAAATTATCACATGCATATTATCAGACAACAGCACAATGAAATTAGAAATCAATGGCAAAACAAACCACAAGAACTTCACAGAACATACTGAAATTAAGTAACTCCCTTCTGAACAATCAGTGGGTCACAGATGAAATTAAAGAAGAAATCAGAAAATTCCTACAATTAAATGATAATGAAAATACAACATACCATAACTTATGGGATGTAATGAAAGCAGTCCTATGAGGGAAATTTATAGCAGTGAATTCCCATATCAGGAAAACAGAGCAGGCTCAAATAAACAACCTAATGTGTTTTTTTTTTGTTAAAAAATTTTTTTTTTCTCCATTAAGTTTATCGGTACATTTTAGGTATACAATACAGTTACATTCATCATTGGGATCTTGTACCTTTATATGATGTATCTTTGTTCTTATCTTTTCCCCATTCCCCTGCCCTCCCTTCACCCCCTCCACCCTTCCCTATTTACAAAGACTTTGTCTTCATTTTTTCCTTTTCTCATATTTTTTCTTTTCCCTTCTTTCCTTTCCCCTAACCCTCCCACTTCCCCTACTTCTTTAGACCTTTTCTTTCTATTTCACATTAGTACTTGTGTTTTGTTTTCCTTTCTTCTTTGGTAGGACATACTTGACATCTTGCTAGTCTTCCTGTTTTCTTAGGAGATTCTTGTGCTGTTTCACTTGTCTGTCAGTCTGCTTCAGAATTCTTTTGTAGAGTTCTTTGGGCAGATATATATTGTTATTCCCCTGGTGTAATGATCATTTATCAATTCTGGTGTAGGGGGCTGCTGGCAGATGTGTCAAAGCCCAGGCATCTGAGGCCCCTTGAGGGCACTAAATATCCGAAACGTGAGTTTGTGTTCTCTAAAATCGAAGAATGAATTCTAGGAACAAGGGAGGTTAAGAGTAGGAAAAATTTATTGAGAGAAAGAGAGCTTCTATCTAAGAGAGACAAATGTCAGACCGGAAAGTGGGTTGCCCCAAACAACCTAATGTTGAACTTCAAGCTTCTAGAAAAAGAAGAGCAAGGCAAGCCCACAGCTTGTACGAGGAAGGAAATTATAAAAATCAGAGCAGAAATTAATGCAATGGAAACTAAGAAAACAATACAAAGAATCAATGACTCAAATAGTTGGTGTTTGAAAGATTAAATAAAATTGACAAACCTTTAGTCAACCTTATCAAAAAAAGGAAAGAAAAGACTCAAATTCATGCAATTAGGAATGAAAGGGTGAAGTCACAACAGATCCTTTAGAAATCCAGAAGATCATCAATACCTACTTTGAGAACCTGTATTCCTTTTTTTCTTTTTTTTTGGTACCAGGGATCGATCTCATGACCTTGTGTTTGCAAGGCAGGTGCAGTGTCACTGAGCTAAATCCCTGGCCCTGTATTCTAATAATATGGAAAATACAGAAGAAATGGACAGTTTCACAGATACATATGAATTACTGAAACTGAATGAAGAAGGTATAGAAATTCTAAATAAAGCAATATCAGCCAAGTAAATTGAATATGTAATCAAAAACCTGCCAACAAAGAAAAGCCCTGGCTCTGGTGGGTTCACTGCTGAATTCTACAAGAAATTTAGAGAAGACCTAATGCCACTACTCCTCAACTCTTTAATGAAATTGAAAGGGAACCAGTACTCCCAAATTCATTTCTGGAAGCAAGGCTCACCCTGATTCCAAAACCAGAGAAGGATTCAACCAAAAAGGAGAATTGCAGGTCAGTCTCCTAATGAACATAGATCCAAAAATCCTCAGTAAGATACTGGCAAACGGAATGCAGCAAATTGTCAAGAAGGTTATTCAGCATGACCAAGTTGAATTCATCCTAGGGATGCAGTGATGGTTCAACATATGCAAATCAATAAATGTAATACACTATATCAACAGAGCCATGGACAAAAACTATATGATCCTCTCAATAGGTGCAGAAAAAGGATTTGACAAGGTCCAAAACCCATTCATGATAAAAACCCTATGAAAATTGGTATAGATGGTCTTTATCTCAATCTGATAGAAGCCATGTATGATAAACCAACAGTCAACATCATGCTAAATGGACAAAAACTGAAAGCTTTCACTGTAAAATTAGGAACAAGACAAGGATGACCACTGTCATCACTCTTGTTCCATACAGTTCTGGAATCATTAACCAGAGCAATTAGACAAGAGAAAGAAATAAAAGGAATAAGGATAGAAAAGGGAGATGTTAAATTATCATTATTTGTGGATGACATGATACTCTACATAGATGACCCCAAAAACTCCAAAAGACTTTTAGATTTGATAACCAAATTCAGTGACATAGCTGGATACAAAGACAACTTTCAAAAATCAGTAGCTTTGCTGTACACAAATAACAGATGCATGGAGAGAGAAATTAGAGAAACAATCCCTTTCACAATAGCATCCAAAAAAAATCTAGGAATTAACCTAATGAAGGAAGTGAATGACCTCTACTTTGAAAACTACAGTATTCTGAAAAAGGAGATTGAAGAGGATATCAGAAAATAGAAAGATATCCATTGTACTTTAATAGGAAGAACTAATAGTGAAAATGGCTATACTTCCAAAATTGTTATACAGATTCAATGCAATCCCAGTTAAAATACCAACAGCATATCTCACAGAATTAGAAAAAAAATCCTAAAATTCATTTGGTACCAGAAGAGACCTAGGCTAGCAAAGGCAATTCTGGGCAACAAAGGCGAGGCAGGGGGTATCACAATCCCTGACTTTAAATTATACTACAAAGCTACTGTGATTTAAAAAACCCAGCAAGGTACTGGCAAAAGAACAGGATCAATGGAACAGAATAGAGGATGCAGAAACAGCTCCAGACACACTCAGCCATCTTATCTTTGACAAAGAAGCCAAACACCTTCAGTGCATGAAATATAGCCTCTTTAATAAATGGTGCTGCAAAAACTGGCTTTCCACATGCTGAAGATTGAAACTAGATCATCCCTATCTTTCAACGTGCACTAACCTAAAATTGAAATGGATCAAAGATTGAAATATTAAAAGAGAAACACTAAATTTGCTGGAAGAGAGTAGGTAGAATGCTTGAGGACATAGGAGTAGGCAGAGACATCATGAACAAAACCCAGACTGCATGGGGAATACTACAAAGAATCAACAACTGGGACTTCATCTCATTAAAAAGCTTTTGCACAGCAAGAGAAACCACCAACAGAGTGAAGAGACAAACCATAGAGTGGGAAAAAGTTTTTATCAGCTATTCATCAGATAAAGGGCTATTATCTATAATATATAAAGAACTCAAAAAAATCAGACCCTCTAAATTGAAACACCCAGTGCAAAAATGGGCATCTGAAATGAAAAGACACTTCTCAGATGAAGAATTAGAAACAGCGA
This sequence comes from Heterocephalus glaber, assembly GCF_053883595.1. Classification (NCBI taxonomy): domain Eukaryota; kingdom Metazoa; phylum Chordata; class Mammalia; order Rodentia; family Bathyergidae; genus Heterocephalus; species Heterocephalus glaber. Next base: position 11,194,330 of record NW_028258137.1, on the reverse strand, counting down.
ATAAATATATGAAAAAATGTTCAGTATCACTAGTCATTCATGAAATGCAAATTAAAACAATGCTGAGATTCCATCTCACGCCAGAAAGAATGGCTGCTATCAAGAAATCAGCCAATAACAAATTCTGGAGGGGCTGTACAGGAAAAGGAACACTTTTCCACTGTTGGTGAGAATGTAGACTGGTGCAACCACTGTAGAAATCAGTGTGGAGATTTCTCAAGAAACTAAAAGTAGAGGTTCCATTTGACCCAGCTATACCTCTTCTTTGTATTTTCCTCAAAGAATTAAAAGCATCCTACCACAGGGATATATACACACCCACATTTATACCTATATAGTGTGTAATAGATAAATCTTGGAAACATCCCAAATGCCCATCAATTGACAAGTGGATAAAGAACATGTGTTTTTTAATATACAATGGAGTACTACTCTGCCATAAAGAAGGATGAGCTTCAGACACTTACAGCTAAATGGACGGACCTTGAGACCATACTCTTAACTGAAATAAATTGGACACACATGTTTAAATACCACATTGTTTTTCTGGTGTGAGAAACCAAAAGTGGAAATAAGGACTGAAATATATAATGGATGTTTGGAAATGGGAAGAAAATGTTCAAATGGGAAGGAGAACAAGGGGGGAGGAAGGGGGAAAGTAAAGAAGGGACAAGAAAAAAAGTGAAAATAGAAGGAAAAAATGGAAAGAAAGCTTTTGTACGGGGAGAGGTTTCTTGAGGGGGGAAATGGTTTAAAATAAAATTTATTTAAAAGTAAAAAAAAAGATATTTAATATAAAAGATTCAAAAGCAGCCTGGCCCAGCTTGGCCCCTGATGATGTAGGTCAATGCATAAGTCCCAGGTTGATTCCCCCTACCCAGTATGGGCTGGGGGAGAAGAGGAAGAAAAAGTGAGTTGAAATTGAATTAAACATTACAGAATATATCCATATATTGGAAAATAATGTCAACCTATTAATACGCCAATTTTAGATTTTAAATTTTCAGTTAAAAAGTTTTAAAAAGTTAGTTATGAACCTCTTCCTATATTTCAGGTAAGAAATTTTCCACAATATTTCTGAACAAAATCACAAAATATCTGGCTCATTTGTGATCTAGGGAAAATAAATACCTAGGACCTTTGTATTTGCAGTAAACCTCTAGATAATCTGTAGCTGTTTTTTTTCTAATTATGTATGAGGAAACAGAATTGTACTATGGATCCATTTAATCAATCTATCAGCCTTAACAATTGTCAGTAAATTTCCAATTTTTTTAAATCTAGACTCCATCCATTCTAACTTTCCTTCAGGCAGTTTTACCTTTTCTTAGAATTAATTTGATCTCAGCCATTTTTGTATGTCTATCTAAAAGATAAATGATTCTATGGACCAGTCATGATTGCTTTGATTTAAAAATTCTATCTGAGGGCTCTAATACTCAATCCCAACTCACAATGAGCACTGGTGAAAGTAGGTGCAGACTTCACATTAAAAAGAAAAAGATTAGGGCTGGAGATTTAGCTCAGTGGTTCCACCTCCTGCCTCGCAAGCACAAAGACCTCAGTTTGATCCCCAGTACCAAAAATAAATATAAGAATTGATTAAAAAAAAAAAAGTAAAAGATTAGATGTCCAAGATGTATGATTTAGCACTCATTTCCTCTCTGCTTTGTAGTAAATTCTGTACAAGTCACGTACCCACCAGTGATTACAAAGTCTCTCTCACAAGGATAATAAAATAAAATTTAAGGCATTTCGGGGAAAAAAAAGATAAAATATTAAACCATATAAAACCCACACATGAGGCCCTAAGTTCAATCCCCAGCATCACAGAAAACAAACTTCCCCCACAAAACTATGAAACCTTAATATTTATGAAAACAGTCTTCTCAAAAAGAAATACATCAAGTTCTTCAAAGGCTCTTAGTGTTGTAGATCTCTAATCCAGCTGTTTTCTAAATAGCAAACTGATTGATTGCAGTGCTGGGATGGAACCTAGAGAGTCATGCATGCTAGGCAAGCTCTCTACCACTGAGCTGTCCACGTTCCTCAGCCCTAGTTATCTCCTTGAAATTCACCAATGGAGTTGAGTATTTTTATGCAAAATGCCTAGAAGCACTGGGAATGTGGGTCAGTGGTAGACAGCTAGCATACACAAGGTCCTGGGTTGGATTTCCAGCACCAAAACAGCCCCTCTCCCTAAACATTAACATTGTTTCCAGTGCTTATAACTGGGAATGTTTTGGATTTTATATTTTTCCATTTTGGGAATTCAGTAGTTGCATATATATATATATATGTATATATATACACACACACATATATATATAGATATATATGTCTGTCTGCCTGTCTATCTATCTATCTATCTATCTATGGCCTGGAGTCAGCTCCCTAAGCTCTACAGTCTGACCCTATGCCATCACCATACACATATTTTATATATAATCATAATTCTGTACTTTCTTGGAGGATAAAGGGTTTTCTTTTTCTTTTCTTTTCTTTTCCTGAGACAGGGTCCTGCTGTATAGTTTAGGATAGGCCTGAACTCACTAGCCCAGGGTGGCCTCAGACTCACTTCAATCCTCAGCCTTCCAAGTGCTGGGATTACAGGTGTGAGCCACTGTTTCCAGGTGAGGACAAAGATTTTCTAATGGTTACAGCTGGCTCATTGCGTGTATGTACCAGTGACTAAATGCAACCTGTATTAAAAAGGAACAAAAATGAAAATCCAACACAAAACTTTATAGATAACTACATTAAGAAGAAAAGTCTCAAGTAAATGACCTCAGCTCCTCTCCCACCTATTAATCCCTAAGAGAAATCCTAGTATAAATTGATAAAGAAACAAAGCAAGTTTATTTAGGTTTAAAGAATTGCAATTTAGAGCCAGGGATGGTAGTGAATGGCTGTAATCCCAGCACTTGGTTGGTTGGTTTTTTGTTTTGTTTTGTTTTTGTGATACAGGGTCTTGGTATGCAGCCCAGGCTGGCCTTGAACTCCCCCAAATCCTCCTACCTCATCTGCTCCACCACACCTAGCAATTCCAGCACTTGGGAGGATGAGGCAGAAGGATTGCTCAGAGTCCAAGATCAGCCTGGGATACATAGTGAGTTTGAGGTCAACCTGAACTATAGAGTGAGACCCTGTCTCAAAACAAGAATTGGAACTCAGGAAACTCAAAAGTTCAAGCACATTGAACATGTACTGTGGGTCTTAGAGTTCAAACAAGTTTTAAAGGCAAAAACCACAAATGGGGAGGAAGATTAGATCAGTTGTGTGTCTAGAGTTTGGACTGGTGCAAGTAGAGGTGCAAGCAGTCTTGTAAGAAGGGAATTGGTTTAGAGTCTACTTTAAGCATTCTCAGAAAGGGAGGGGGAGGAGAAGAACAAAGACATTCGTGGGAAAGGAAGGTGGGTGGGGATGAGATGACCCTGGTGACTACCTGTGGGATTAGAACACTTGCTCTAATGAAAATTACAACTCTCATAATGTGAATGACGGGATGGAGCAAGATTTGGCCTGGTGTAGTTCAATCTGTGAGAAAAGGATATACAGCTTGCAAAAGACCTTGTCTCAAAAAAAGAAGAAAAATAGTTTTTCATAGTTTTAATAAATGTAAAATCTTTAAAAAAAGAGGGCCAGGGATTTAGCTCAGTGGTTTTGCCACCTGTTGAGCAAGCACAAGGACTCAAGTTCGATCCCTGGTACAAAAAAAAAAAAAAGAAAAGAAAAGGGAGGGAGGGCCCTGCAGGGAGGATGGGAAAAATCTCAGTGAGAAGCTCCTAAATTCAATTCTCAGTACTGAAGGAAAAAAAAAATCACAAAAGAAAACAAAGAAAGTAGAAGAGTAAAGGGCTATTGGTATAGCTCAGTGATAAAAAGCTTGTCTAGTATGCCTGAGACTCTAGGTTTGAACCCCAACATGTACAAAAGTTTCACTGTTGCCAACACTTTTTTTCTTTTGCAGTGCTGGGGATTGAGGGAGTGTATTGCATTCCTAACTATTCTTGCGTGTAGTTTAATCAGGCCAGAAAAAAGAAAACAAATCTAAGTCTGGGAAAACAATTTAACTTGTGCTAGAAAGACTTTTGAGAGGGAAATTAATCACCAATGTGGCACAGTGCAATTATGTATTTCAGGATGTTATTTTTTAATATGAATTCTTTTTCAAATTGCTTAGATTTACTTTGTTTTGGGGTTTTTTTGTTTGGTTGGTTTTTTTTTTCTGGTACTGGAGCTCAATCCCAGGGTCTCCTGGGATGCTAGACAAGTGCTCTGCCACTGACCCATACCCCTAGCCTACTTTGTATAGACATTCCTTGTTTAATGATCGAGTTCCCTTCCTGTGACTAGTTCATTAAATGAGGAATTGTTTGTAGTATGTACATTGCAATATTTAGAGAAAAGAAATGGTTAAAGAAAACTACAACTTGGGCCAGGGATTTAGCTCAGTGGCGCTGTGCCTGCCTTGCAAGCGCAAGGTCCTGAGTTTGATCCCCAGTACCAAAAAAAAGAAAAAACTACAATTTGATTATTTTGATTTCATTTGCATAACTCTTATATGCAGTACTGTAATGTATAACAACATAAAACTACAGTATGGTACTATACTGTACAATCAGCAAAAATTATAATACTGTATAAACAAGGTATACTGTGCAAAACAAGATATTGAGGCTGTATAAACAAGATATACAGTACTGTACCAAAAAAAAGATGGCTTGTAAGTCTGAACTGTGTGCCTCAGTCATAAGTACAAACAGTTGTTACATGGGTAGGTCGTTTAAGGAAGAATATGTGTTGTATTTTATGGTCTCTTTTAAATTTTGGGGGGGGATACCAGGGATCGAACTCGGGTCCTTGCACTTGTGGGGCAGGCGGTGGAAGCACTGAGCTAAATCCCCGGCCCCTCTCCTTTAAGCTTTTAAAATTTAGTAGCATTGTTTTCTTTTCAATGTATTTTATTTTTAAAAAAGAAATGAGAAATGAATACATGCTACAATATGGATGAACCTTGAAAACCCTATGCTAAGTAAAACCAGGCACAGAAAACCCTCCATCATGTGGAACAGAGCTTACAATTGTCCATAAGGGTCCTCTTCTTGCAGATAAGGTTGTAGCATTTACTGAGAATCTGTGGATGCCAGGAGTTACCAAAAGGCTCTTTTTAGAGCCTTCTAGACTGCTGGTGTGGGTGGCAGTGCAGCTGTGACTGCTGCTAGCATTTGCCATCCTCAGGGCGTCTCTTCCAGAGGTTCCCATTCTGTGATGAGAGCCTGGCGGCCTTTGTCCCACCACTGCATAATGTAAGATATGTCAATGTGACCCAGACCTGGAAATTCTTGCTCCTTCTGCTGAGGATGAGGCTGAGAATGGTTCTTTCCCTGCAGGGCTCCTGTGCCACTGTATCCTTTGTCATTTTGGCATTTTTCTTGGTATTGGTAGCAGAAAGGAGCCTGGGTGTCTGAGAAGTTCTCTCCTGGAGTCAGCAGTTTAAGCAAGTGATCCATAAAAGTCAGAGGGAAGTCAGAGCTCTCTCCTCCCTCCATAGCCTGTGTGGGCTGCTTGACTGTGACACTTGGTCCTTGGCTCACACAGACCTGGAAGGGATCCCAAAGCTCAGAAAACACTTGGGAAGGAAGAGGAGCAGGTAAAAATGTTTGCTTGCTGCAGGAGGAACTGGAGGGAGGAAAACTGTGAACCGCACATGGGAGCATGGACAGGTTAATGTGTTGCTGCTGAAGAGTCACATCTGGTCTCTCATTTGTGCTTTCTACCAGGACATTCAGCAGCTCCCTTCTCTGCTCAGAATACAAAGAATTCTGATTCTGAAACCACATCTAAAGTGAGGAAAAGGGAGACATGAACATAATGAAACATAAGCAATTCTAGCTGTGTTTCTTATACTCTAAAGACAGGGAGATATTGCCAAGTGCAGTGGTGCACACATACAATCCCAGCACTATTGGAGCCTGAAACAGGAGGACCACAGGTTTGAGACCAGCACAGGCAACTTAGGAACTTAGTGAGACCCTGTCTCAAAAAATAAAAAAGGGCTGGGGATGTAGCTTTGTGGGTTCAATCCCCAGTGCCACAAAAACAGACAAAAGAAAAGAGGCTACTAATGTAAAGTCTACTCACAGGGTGCTTATAGCAGGTGTGATTGAAAAATATGGTGAATGTTTAAATTTTTAAAAATAATAGTAAATACCACATTGTCATTAATTCTCCTCAAAAATATTCCTCTTCAAAACCACTTATCCATCATTCCTGCCACTTTCTGAAGCAGCTCTGGAAATTCCCTTTCCTCAGTGTCTTTAGCTGGGCTGTCCTGGCTGCCTTGATGTTCAGACTCAGTTCAAAACATTTACCTTTCATTGTCATTTTGACTTTGAGGAAGAGCCAGAAGTACCATTGTGCCAGATCCAGTAAATAAAGTGGATGAGGACACACTGTCACGTATTCACAAGCCTGCTTTTCTGTTGGATAGCAGCATTCACCATATTTTTGATCAGGTCTTGTAAAGATGGTCACAAGAGAGGATTTCCAGAATTTCTTCAGGAAGTAGTGAAAACAATGGGCTAAGTGTGTTGGAATTGAGGGAGAAGATTTTGAGAGGCATTCATGGCATTGTGTCTTTTAGTGTAATAAATTTTGTTTTTTTTCCCTTGCTGCAGCCTGGCTCTGCCACAGACCCTGATCTCTCCCTCTCCCTCCCCCTCCCCCTCCCTCTCCCCCTCCCCGCCCCCCTCTGTAGTTTTTTTTTGGGGGGGGGGTACCAGAGATCAAACTTGGAACCTTGTGCTTTCACAAGGAGGCAGGTGGTGGCACCACTGAGCTAAATTCCCGGCCCCTATGTGTATGTATTTGATGTGTGATCTTGACCTCTGACCAAGGCTTAATAAACACAATAAGTGTTTTGGGGAGTTTCTATGCCACAAAGCCTATGACTGTGCCTCCTATATCTTGAGCACTTACCACGGATGAAATCACTATCATTATCTCTTAGGTATAGGGTAGTCCATGGGGATGATTTCGTCCTTCAAGTATAGGACACTTGACTATATTCTATACATTTTTTTTTTTTTTGGCTGCCATGAATGGGAGTAGGGGAGGTAGGCATGGACTCTACTGGTACCTAACTGGCAGAGGTCAGGAACGCTGAAAAATATTCTATGCCCAGGACAGCTCCTCATAAGAAATATCTTATCCCAAAAGACAACACTGCCAAAGTGTTAGAAAACCTAACAGGCTTCTCAAAATAGGTATTAACTTTCAGGTTTCCCCACATTTTTCCTCTTTGTGATTCTAAATGAATACATCTGATTTGGTTTGGAAAAAAATCTTTCTTTGCAGGAATGTAATGTACAGGGTTGGGTATTTACCATCCCAGAATTTTTAATATTTTTTTTCAACACTGGGGATTGAGCCCAGGGCCTTTGCACTATGCCACATCCACTGCCCTTTTTTATTTTGAAACAGGGTCTTACTAAGTCACTAAGTTGCCAGGCTGGGCTTGAACTTGTGCTTTTCCTGCCTCAGCCTCTCATAGTGCTGGATTACAGGTGTGCACTACCAAGCCCAGTTTTGCCCAGATTTCTGCCCTTGATGACTGTGATAACCCAAGATAGCAGGAGTCTCAGGCACCTTCCAGGGCAATGTCACTTTCTGGTGGGACGTATTTGGTGTCACAGATATGTAACTAACTAGAATTGTTCTTGAGACAGTGTCTCGCTATGTAGCTTAAGCTGTCCTTAAATTTGCAATTCTCATGTCTCATGTCACCACCCCTTGTGGTGACAAAACTGTTAAAATTCTCAGCACCCAAACTTCTTTGATAACATACTTCTGTCCAGCAACCATACTGGGTAGCCATGAAATGCTAATGTGAACTAAAAACAGCACAAGATGAAAGTAAATACAAAAACTATGCTTTTCTCCCCTGAGCTAATATTACATCTTTCCTCCAAAAGGTAACACATACAGATACCCTATCTAAATCTCAAGAGCCTTTTTGGAGGCCTAAGCAAGAGTCCTTGACAATTTGCAACTTTAGTTACAATACAGGTGTTTCTGAAAGATTGACAAACAACAGGGGCAGGGGATGTAGCTCAGTGGCGCAGCACCTGCCCAGCAAGCATGAGGCCTTGAGTTTGATTCCCACTAAAAAAAACAAAACAAAGAACAGTATGTCCTGGGAAATATATTTCTAAGATATCTACATTTGCTAACTCAGACCCTTCCTTTGCCCACATCTTCATTCCTTTATAAAAACCCCACTATTGCTGGGGGTGGTGGCACTTGACTATAATTCCAGCACTTGGGAGGCTGAGGCAGGAGGATCCCTATGAGTTTGAAGCCAGCCTGGGCTACATAATGAGTTTAAGACCAGCCATAACTACATAGTGAGACCCTGTCTCAAAACTAAACAAAAAAATGAAAAAACCCCAACCCAAACCAAATCAAACCAACCAACCCACAAACAAAAAAACCAACCCTCTCACCTTGGCTGCAAGATTTCTCTCTTGCAAACTTGCCCACTGTCCCTCTTGGGAGCCTATTCAGTGATCTAAATAAATTCTTGTCTTTCCTATAGTCCTTGCCCATGGGTAAATTCCTTCACTACCTGTGTCACCACCCTCTAAATGCCCATCTGGCATGGCACCCTGAGTGAGGACATTAGAAGCATGGTCAGCACCCAGGCTAACCTACCAGAATTCTGGATTCCAGAATTCCCGTTTGTTTAGCCAGTTTTTTCCTGGTAGCAGGATCAGGGAATGGGTTCTTCTCAAAGGCTTGACCTAGGATCCTTTTTTGAGTTGTTGTGAGGGCCATCAGCTCTTGGCTGGCTTTTGTTAACCATTCTAAAGGAGAGCACAGGAACAAAAGAGGGTTTTAGGCCAGTTTTCATATTCAAACTGTAATGCTGAACACTTTTACTCTTGGAATCCCCCTGAGGGGACACAAGAGGGAGTCCCTGTGCTGCTGGGCAGCCACAAACCCCAAACAGCCAAAGTCTTGCTTGCTAAGAACCTGCCTGTCCCAGCCAACTGCGGGGCAGCATATATATACACATACACATATATATACATATACATACACACACACACACACATACACATATTTTTTTGGTACTGAGGATTGAACTTGGGATCTTGCACATGTGAGGCAGGTGGCGGCACCACTGAGCTAAATTCCCAGCCCCAGCATATATATTTTTGACACTAGAGTACCCAGAGCAAGCTATAACTGGCTCATAAGCTAAGGAAACTTTATGGAGAGTCTGGGTACAACATGCAATCATTTCTACTCTCCATGAGCCCCACTGAGGAGCTGTTTAGACCACTGGGCTCTCACCTTGAGTCCACGGCTTCGCCTTATCATGTTTCAGGGATTGACCTTTTCTTAAGGAGCATCTAGATCTCAACAGCTTCCATCTGTGGTTTTTAAACCAATTCTAAGTAAGAAAAGATGTGAAAGTAATGTAACTCAGTCTGTCAGTCAATCTGTCAATCCAATTAAACCAAACTGATTGGACCAACTGCCCTTGAAATCTAGGAATAGTGCTACTGTTGACACACAATTCAGAGGCACACAGGGACTGCACACAACTTATGTGAGCATTTCTCTTATGATCATCTCAGGAATTTCTTTCAAAGAAAACCTCTGTTTCTTTCTTTCCTAGGACTTCAATGTTGGAATGCCTTTTATTGGCCCCATCATAACTTCAAAGGAAATGTCACTTCATAATATATAATACATGTGGAATTGATCATAAAGGGACATCATTAAATAGGATGGCAGTATTAGTCACACTAAAGAGCTGGGCTAACATCCATATTTGCTCTTACTTATTTCATCCAAGGGTCTGTGACAGACAAGGAGACCCCTAGGGAGTGAACATCTCACTTTGTCACTATTGTCACTAACATAACTTAACCAGCATCTCAAAACGGAACTTCAGGCTGGGGAATGGTGACACATGCCTGTAATTTCAGCAATGAAGAGATTGAGGCAGGAGGATCACCATGAGTTTGAGGCCAGCCTGGGCTACATAATGACTTCAAGGTCAGCCTGGAAGACATAGCAAAACCCTGTCTGAAAAAATAAATAAAAAATTAAAATAAAAAAAGGAACTTCAGAAGTTAGCTTTTTTTTCCCTTTAGACACAAGTGGCTTCTCCAAACTTCCTCAGGCATAACAAATAAATCACCACCCCATCCTCACCTCTCAGCCCAGAGAACTGATCAGAATTTGCAGGTGCTGGTGCCAGGAGGTCAAAGTCCAATTTCATTCCCCCAGGGAAGAGGGGGAAGATGATGGGTGGGGTCCAGGAAGGGCTGAGCCTGAGCCGAACCTTGACAGGTCTATTATCTTATAGCTTTGCGTGAATCCTTTTTAACAAAATAAATGGCCACCTTTGATTTAGTCAGCAGTGAGCAAATAAACATGCTTATGAGCCTAAGCAGGCAGTAACACAACCATCTGAAATCTTTGGTTATTTCCTCATTCCTGGAGTGGGAACTGCAACATGCTTTCTAATTATTTCTGAGTGTTTCATTTAGATAATTGATAATCCTTGAAAAGATTTAGGATGTTAATGACAACCAGTACCTGATGAACTCTTATATTTTATTCATTTTATGTCCTTTCTAAATTAATTAATTAAGATATTTTCAGATAGATCTTAAGCACACTGGAAATGGGAGACTAATAAATAGATTAGTAAACAGAATGGGAGAACCAACTCATCCTACATTGTCTCCTGGACTTGCTGTTCTCACCATTAGTTCAAATGGGCCCAATACCTCTCAAAACCGATCGCCAGATATTCCTATAGGGTGTACTTTCATTAGGGAGATCTGAAACAACTGTCTTGCACACCCAGTTCAGATACATAAAGAGATAAGTAAAACATCTTCTTCCTTATATCCTCTTAGACCTCTTGGCCTTTTCAGCCAATGGCTTACTTGATGAAAAAACAAAACTCTCGATTTTCCTCTAAAAACACATTCTTACTTGATCTTCATTGTTTTAAACTGTTTCCACCTGGTATAATTATATTCTTTTTAGAAATCATACTCTTTTTGATAGCTGAAGACATTAGTTTCATTTTATACCAGTAATTCTATTCTAAGTAATTCATCATGGGATTTTACTTCAAACATTGTGTATTAATTACTTATGAGACATAACATTTAAAAAGAAAAAACTAGATTCAGAGTTGGGAATTTACACAAGCTCTTATCCCACAGTTCCTTTGTTACAACATATTAGTCATTTTTCTGTAATATATATTCTAATATTTAAGGACATCACATCAATATCATAAGGATCCATTCCTACATTCTCTTAATTGCAAGATATGATTTGCTGAGGCAGTAGGATTGCCACAAGTTCAAGGCCAGCCTGAACTGCATAGGAAGACCCTGTCTCAAAAAAAAAAACCCCGGGGGTTTAGTTCAGTAGCTCAATGGTGTTGCTGCCTAGCTTGCAAGTGCAAGGTCCCGAGTTCGATCTCCGGTACAAAAAAAAAAATCCAATCATTTCAAAATGTAGTTTAACAGGTACGGTCTTAGCTAGTATATTCTCCCTTTATCAGTAAATACCCACCAATGATATTTCTACCTTTGGTGAAAGATATAAGTGGTTCTTGTTATTTTTTGTTTTTAGAATTATAAGACAGGAGAAAAATCTTAGTGAAGTATGTGACATCACGATAACTGCCTGAAAGTGCTGAGCCTAGCTTTTCTCTTCCCCATGGTGCTGACAAGAGAAATCTAGTGCCTACCTTAATTTTAGATGCTGGAACACCAATTTCTTGGGCCAGTTGTTCCGTGGTAACTTTATCCGGGTGAGGATTGTGTTTAAACCATTCTTAGGAGGGTCTCCTTTTGGATATGGTTGTAAACTATCTTGCCTTTCCAGATTTCTTTTTCTTTTTCTTCTTTTGGTAGTGTATCAGATGAAGAGAGAAGGGGAACATTTGAACAAAGGATATATTAATGGGTTCAAAACTGCGGTGTGAGCATGTCTTATGCTGGTCTCACGTTGAAAGCCTGTAGATCCACTTATTACTCTATTTTTACCATAAGTATACAGTAAAGCCATGCTACATTGGACATATTAAATAATCAAACATATATTAGGAAAATGATAATCAATTATCTAAGTTTCCAAAGCAAAAGCATATAGAAATTTACCATGAAAATAGGAAACAACCAGAAGGAAGAAAACTAATGATAATAAGTAAAACTCATGAGACAAATGAAAAAGTTAAACAAAACACTGGTCCTTTGTAGTGAAAAATAATGCATTTTAACAAAATTAAATAGTACATACTGGGTGGTCCATGTATTTTCTTTCCCCTCCACTTTTAAGTGTTAACTTTAAAACTTTTGGTTGATGATCCACATATGGTACACATGGCTGCCACTTTACATCTGAGATTCAAGTTTTCAACTTCAAAACTCATCGATCCCTTAACACAGATCCCTTTCTCCAACTGTCTCTCTAATTGTGTTTGTACTTTAAATTGAAAAGTAGACAAGGCATCTGGCATTATCAAAGCATAGAGCAAAAGAGCTGCTGAGAACTTACTGCTTGGAGGGCTGTTCAAGTCCATGGCGGGAAGGGATGCAGACTGGAGTGGGAAGACTAGGCCGCTTAGCTCCTCCCAGAGACACAGGATTTATCAAAGCCCCGGCTGATCCACCCCTTTCTTTAAATACCTTTCTATGTAATCCCTTCATTAAATATTTAACGCTTTTGTAAAGGAACTTGAAGCAACCTTCAGTACAGTCTCCGTTAGAGTAGCCCATGAGGTAGGCCTGGGCTGGAGTGGGTGCTGGCAGCTGCGCCAGGAAGGAAATTCTCCAACAGAAGGTGATGAAGGAGGAGAGTTGTAAGTTTTGCAGCTTCCTCAGAGCGGCTCATCCAGCTTCCTGCAGAATCTCAGCTTCCTGTGTTGCGGAAAATTGGGAGTCGAAATGATCTTCCAGAGACAGGAGAGTTGGGTAAAATAAAAAAAGAAGTTTATTGCTAGGTAATGGCCAGCCTCAGAAAACGAGTCCTTGTAGACTGGCCTCAGAGTTAAGGCAGTTTCTCGTTTTTATATCTTGGTCATAGCCTGCAGGATAGCTTAAATTGCGGTTATACAGAATGTAGCAAGGGTGTGGTAAAGCATGGTTTTCAATATAGACAAATTTCAAGGCTGGTTTCTAATCTTTCCAGAAACAGGCTGCCCCATGAGAAGGGGAAGGCCCACCCGGAGTTTCTAAACAGGGACAAGTTGACCCAGACGGGGTTTCAGGGGTAGCCCACACAAAGTAAATAAACAGTGCATTAAGCTGACACAGAGTTCATGAACAAATATTTTACGGTAATTATACTTTCCAAGTTATGTTTGGCAGCTCTTTCTACCTCACCTGAGCTTGTGGTCTGTCAGTTTGCTGAGAAGAGATAAGGAACCCCTGTAAGGAAAAAGGGTGAGAAATGGAAGCATCAGGAAAAAGAATTGACAGGACAGGTTTTGTTGGAGTTAAAATCTGAGAGGGACTGTTACCTCATGGTGGATTTAGTAGATTCCAAGTTCTTGTGTATGGCAAGCAAAGAATTACAAAGTGTACACTTGATGGTGAGGGAAAAGCAGCTATGTTTATTGAAGGTTATGAACAGAGAAATGGTGCTGGGGTGACAAAAAAGCACTCTGCACACCATGTAGATGAATCAGGCTCAAGAGTGAAAGAGGAAAAAAGAGACTGCATGTGCTTTGGTGTGGGGTTGTGTGGAAAGCTCCAAAGGTGGGTGGAGGGGAGTGAGCAGGGAGGGATTGCCTTATGGTGGTGCTTGAGCTTAACTGGGTAAAGGGGAGTGAATTCCTCCGCCACCAATCTCCTATGTAACAAGGCGGTTGGCAACTAGACCAGACTGGTGAGGTCTCTCACAGGATATGGGGATTTTATAGGGTTGTAAGAGGAAGTTGTAGCTATTTTTGAGATGTAAGACCGAGGGCCTTACCAAACACTCCGAGGAGCTGACTGTAGTGAAGAACACCCAGGAAGGAACACACCGGACAAGTTGGAAAGTAAAACAGACCTTTATTAGTCTGGCCAGATGGCACTCCCAAAGCAAAGTAGCTTAGAGAGGCAACTGGCTCAGAGTCCGAGGCTGTTTTTATAGGGGGTTGCAAGGGAAGTTGGCAAGCAGAACTTACAGAAAAGAGAAAAAATGTTGATGGTCAAAAGATGTTTGCAGATTGTCTTATAGATAGCTGTGTCCGGAACATTGGTCTCGGACAAACAAGGAGTTGGGTAATTCACTTAGGAACTCTATGTTTGTTACAGATTTTATCTAGTGTCCCAGAACTAACAAGCACATTTTTTTTTTTTTTTTGGTTTTGGCCAAACTTTTTATTTAGTATTCTGTAGTTGTTTAACAGACACTGAAATGGTCTTACTGGGGGAAGGGGAAGGGGAGGCTCTTGCAGATTCCCAAGGAAATGTCAGAAAGGCAAATTATGGCCAGCATTATCCATTTGCTTTTGTGGGTTTACTGGGCAAATAGCACTTTCCTTCCATAGGTATCTGATCTCAGGCTTTTCCATACTGAGAACATGGAGATTTCAGTTGGAAGATACCCTGAAATCCTAAGTGTACCCGACCATCCTCTAATAGCTAGCTTGTCTGTACAGGCAGAATGGTTCATCTCTCAGTGGAGATCAGTGTACATCTAGATGGCTAGATGTTTGTGGAAGATCTTAGAATTGCTTGCTTTATTTACTGGGAAAATTAAGGAAGTGGCCTTTAGGGACTTTTACTTGGAAAATTGCAACACCAGTACAAGTCAACCCTTACACACTTAAACATTTGCTTGTTGAGAGCAAGTCATAAAATCAAATTTAAACATGTTTTATTTTTCTTTCCTCACAAGAACATAAAAATTATGAAAGGGGACTTAACAGGAAATTTTGAAAAAGTAACACAATTTTCCTTTTAGTAGTCCTTGGGTAGTTATGACAGAATAGTTTCCACTTTTTGTTTGTTTCTTTGAATGGGCATTTTGGTCCAAAGTTTTGTTTGTTTCTAGTATCTGCTTCTGCCTCCCCCTCTATCAGATCGGCTTCCTCCAAGGCCACCACCTCTTGGTGCTCCGAGGCTTGAACTGCTGTAGGAATCATGTGGAGGAGGGTACCCCCTTTCCATAGAAGGGGAAGGCCCTCGTTCTTGTCTGCCAACCCGATCACGACCACTTGAGTAGAGATCACTTCGGCTGCTTGAGTAACTGTCTCGACTTCCACCATATCCATCTCGTTAGCTGCTGTAATCATCATAGCGACTGCTTCCACCATGAGATGGCGGGGGCCCTCGTGTAGGTGGAGCACTACGTGAGTTACCATAACTCTCATATGAATCTTTGTAGGAACCTCCACTTGGGTGGTCTGAATAGTCACTATCCCGACCATAGCCATCTCTATCACTATAGCCTCTTGATGGATAGTCATCACGTGAATTGGAATGACCATAATCATGATAAGTATAATCTCTTGGTGGTGGGGCATAATCTCTTGTATCACGAGAACTTGGGTAAACTCTGCTTGAATAGCTATCTTTAGTGGAATATCCATCATCTCTTGGAGACAAATAAACATCTCTATGAGAGGGCAAGGGTTCCCTTCGAGGTGGGCCTCTGTAACTATCTCTTCCACGTGATACAGGGGCTCTTCCTCCCATTCCACTGCTGCTGCAAACTAGTCCTGAAGGGGCCGATCTTTTAGGAGGAGGACCCCCACTTCTGGGTGGTGGTCCTCTTTTCATTAGAAGGGGTCTTCTGGAAGAACTCATGTTAAAATTCATGGAATAGCCACCATCATCCATGTGCCCTCCATGTGAGGGAGGTCCCCTAGTTCCTCCACTTCCTCCTCTTCCTCCTCTAAGACCTCTGGGAGGGCCTCTGCTTCTTGGAGGTGGAGGCAGCCTGCGTCTACCACCTTCAAATGATGGTTTGGTGGCTTGTTCCACCTTGATGGCTTTTCCATCTAAGGACTTTCCATTCATGTCCCGAGCTGCATCCTTAGCATCTGCTAGGCTTTCAAATGTAACAAAAGCAAATCCTCTTGATTTATTGGTTTCTCGGTCTTTCATCAAGAGTACTTCCACAATTCATCCATACTTCCCAAATACTGCTTCAAAGGCTTTCTCATTTGTTTCTGTATTAAGCCCACCAATAAAGAGCTTTCCTGGGCGATCTGCTTCAACCATTTTTTTCTTCCTGGTGAGTCTGCAGAAAGGTAGCGACGGTCTCAAGCTCCTATGAGCTCGTGGATAAGGGCTGACCACGCAGCCAGGGACAAGTGACAGTTACCGGGTAGGGGCACAGAAGTGAGGAGCTGCTAGCAGTACTGCGCAACGAGAACAAGCACATTTTAACCATTAACTCACAATCAGTCACTATGTTGGGGCTGGGGGAGCTTTTATGATTACAGAGTTATGCGGTCCCACAGAGACAGGCCTGTTTTTGAGGCTGTGGTCCTGGACCATTGTGCTTGCACTGGCTTTTTCCAAGGAGAGGATGAAACTGTGGTTACTGGCCCCTGTCAGCCTGGAAGATCTATTCTGGGAAAAGAAAATCTTAAGAGAGGAGAGGGCCTGAAATGGCTGTGGCCTGTGATCTGGCTAAGATGGTGGTGGTCTGGTTCCTTCATCCCCAAAGATCACCTGCACAAAGATCACCTGTTATATGAGTACCAGGGAACAGAGTCTTCAAGAATGTGAGCAGTGCCCTGATCAAAGACTGTAGAGGCTGGAGGGTGGTGCTAGCCAGAGAAGGAGACGGAGGGACAGGGAAGGAGGAGGGGAGAGGAGCAGGGGAGGAAGAGAGGGGGAGAGGGGAGGGGAAGGGGAAGCCTCTATACATGGATCTGCCTGGATTTCCCAGCTGCCAGAACTATGAGAAATAAATTTCTGTTTTTTTTTTTTTTCATACTGGGGATCAAACTCAGGACCTTGCACTTGCGAGGCAGGTGCTGGATCGAATAAATTTCTGTTTATAAATCACTCACTTTATATTTTTTATAGCAGCTTGAATAGACTCAGACACATATAATAAATGCCTCTGTATCTGTATGAATATGGATATGGATAGATGTACTCTATATACTTATAGTCATATATATATAAATATGTAATCATGCATAAATTTCTCAGTAGTTCACTATGAGAATTGACTTTTTAAACACTATTGATTATGTTTCTCTAATTGAATGCTAACTAGTACAGACTTTGGTATTAGAGGTGGCTTTATAAGAACAGTCTTACAGGGCTGGGGATTTAGCTCAGTGGTGCCACCGCCTGCCTCACAAGCACAATGTCCTGAGTTTGATTCCTGGTACCAAAAAGAACAGTCTTATAAGCTAGGAGTGGTGGCACACATCTGCAATCCTAGCACTTGGAAGGCTGAGGCAGGATTTTGAGTTTGAGGCCAGCCTGGGCTACATAGTAAGACCCTGTCTCAAAAACAGCAAAAACATAGGGCCGGGGATTTAGCTCAATGGTTCTGCCACCTGCCCCACAAGTGCAAGGATCCAGTACCGAAAAACCCCCAAAAAACAAAAACAAAATTTTGGATATAAATTTCCAATTATATATTTATAAAAATATGGTTCAATATAAAATAAATGGACTTTAAGATATAGGTTATATATTATGATTAGTGACTTTTGGGCAGGGCCCAGTGACTCTAGTTCCAATGGTTAAGAGGGATGGGTTGTCCATAGCAGATGTTGTTAATGTTCCCCTTGGAAAGCACCTGCTGAAGCCAGATTTACAGCAACAGGGACCAACACTGAGTCCCAGTATGGTACCATTCCCTGGGATGCCAACCTGGTGACAGGTACATTACCCTGGACCACTTCCATCATGGAGGTGCCTTGCTCTCAATGGGATAGGTCCTCTGGATGGGCTCCTCCCAACACTACCATATGTAACTCACACACTGTCTTACCCATTGTTATGGCTTGTGTCTAGATGTTCCCCCAAAGCCTCATGAAGTCATAGGTAGGGCTTTTTCAGAGGTGGCTGGATCTAGAGTGTGTGATTGATTCATGGTGCAATGCTAGGATTAAGGGTGGGTGATCAGTCCACTGATTAGTTTGGCACCGCCCTAATCATGGTAGCCTGGTTACAATATAAGGGACAGAAAGGGGCTTGTCTTGCCTCTTGATGGCGTTGCTACCCTCTGCTCACATGAACTGTTTCTCCTCTGTGATGTCTGTTTGCCATGCCACCCTGCCTTGGAGTCAGCTGAGAATGAACTGAAACCCCTACAAACTGTGAGCCAAACAAACCTTTCCTCCTTAACTTTGGGTGTTGGGTATTTTTTTTCAGCAACTAGAAAAGTAACTAAGATACCTACCATCATTGGATTCCACAAAGCATTACTTTAAAAACTACTGTTTTAAACCTGGTGTGCTGGTGCAATCCTGTAATCTCAGGATTTGGGAGGTTGAGGCAGGAGGATCCCTATGAGTTCAAGGCCAGCCTGAATCACATAGGGAGACCCTGTCTCAAAAACAAAACAAAAAGCTGGGTGTGGTGGTGGACTCCTGTAATCCCAGCACTTGGGTGGCTGAGGTAGGAGGATTGCCATGAGTTCAAGGCCAGCCTGGACTACACAGTGAGACCCTGTCTCAAAAAGCTAACAAAAACAAAATAAAACAAATTATTATTTTAGTTTTACGTAATTGTGGAGCAAGGTATATATAATTTGATACATGTATGCAATACATAATGATTAAATTAGGGCAATTAACATTTCATCTCCTTAAACACTAAACATTTTTTTGATTGACACAGTAGTTCTACATATTATGAAGTAGAGCATGGTATTTCAATACATGTACACAGTGTGTACTGATCAAATCAGAGTAATTAATATATTCATCTTATAGCTTTATGTTTGGAGACCTTAAGCTCCTCTCTTTTAGTAATTAAAAAAATATACATACTAGGCAAGTACTATAGTCTGAGCTATATCACAGCCTTTACTTACTGATACATGTTTTAAACATATTACCAATCTTTAAACATTCCTCTCTCCCTTTGGAAAGGGCCAATTTAGGCGTTCCAGAAATTACGCAAAGAAATACATGGAGATACAGAATTCAGGTAAAATAATAAAAGTTTACTTGCAAGCAGGCAGGACTGCCAGAAACTGGTCTGGTCAGTGTCCATGTACCCCTTTGTTCAGCGTTTCCTTTTATATCCTTTTTAGCCATTATCTCATCCCTAGTGGTCTTGCTGAGCAAACAAAATTCCAGTTTCTGTTTAATGGTTAGACACAGGTGGTTTCTACTACTGATTACAGGCACAAACACATGACAGTTAAAGCACATGTATCACAAATTTTCCCAAGCATTGCAAATTTGTTTTTAAGATGTAATCTGTAGGAGAGCTATAGGTCAAAAGAGTTATATATCACTTTAAACAACCAGAGCAACAGGCTAAGGCAAGTTTTTAAGGCATACACTGCCTATTTTGCTTCTACAAGGACCTTAATATTCAACCTACTAAGCTGCCTCAAACTTTTTCCCTATCATGGGAGAGGTTTGCACCTGCCCTCTTCCACTCTCAATTGTGTTCCTACCCACTTCTAACTACAAGTGACCCAGTTTCATCTCCCCACCTGATTTCCTTGAGACACTCCCCACATACTCATCAAGAATAACAAC
Organism: Heterocephalus glaber; assembly: GCF_053883595.1. Taxonomy (NCBI): domain Eukaryota; kingdom Metazoa; phylum Chordata; class Mammalia; order Rodentia; family Bathyergidae; genus Heterocephalus; species Heterocephalus glaber. The sequence continues at coordinate 11,174,601 of NW_028258137.1, read as the reverse complement.
AAATATCATTTTAGAGAATTTGTTCAAAGAAGTAGGAGTCAGAAAAAGGAGAGGGTACCTGACTCAGACACATCACTTCTTCTGCTGAAGCATCTGCTCATTAGAATGGAAAGATTAGAATGACTTACAGGTGTGCAAGTCAGTGTACCCTAAAGAGCTTCTCCAGGATACCATATGTCTTTAAAAAAATCTGGAAGGGATTAAATATAGACTAAAGTGGCTTAGTTGTCAGGGAGTCTAAAAAAAGAAGGAGGAGGAGGAAGGGAAAAATGAGGAGGAAGAGAAGGAGAAGGAGAAGAAGGAAAAGAAGGAGAGGGAGAAGGAGAAATTAGGAGTGTTATGGTTTGTATATATATATCCCTCCAAAGTTCCATGTACTCATAGGTGGGACTTTTCAGAGGTGGCTGGATCTATGGTGTGTGAACATGGATTATGGGTGTGTGATAACTAGATCAGTCCAATGATTGGATTAGTGCAGTCCTGAGTGTGCCTGAATGGGCTCACTGAAAATAGAAGACCCAACCTGGATGTGAGTGGCACCAACAAATAGGATTGTAGCATGAAAGGAATAAAAAGGGAAAGGCAGGCTCACTTCTCCTGCTTTCTGCCTACCCTGCCATGGACTGTTTCTCCTCCACCATGCCCCTTTGCCATGCTGCCCTGCCTTGGAGCCAGTCAACTATTGACCAAAACTTCTACAAACTGTGAGCTAAAACAAACCTTTCTTCCTTTAACTTATGGGTGTTGGGTATTTTGTCCCAGAAGTGAGGAAGTAACTAAGTCAAGGAGGAAAATGGGGAAGGAGGGTGGAGAGAAAAGAGAAAGAAGGGTGAAAAGAACAGGAAGAAGGAGGAGGAGAAAAGAATTCATCATAATGTAGTTTCTAGAACTGTCGAAGGTGGGCAGAGATGAAATTTGACTGTTTTAAGTGTTTAGTTATTAAAATGTTACTGAAGAGTGCTTTTCTTGGGCAATACAGATAATTCAACAAGATCCAGAATTGTCTAGATTCCACAGTCTGTAGGATCAGCAAATCAAACACACATCTTTGATTCTTGTGCCCAGGAAGCAACACTTTGATACTTAATGTTATTTTATGAGTGCCCAATCTTTGGTAGGTATGCACCTGGCTAACCCTGAGGGTAACTAACTGCTTCCAGTATTTGGTTATCCTGGATCAGTGACTGTCAGGTATTGGATTTCTGATGCTGCAGGGGCAAACCTAACCTCTAAGAAATTATCACTGCTGGAAAGCTGACCAGGAGGGCACAAGAGAGGTGAATGGGAGTGCAGTATTTACAGCACAAGACCTGGCTCTGATACCACTGAGGCTACCATCACTGCTCAGAACCCTGACATTTCATTTCATCCATCCAGCCTGCTTTCTGTTTGTGAAATGAAAGTAATGACGTCTATGCTTCAGTGTTATGCAGGGCTCATTGAGACAGTTAGGAGCCAACACAGTCAGGCAGAAGGTTGAGACCACAAAATACATCCCTGGGTGTAGTAAACTACTACTTTTTGTACCCTTTTGTGGCTTAGCATGTTGTTTCTTTTTTTTAAAATTTGAAACAAGGTCTCATCGAGCTGTTAAATTGCCCAGGCTGGGCTCAGACTTGAAATCTTCCTGTTTCAGCTTCCAAGGATGCTGGGATTACAGGCTTGTTTCTCCACTCTTGTACTTGTTTTGAAAGACCTATAATAAGACTCTGATAAAACCACAGAAGCAGAATGTTGCATGAAATGAGAAATTGTTACCAAGGAAAACCCTAAATAAGCCCTTTACCTTCACTTGCTCTTAGTAGACTTTAAATTATTAATTTTGGAGGTCATACAGCTGGGTAATAAATTATTAGTTTCCTATTAGCTTTGCTGTAAATAATATCTCTGATGTGTGGATTGTGATATCAGTTGTCTAGATTACTTTACAGAAATTTGAAGGCTGCTTTTGCTAAAACACTGATTTCACTTGTACCTACAGATGTCTAAGGGGGTGACTGAAATGAGATAGAAACTTAGCATCTCTTTTCCTATTGTGTCTGTCCCCTTTGCTGCCTTAACCCTTGGGTCAAATTCTACTCAGATCTGCATATAGATATATTGATCATTTAAAAATATTTTGTATATGACTGTATAATACAAGGTCAGTTTGGTCCATTGGTCATTAGAACTGGTATATGTTTTTCTTTTATTTCTCTTGCCCCTCTTTTCTGCTCCAAACCTGTACTTCTTCAGCACCTATAGCAACTCAAATACTTATAGTCATTCAGCCCCATCCTAAGGCCCAGATTCACAATGCCAGGATGTTTTGTGCAGAACAGTGGTGATATAGGGGAAATAAATATAACTCCCAACTTGCTAGATGTCAGATATGCTAAATTTGTGTTCCCCAAAATCAAAGAATGAATTCTAAGGAACGACAGAGGTTAAGAATAAGAAATACTTAGGGCCGGGGATTTAGCTCAGTGGCACCAAGCCAAGGTCCTGAGTTTAATTCCCGATACTGCAAAAAAAAAACACCCAACAACAAAACAAAACAAAAAAAGGAAATATTTAAGAGGTAGCTCCTGAGAGACAGGAGAAAACCCAAAAATGGGTTGCCAATGAGCCCACTTCTTAAAGGAAATTTTATAGAGCAAAATCACAAGGCAGGTACAAAATCATGAGTTGGGTGCAATGTGGATTTCAACCAATGAGGTTACAAGTATAGCTGCTTAGATAATATTGATCCAATGGGGAAGCAGGTCACATAGCAAGTGTACATGGAAAGAACTGAGACCTTTTCAGAAAGAGATGAATCAGGAGGTCCTGGTCACCCACCAGCGTGACTGATGTCTATCTAGACTTTATTGGACCGAGTAACACCAATTATAGTATATTGCTTATCCCTTGTGGATGCTTGTGGGCATTCCATCTTTATCTTTTTATTTTTTTTATTTTTTGGTACCGGGGATCGAACTTGGGACCTTGTGCTTGCAAGGCAGGCACCAGAACCACTGAGCTAAATCCCCAGTCCTCCATCTTTATCTTGAGGCCTGGTCTTCAACAGATGCATCTCCAGCCACAGTTGTAATGTGTTCTCATCTTCTGCACTGACTCGCTTGAGGGTCTAGCCCTGTCTGGCTGCCTATAATATTTCTACCTAATTTAGCTGCCTAATAATGGCACCAGCTACATAAAAATTCAACAGTCTTAGGACAAGTTGACCATGACCGCCCAGTGGTCCAAGTTCATCACAAGAAACATCTTCTGGAACTGTGTTCCTGACCAATGGAAATTACCATAAATGCATAATTTATAATAAGATTCTTGCAAACAGAATTCAACAACACATTAAAAAAAATGTAACATGACCGAATTGGTTTTATCCCAGAAATGCAAGGGTGGTCCAACATATGTAAGTCAAGGAATGCAATACGCTACATAGATAGGACCAAGGCTCATCTCAATAGATGCAGAAAGAGCTTTTAACAAGATTCAATGTTCCTTTATAAAAAAAATCCGGAAGAAAATAGGTATCGGGATCTTTCCTCAAGTTGATAAAAGCCATATGACAAACCCAGAGGCAACATCACACTGAATGTGGAAAGACTGAAAATTTTTCCTCTAAAATCAGAAACAAGAAAGGTGTGAATTTTGACCACTCCTGGTCAATCGAGTACCTGAAACTTTTGTTAAGGTAATCAGGCAAGAGAAAGATATAAGAGATATAAGTAGGAAAGGAAGAAGTCAAATTATCCCTATTTGCAGATGATATGGTTCCTTACACAGAAGGTCCTAAAAACTCCACCAAATACTGTACTAGGAATGTAGCTCAGTGATAGAGCACTTGGCTAGCTTGCATGAGGCCCTGGGTCCAATCCCTGATAAACTGCCGATCCTCCCCATGCCAAAAGACTCTTTTATCTGATGAATTCAGCAAGCTGTCAGGATACAGTTCGATAGCTTTCCTATATTGCAATAATGACTCGACTGAGAAAGAAATCAGGAAAGCAATTCCATTCACAATAGCTTAAAAAATTACCTAGGAATCAACCCAAGCAAAGTAAAAGACCTCTCTAATGAAAATTATAAAACACTGAGGAAAGAAATTGAAGAATACACTAGAAAATGGAGACACTTTGCTTTTGTTCATGGATCAGTGAAACTAATATTGCTTAAATGGCCATTTTACCAAAATATTACTAAAAGTGATGTAGAGATTCAATGTGATTGCTATTGAAATACTGACAACATTCTTCACAAAAGAAGAACAAAAGTCCTAAACTTCACATGGAAGCACAAAAGACCCAGAATAGCCCAAGTGGTCCTGAGCAAAAAGAGCAATGCTGGAGGCATCACTGTACAAATTTCAAATTATATTATGAATCTGTAACAAAACAAAAATGTAACAAAAACGTGGAACTGGCTCAAATACAGACATGTGGACCAGTGGAATAGAACAGAAGACCCAGAAGCAAATGTAAGCAATTACAGCCATCTGATCTTTGACAAAGGGGCCAAAACCATAAGCTGGAGAAAAGAGCCTTTCAAACAAATGATGCTGGGAAAACTGAAAATCCAAGTGCAGAAGATTAAAATAATGAATGTTGACAGATTGTGGGGTGAGGGAGGGGGCTCTGAAACTGTTACTGGGAATGTAAACTAGTACAATCACTATGGAAATCAGTATGGAAATTCTCCAAAAAATTAAAAATAGATATACTGTTTGAGCAGCCATATTACTTCTTCTTGGTGTATTTGCACAAAAAATGAAATATTACTGTATAGCAATATATGCATACCCTAATTTATATCATGCAATTCACAATAGCTAAGTTGTAAAAACAGCCTAGATGCTCATTAATAGATGAATGGATAAAGAAAATGTGGCATATATACACAAAGGAGTATTACTGAGCCAGAAAGAACAAAATCATGCCATTTGTGGGAAAATAAATGAAAGTGGACACCGTCATGTTAAAAAATAAGTCACTCTCAGGAAGTTAAATTTCATGTTTTCTCTTATACAAGCTATCTCAAATAAAGTAATTAAAAATAAAAGAGAAATGACAGGAGGAAATCTGATTTTATTATATGTGCTGCCGAAGCGAGCACAACAAATCTGAAAAGGAAGAAATCTGAAGTTAGACTTTTAGAAATAGGTAAGGGGGTTGGAAAAGCGTGAAGGAAAAGGAAAAAGGGATAATGGAGATGAAAAACATAAAATTGTATTGTATGCATGTACCGACATACCAGAACAAATCCTCGAATTCTGTATTGCTAATATGCACTGATTTAAAAAGAGAAACCAGGTGTGGTGGCACATGCCTATAATCCCAGCACTCATGAAGCTGAGGCAGGAGGACTACAGTGAGTTCAAGGCCAGCCTAAACTACATAGTGAAACCATGTCTTGCAAAATAAAACCAGAAAAAAAAAATTAAAAAATGATAAATTTGAAAATTATTCCCCTAAAAACATTATGAAAATATATTTTATCAATCACTACTACGATATTGGTAATAAAGTTTTTTTTTTGAGACAAGCTCTCACTCTGTAATTCAGGTTGGCCTTGAACTCACTATGTAGCCCAGGCTGGCCTTGAAGTCACACTGACCCTTCTGTCTCAGCCTGCCTAGTGCCAAATGACAGCCCCCCCCCCCCCGCCCCCGGCCAGCAGAACAGAAAAATATCTCACAGCAGCTGTGACCTGTGTTCTTCACACCTGCAAGAAATGTACAACAGGAAGCCAAAAGAGGTTCCAGAAGAACATGTGCCCACTGCACCCAGCAACACCTGCAAGCCCGGATGCCCAGCAACCACAAGAGACATCCTGTACCCCAACAAATACCCCCTCCCCAAGTCTCAAAATTTTCTGCTTTCCCTGACAACTTCCCCTCCCCTCCCCAACTAACCCTATAAAAGTCTCCCCTTGCCCCAGCCTCAGTGCCAATAGCCACTTACACCTAAGCTCGAATAAACTCCAATGTTGCTTCAACTTGCCTGACTTGGTGGTCTTGGTCAAGCCTCAGTTTACCCTAACACCAAATAGTTTGTTTTTATTAAAAATTAAATTTCAATTCAATATTTTAATAGTATTATATAATGAATATATTGACAAAATAAAATTCTTCATTAATAATTTCTTAACCAAATATTGATATGAACCCAAATGCTATGTTCAAATAAAATTAAAATTTGTGTTTACTATCAGAACATTCAAATATAATTCAACTTTAATATTTTTATTATTATAACATTAAAATTATAGTTATAGGATTTAAATTTACCCTTCTCCTTTTTCTCTTGCGGTGCTAGGGACTGAACTCAGGGCCTTGCACATGCTGGACCAATGCTCTACTGATCTCCCAACCTGTTAGCTGTGTGATATGCTGAGCTCTTGTTCTCTAGCAATTGAAGAATGAGTTCTAGGAACAAGGGAGGTTAAGAGTAAGAAGATATTAAAAAAAAAAAAAAAAAAAAAAAAGAGGCCCAGGGATTTAGCTCAGTGGTTCTGCTGCCTGCCTCACAAACACAAGGTCCTGAGTTCGATTCCCAGTACCAAAAAAAAAGAGTAGGAAGCTATTTATTTATTTATTTAGGTACAGGGGATCGAACTCAGGACCTTGTGCTTATGAGGCAGGCTCGGTGCCACTGAGTTAAATCCCTGGCCCAGGAAGATATTTATTGATAGAAAAGCTCCTGAAGGGCAGGAGGGGAACTGGAGTGGGTAGCCTGGGGACCCCAGTTTACAGAGGAGTTTTATAGGGTGAAACCCACATGGGTACAATGTGGGCCACAGCCATGATCATTCAGTAAGGTTACAAGTACAGTCACTTAGGTAATGGTCCAATTGGGAAACAAGTCAAGTAATAAGTGTGGATGGAAAGAACAAAGATTCTCCTAGGAAGTGGTGGGTCCACAGGCTTCTGGTCACCCACCAGGGTGGTTGATGTCCATCTAGACTTTATTAGGCCCAGTGTTTGTTGTTTGAGGAAGTATGTAGGTCTGGTCATCTTGTCCTTACCTTGAGGCCCAGTTTCCAACCACTGTGTCTCTGGTCACAGCTGTGGTGTATTTCACTTTTGTCCTGACTCTCTTGAGGACCTAGCCCTATCTGACTGCCTATAACATTTCTACCTAACTCATCTGTCTATAATATATCACTGAGTCATACCCCCAGCCTCCATTTCTACTTTACATGTTTTAACATAATTCTGATTTTCCAAGATCTTCATGCTGCTTTTTCCCTTGTCTTCCAGACCTGACACCAGTCCACATCTAAAATCAGAGGCCGTTTGCTGTATGGGAGGTGCAGGAAGAAAGCTAAGTAGGTTTTATTATCAGTTATTTTAAAAAATATTTCAATTAAGAAGCTCAAAATTAAGTATGAATAGCCTAAGAATACAGACTTTATTAAATACAATATTTCTGTGCCTTTATTCCTGGGATCCTTTTCAGAACTCTTTCATATGCATCCAATCCTGACACACCAGCAACTGTTGGTTAAGCTGCCATCACTGAGACACTAATGGCCTGGGACACAATAACACCTGGTGGTAAATATTACTTTAGGCTAAAACCAGGAAAACTTGACATAAATAGCCAAAATCTTCATAATGGCATTCAGACCTTAAGATTTCCCTTACTTCCAACTTTTATATCCTATCATTTCTTCTTACCTTTGACCTTGCTGAGCTGAGATCGGGCATTCAGGGTGACATGGCCATATGCTAAGGTTGAGTGGGCCAAAAAAGTCTAGGTTCTTGTGTATAACAAGGAAAGCATTGCCAAGTGTATACTGTGTAATATGTAGTAAGAGTATTGGAGATCTTGGGGCAGCAGCAGGAACAGGTAGAAGGGTGAGGGTGGGGAGGGCCTTTGCAACTCAGGCTTTTAGTATTTTTAGGGTCAGGCATTCACTGGCCCCTGGTACCTCCCACTGTCTATCTTTACTGATGCCAGCAAGCTGCAGACTTCCTAAGTTTAACCCTGGATAATCGTCAGGGTGGTATTGTGTTTATGGTTGAATGGAGAGAAGGGCGGTGGCTCACACAACTTCCTTATCTTGGTGATATAGAGTGTATGATATAGGATGATATATGGACCTCCAAATAATATAAGGGTAATATTGTGACTTCCAACCTATTAGATATCCATTAAGCCAAGTTTGTGTTCAATTCTAGGAACAACAGAGGTTAAGAGCAGGAAATATTTATTGAGAGAAAGATAGCATCCATCTAAGAGATTGCCTGAGGACTCTACTTTTCAAGGAAGTTTTTAGAGCAAAACCACAGGGTGTGTGTGGGGGTATATGGTGGGACAAAACTATAGTCAACTAATAAGATTACAAGTAGAGTTGCTTAGTAACATTGATTGAATGGAGAAGCAAGTCACATAGCTGGAATACCTGGAATGAACAAGGACTTCCTGGAAAGGATGGGTCAAGGACCATTCCTAGAAAGGATGGGTTAAGGCCTTGGTCCCCCACTCAGGTGATTGATGCTTATTTAGAATATCAATTACTGCTGTTCATCCCTAGGGGAAGTATGTGGGTGTAGTCAGTTCTCTTTGTCTTGAAGCCTGGCCTTCAATGGATGCACCTACAGCCAGTTTCGAAGTGTCCTTATCTATGCATTGACTTCTTGGAGGGCCCAGGCCTGTCTGACTGCCTATAATATTTCTAACTAATTTAGCTGTCTATATTAGGGTTATGGAAGCATGGAGAACCATTAGGGTGGCGTGGTCATTATAGTTGAATGAAGGAAAAGGAGTGACTCAGCTCCTTTGTTTCTTTTCTTTTCTTTTTTCCCCTCAGTATCAGGAATTGAACTCAGGGCCTTGATCTAAATTCCTGGTCTTTGTTTCTAACTGTACTATGTAGACTGTACTTTGCTGAGAAGTAATCTACTGTAGCACTTTCTTCAAATTCCTTAGGATATAATACACCACATATGTGTAGAAATAAATAGGGCAAGGTTAGGGTATAGCTCAGTGGTAGGGTGCTTGCCTAGCTTATGTGAAGCCCTGGGTTTGATCCCTAGCATGGTATAAAAAAAAGTGAAAAAAGAAATTAATGTACATATAAATAAATATTTACATATATTTGTAGAACATTTATGGTCCTATATGTCAGGTAAAAGGCCAAAGACCAAGACCAGACCAGGCCACAACAAGCCTTTATTAGGGGAATGGATCTGCTGGGCGGTCTCTGAACAAAGGAGAGACAAAAGCAATATGGCCGGGGCAGGGAGAGTCTTTTATAGAGACTGGGGTGGGGTTTGTAGGGGCTGAGGCGGGGTTGAGTGAGGTAGGGACTAGGGAATGGAGGAGCCGGTGACGTCACTAGGTGGTAGGAGGTGAGCGAGTATTAGGTTACTCTCTAGGCGGGAACAGGGCCATGCTGGGAAGAAGGGTTTGTTCTTTGGTGGGAGCAACCATCTTGGCATGATGTCACACAGGGGAGGGGGCAAGGCACCATAGGAAGAGGGCAGCTACTATACATAATAGCTGCTGGGGTAGTGGGAGACCTATCACTATATATGACAAGTATTTTTATATGTGGATCCTGCCCTGGGATCCTGTGTTGCAGTGAACAGGCTGATATTATTCGGGCTCCTGTGTAGGATGAGGAGAGAATTGCCAAGTGCACACAGAGTAGTAGGCAGTAAGCACCTGCATTTACCGAAGATCCTGGGAAGCTGTGCTCAGGGTAAATCAGTGCCAACGAAGTATATAGCACAGACTAAGAAGGTGCCAGAGTAATAGAAAAGGCACAGCACATGGTGGCATTCTGGTCTTAGTTATCTTTATGACACATAGTACATATTTATGAGCCTGTAAGGAGGTGAGAGTAGGTTGAAAGTGAACAAAGGTCAAGCTAGAAGCTCCAGCTTGCCTAGAGCATCAGTGATCTTCTGAGCTTTTGGTATTTTATTTTCTACTTCTCTTAGTACACTGGAAGGGAGAATGACCCTAGAGAGCTGTTTAAATGTGAATGCAGGGAAGGAAGTGACTTCCTCAGCTTTATTATTTTTAACTGTACTTCCTGGACACCATTACTCCAGTGTCTGGGGAGGTCTGAGATTTTGAGAGATTTCCCACTGGATTTATTTGCTGTTTTAGTCCATAACTCCTTAGCGCATGAGTGTCTGGTGCTATACAGTGGGAATAAGATGATGTCTCTGCCTTATTGGCCTTGCAATAGAGTGCAAAGAGTGATGCAGAAGTACACGGAGGGCCGCACTCGAGGTAGCTCAGTGATACAGTGCTTACTTACCATGCATGAGGCCCCGGGCTCAAGCCCCAGCAATGGGGACAAAAGAAAAGAAAAAGAAAAGAAGAGGAGAGAAGAGGAGAGGAGAGAAGAGAAGAGAAGAGAAGACACATGGAATAAATATGGAGATAAAATGATTCAGCCAGTGTCTTCTTCATCTCCTTTGCCAATAACCCAATTGCCCAAGTTCTCCAGCATCTAGGAGTTTGGGAGCTCTCTAGTGTACTATTCAGTGTTTGATAATTTCCCCAACCTTTCTACAGGGGTTTAGCTACTTGGCTTGGGGGAGCTTCTGGCCTTTAGCACTGTTTGATTTATGACCTTGAGTCAATAGTTAGGCCTGAGTTTTTACATTTAAAGATATTTTTAAAAGTTTAAAGATATTAAGACTTGATTCACTAAATTTTTTCTAAAGAGACATGTACTTTTATACTTTTGTAGGTATCTATTCAGCTTAGCATTTAATGTCTAGGTTTTTTTCAAGTCTTTTTATTTTATTGGTATATTTTAGATAAAACTAAAAAAAAAATTCAGCAAGGATCCATGCTAGGAGGTAATAAAAGAGACTGAGGAAGCATGGTTACCAGGTGAAGGATCTGTTGTTCGGATGGAGGGCTTTGCCTCTGGGGTCCTGATCCTGGGTCCCTAACCAGTCACAGGAGCGTGCTCCTCCTTCCCTGACAGTCTGAACAACCCTGTCAAATGCCTCATTTATAACAACAATTTAAGGATATTTTAAAATTTAATTTTGCAGTGCTGGGGGTTGAACCCAGGGCCTGTGCACTGAGCTACATCCCTAGCTTTTTAAAACTTTAAAAAATTTTGAGACAGGTCTCACTAAGTTGCCCAGACTGGGCTTGAACTTGCCTCAGCCTCCCAGAATGTTGGGATTCCTGAATGCACCACCACAGCTGACTGATTTTGAGCTTATTACATCTATTCTTCTTGTGCTTATGTTTTGTTCTATCCTTTAGAACACACAGAATAGAGTTGTAATAATTATTTAATGCCCTTGTGTCCTAGCACCTGTATTATTTTTAGACCTGTGTCAATTGACTTTCTCTTCAAGATGGATCAGTTTCCTACTATTGTGCATTTATAGTAATTTTTGATTGGGTGCCAAAAGCTGTTGAATTGACTTTTTTGGGGATGGCTATTTTATAATTTTAGAAAACGATTGCACTTATGTGACCCATTCAATTATTTGGAAAGTACGTGATCCTTGTGAGGTTTGGTTTAAGGGGTGTTAGGTAGGTTAAAATATGTAGCTGTTAGCATGGGATGGGTGTGGGATGGCAGCCTTCTGTTGCTGTGACCAAGTACCCGAGGAAAACGAAGGTAGAAAGATGTATTTTAGCTTATGGTTTCAGGCTGTGGTTTGCCAGCTCCATGCTTTAGGCCTTCAGTGAGGCAGCAGCATCACCTGGGAGGGTGTGGCAGAGGAAAGCTGCTCACCTTGTGATGGTCAGGAAGCAGAGAGGGAAAGAAGCCAGAGAGAAGGCGGCCGGGAGGAGGCACAGTCTGGGTTAATGCTGATTGTCAACTTGATTGGACTGAGACACCGAGGAGACTAGGAAAGCACCCTTCTGTGTGTGTTTCTGCAGGGGCCTTTCTAGAGATGATTGGTGTGTAGGCCAGCAGCTGAGGGGGCAGACTGCCCTGCTAGTGGGAGGCACTATCCAATAGGCTTGCAACCCAGTGGAACGAAAAGTGGATGAAGGAGGAAGTGTGCCAACACTTGCAAGCTCAGCGCACCTTGAGCAGGTGCAGTGTTTGGTGCTGTCATCGCCTGTGGACATCAGACTCTAGCTTCTTCAGCCTTTCTATGCACACTTACTCCCATGGCTTTCCAGGGAGCTTCCAGCCTTCAGTATTGGACTGGAGCTACATCCTTAGTCCCTGCTGCTCTGAGGCTTCCAGCTTGTTGGACTGAGCAGCTATCGATCTTCTGGCTCTCTAGCATGCAGGTGGCCACTGTGGACTATCCAGCTTCTGACCTTGTGAATCAATCTAATAAATCCCCTTATATACTTCTCTGGCTCTGTCTCTCTCTGTGTCTCTCTCTCTTCCACTTGGTCCATTGGGGAAATCCTAGCCAATAAAGTCCCCAAGTTCAGGGCTTCATGACCCATTCCCTTCAACTAGGCCCCACTTCCTAAGTTTTCACCACCTCCCAACAGTGCCATCAAGTAATGATCTCCTCGGTGGATTAATGCCCTGTGAAGTTAGAGCCTTTCTGATCCAATCACCTGAAAGCCCCATCTCTGAAGCCATGAGACTTGGGCATCTTAGATCTAACCATGGGGTCAGCCTTCTTCCTGTTTCCGGGTGAGTGCCAGGAGATGGACATCCCTGCCTCATCCCTGGGCCTTGGCCTCAGGGGGACTGAGAAGTCTTGGCCCTTCACCTTGGAGCTGTTTCCTTCATTCTGTGGAAGAGCAGAAGCTACTAAGGGAAGAGTGGTGGGGGGAAGAGGCTGCATTTCATGCTTTTGCTTCTGCTAGAGAATTGGACAAGCTGCCTGCAGACCTGCATCTTGGTTTGAGATCCAACTCACATTTGGGATCATCAAGTCCTCATTTTTAATCCACCCATGACTCTTGGATGATTATGTCTTCATGTAAATGAGCCAGAGATGGCTCGTATACTTCTTTACAGCAGGCTGGATCATTAGCTCAAAAGCCCACTCATGTCAAACTTAGATTTTTACATATCCACTTGCTTTAATTATGGCCCCATACACATCCTTTTTAACCATCTAGGGCTGACCTGCTTTGCATACACATCTGCGAGCTCTAATAAGATACAGCGGATGTACAGAAGATCCCAAGACACTGCACTGTGAGCTCCAACCCAGAGTCCTTGTTGTATCGTTGTGCATTTCAGCAGACTCCTGTGTCCTCTCTGGTCCTGCTCTCTGGAGTGCTTGTCCCTTTTTCTGGGTGTGACCCTGTGCCCTTGACTCTGGATGGTCTCATGCTGTGAGGGATAGCCCTTCACTGTGGCCTTGTCAAAGCATTGTCCAGAGAGAGCGTGCTGTGTGCTGTTGCCACTCTGTGGTGTTCTCTCTCTCTCTCTCTCTCTCTCTCTCTCTCTCTCTCTCTCCCGTCTCTCTCCTGTGCTGGGCATGAAACACCTGAGTACTCTACAGTTGAACCGTATCCCCATTTTAATTTTATTTTATGATTTATTTATTTTAATTAATTTCTTTAATTTTGAGACAAAGTCTCACTAAGTTATCTAGGCTAACCTTGAACTGGCAATTCTGCCTCAGCTTCCCTAGTAGCTGGGATTATGGGCCTTTGGCACCACCATACCTAGCTGAAATTCCTATTTCCGAGCAACATTTTATTCTTAAGGATTCTAGTGGATGGATCAAAGTTAAATTAGAAAGACTAATATAGTACTGATTAACAACTACATGGACAGGGGATTTAGCTCAGTGCTTCCACCGCCTGCCTTGCAAGCGGAAGGACCCGAGTTCGATCCTCAGTTCAAAAAAAAAAAAAAAAACAAACGAAAAGAAATTACGTATATTAAGAATACCCATCCGATATATTTTCTGAAGAGGCATTTTTATAAAGGGGGCAGGTAGGCAAGCCATTTCCCCCACTTCTTTTTCTTTCAGTGTTGAGGATTGAATCTAGGACCTTGTGCATGCTGGGCAAGCCCTCTACCTTTGAGCCACATCCTTATTCCTTTAATTTTTTTTTTTTTTGTTCTGTTCTGGGGATCAAACTCAGGACCTTGTGGTTGTGAGGCAGGTACAACGCTAAACATTTTTTAGTCATGGTCTAAATTGCCTAGGCTGGCTTCAAACTTGTGATCTTCCTGCCTCAGCCTCCCAGGTAGCTGAGATTACAGGCATGCAGATGGTGCCCAGCTCTACCCCTCGCCCTTCGATTCTGGTGTCTTCTTTATTTGGTCTCCTGTGAGGGGCCAGCAGGTTTCCTTGTCTTTGGAGTTTTGGCTGTACCAGACCTTGAGATACCAGTCTGAGAATTTCCAGGCTCTGATCGCTTTCCTGTGAAGATAGAGAAGGGTATTTGCGTCCTCTGGTGGCCATAGGTAGAATGTCACTCTCCTTTCTAATAATGTTGATTACAATAGTAAAGCGAAACCACTTTAAAATTGAAATGCTTCCACTTCCTGACAGATATTTTATTTAAAGTAATTTCTGTGAACATAAATTCCAGTTATGTTAGACAATTAAAAAAATATATATAATTTTATGTTTTTGGTACCGGGGATCGACCTCAGCACCTTGCACTTGCGAGGCAGGTGTCGGAACCACTGAGCTAAATCTCTGGCCCTACATACTTTATATATTTTAATTAAATGAACACATGACATTAGTGGATTGATAGAAGTAATAAACCCGTATCTCCAATATAAAGTAGTATTTCACAGGATGTATCTTCCAGAGATATTTCTGTAAAAAGGACAATTAAAGTGGCTTTGACATTTAATTTTTATTTTTCAATTAAATTTATTTTAAACAAATGTGTCTAAGAATTGCACATGTTTATGGGGGTACCATGTTATGTTTGGAGTTAAATTTTTTTAATAGTTCATGTTTGCAGTACATAATAATTACATTCATTGTGGGGAACTGGTATATGCACATAACATATCTTAATTCTTTTTACTTTCCCTTCCTCTCTCTTTCTTCTCTCCTTCCTTCTCTTGGTCCCATTCCCATTTGCAAAATTTCTATCTTCTTGCTTTTTAATATCTTTTATTTTGCTCTTTATTTATTTGTAATTTGGGTATCTCATATAAAAGAAACTATGTTATACTTAATCTTGTGGTCTGATTTATTTCACTTAACATTATGGTCTCAAGGTGTATCCATTTTCCCCATGAGGATAAATGACTCAAATTTATCCTTCTTTGTGCAGAGTAGTACTCTGTTCTGTGTAAACACATTTTCTTTATCCATTTGTCTGTTGATGGACATACACGCAGTTTCCAAATTTAGTGATTTTGGATCCAACACAAGACCTTGTGCATGCTAGGCAAGCATGCTGCCACTAAGCAACCTCTCCAGCTCTAGTTTCTACATTTTTAGACAATTTAATTCCCAGTGGTTACTATAGCATTATAATGACAAAAGTAATTCCCTGCCACCATTTATTTCTTGGCAATAGTTAGGGAGGCCACACATAGCCTGTTTAATTTAGATGTACTTGTTGGCTTTGCCAAAGAGAAGTTGACGACCTGTAGTGAGTGAATGACAGATGCTGCTGACAGTATTTGTGTTAGAGTCTGAATCTACCCAGTTCCTTTTCATGTGCCTCAAACATGGGAATCCATACATCTTTATTTGAAGCAGTGAGGTGTGTTGTGTGGGTTAAGAAGCACATTTATATTTTTGTTCTACTTTTCTTGTTCTCTATGAAATAAGTTGCAATATTCTAAAATCAGCTTTTGATATCATAATGTTATTTTAAAATGTGACAATTCAGATTTAGTAATGTGAACGGAAATAATTCTATGTTCTAGTTTTTTTTTTTTTTTTTTTTTGAAACAGGGTCTTGCTATGTAGTTCAGGCTGGCCTTGAACTCATTATGTAGCTCAGGCTGGCCTCAAACTCATATTGATCCTCCTGCATCAGCCTTTCGAGTGCTGGGACTACAGATGAGCACCACCATGCCTGGCCAATGTTCTTTTTCATACAAAATGTATGTAACGATGGGAATTTCCATTCTATATTTGTTTTGCTCCCTCTCTGGAATGTTCCCAAATGTCCCCTAGGATAGCACTGTGCTCATGAAGGTGAGGCCAAAGCTCAGCCTTTCCTACTTCCTTGCCCTCTCCGGGGTGGCCTCTAGTGTGAGGATCTCTGTATTTCCCAGCCCCTCTGCCCTGCAGGACAGATGGGGAATCATTTGGGGGCAGAGTTGGTTGATGTGGAAGCGGGAGAAGGTGGCAGTGAGTATGGCAGGGGAAGGAAAGTGATGTCTGTTTCTGAAGGAGGGAAGGACCAGCTCAGATACCTGGAAGGAGTGGTCCTGAGGTGAATGGCCAGGGCCACCAGGTACCTGGACACTGGCTTTTCCCTCTGTTCCCTTTTCTCTGCTCACTGGGATTCCACTATTTCTTTTTTCTTTTGAGAGAGGGTCTCACTATGGAGTTCAGGCTGACCTTGAATTCACAGTGATCCTTCTGCCTCGGCATCCCAAGTGCTGGGATTCTACTATTTCTGTACAGTTTTATTTTCCCTCCAGTCCTGGAGTTTGAAACCAGAGCCTTCACAATATGTTACACCCCTAGCCCTTTATTTTTTATTTTGAGACAGGGTCTTGCTAAGTCACTAAGTTGTCCAGGCTGGGCTTGAACTTCCCATCTTCCTGCCTCAGCCTCCCAGAGTGCTGAGATTACAGGTTAGTTACATCTTTTTGATTGATTGATAGATATTGTCATACTTATAAAATATCTTATTTTTCTACATAGCAATTTTTATCTTAAACTACTGAGCTACACTTCCAGTCCTTTTTTCAATCTTTTATGTTCTACCTGTTTGTGTCTTTGAATGTACAATATTTTTTATTGTAAACAGAATATAGTAGTATTAATTAATTAATTAATTAATTTGGTACCAGGGATCGAACTCAGGACCTTGTGCTTGTGAGGCAGGCGTTGGCACCACTGAGCTAAAACCCTGGCCCTAGTAGTATTATTTTAAAATAGTATTAATACTATTAATATTCATTCTGTCAATCTCTCAGTCTCTTTGACAGTTTAATCCATTTCCATTGCTACTGAGGATTCTTTTTTCCATGGTGCAGTTCATTTTCTATATATGTTATGTCTGTTGTGGTCCTTAGTTTTTGATTACTGCATAGGCTTGTGTTAAAAAAAGATATTTCATAGTATATAATTTTAATTACTTTTTTATTGCTTTCACTTTTAGCTATTTTATTACTGGTTGTCTTGAATATTATACTTATTTATTACAGTCAAGTTCAATATCACATGAACTTTATTTCAGTAGACTATAACAAGTTTTCTCCTATATAATTTTATCTCCTTTTATGCTATTTTCTTTTTCTTTTTTTGGTACCCAGGATCAAACTCAGGACCTTGCGCTTGTGAGGCAAGCATGGCACCATTGAGCTAAATCCCTGGCCCCTTTATGCTATTTTTAATACCTAAGATCTTTACATATTGATACCTATCAGTACAGGGTAGAAATATATTTATATTATCTTTTATATTTACCTGTGAAATTACCATTACCAGTACGCTTTGTTTCTTTATGTTGGTCTGAGTTACTGCCAAATGTCCTTAGCTTTTACTAAAAGAATCCCTCTATTATTTCTTATAGGATGGATGTGTATAATGGCTTATATCTAGATTTTCTCCCAAACCTCAACCACTCCTAGGTGGGGCTTTTTGGAGGTGGCTGGACCTAGGGTGTGTGATAGTAGAATTAAGGGTGTCTGATAACTAAATGGGTTTAGCATAGTTCTGAGTGTGGATAATAGAAGCCCACTCTGGATGTGGGTGGCACCAATCAGTAGGCTTATAACCTGGAAGGAATAAAGAAAGAGAAGGAAGGCAGGCTTGCTACTTGCTGCTTTCTGCCTGCCTTGCCATGGACTGTTTCTCTGCTGTGTTGCTGTGCCATGCCACCCTGCCTTGGAGCCATTTGACTGGATTGAAACCTTTACAAACTGAGCTGAAATAAACCTTTCTTCCTTTAACTTTGGGTGTTGGATATTTTGTCTCAGTGAGAAAAGTAACTAAGACAATATCCTAGCAATGAATTCTCTATTTTCTTTTTCAGTCTGGGAGTTTTAAAATTTCCTTCTTCATGTCTGAAGGATAGGATTGCCGTGTACAGAATTCTTTTTTTTTTTTTTTTGCTTAAATTCTTTTTAAAAAAATAACTTTATTATCAAACACACACACATACAGAAATTAAAACCATTCAAAGAAGAACAATGCAAGGTAAAAAAACTACAATAATATTCAAATGCAGTAGAACTCAACCAAAACAAAACTGAAAAGCACTTAAACATTTTTCCATATAACTTAAAAAAAATCTCAAGTACTAACCAGACACCAGAGGATGTGATTTGTTTCTGAAAGATCCCCCAAACCAACACTGAACAAATAGTGGTCTGGAAAAAAACTCCAGTTAACTAGCAAACTCCACATAAGCCAGACTTCTCCCTAATTTAAATTTCGATCCAGTCATATGACACATGATGGAAACAAAAATCCGAGAAATATGTTGTTAGGCCATTTCATCTGTGTGTATCCTTATTTACACTTTCAGTTTCTCACACTAGAGAAACTATTCGGTATATACACATCTGTGTCCTATGTATTTCACTTAAGAGGATGGCCTCAACATGCATCTGTTTAGCTATAAATGTCTCTAGTTTCTGGTTCTTTATGGCTGAGTACTAAATTCTTTTATTGGTACATTTTAGGTATACAATACATTTACATTCATCATTGGGATCTTGTACCTGTACATGACGTATCTTGGTTCTTATTTTTCCATTACCTGTGCACCCTTCACCCCCTCCACCCTTCCCTATTTACACAGACTTTGTTTCCATTTTTCTCTTTTCTCATAATTTTTCCTTTCCCTTCTTTCCTGTCCCCTTCCCCTCCCACTTCCCCTACCCCTTTGGACCTTTTCTTCCTATTTCAAATTATCAATTATTTGTTTTAATCATTTAAATCCTTATTTATTTAATCCTTATTTATTTCAGTTTCTCACACTAGAGAAACCATTTGGTATTTATACATGTGTGTCCTATTTATTTCACTTAAGAGTATGGTGTACAGAATTCTTTAAAAATTTTTTTTAATTTTTAATTTTTCAGAATTCTTGATTGAAAGTCTTTTATTTTCATTTCTTCAAACATATCTTCCCACTGTCTTGTGTTCTTCTTGGTTCTGGTGAGAAATAAGCTGTTAATATTATCGAGAAGCTATTGTGCCTCACTTGCTGATATCAAGAATCTTTGTCTTCACCCTTTAAGAGATTGATTATGATTTACTGTGGTATGAACTCATTAAATTTACTCTATGTGATGTTTATTGACTTACTTGGATATGTAAGTTAATGGTTTTTATCACATTTGGGAAGTTTCAAGCTTTTATTTCATCAAATATTTTGGACTTTTCTCTCCTCTCCTTTTGGGTCTCTCCAATACTACTGTCTGTAATTTTCCATGAGTGTCTAAGACTCATGTCCCTCATGTTTCTCTGCTCCTTAGACTGGATAATCTCAATTCACTAGTTTTGAAGTTTGCTGATTTTTTTTCTTATCTCTTCTTAAATTTGCTACTGAAAACCTCTACTGAAATTTTCATTTCTGCTATGTAATTCAGGCTGGCATTGAACTCACTGTGTAGCCTAGGCTGGCCTCAAGCTCACAGCCATCCTCCTGCCTCAGCCTTCCAAGTGCTAGGATTATAGGTAAGAACTACCACACTTAGCTAATATTTTTACTTCACTGTTAAATTTTTTTTTTACTAGGGATAACTCGGGTCCTTGCGCCTGCGGGGCAGGTGGCAGAACCACTGAGCTAAATCCCCAGCCCTTCACTGTTAAAATTTTCGGTTTCAGAATGCTTATTACTTATATTCCTTTTTATAATTTCTGTTCCTTTGTTCATATTTTCTATTTGGTGAGATATACTGTATTTTTGGTGGTCTTTGAATATAATTTAAAAAATGAGCTGGTGCGGTGGGGCATGCCTGTAATCCCATCACTCAGGTGGGTGAGGCAGGAGGATTGCCATGAGTTCGAGGCCAGCTTGAGCTACATAATGAGTTCAAGACCAGCCTAAACAATATAGTGAGACTCTGTTTCAAAACACAAAAACAAACAAGTCTTTCCTAGTAAGTCCAGCCTCTGGGCTTTCATGGGAAAGGTATCAGTCAGCTTTTCATTGCTATGGCAAAATAGCTGAGAATAACAACTGAAAGGAGGGAAGGTTTATTTTGGATGCTTGGCACCATTGTTTCTGGGCCTGTGAAAGGCCATGCATCCTGGCAGAAGGGTGTGGTGAAGCCAAACTGCTCAGTCCATGGCAGTCAGGAAGCAGAACAAGGCAGCAGTGCCAGAGAGGCAGGGGCCAGGGGCCAGATATGGCACCAAGGTCATGCCTTCATGATCGAACCCAGACAGAAAGAAGCATGATTTACAAATTCCCCAGATACCTCTAAAGCCATCTAAACTGATAATCTAGGCTGGGCATGGTGGCGCATGCCTGAGAAATCAGTATCTTTGCAGAGCTTTCTGGAGCTGGGCACCTGCTAGGCATACCTGAGATCTAGATCCCAAAGAGTTTGTCACAACTTTTCAGTGCCCCTATGGAGACCTTGTTGCTAAGATTTTCTTTTCATTTTAAGCTTTTTGTTTAATCTTTCACCTCAACTGTTTTTCAGCTTCTTAGGAAGCCACAAAATTAAAGCACTGACGCATAATTGTTTTGAAAAAAAGATATCCCTGACAGAAGGCTTTTGAACTCCACAATCTCCAAGGAAGCCTATTAATGAGCTATTCTGGGGAACCACCAGACAAATTAAAAAAAAGCTCAATGCTTTGGGGAAAAGCTTTGAATGAACTCCAGGTCCCTCCTGCTCCCTCCAGTGGCTTCCAGGCAGCCCCAGGGATGCTGGTGAGTATTTTCTACAGTGGGGGAAATGCTGAAATAGTGTTTTTGAGCAGATAATGGTGGATGGGACCAGGGTAAGTTAAAATGCCATAAAGCTGACATTCAGCCATTTTCCTTGAATAAACTGCCCCTATGTCACTAGAGTTCTTTCATTCGTTTGTAGAGATCTGAAACAGTTGGTTCTATTTTTTTTTTTTTTTTTGGTACTGGGGATCGAACTTGGGACCTTGTGCTTGCGTTTTTATTGCTTTTTTGGATGGGAGAATTTTATTTTGTTTTTTGAGAGAAGGTCTCACTATGTAGTTCAGGCTGCTTTGGAACTCAGGGTAGTTGTCTTGCCTAGGCCTCCTGAGTGCTGGGGTTACAGGTGTGTGCCACCACTCCTGGCTGAGGATGGGTGAATTTTTAAAAGCCTTACTCTGCCACTTTTCTGGTACCACTGGGATCTTGAGCAAGTATTAGAAGCTGATCAGGCCACCAGCCACCTGACCAAGGGTATGGCAGCAGGATAACAAAAGACAAGACAAGATCTTTACTGCATAAAGGGGGGCCCAGGAGGGCCAGAGGCCATCAGGCTAAGACGTTGTCTCCTGGTGCTTGCCACTGTTTATTGAGCACACAGCTTCTTGAAGGGGTGAGGGGTGGTGCAGGGAACAGAGAAGAGGAGAGCACTGACGCGAGTAGGGTCCTAGCAACAGGGGAACAAGACATTCTAGGAGGAATAGCTCATAGATTAATGGGAAATTTGTTCTTTCCCATAGATTAGTTTTTGCTTCTACAGAAGATTTGTATACAGGTCTTATTGCCCTTAGCTGCAATACTGTCTTACCATTCCAAGACATCACAGCATCATGGATCATTGAGACCTTTGCTGTAACCAATAGTGTGGGAGTTGTTTGGGTCCCACACACCTACTGCTGGCTCTTGAGGCAAGCCACTGTGGGCTATAGGCAGACTCAGACTTTTAATATGAAAAGCCAATTTATAAATTTGTAGCTCGCTCAGGGTGGTCTACAACAACCAAGTCAACAAACTTCCCTTGGAAAGGAACTGATAGCAAATATTGAGGCTAAGTGCTCTAGACTGTCCATTACAGCTATTCAGCACTGCCATTGTAGTGCAAAGACAACCACAGTAGGTACATAAATAAATGGCCTGGCTGTGTGCACATAAAAATTATTTACAGGGCTGAGAGAAGTTCAGTGGTTGAGTACATGCCTAGCATGCATGTAGCCCTGTGTTCAATCTCTAGCACCACTAAAAATAAAGCTATATTAAAATTATTTGCAAGCTGGGCATGGTGGCACATGCCTGTAATCCCAGATACTCTGATGGCTAAGGGAGGAGGGTTGCACATTCAAGCCCAGCCCAGTCAACTTAGAGAGATCTTGTTTGAAAAAAAAAAAAAAAGCAGAGAAAAAGGGTCTCAGAAAAAAAGAGAGGGAGCTGTAGCTCAGTGGTAGAGTGAATGGTTTCCTAGCATGTGCAAGGCCCTGGGTTCAATCCCTAACTCCACACACAAATGTGCGCGCGCGCACACACACACACACACACACACACCCGCACACAAATGCATCATCACAAGTCTTGCCTTTATGCTTAAAATTATACAATATGTATGTAATTTCTTCGTGACTGTCACCACTCTTTTCAGTTTGAGTTAGACTTCCAAGAAGTTGTTTGAAAGTTAGAATGTATAGGACAATATAGCAGCAGTATTGGGTCCCATGGAAGGATCATGACAAGTGTAAGAAACAGAAGGAAAGACGAGTTGAGTGACATTTCACAATTTTGCCCATGGTTCTGCTTCTGGTAGTTGAATTCTTCTCTAGCACTCGTATTTGTTATCTTTATGGTTATCCTCTCTCTCTTGCTCTCTCTTGAATAAAGGAAAGAAAAAAAGGCTGAATAGTGTCAGAGCAGACTTCTCACTGAGAACAACAATAGAAGGTTGAACTATAAAATGTTTTTGATGAGATAGAAGAGCTACCAATGCAACAAGGACTTATTGGAACTAACTTCCAGAAAGCAAGTGACCCTCAGGATTGGAGCCCAAGGTCCGGCAGTTTTTATTAATTATGTTTTTTCTAGACAGGGTCTTGATATATAGTTCAGGCTGGCCTTGAAGTCACTATGTAGTCCAGGCTGGCCTTGTACTTGCAGTGATTCTCTTGCCTCAGCTTCCTGAGTGCTGGGGTTACATGTTTGTGCCACCATGCCAGCTCTGACACAGTTTATATCCTCAGGTCACCTAAGGATGGAGAAGGCAGAGGTCGAGAGGCACAGAACCTGAGCAGGGCCAGCAGCAGACACCTGAGAGGAACATCTGCCAGTCCCACAGCGTTGCGGGAACAAATGTTGACCTTCACAGCCAAAGATTTTAAAATAATTGTGGCTAATATGTTTAAGAAATTAAATGATGGTTGGCAAGGTGACACATGCCTATAATCCCAGCATTTGGGAGGCTGAGGCAGAAGGATTGCCATGAGTTTGATGCCAGCCTGGGTTACATAGTGAGTTCAAAGTCAGCTTGAACTGCATAGTGAGACCCTATCCCCCTTCCTCCAATCAAATGAAAGATGTAAATAGGAACTGAAATTTTCATTTTAGTCATTGGAATTTTTATTTCATCCAATGAAAAGAATGGAGAGTGGAAAGTCTAGTAACTGAAGGTTAAAAATTCAACAGATGAATCTGACAATAGATTAGATACAGCAGAAATGAGCAAATTAGTGGTTTGAAAGACAGAAGAAATATGTCAGTGGGAGAACAAAGGGGCAAAATAATGGAAGATAAATGGTGCGGTGGGGGACACCTGTAATCCCAGCACTCTGGGAGGCTGAGGCAGGAGGATTGCAAGTTCAAACCCAGCCTGGGTAACTGAATGACTCAGCAAGACCTTGTCTCAAAATAAAACATTACAAAGGGCTGAAGATGTAGATCAATGCAAAGGCTCTGGGTTCAATCCCTGGTACCCATATTAAATAAAAAAAGGATGATAAAAGAACAAAGAGAGAGAGAGACAGCAAAAGGTCTAACATATATGTAATTCAAGTTCCTGTAGAAGAGGAGAGAAAATATAAACAAGAAAGAAACCTTGTGTCTGAACATCTTCTACGTACTGTTACCATCAAATTCTTTGCTTGCAAGTGGGGCACTCCTCAGCTCTATAGCACTTAGCTCATTGTTATAATCCTTTTTTTTTTGTACCAGGGATCGAACTCAGGACCTTGTGCCTTCAAGGGAGGCAGTGAAACCACTGAGCTAAATTCTCGGCCTTGTTATAATCCTGTATAATAATCACATTTTAATATTTTAATTTTAGGGAGTTTTTTTATTCATTAAGTTAATTGGTACATTTTAGGTATACAGTATGATGACATTCATCATTGGAAATTTGTACCTTTACAGGATATAACTTGGCTCTTATTTTTTCCCTCTTCCCCTGCCCTCCATTCAACCCCTCCATCCCTCCCTATTTACAAAGACTTTGTTTTCATTTTTTCCTTTTCTCATATTTTTTCCTTTCCCTTCTTTCTTTTCCCCTACCCCTCCCACTTCCCCTTCCCCTTTGGACCTTTTTTTCCTATTTCACATTATCTATTATACATTTTGATCCTTATTTACACTTTCAGTTTCTCACACCAGAGAAACTATTCAGTATTTACACGTGTTCTATTTATTTCACTTATGAGTATCGCCTAAATGTGCATTCATTTAGTTATAAATATCTCTAGTTTCTCATTGTTTATGGCTGTGTAGTACTCCATTTCATAAAAAACCCCACAGTTTCTTTATCCAGTCTTCAGTTGATGGGCATTTGGGCTGTTTCCAAGTTTTAGCTATTACAAACTGTGCCACTATAAACATCAGTGCACATATATCAGTGTGGTATGATTCTTTTAATTCTTTGGGGAAGTTACCCCGCAGGGGAATAACTGGGTCAGATGGGACTTCCAGTCCTAGTGTTTTGAGGTATCTCCATACTGATTTCCACAGTGGTTGTACCAATCTACACTCCCACCAGCAGTGGAGCAGTGTTCCTCTTTCCCCATGGCGCCCCCCAGCATTTGTTATTGGTTGATTTTTTGATAGCAGCTATTCTTTTCTGGGGTGAGGTGGAATCTCAGTGCTTTTGTTTGCATCTCTTGAATGACCAGTGAGGTTGAACATTTTTTCATATGTTTATTTGCTATTTCTACTTGTTTGTCAGAGAAATGTCTGTTCATTTCAGATGCCCATTTTTGGATTGAGTCTTTAAATTTGGGAGGTCTGATATTTTTGAGTTCTTTATATATTCTAGATAGTAGACCTTTGTCTGAGGAACAGCTGGTAAATTTTTTTCCCCCATATTGTGGGTTGTCTCTTCACACTGTTGGTGGTTTCTCTTGCTGTGCAGAAACTTTTTAATAAGAAGAGATCCCACTTGTTGATCCTTTGTGCTAATTTATATGTGACTGAGGTTTTGTTCATGAAATCTTTTCCTATGCCAATATCTTCAAGAGTTCTACCTAACCTCTTTTCCAGCAGGTTTAGTGTTACTGTTTTAATATTTAGATCTTTGATCCATTTTGGTTTTAGTTTAGTGCATGGTGAGAGATATAGGTCTAGTTTTAATCTTTGGCAAGCTGAAACCCAATTTTTCCAGTACCATTTATTAAAGAGGCTATCTTTTCTCCAGTGAGGGTGTTTGGTTCCTTTGTCAAAGATGAGGTGGCTGATTATGTCTGGAGTTGTTTCTGCATCTTCTAATCTATTCCACTGATCCTCGGGTCTGTTTCTTTGCCAGTACCATGCTGTTTTTATCACAGTAGCTTTGTAGTATAGTTTCAAGTTGGGGATTGTGATCCCCCCCCCCCACCTTGTCTTTGTTGCCTAAAATTGTTTTTGCTATCCTAGGTCTCTTTGTGTTCCAAATTAATTTTGGGGGCTCAGTGGTTCCAGCACCTGCCTTGCAAGCATGGGGTCCCAAATTCGATCCCCAGTACCAAAGAAAAAAAACCCAACAAACTAAAAAAATCCCCAAATTATTTTTGGATTGCTTCCTCAAGATCTATAATGTATGCTATTGAAATTTCAATTGGGATTCATTGAATCTGTATAGTAGTTTTGGAAGTATGGCCATTTTCACTGTACTGGTTCTTCCTACCCAGGAGCAAGGACTGTCTTTCCATTTTTTGATATCCTCTTCAATCTCTTTTTTCAGAGTGCTATAGTTTTCAGAGTAGGGGTGGGAGGTTTTTGTCTTTAATCTATCTTAATTATGTATAGTAGGTTAAAGTAATTGCATAATGGAAATGTGTGGCTGTGAGAAGTCATGAACAAATAAAAAGAATTGCAAATTAAGCAATAAAATTATTTAAATATAGATAGTTCTTAATAAAATCTTGCTATAGTTTGTGCCCTAGGACACAGTTTGTTGTCGTCATCACTGATGGTGTGGGTTTTAACAATCCCAGAAAACTACCACTTATAAAACTATCAATGGCATGATTACTGGACAAAGTACAATATCTCATTCTATAAAGAAATAACTCATCAGAACTTGAAGGAACTGTTTTCAAATATACATTCTGCTAAAATAGGGAGAATGTGAAATACCTCCTCACCCACTGCTGTCACTTCCACATACTCTTCCACAAGTTGGTAAAGAAAGCACTGAGTAGATTATAGCCTGATACATAACATAATGATAGCTGTTAAATAAAGAAACCACACGCGATTATTAAATTTTTCATGAGCCACTTGCTCTGTTGTTTCCCTAGAGAAGTGTTTTAAGCCTCTTTCATTTTCCCATTCTGACCTTGAAGTGAATTGATTTTCCTAGCAAGAAGATTTCCCCCAAACGGTGCTAAATGAAGGCAATGGGGACAGAGAGAAGGCAAACACACAGATACGTTTATAACAAATAGCTTGGGTAATACAGGAAACCTATAACAAGCCAATTTTTCAAAACTGGCAATATATCCACAAAACACTAATTCACATGTGCTTTTTTCCCTTTCCTTCCCCTCTTTTCCTTTTTTTTTTCCCTTTCTTTTCAAGGCAAGGTCTTGCTAAAATTCCTGGGCTGGGTTCCAACTTCATACTCTCCTGTCTCAGCCTCTGTACCCTGTTCACACATGTGATTTTAATGTACAAACAATTGCATATAAATCTGTGCTAGATCTGTTTAGACTCACCAGATACAGATGTCATAGAAACATGGAAGATATCAATTTCAACTTCTGTCCAAAGCATAAATCAAATGGAATGTTCCAGACTCATGGAGAATGGGAATTCTACAGGAAAGAATCCAGAGTTAGAGAGAAATTTCTAATTTTCTCTGTCTCAATGTAAACGGTGGCCACTTGAGAGTTCACTTTTTAATTATTCATTAAACTATACATGTGTATTGAAAAAAAAAGTCATGAAAAAAAGAAAAAAACACTCATTTGTCGATGGATTTATTATTACGAAGTTAGAGATAACACATGCCACCCTGAAATTTCCAAATAGTGGTCCATGTTTTGTCTTCTGCACAACATTGCATAATAGCATTCTTTCTGGGAGCCACAGATACCTTGATCGTCTTAATTCTTTTTTCTGTAGGCCAAAAATGCCCAGTTTAAAAAATTAATGTTCCAAGCCAGGAGTGGTAGCACATGGCTGTAACCCTAGCTACTCAGAAGGTTGAAGCAGGAGGATCACCTTGACTCTCTCTCAGAAAACCAAAAAACAAAACAAAGAAGTTGGGAGGTAGAATGGGGAGTTATAGAACTGGAGGAAAGAGAAGCATTGTTAATATATTGATTTGCATCATTACTGCTTGCAGTTGGTTGAATAAGAAATGTCAGAATCTATTTATCAATTGATTGCAGTACTGGGGATTGAACCCAGGGCCTCTGCACTGATCTACATCCCCAACCTTTTAAAATTTTGAGACAGGGTCTTGCTAAGTCACTAAGTTGCCCAGGCTGGGCTTGAATTTGCAATCCTCCTGCCTCAGCCTCCTGGAGTGCTGTATTAAAGGAGTATTTTAAAATTAAAATTAATTAATTTGCTGTCCTGGGCATGATCTACCACTGAGCTGCATCTCCAACTTTTATTTATTTATGTAATTTTAAATTTTGAGACAAGGTCTTGCTAAATTGCCCAAGCTGCCCTCTAGCTTGTGACTTCCCTGCCTCAACCTCCCACGTAGCTGGGAATGCAGGTGTGTGCCACTACACCTGGGAAGATACACCTTTTATCTATCAAACTGGTAAGGCAATAGCTATGGGAATTTCTTATGCTATAAATAGTGATAATATTTTGCAATACACATATGGATATAAATTGTCCCATGAATAGAACTAGGAAGCAACAGGAGGTCTATTATCACAGGACTTTTTTTTTCTATGTATTTGTATTCTTTTGATAAAGTTATAAAACATTAAATAAAAATGTACTAAGGATTTCAAAATCTAACCGAGTTATTGGACTGGTCTAGAGTGAAGGTAAAGTAAATGAATTTACTTCATTTCCTTTCATGAATTTAACTTCTGCTTTTGTAGCTTGGAAAAGTCACTAAACAGATAACCATGACCTTCAACAATTGAGAATGTTCCATCCTGGGGCAGGGAGAGAATCTAATTTCCAGAGTTGCCACATTATAATATTCAATGTCCAGTTTTACTTTTAAAATTAAACATCTATTCATGGATATAAAGAGGAGTTTCAGGTTTATAGAAAAATTGAGGGAAGAACAACAAATGAGCAAGGAGAGGTAAGGTGCAGTGTGTCCTCAGCCACAGCGGGCTCTCTGTACATTTACACTCTGAACCCCAGACCATGGCCCCAACATGGGCCATTAGGAGGGCAGTGCCAATTGCCAAGATTGTTAAAGAAAATGAGAGCACCCAGCAATCAGGCCGAAACCTTTGAGCTTGTTCCTAAGGAGGAGTGCATGGCTAAGTGCTGTCCGCCAAGAAACCAACCCTCTGGGGCCAACCCTCTGCACCAGGAAGCCCAAGCTCCCTGCACCTGGACACCAGGAGGCCAGAAGCTCCGCTGTAACAAATGACGGAAGAAAGATGTAGAACAAGGACTGCCCGATACATGTGAAAAAGCAAGATAAAAATGAGGTCAGGAAATCTCTGGGAGAAGAGCAGGTGGGCATGTAAGGCACGAGATGTGAGTGTGAAATACGAAGCACATTGGTCCACACCCAGGGCCATAGCCTGTGCAGAAGACTCATAGTTCACAGCATTGGTGTAGGACTGAGGCAGAGGTTCCCAGATGCAGCTTCTGTGAGCATTAAAAGTTCAACATAGAAATTATTTTCTAGTCATATTGTTATTTATGTGTGAGTTGAAAAGAGCAAACAAAAACACTCTTGAATTCCTCAAATAAAACCCACAAACCCAGAGATGTCACAAGCAGTATGAGAATTCAGGGTAAATCAATATCTAGTCTATTGTTGTCTTAAAAATTGTAAAGTAAACTAAGCTAACAGAAAGAAGGAAGGAAGGAAGGAAGGAAAAAGAAAGAGAAAATACAACAACTCAGAAAGGAACATGAGTATGCTACAAGAGTTGTCTTCTTAGAGGAACAGAAAAATCATTGACAAAGGAGAAGATCAACAGCAGTAAATGAGAGTGCAATCTTAAAAGTAATCACTAGTAAAATAAACTTACCAACCAAGAAAACCCAATTTAATTGATGGAAAATAAGAAAGTGATGAAAATAAAACAAATAAATTTGTAAATGAGAAATAAACATGATAAACAGCAAGTATCAAGTAAAACAGGAGAGGCCCTAAAATAAAGTTGAAGGGTTTAAACTTGTTTCCCAGGGAAAATAAACTCTAGTGAAAAGGAAAAAAAAAAAAAAAAAAGAAAGGAAAAATCGAGGGCTGGGGATTTAGCTCAGTGGTTTCGCCGCCTGCTGTGCAAGCGCAAGGACCGGAGTTCGATCCCCGGTACCAAAAAAAAAAAAAAAGAAAGAAAAATCGAGCATACAGTACAGAGAGTTCTTACATCCTGTCTCTCCCCTCACACAGTTTCTTCTATAATTGACATCCTGCATTAATGTGGCACATTCATGATAGCTAATGAGCAAATATTGATACATAATTACTGACTAAAGCCTATAGCTTATATTATGGCTTACTGATTGTGTTGTTCAGTCCTCTGGGTTTTGACAAGTGTACAAAGTGTGATAAAAAATATGGTGAATGGGGCTGGGGATTTAGCTCAGTGGTTCTGTCTACTGCCTCGCAAGCACAAGGACCCGAGTTAGATCCCCGGTACCAAAAACAAAAACAAACAAACAAAAAATATAGTGAATGTTTAAATTAAAAAATATGTATGATAAAAGACATCTTGCCATTAATTCCCCTCAAATACCTCCCGGTTGCTTCCAACATCCCTATCCCACCATTCTTGCCGCTTCCTGGAGCAGCTCTGGAGTCCTCTTCGGTGTCTGCATTTGTGCTGTTGTGGCTGCACTGATGTCCTGGACTGATTCAAAATGTCATTTTAAAGTCATGGTCATTTTAAATTTGGGAAAGAGTCAGACATCCCATGGTGCCAGATCTGGTGAATAAGGTTAATGAGTATACACTATAATGTTTTATTTTTCATTTTTAAATTTTTCATACTGAGGATCAAACTCAGGACCTTGCACTTATGAGACAGGCGCGGCGCCACTGAGCTAAATCCCTGGCCCTACACACTATAATGTTTTTATTTGACAGAAATTGCTGTAAATGTTTGATCAGTTATAGATGCTCAAAGATACAATGAATATTTAAATTAAAAAATTATTACAGTAAATAACACATTGCCATTAATTTCCCTTAAAATACTCAAAATTCTTACCCTTGCTTCCAATACACACATCTCATTGTACTTGGTAATTCATCTTTAACTGTAATAAAAAATTAAAAAATTTAAACATTCACATATCTTTCCATCACCCCCTCTATACTGGCACACACACACTGTTTTAGTCTCATACTGAATATGTTCTTTTTTTTTTTTTTGGTACTGGAGATCGAACTCTGGACCTTGTGGTTGCGAGGCAGGCAGCAGAACCACTGAGCTAAGTCCCTGGCCTGAACACTTTTACTGCCCTAAAAAATCCCAGGGCTCCACCTGTTTGTCCCTCCTCTTCTAAAACACTGACAATCATAGATTTTTAAAAATGTCTCCATAGTTTTGCCCCTTGGCACGTAGTTGTGTCTTGTAGTTGGAATTACCAGTATGCAGCCTTTTCAGACTCATCCTTCAGTTAGCAATGAGTTTTTGACATTCCTTTATGTCTTTTAATGGCTTAGTAGGTCATTTTATTTCATTCCTGCACAATATTCCACTATATGGATGTAGTACAGTTTGTTTATCTATTGGCTGAAAGACATAGGAGTAGCTTCCAATTTTGGCCATTATGAATAAAGCTGCTAAAAACATTCATGTGCAGGTTTTTTTTTAAATTAAAAAAAATTTTTGGAGACAGAGTCTTGCTCTAATTCAGGCTGACCTTGAACTCACTATGTAACCCAGGCCGCCCTTGAACTTGCAGCAATCCTTCTGCCTCAGCCTCCCAAGTGCTGGGATTACAGGCGCTCAGCATGTGAAGGTTTTTGTGTGGACAAATTTTCAGCTTCTTTGGGTAAATATCAAGGAGTGTGATTACAGGATCACATAGGAACATTATGTTTAGCTTTCTCAGAATCTGCCAAACTGTTTTTCAAGGTGACTATACCACTTGTATTCCCACCAGCGGTGAATAAGAACTTTTCTTGTTCTACATCCTTGCTGGTATTTGGTGGTGTCAGTGTTTTGGATTTTAGCCATTATAAAAGATATGCAGTGATATGTTATTATTGTTTTATTTTCTTTGAGATTCTTTAATGTTATATTAAGTTGAACACCTTTTTATATGCTTATTTGCTATCTGCATATCTAATTTGGGGGAGTACTTGTTGAAATCTTTCCCCCATTTTAAAAGTTTTTTTGTAGTCGAGCCCACCCCCTTCCCCCTACCTGGGGATTGAATCCCACTAGGATTGAACTAGGGATTGAATGCTCACTAGGCAAGGGCTGTACCACTGAGCCACCCCATGCTTGAGTTTTGATTCTTTCTTTTTTTCTTTTTGTGGATGTCTAGCGATTGAACCCAAGGCTGTATTATACCACTGAGCTGCATCCCTAGCTTAAGAGCTCTTTATACATTTTTTAATACACTAAGGAATATATATATATATGATTTAAAGTATTCAATATGTATGCTTTTCATGAATATATAAACATGTGAGATATTCAGTAAATATATATTATATGGGTGAATGAACACCAAGGCATGTGTCTTAAAAGATTGTATCATGTTGGGCATGGTGGCACACTCCTGAAATCCCAGCACTCTGGAGGCTGAGGCAGGAGGATCACCTCAAGTTTGAGGCCAGTCTGGGCTCTATAGTGAGTTCGAGGCCAGCTTGGAATACATAGCGAGACTATGTCTCAAAAGAACAAAACAGGGCTGGGGATTTAGCACAGTGGTTCCGGCACTTGCCTTGCAAGCTTAAGGTCCTGAGTTCTATCCCCGGTACCAAAAAAAAAAAAAAGAACAAAACAAAAAACTCCCCAAAAGATTTTAGTTCACCTTTTGAAAGCTATTCACTTTAGATAAAGAAGTCTAGGTTGACAAAGTTTTCCTGCAGTTCTTTAACAGCATTGTCCCACCACCTTGTACTTCCCATTGCTGCTCACAGGAAAGCTGTTCATGTCTTTACCTTTGCTCCTCTCTAAAGAGCTTGTGTTTTTTTCTCTGATTTCTTTTAAGATGTCTCTTTGTCATCTTTCTGAATAACATAAGTATTACATATCTCAATGTAGTTTTCTTCATTTTTTTTTGGTACCGGGGATTGAACTTGGGACCTTGCGCTTGCAAGGCAGGCAGCAGAACCACTGAGCTAAATCCCCGGCCCCTCTTCATGTTTCTTGTGTTTGAGATTTCAGTGAGCATTTTATATCTGTGGATTTATAGTTTCCATAATAATTGGAAAAATTTTGTTACATTTTTCTTTAAATGTGTTTCTGCCTATCTCCCACCTTCTTTGGGGATTCTGATCACACATGTATATTTGGCCTTTTCGATCCCAGTACCAAAAAAAAAAAAGAGTATTTACAATCAGGTATTTACAATCATGTATATTTGGCCTCATAAAATGTTTCACTACTCTAATCATTCATTTATTTATTTTTTGAGACAGGTTTTTGCTCTGTAGTTTAGACTGGACTTGAACTCACTATGTAGCCCAGGCTAGCCTCGAATTTACAGAGATTCTCTTGCCTCAGCCTCCCAAGTGTTGGGATTATAGGAATGCACCACCACATCCAGCACACTGTTCATTTAAAATCTTTTTAAAATCTGTTTCCTTTTGTGTGGTGTGGTTTCAACTGTTATCATTAAATTCATAAAACTTTGTTCAAAGTCTTATCTGCAATTAATTTTATCCTGGGTATTTTTGTTTTATACTTTGTAGTTTTCATTCCTAACATTCAATTTGGGCCTTATTTTCCTATGTCTCTGCTTAACTTTTTTTTTTTTTTTGGTACTGGGGATTTAACTCGGGACCTTGCGCTTGCAAGGCAGGTGGCAGAACCACTCTGGTTAACTTTTGGAATGCATGGAATAGTTAAAATAATAACTTTTATTTTTTTCATCTGTTAATCATAGAGTCTGTATCTGTTGTGAGTAAATTTGATTTGATTATTCTTCTATGAGTTGTATTTTTCTGCTTCTTTGCATTTTGGTAAGTTTTGATTGGATGCCAAACACTGTGAGTCCTAATATCCTTGCAGGATATTATTTATGTTGGTATTCTTAGACATAGTCTTAGGCCTTTTATTTTTCTTTCTTTTTTTTTTGGCGGTACCGGGGATCGAACTCGGGTCCTTGCGCTTGCACAGCAGCAATGAAACCACTGAGCTAAATCTCCGGCCCTGAAGGCCTTTTATTTTTCTGGGACACAGTTGAATTACTTAAAAACAGTTTAAATAATTTCTATTTTTTTTTTTTTGGTACCAGGGATCAAACTCAGGATCTTGTGCTTGTAAGGCAGGCGGCAGCACCACTGAGCTAAATCCCTGGCCCGATAATTTCTATTCTTACTTTAAATATTGTTATACATGATCAATGAAGTAAACTGTGAACTCCATGTATCACATTTTTTTTTTTTTTTAAAGACAGGGTCTTGCTATGTAGTTCAGGCGGCTTTGAACTCACTATGTAGCCCAGGCTGGACTTGAACTTAATGGCAGTCCTCCTGCCTCAGCCTCCAGAGTGCTAGGATTACAGGCCTGTATTGCTATATCCAGCTACCTGGTTTCCTGTTTCACAGAACCACTGTCCTTTATAGCCTGATGTCCATTGTCTTGCAAACCATTTGTTATATGTTTTGTCTGCCCCCCACCCCCCTCTTTACTGGCAGAATGGAAATCTGGTCCTCTTCACTCCAGGCTAGGAGCTATGATCCTATTACATTACCTTTGTAACAGTGGTCAGCATTATTTTGATTTAGTGTGTTTTAAAGTTTACCACTAGGTGGCAATGTTACACAACTGACATGGTTTTCAGAAAAACAACGCAAAGCATTTCTGGATTCTCTAATTTTTTTTCCATATCAGGAATTGAACTCAGGACCTTGTGCTTGCCAGACAGGCATGGCACCACTGAGCTAAATCTCTGGCCAATTTCTGGATTCTTTTAAGAGATTCTGTACACGAACTGTATATTTGGTATTGGTTGGGTTGCACCAGTCTGTTTCTTGAGCTGTATTTTATAGCTATAGCTGAAGAATTTTTTAAACTTCAGTGTAAGATTTATAAAGATATTTTGCTTAAATGGCACATACTGTAGATAGAAATGATCGTGTGACATGCTCCTCCCTAGACTTGAGTAGTAGAAATGGTTGCTAGGGAGATTTTCCTCCTCCAAAGAGATTTAGATATATTTACAAGGTCATGTATCAACATTTGTTTGTGCCTGTTATGTAAGACCAGTACAGAGAAGAATGATGAGGTGTTTACCCCCTCAGAGGGAGCTCCTGTCTTCAATGGGAGACGCAGTGTGGACCCAGGACAGCAGATGAGCATGCTCTCTAGCTTTGGGGGATTCTGGAAGCTTCAGAGTGTAGGTGACCATACAGCAAGGTTTGAAGGAAAATTTTCACTTGAGAAGGGGACAGATAACAGTCCATTCTGAATAATGCAAGTATCACAGAGGAAAGAGTTAATGCTGGATATGGGGGTTTGTACCTATAGTCCTGCTACTTGGGGCAAGCTAAGGCAGGATCCCTTGAGCCCAGAGATTTGGGGATACCCTGGGCAATATAGAGAAAGACCTTTACATGTATATCTCATATACACAAGAGGTGATTGAAACATATGGTGAATGTTTAAATTAAAAACAAAAATCATTATAGTAGAAGAAACATTGCCAAGAATGATGGGATAAGTGTGTTGGAAGAAAAAGGGAGTATTTTGATGGGAATTAATGGTAATTTGTCTTTTACTGTAATAAATTTAAAAAACTTAATCATTTACTATATATTTTAATCACACCACATTTATGAATTGTGTATGGCAATTTCTGTCAAATAAAAATATGGTGCATCCTCATCCATCTTATTTGCTGAATCTGGCAAAGGATAAGTTCTGGCTCTTCCCCAAATGGGCCTGGAAGGTGAACATTTTGAAGTGATTCAGGTCATTGAGGCTGCCTTGGCAGTGCAACTAAAGACACTCAGGAACAGGACTTCCAGAACTGCTTCAGAAAGTGGCAAGAACAAGGGGATAAGTGTATTTGAAGCAAGAGGTGGTATTTTGAGGGGGATTAAATGGCAATGTGTTTTTTACTGTAATAAATTAAAAAATAAGGTCATGGAGGACTGAGTCAATGGGGCAACAGGAATGAGAAATGTGGCAGGAAATAAGGAGCAGGAAGTGGGTGGGGCCTCACTGGGAAGGGCCAAGTTTACCACAGTAAGACTTTGAACAGTGCCTTGTAGATGGCCAGTGGAGACAATGATAATTTGATTAAGTCATTGATATTATTAAAGTGACGCTTTTGACTCTTCAAACTATTTTGATTAAGCATCCTTTAAAAGTAAAACATTATTTTAGTGCACATCCATTCTATTCATACCTAGTCATGTATAAATGATACATAGTAGTGTTTTGCAAATACCTATATAAGTTATAAAATATACGTAAGTGTGAAGTGTGTAGTAAGAATAATATAGTATTTGGAATTTTGATGTTTTTTGCGGGTTAGATATCAGATGGTCTGGTTAGATCACTGTTTTAGATCAGTGGAGCTGATTTAGGAGCTTTAGTGGAGTAGAGTATATTTTAGTCTTGCTGTTCTCTTGTTTACTTCAAAAAATGTGAAATGTAGCCAGGTGTGGTGATGCGCACCTGTAATTCTAGCACTGTGGGAGGCTGAGGCAGAAGGATTATAAGTTTGAACCCAGCCTGGGAAACATAGTGAGACCATCTCAAAATAAAAATTAAGAAAGGGCTGGGGATGTCCTCAATGTGAAGGTCTTGGGTTCAATTCCTAGTACTGGAAAAAAAAAAAGTGAAGAGGCTTGCGTGTAGCTCAGTGCTGGAGCACATGCATGAGGCCCTGGGTTTGAGCTCCACTACCACAATAAAAGAACTGTAAACACCTCTGTGAGTGCCATTGTGCCCTCAATATACCTGGCATGCTGCATGTGCTGTCTCCCATGTCAACTGCCAGACTGTCAGGTTGGCCGCTGAAGTAACTGGAGGTCTAATTTCTTTCCTACTCATTACTAAAAAAGCTAATCAGAGACACTTTATATTATTCCTCACCATTGTGTGCCCGTGGGGGCTGATGAACCATCTCTGTTCTTTGTGTGGCACTGGGGGTTGAACCTAGGACTTCACACCCACTAGCCAAGTCAAGTGCTGTAACACTGAGCTACACCTCCAGACCTTTGTACTTGCTTTGGCGACTGCTTGTCACATGACTGATGTCAGCAAGAAGCGACTGCAGGGTGTGGGCAGGAGCCAAATACAGAGAACAAATAGGAGGCTCTTGTCTATTAGCAGAGTTAGTGCAGAGACCAATTAGGATTGAGATTAAATAACTGTAGTCCAGTTCTAAGGAAAAAAATACATTTAATTGCAGCCTCTTGTAAACTAACAAATTAAAAACAACAATTAGGATCTAAATGTTCTTTTTTTTGGTACCGGGGATTGAACTTGGGACCTTGCGCTTGCAAGGCAGGTGCTGGAATCACTGAGCTAAATCCCTGGCCCAGGACCTAAATGTTTTGTTATCACAAGTAAACTGTGATTGGAACTGTCTCTGGGAGACAACTTTGCAATTGATTCTAAGACCTAAGTGTTAGAGAGGATAAGGCACCTTAACTGATAACAGACCTTCCCGGTTGCTTCATGAGGACAGTCTGGAAGGGTTGGGCTCCTCATTGTGTTTAGCTGGAATAAGTATGTTTTCTGTGTGACATTTGATCATCCAGGTCATTGGCTCTCCAAGTGTGGTGGAGGAATCTCTGGAATTCCTCACAATTCTTTCAGACTCCTAAGCTATTATTTGCCTTTTTGACTCTTATTTTACATGAGTGTATCATGGAATCTTCCAGAAAGCACATGTTGTGTGATATTGCACACACAGAGCAGAAGCAGATGGAGAATTCAGCTTCTTTTATTAAACCAGACGTTAAAAAGATTTTCAGCAATGTAAGCCAGTGTCTCTCGTCTCATCCTGCTCATGAGGAGAGGACACGTGTGGTGCTCATTAGCTCAGAGTGGCTTAAGCTGTGTCTCCTTCTTGAAGACTTTTAGTTCCTGAATTAGGAAAAGTTGGCCAACTCCTTGAGGCACTCAGTTAAGGAAATGAAGGGGAAATAGTTGGGCTTGTGGGGACTAAAGAATGTAGGGTGTTTTGGACATATGCTAATGGTAATAGGAAGCAGGTGGTAGGAGGTACATGAGGCTGTAAGGAGGAGACATTGACAGATCCAGGCTCATCTAGACTACTGATGTGAATCATTGACTTGTGACTACACATACATAGTCTGCAGTGAAAAGCAGCTGGGGTTTGAAAATTCCCATCTGTTAAGCTGGGCTCTGTGTTGATGCCTTTATGTACTTGTAGGTGACTGTATGTGCAGTGTTCTGTCACTACTGAGTCCTTTTTCTAACAACTAATCTTTACTGGGAGCTTTCATGTGCCCTGTCCCTGACCTCAAGAATCCCTTGGTTTGATGGGGGAGTCAGTTGAAACCTTTACACCTAAAATACAGAACGCTCCTGGCATGTTCTGGAATCTCAACCCAGGCTTGGAGGGTGAAGACAGATTCCTAGAAATACAGGTATCTCACTTGTGTTCGGAAGATATAGAACCACTGAGTGGGATAAAGCAGGAGAGATTGTGGAGTGGACACAAGACATGAGGGTGGTGGAATCGGCTACAATGCATCTAAGAGACAGATAAGTTGAGGCAGGATGGGTAGGAAGGAGGGAGCTGTCTTCAGTAAGAACCTGTTGGCTGTTGTTAGTATTGGTCTTAAATATACAATTTGTTGCCTTCAAATATGCAATATATTGGTTTCAAGTATGCGGTCTGAGAAAGATTCAAGAGCAGAACCAAAATGGTTCATGAGCTACAAGGGTAAACTGGAACATTTGACCTATGTTGTCTACCCCAGTGTTGCAGAAGTTCCTGAGTTGGCTTCTATGTGTTTCTTTAGGTCCTCAGTCTCTCAAATCAATACAAAATCTGAGTTTCCCAAGAGGAGCAAGAACTATGTCACCTTCTGCCTTCATTTTCCACTTACCTTTGTTGTGGGGATTTATAAATTGCTATTTATGAATCACACTAACTACATAAAAGATATTACACAAATTCAGAGAAAGCTTGTCCCTTAATTAGTATCATGTGAAGTATTAAAATAGCTATCTTCAAAGTAATGATTATAAATAATTTATACCCAGACCCATTGCAGATAATTTCTCCTTCCTGCAAGTTCATGTTGACCTTGTTAATCTGTTCATTGGAAAATTTGTTAATTTCTTCCTCCTCACTTGTGAAGATGTCATCAGCATTTCATTGGGATCTTTCAGGAGTCATAATTCTTTTTTTTTCTTTTTTTTGGTACCAGGGATTGAACTCAGGACCTTGCACTTGTGAGGCAGGCGCAGTGCTACTGAGCTAAATCCCTGGCCCAGGATTTGCAATTCTTAAAGTTTTGTCTTCCAGATGGATTCCAAAGTGTGTCCCTTCATAGTGAAATATAATTGTGGCCAATCTTTGGCTGACTACCTTGTGAAAGTGAAACAGGATGGAGCTGGTGTCCTAGTTATTTTCTCATTGCTGAGACAAAATACCCAACACCCAAAGTTAATGCAGGAGAAGTTTATTTTGGCCTACACTTTGTAGAGGTTTCAGTCCATAGTTGGCTGCCTCCATGGCAGGGTGGAATAGCTGAGAGGTATCACAGAGGAAAAACAGTTCAAAATGTGGCAGGCAGAAGGCAATGAAATAGCAAAGTAACATAGCAGCAGCAGCAGCAGCCTGCTTCTCCCTTTTATCTCTTCGAGGCTACCTACCATTTGGTTGGTGCCACACACACTCAGGGTGAGCCTTCCCATTATCCACACCTAGAACTATGCCAAACCAATCAATGGACTAATTTAGTAATCATATACCCTTAATCCCAGCGTCACATACCCTAGATCCAGCCACCTCTGAAAATCCCCACCTATGTCTGCATGGGACTTTGGGGAGATATCTAGACACAAGCCACAATAGCTGACACTTGCATAAGGGAACATAATGGGAGACTTTTTACCACAGACAGACCCCAGAGATGTGAGCTGAGCACTCTGATTGCCACACTGATTCTTTTTTTTTTGTACTGGGTATCGAACTCAGGACCTTGAGGTTGCAAGACAGGCAGTGGCACCAGTGAGCTAAATTCCTGGCCCTTGCACACTGATTCTTTTTTTTTTCTTTCTTAAATTCTTTTATTGGTACATTTTAGGTATACAACATGTTTACATTTATCATTGGGTGCTTGTACCTGTACATGATGTATCTTAGTTCTTATTTTTTTCCCCATTACCTGTGTGCCTTTCACCCCCTCCACCCTTCCCTATTTACATAGATTTTGTTTCCATTTTTTTCTTTTCCTCATAATTTTTCCTTTCCCTTCTTCCCTTTCCCCTTTCCCCTTTCCCTCCCACCACCCCTACACCTTTGGACCTTTTCCTATTTCAAATTATGAATTATTCATTTAAATCATTTAAATCCTTATTTACACTTTCAGTTTCTCACACTAGAGAAACTATGCGGTATTTATACATGTGTGTCCTACTTATTTCACTCAAGAGTATCACCTCAATATGCATCCATTTAGCTATAAATGTCTCTAGTTTCTGGTTCTTTATGGCTGAGTAGTACTCCATTTTATAAAAAAACCACATCTTCTTTATCCGGTTTCCAGTTGATGGGCACTTGGACTGTTTCCAAGTTTTAGCTATTACAAACTGTGCCGCTATAAACATGGGTGCACATATACCACTGTGGTATGATTCTTTTAATTCTTTGGGGAATATACCCAGTAGGGGAATAGCTGGGTAAAATGGGACTGCTAGCCCTAGTTCTTTGAGGTATCTCCATACTGATTTCCACAGTGGTTGCACCAGCCTGCACTCCCACCAACAATGGAGAAGGGTTCCTTTCTCTCCACACCCCTGCCAGGATTTGTTATTGGTTGATTTCTTGATAGCAGCCAGTCTTTCTGGGGTGAAGTGGAATCTCAGCGTTGTTTTCATCTGCATCTCTCGAGTGACCAGTGATGTTGAACATTTTTTCATATATTTATTTGCTGCTTTTACTTCTTTGTTTGAGAAATGTCTGTTCACTTCAGATGCCTATTTTTGAATTGAGTCTTTGAATTTGGGGGGTCTGATTTTTTTCAATTCTTTATATATTCTAGATAGTAGACCTTTGTCTGAGGTACAGCTGATAAAATTTTTTCCCACATTGTAGGTTGTCTGTTAGCTCTGTTGGTGGTTTCTCTTGCAGTGCAGAAGCTTTTTAATAAGATGAAATCCCAGTTGTTGATTCTTTGCGGTAGTTCCCGTGCTACTGAGGTTTTGTTCATAAAGTCTTTTCCTATGCCAATGTCTTCAAGAGTTCTACCTAACTTATCTTCCAGCAATTTTAGTGTTTCTGTCTTAATACTTAGATCTTTAATCCACTTCGATATTAGTTTAGTGCATGGTGATAGGTATGGGTCTAGTTTTAATCTTTGGTAGGTTGAAATCCAGTTTTTCCAACACCATTTATTAAAGAGGCTATCTTTCCTCCAATGAGGGTGGTTGACTCCTTTGTCACAGATGAGGTGGCTGAGTATGTCTGTAGTTGTTTCTGCATCTTCTAATCTATTCCACTGATCCTCAGGTCTGTTTCTTTGCCATTAGTATGCTGTTTTTATCACAGTAGATTTGTAGTATAGTTTCAAGTTGGGGGTTGTGATTCCCCCAGCCATGACTCTGTTGGCTAGAATTGCTTTTGCTATTCTAGGTCACTTGTGGTTCCAAATGAATTTTTGTATTGTTTTCTGTAGTTCTGTGAAGTATATTGTTGGAATTTCAATTGGCATTGCATTAAATCTATATAGTAGTTTTGGAAGTATGGCCATTTTCGCTATATTCGATCTTCAACACACCGATTCTTTAGGTGGCCTCAGACATCTATTACTGGATTATTTTATGTCCTGCCAGGGCTCTCAATACAGGCACTCCCTGATCTTTGGAGGTGCAAGAGTATATGATGGGTGGTCTGTTTTTTTTTTTTTTTTTTGCACATGTTAGCAAACCTAAGCAGTCTGGCCCCTTCACTTCCTATCTTCTTTTTCAGCTATATTTTCTCTACTGCATTTAGCAGTATGTGAAATTATCATGCTACACTTCCCCACCCCCCCATCTTCCTTCATTAAGATATAAAATGGCCTGAGATCAGGGGCCTTGTCATTCTTGTTTGTCATTGTGTCACCAGTGCCCAGACGGAATCTCATGACACAGCTGAATGATCAGTACAAAATCATTGGTGATGTGCGAGATGAATGTGCATAGTAGAACTTAGTATCCTGTCCTTTGTCAGTATAATCAGCATCAAGAAGCATTTATTAAGCAGCACCAAAACCCCAGTGGGCTCTGGCTGTGTAGCACAGGACCAGGCTTTGCACCAAGCAAGTGGTCATCAAGGAGGACCTGATGAGGGGCCAGGGATTGAGCTCAGTGGCACCGTGACTGCCTTGCAAGCACAAGGTCCTGAGTTTGATCTGTGGTACCAAAAAAAAGAAAAAGGACCCGATGAGATACAGATTTGTCATCTGTGTTGGATATTATGTAAGTGGATTCTCTTATGTTTGAAATAATCTTATAATGAAAATCTCTAGGTCATTCAATAAATAAACCCCTTTGGGTAAAGATCTGGTAGAACTATCTTAAACTAAGCACAAACACTGTTGTATAATAAACAACAGGAGAAGCAAAGAAGTCAGTACCTTTTCCTTCTTGAAGATTCATAATCACAGCAGGAAACTTTATTTTCTGCATAGAAACAAGTGTACACACAAGGTAATTTTAAAAAATCAACTTGGTACTTAAAGTTACCTAAAACTAATTTAGAGAGGTAGTTACATTTAATTGACTGATTTGGGTAGGATAAAATGGTCATGATTGTTTGACATGGTACTTGAACTCTACCAGTTGAGTTTGCATTGTTTCTTTTCATGTGAGAATTACCTTTGCAAGTATGACATAATAGAAAGTTTTTCAAAAAGCTTTTACTTGCATTTTCTCTTGGAGGTTACTGGTGTGGTGCTCAGGGATTGGAGACTTAGAAGGCATAATGAGAAGATGAATGCACCATAACGTTAGAGGTGTCCCTAGTACCGACTTTGTTCTTTCCCTTGGGCTGAATGAGGGGAATATAGAATGTCTTGCAGTTGAATAATTCGACTGCTTTTAGGCAAGAATTTTTGTGATGTTATAAAAATTGAGATCTAAAAGGAAACTTAACCTTCAGTTCATTCTTTTCATGTATTTTGCCTGAAGCATGGTGCTAAGACCTGTTATCTCAAATAGGCAATATAAAAATATCTTTCTAATTCACTCCTAC
Source organism: Heterocephalus glaber (assembly GCF_053883595.1). NCBI lineage: Eukaryota > Metazoa > Chordata > Mammalia > Rodentia > Bathyergidae > Heterocephalus > Heterocephalus glaber. The sequence continues at coordinate 11,131,489 of NW_028258137.1, read as the reverse complement.
AGTTGAAAGATCCTCATGGATTGAAATTACTGTGATCTATCAAAATTCACTGTGTTGTGGAAATAAAATAAAATCATATGTCAGACAAGGAATGATGACAACAATGGACCAGCTTATTATGAAGCTTAAAATGGAAATGCTTTATTGGCAACACTTTGGACCTTTGAAAGATTGAGAACATAAGTCAGAATTAGAGGGGCCATGGAGCTGGTGTTTTTGTCATTATTATTGATGTGACTTGTTTTCCCCCTGCAAGTGTTTGGTACCAGTGTTTGGTTTAATCATGCATCTTTTTATTTATTTATTTATACTGGGAATTGAACTCGGGATCTTGCACCTCTGAGGCAGGCGGTGGAACCACTGAGCTAAATCCCTGGCCATCTTTTATTTTTAATTGTGATGCACCTACATATCATAAAATCCATACCTTCAGTGTACGATTAAATAGTTTTGGTATTTTCACAAGGTAATGTAATCATCATAACCACCTAATTCTATTTTTTATTAGTATATGTTTGCAATACATAATAAATATATTCACTGTGAGGGATTGGTACATATAATACGACATTTTGATCCTTTTTATTTCCTCTTCCATTCCCTCCCATTTTCTCTCATTTCTGTATTCCTTTCCCATCTCACAAAGTCTACCTCCTTATTTCCTATCATCTGTCTTTTATTTTGCTCTTTAAATTACTTATACCTTGGGTTCTCATATAAGAGAAACCATGTAATATTTTACCTTCTGTATCTGATTTATTTCACTTACCATTATAGTCTCAAGGTGGGTGCATCCATTTTCCTACAAATGACTCAATTTTATGACCATCTAATTCTAGAATATCTCCCTCTGTTCAAAAAGATACTTACTGGTGCCTTTGCTGGTGCTATGGATTTCTGAACATTTCATAAATGGAGTCAGATAATTTCAACTTTTTAATGTCTATTTTAATTTAACATAATGTTTTCAGGAGTCATTTATGTTATAGCATGTGTCTGTACTCTCTTCCCTTTTATGCTTGAATAATATTCTGCTATATAGATGCGCCACATTTTACTTATCCATTCATTACTTAATAAGCACTTTCTTTGTTTCTATTTTTGGCTATTATGAATAATGCTGCTATGGACATTTGTATATAAGTTTTGGTGTGAACATATGTTTTCATTTCTCTTGAATGTATACTCAGGAGTGCAATGGCTGGGTCATATGTTAACTATGTGTTTAACTTCTTGAAGAACAGCTGAACTATTTGTTATAGCAGCCATGTAATCTTACATCTCCACTAGCAATATGTGAGGGTTCTAATCTCTTCACATTCTTGCTAACACTTGTTATTTTCTATGTTTTTATTATACCCTGTTTAGACGATGTGAATGAGTATCTAATTGTGATTCTGATCATTTTGATTTTCATTTTCTCAATAACAAGGAAATGATATTAAATACTTTCTCTATTTGCTGTCTACCTCCTATCTAGAGCAATGTCTATTTGAATCATCTCTCATTTTTTATTTGAGTGTCCTTTTATTATTTTTTTTCCTTTTTTTTTTTTTGCAGTACCAGGAACTGAACTCAGGACCTTGTGCGGTGCCACTGAGCCACATCCCCAACCCCAACCCTATCTTTTTATTATTGAAGTGAAAGAATTTGTTATTCATTCTGGACATTTATCCTTCCTGTATATATAATTCATGGTGTCTTCTTCCATTTTGTGAGTTGTATTTCTTTTTTTTTCCCCATTAAGTTTATTGGTACATTTTATGTATAAAATACAGTTATATTCATCATTGGGATCTTGTACCATTACATGAGTATCTTGGTTCTTATTTTTTTTCCCCTTCAGGGTTGTATTTCTTAATGGTGTCCTCTGCTATTTCTGGCACCAGATTTTAGGGTGTTGGTTTTTGAGGCTATTTCTGGTGAGATGGACAGTGGAGGATGGTACTATCATAGGCTTTCTGTTTGTTTTCTTGAGACAGAGTCTGGTTATGTAGTTCAGGCTGGCCTTGAACTTGTGGCAATCTTCCTGCCTCAGCCTCCTGAGTACTGGGATTACAGGTGTGTGTTACCTTATCTGCCCCTTAAGGCTTTCTGTTTTTATGATTATTTAGCCATTTTTTCCCTGAACAGATGCTTCATGGGTTATTACAATCCTTTAAAAAAGTTCCAGCGTTCTGAGAAAGTTGATTCAGTCACTAAGTTGCCCAGGCTGGATTCAAACTTGTGATCCTCTTGCTTCAGCCTCCCACACTGCTGGGATTATAGGCCTGTGCCACCATGGCTGGTAATTCTGATAGTTCTGTCAGGTGTTTTGGTCATGGCTTTAAAGGAGAGCTGTGGAATCTGTGGTGGTTCTCAGTCTGAAGTTTCATGGGTAGTGCCTCAATCATCTGTTTTAGGTTAAAGCAAGATGGCTCTCTGGTGTGTGCTTGCCTTTGTTCTAATCCAGTGGGTACCATGGAAAGATGGACAAGCTTCCTGTAAGTCTATCATCACAAACAGATTTTCTCATTAGGTATCATGTCTTTTGACTTTTTTTTTTTGGTACCGGGGATCGAACTCAGGTCCTTGCGCTTGCGCAGCAGGCGGCGAAACCACTGAGCTAAATCCCCGGCTCTTGACTTTTATAACGTACAAATTTTCGAAGCAGATAACAGCTTTAGAGACTGGCCAGAGTGCTAGCACCATTGTTTTACATGGGTAAAGTGGCACCTTTTGCCCAGTGAAATGTGCGGCTGGCCCCTTTCTCTAGCTGGTAGTTGAATCTTCCAGAGGGGCACAATCTGACTGCAGGCTAGAGCTCTAACATAAATGCTCTGTGCACAGAAATAAACCCACACAGCTACAGCCATCTGATTCTTGACAGAGGGGCCAGAAACATATGTTGGAGAAAAGATAGCCTCTTTAACAAATGGTGCTGAGGAAACTGGTTATCCATATGTAGAAAATTAAAACTAGATCCTCATTTCTTGCCCTGTACAAAAGTCAACTTGAAATATATTAAAGACCTAAATATAAGACTTAAGACTTTGAAGTTGCTAATAGAAAATATGAGAGAGACACTTCAAGACACAGGCACAGGCAATAATATCATGAATAAGGACTCCATAACTCAGAAAATAATAGCAAGAGTTGACACAGGGGACTGAATCAAATTAAAAAGTTTCTGCACAGCAAAGGAAACAGCAGAGGGAGGAGACAGCCTAGGAAATGGGAGAAATGCTTTGCCAGATACTCTTCTGGTAAAAGATTACTATCTGGGAATATAAAGAACTCAAACACTTAACTCCAAAATAACAAATAATCCATTCAAATATGGGCAAATGAATTGTACACACACTTCTCAAAAGAAGAAATACAGATGGCCAATAATTATATGAAAAATACTCAACATCTTTAGCCATCAAGGAAATGCATATCAAAATCACATTGAGGTTTCATGCTACCTATCAGAATGCTTATCATTAAGAATATAAAAACAATAAATGCTGGTGAGTGTGCAGGGGAAAAGGAACCCTTATACATTGTTGGTGGGAATGTAAATTAGTAGTCACTGTGGAAGTTCCTTAAAAAACTAAACCTAGAACTATCATCTGATCCAGCTATACTGCTCCTTAGTGTATACTTGAAGGAATTAAATTTAGCATATTATATCACAAGAGCAAGATACAGAAGCAGCTGAGGTGCTCATCGATGGATAAAGAAAATGGTGGGCTGGGGATTTAGCTCAGTGGCACTGTGCCTGCCTTGCAAGTGCAAGGTCCTGAGTTAGATCCCTGGTAAAAAACAAGAAGGAGAAGGAGAAGGAGAAGGAGAAGGAGAAGGAGAAGGAGAAGGAGAAAGAGAAGGAGAAGAAGGAGAAGAAGGGGAAGGGGAAGGGGAAGGGAAAGGAGAAGGAAGAAGAAAATGTGTATACACACAAAGGTATTTTATTATGCTATAAAGAAGAACAAAATTGTGTCATTTGTAGGAAAATGAACAGAACTGGAGGTCATTACTCAGTACATTAAGAGAAATAAGCAAGATTCAGAAAAACTGGTATCATAGTTTTCCCTAATGTATGGAATCTAAAAAATAAGATGACATGAAAGTAAGAGAGACCATTGGACAGGAGGAAAGGGATTAGGGGAGGAAAGTGGGGAATGTAAGGTAAGGTAATGGGGGGATAGATATGATCAAAATATGTTTTGCATTTATGAGAATGCCAATAAAGCCTCACATTTTGTAAAATTAATATACACAAATAAAATGTATATTAAAAATGCTCTATCTAAATCCTTCTTTGCAAATTTCTAGAATCTCAGCCTTTTATACACAATTTCCCTTTCTGTTAGGTATGTGGCTAATCACTGTGACTTTGGGAATGACAAGATGCCATAAATCCCAAAACCATTCCCAGGAGCTTGGATTTCATGTTAATATGATCTAGAGATTATGGAAATTCACAGTCCCCATAGCTAGCAGTTTAAACTATGGTAGCAGACACATTTGTGTGTGACATTTCCTTTCTTACAGCATCATTCTTGGTATGAAGGCCTCAAGCATGGTTTTGGCATCATCATAGAAAGAATGGTTTAAAAGTAAAAGTTTTGTGCAGAAACTTAATGGTATGGATGTATTTTGGAAGCACTTGCTTTTAAATCTTCAGGGACATCCTTGGATTGGTGTTTGTATTAGCCTTCTAGAACTGCCATAACAAAGTACCACATTCTGGGGGCCAAAACAGGAACTTGTTTATAGTTCTGGAGGCTAAAATTGAAGCCCAGCATGTTAGCAGGGTTGGGTTCTTCTGAGGCCTCTCTCCTTGGCATGTAGATGGCTGTCTTCTCAGTGTACCATCACGTTGTTGTCCTCTGGTAACTGTCTGTGCCTTAATTGTTTCTTCTTATAAGAAAGCCAGTCATATTTGCTTAGGATGCTCTAATGACCTCATTTTAACCCAATATGTTTTTAAAGGCCCTATTACCAAATATAATTCTGTAGTACTGAGAGTTAGGACTTCCCCATAGGAATTTTGGGGGAGATGCAATGCAACCCATAATAGCATTCTAATTGAAAAAAATCTATAAATCATTTTGAATAAGTAAAATACTGAATAGGATAAAAACTAGCAAAGCAAATAACATACTCTCTATTCAGACTTGTCACAGATCATACCTGCAAGAGCCAATTGTTAAATATTCAGGAAGTTTGCAAACTTGTTAAACTGTCAGTAGCTTGAAATTGAACATCACCAGGATATTTGCATCATGGAAATCAGCAAAAGCCCCATGCTGACTTCAAGTGTACTGCTGCTTGCCTGCCACATTCATTCTTGTAGAGCAGGTCACCTTGCGACACAAACACGTTTCTTTTTAAAAATTTATTTTATTAGTGAATAGTAATTCTGCAAAATATTGGGTTTTAATGTGGCTTTTCATACATGCATATAACATATTTTGATCATATCCATCCCCCATTCTCCTTCTTTACATTCCTTCTCTTCTCCCTTATTCTCCTCCTCTTGTCTAACAATAGTCTCCCTTCTTCTCTCCTAAAAATTTTAACTTTTTAATTTTTAATTTTTATTAGTAAGTGTTTGCAGTACATAATGATTACATTCATCATGAGGAGTTGGAACATATGCATAACACATCTTAATTCTTTCTTTTTTTTTTTGGTACCAGAGATCGAAGTCGGGACCTTGCGCTTGTGAGGCAGGCACGGGAACCACTGAGCTAAATCCCCAGCCCTACATCTTAATTCTTTTTAAAATCCCCTTCTCATCCCTCCCTCCCGATTCCATCTTTTGGTCCCTTCCCTTCTACTTTCATGTCTTTCTTACTGATTGATTGATTCCACAGATTAAGGAAAGCATACAATATTTGTCTTTCTGAGTCTTAACTTGATGATCTCCAGTTCCATCCATTTTCCTGCAAATGACATAATTTCATCCTTTATGGCTGAATAATACTCCACTGTAAACACACTTTCTAAAGGAATGGGTAATAGTATTGGTGTAAGATGGGAAAAGGAATACATGTCTATGTAAAAATTTAAAAATTATTTGTGAAGACTTCAAGTTTCTACTACAACATATATAGCGTCACAAAGGCACCATCCCAATGATCACAAAAACAAGTCAAATAAAACAAAAGTTAATTAGAAAATTGAGATCACAGGGCAAACTCTGACCCTCCAAACGGGGAGGCAAGTGAATATGGAGAATCAAGCCAGCACTGGCTTAGGGAGCCAGTAACTAGTGGGGACACTTACTATCTGACAGATTGCATAGAAGCTGAATGCGGAGTCACTTCAGAGTTAAAAAGTCCTGGGTGATTTCAGGCCCCTCAAAACTGAAAATAAATAAGATGATATACTGCTTCCCCACTCCAATACTTTACTACCACATCAACAAGACTCCAGTATAGTAACAGTGGATTACAACTCAGATTGCTGCAAGATACTTACTGTATTTAAGGTGTTTTTGGTAGAAATCCAAGGACAATAGAATAAAAGAAATAAAAAAGAAAACAAAACAAGAAATCAAAGCAAAAAAAAAACCAGGGAAGCCAGAGAAAAAGGAAGGTTCTAACATGCACAACTGTGGCAAACATTAGACTCAGCCCAACTCCTGGTCAGATGAACATAAAGGTCTGATTATTTCAGTTCTAATTACTAAGTATTCATGTCCGAATTCAGCAACATTTTACAAATCATGCTAAAATGCAAGATAAAAGTAAGATTCTGAGAAAGAAAGCAAGCATTAGAATCACGATTTACCTGTGGACCCAAGGCTTTGAAGGAACGTCTTGTTTGTGGCATTGATTTTTATCTCTCACACACAGGCATACAAGCAATGAGCACCATCTAAATATTAATCAATATGAGACTGGTTAATAAGAATATGGCTTACTCTTGCAGTGGAATATTTTGACACCATGCAGTCTTAAAAAGAATGGAGAAGTTCTTTGTGTGCAGATACAGGCTCCAAATATACCTTGCTAAATGGAACAATATCACAACAAGGAGAGACCAAGGTATAGAATTATGTGCACAGAATGCTTCCTTTTAAGTAAAAAGAAGTATATGGGAGAGTTAGGAATACTCATAGAAGGAAACTTGGCAGCGAACTTGATTATGAATCTACATCTAATGATGATGATTATGTCAGGTAAAAGGGCCGAAGACCAAGACCAGACCAGGCCACAACAAGCCTTTATTAGGGGAATAGATCTGCCGGGCTGTCTCTGAACAAAGGAGAGACAAAAGCAATATGGCTGGGGCAGGGAGAGTCTTTTATAGAGACTGGGGTGGGGCTTGTAGGGGCTGAGGTGGGGTTGAGTGAGGTAGTGACTAGGGAATGGAGGAGCCAGTGATGTCACTAGGTGGTAGGAGGTGAGCGAGTATTAGGTTACTCTCTAGGTGGGAACAGGAGCATGCTGGGAAGAAGGGTTTGTTCTTTGGTGGGAGCAACCATCTTGGCATGATGTCACACAGGGGAGGGGGCAAGGCACCATAGGAAGAGGGCAGCTACTATACATAATAGCTGCTGAGGTGGTGGGAGACCTATCAGATTATTATTATTATTATTTGGTACCGGGGATTGAACTCAGGATCTTGTACCTGGGAGGCAGGTGTGATGCCACTGAGCTAAATCCTTGGCCCTCTGATGATGATGATGATGATGATGATGATGATGATGATGATGATGATGATGATAATGATTTTTTGCAGTACCGGGGATTGAACTCAGGACCTTGCGCTTGCAAGGCAGGTGCGGTGCCACTAAGCTAAATCACCAGCCCTCTCTAATGATGATGATGATGATTATTTTTTGGTACTGGGGATGGAACTTGGGACCTTACACCTGCAAGGCAGGTGGTGGCACCACTGACCTAAATCCCTGGCCCTTCATTGATTATTTCTATAAAGCTGGAAAACAGTAAAGCCAAAGCACACAAAATTAAAATTATTCATGATCCCGCCTCCAAGAGCTCATCAATATTAATAACTGCATGTATTAACTTTGAATCATTTTTCCTACATGTGAGTTTCCAAATAACTTTTATATGAATAGATTACATAAAAAAGAATCAGATGCAGATTGGACACAAATTTTGGAATTAGCAGATAAGGAATGAAAAATAACTGTGGTTAATATGTTAAGTGCAAACAACCCACACGAACAGATGAGGAAAGTGTGAAGAGAGATGGATCCTCTAAGAAAAAAAAAAAATTCGATAAATAAAAAATATTGCAGCAGAAATGAATACCTGGAGAAGCTCATCAATAGGCTGTATGCAGATGAGGAAAGAACCAATGAGCTTGAAGGTAAGTTATTAGAAACTTCTCAAGCTGAAATGATGGGAACCAAGAACAAAAAAATGGAGCAGAAAACCCAAGCACTATGAGACACTAAAATGGGAACAGTAATGGGAGTAAATGGAAAGAAAGAATAATAAATGGAAAAGGAAAAAAAAAGGAGCAGAAGAACTATTTGAAGTAATGATGGCCAGGTACTTTCCAAATTAATGACAGACACCAAACAACAGAACCAAGAAAGAGAACACTGAGTAAAAGAATCTACACTTATGGATGTTGTATTCAAACTGTAGAGAACCAAAATGAATCTGGGGTTTACGAGACTTAATCACAGAGGATCAGAGGTAAGAATTACCAGGCAAACAAGAAGAGAGTATACCACAATGTGACAATGTTACAAAAAATAATACCCACCAACCTAGAATGCCATGATTCATGAAATCATCTTTCAAATGCAGAGCCAGGCGTGGTGGTGCATGGCTGGATTCTCAGCATTTGGGAAGCTGAGGCAGGAGGTTTGGGAGTTCGAGGCCAGTCTGAACTACATAGTGAGACTTTATCTCAAAAAACTAAAACCAAACAAACAAGCAATAAAACAAAAGTGAAAGAGAAAGCCTTTCTCAGACAACAAAACAAAACAACAATGACAAGAACAACAACAAAAGCAAACCAACAGTGAAAAATTGAAAAGATACCTGCCTTACAAGAAATGTTAAAAATTTTTCAGAGAAGGAAAATGTGAAAGTCAGTTTCCTTAGATCTACATAAAGAAGAGAAGAATATTGCAGAAGAAATATGTGAAGGTGAAATAAAATATTTTATTTTTCTTATTCTGAACTGATCTAATTGATAACTCTTTGTTCAGTATCAGCAGTGGTGTGTTGGGTGGTGATCAGTATGAGTAGGTGAAATGAATGGCAGCAGTGTTACGAGGGGTATGAGGCTGGAATTGGACAATACTCTTGTTATAAGCACCAGCACTGTCCATGAAGTAGAATGGTATTTGAAGGTGGAGTTGAGGGTCTTATGGTGGCACAAGCCTATAAGTCCAGCACTTGGGAGGCTGAGGTAGGAGGATCACTGCGAGTTTGAAGCCAGCCTTGGATGCCTAGTGAGTTCAAGTCCAGTCTAAACTATTTAGTGAGACCCTCTTTCAAAAAACCAAAAAAAAAAAAAAAAGTGGAGTTGGATTAGTTGTAGATGATTATTGCAGACTCTATGGAAATCAGGAAATTTTTTTAAAAAAAGAAGTGTAATTGTCATCTTAAAAGGGCAGAGAAAATGGAATTCTATAAAATGCTCAACTAAAACCAGAGAGGCAAAAAAAATTTCTGGAATGTAGTTCAGGGGTAACAATGTGTTGATACCTCAAAAAGCCAAAAGCAACAACAACAAAAAGGCAGTCAGGTGTTGTGGCATGCACAAGTAGTCCCGGCACTTGGGGACTGAGGTGGTAGGATTACTTGAACACAAGAACTTGAGATGGCCTCAGTAAACAGCAAGAGCTTGTCCCCCCAACAAAGTACAATGAATAGTTACAAACATGGTAGACTTTAATCCAGCCATATAGTTGATGACTTTAAATGGGAATGATCTAAACAAACCAATAAAAACAGACTGTCAGAATGGATTAAAAACTCTCAACTATATGTTGTTTGTAAGAAGACCACTTTAAATGTAAAGAGATAGATGAGTAAAGGGAGAGAGAAAGTCATATCACATTGATATTAATTAAAAGAAAACAGGAGTAGATGTAGTAATTTTAGACAAAGCGGAGTTTTAGAATGAGTAAAATTATCTGAGATAGAGTTTTAAAATATAAAGAGCAGCCGGGTGTGGTGGTGCACACCTGCAAGCCAAGCACTCAGGAGGCTGAGGCAGGAGGATCATTGCAAGTTTGAGGCCAGCCTGAGTGACATAGTGAGTTCAGGGCAGCCTGAACTACAAAGTGAGACCCTGTCTCAAACAACAACAACAACAACAACGACAGCAGCAACAACAACAACATAATAAATAGATCTTTTGTAAATAGGAGGAGGCCAAGAGATAGACGGAGGGGAGTAGGGGAAGGGAATGGGATGAAGAAAGAATTAAGATGTGCTAGGCACACATACCAACTCGCCATGATGAATATAATCACTATGCAGTGGAAACATGTACTAATAAAAAATAAAGATTGAGAATAAAAAAATACAATAGTGAAAACAGGGTCAATTCATTTTTTTTTTCCTGAGACGGTGTCACTTTGTAGTGCAGGCTGGCCTTGAACTTGTGGCAATTTTCCTGCTTCAGTCTCCCAGATGCTGGGATTACAGGCATGTGCTGCCACACCTGGTTCAGGTTCAATTCCTGAAGATGTCGTAACAATCCTTAATATGCTTGCATGCAACAATAGAACATCAAAATACATGAAATAAATAACTGATACCACAGATCTCATATATATAAAGGGATAGTAAAAGAATATATGAAAAAGTATTTGTCCACAAATCTAACTCAGATGAAATGGGCCAGTTGGACAGGAACTACCAAAACTTATACAAGAATTAGATAATATGAACAGGTATATATCCATATATATTTTGAATTAATATTTATTTATTTATTTTTGGTACCAGGTTGAATTAATATTTAATAAAATTCCAAAAATGAAATCACAAGTTTCAGATGATTTTGCTGGTAAATTTTCCATTATATTCATAGAAGAAATGACACCCATTCTCTACAATTTTCCTAGAAAATAGAGGCAGAAGGAATTCTTTATGAGACTAGCATTATACTAACTCAGAAAACAAAGACACTATAAGAAAAAAAGCAACTGACCAATATTTCTTCTGAACATACATGTAAAAATACTAAACAAAATATTTTAAAATTGAATAATGAATAAAAAATTGTACATCATGACCAAGGAGGACTTTTTCCAGGTATGTGAAGCTGGTTCAACATTCAAAAATCACTAAACGCAATCTACCACATTAAGAGGCTAAAGAAGAAAAAAAATCATATAATAATGACAATGCATATAGAAAAATTATTTGACAAAATTTTAGAGTCATTTATAATAAAATCTCTCAGTAAACCAGGAATAGAGGGGAACTTCATCAACTTGATAAAGAACATTGATAAGACCTACAGCTAACATCATACATAATGGTGAAAAAAGTAAATGCTTTTCTCTAAGATTGGGAACAAGACATGAATGTCAGCTCTCATTATTCCTAGTTATTATCATACTGGAAGTACAAGCTGACATAATGAAAAGAAAGATAAATGAAAGGCACAGAGATAAGAAAGGAAGAAACAGAGGTGTCTTTGTTTACAGATGATGTGATTGTCTATGTCAAAAATTCAAAAGAATGGACAAGAAAAATGCTAGAACTAATCAGCAGTTATAATATGGTTACAAGACAGAAGATAATACACAAAATTCAATTGCTTTCTTATATATCTGCAATGAACAATTAATTAATTTTGAAATTTAAAACACAATACCATTTTGGGGCTGTGATGTAGCTCAGTGGTAGAGTGCTTGATTCCTAACACTGTGAAACAAAACAAAACAAAAGTCAAAAAACAAAACCAATGAAACAAAACAAAACAAACTCCTCCCATGGTATCATTTTGATTAGCACTAAAAATTTTAACAAAATATATCTAGAATCTAATGAAAATTACAAATTTCTGATGAAAGAAATAAAAAATCTAAATAAATGCTTTTTTGCATGTAAACCTAGTATTTCTAAGATGTTTGTTTTTCCTGTCTTGATCTTTAGATTCAATATAATCCTCATAAAAACCCAGGAAGTTATTCTGTGGATATAGATAAAATGATTCTTTTGGAAAAAACAAAATACCCAGTATAGCCTATACAATACTGAATAAAAACAAAGTCAGAGGATGGATATTAGCTGTCTTCCAGGGCTGCTATAAAGCTGTAGTAATCAAGAAAGCATGGTACTAGAAAAAGCATAAGTGAGAGAATAGATGAAACAGATCAATAAGAGACAGAAATAGACCCACAAAAAAATAGACCCACAAACATTGAGTCAACCCATATATATATATATATATATATTTTTTTTTTTTTTGGTACCGGGGATCAAACTTGGGTCCTTGCGCTTGCGCAGCAGGCGGTAAAACCACTGAGCTAAATCCCCAGCCTGAGTCAACCCATATTTGAAGAAGAAGCAAATTCATTTCAATGGAGGGAAGATAGTCTTCAACAAACAACATTGGAATGATTGGTCATCCATGGCAAAATGAAACAACAATAACAACAACAACAACAACAAAAACAAAAACTCCCATCCAGATAACACCTTATATCTTTCACAAAAATTAAATCATACTGGGTCTTAGTCCTAAAATGTAAAATACAAAGTTATACAAGTTCTAGAAGAGTGCATAGAAGAAAATCTGGGTGAACTTGGGTTTGGCATCAAGCATTTAAATACAATGCTGGAAATACACTCATAAAAGAAAAAATTGGAAGTTTGGACTTAATGTCTTCTGCTTTGTTAAAGATACTGTTAAGAGAATGAAAAAAGAAGTTATATCTTGAGAGAAAATATTTGCAAAACAGATCCAATTAAGGACTTTCATCCAAATATGCAAAGGACTCTTCAATATAAGAAAATAAAAAACTAAATAGAAAATGGGCAAGACCTGAACAGACTTACCTCGTCAAAGAAGATATACAGATGACAAATAAGCATATGAAAATATCCAACACATAATATGTCCCTGGAGAATTGCAAATTAAAACAATAGGATAGCGATATGTACGTAGGAGAATGGTTAAAATCCCACAGTGGTAAAAGCTGGTGCGAATGTGGAACAGGACCTCTAGTTCACTGTCGGTGGAAATTCAAAATGGTGCAGCCACTGTGGCAAACAGTTTGGCAGTTTCTTATGAAATGAAACAGAGTTACCAGAGAGCACAGAAATCATGGTCTTTGGTATTTTTACCCAGATGAACTGAAAATTTGTGCCCACAAAACACCTTTGTATAAATGTTTGTAGCAGTATTAATCAGAATTGCCACAAAGTGAAAGCAGTCAAGTTGTTTTTCAACAGGGAATAGACCAACAAACTTTAGTATAACCATCCAATGGAATATTTTTAAGTGATAAAGAGAAATGTGCTGTCAAACCACAACAAGATATGAAGGAATCTTAAATGCACATTGCTAGGTGAAAGAAGCCAGTTTGAAAGGGTATATATTTTCTTATTACAATATATGTCATTCTGGAAAAGGCAAAACCATACAGATGAGAGAAAAGATCACTGGGTTCCAAGGTTTGGATGTATGAAAGGAACGATAAAGAGGGAAAATACAGGATATTTAGGGTCATGAAATAATTCTCTATATGTAATGGCAGATACATGAAATTTGTCATGTAGCTGACTATAGAAATATACAACTTTATTGTAAACTGTGGACTTTAATATGTTAATAATGTTTCACTAGCTTTAACAAATGTATCACCTGAGTGGCATTGATAATAGGGAAGCTGCGTGAGAGAGACCTTTGCACTAACTGCTCATTTTTTCTGCAAATCTAAAACTATTCTAGAAAGTAAAGTGAGAAAACCTAAATAAAATAATCTGTGCCTGATTTCAGTGTGCCTACAACATATTCAGCAATTCATTTCATTGAGATATTTGTTTGAAATAATCAGATTGTCCAGAAGAGGGTGCTAAAGGCTTACAAAGGTATCTTTAGTTTTGCAAAAGGAAAATTAAAAAATAGACTCAAACATCAGCAGGCCTTAATTTAAGAACATGCAGGACACATCTACATCTTGTCTATGATGTCTGTTCTCCTTCAGTAGGACACAGATCAGTTGCCTTTGTTCGTTGATGTTGCTTTTAGGCTGTGTATGAGGGTAATCCACCCTCATATTGCATGGGGTGACCCTGACTCTGAAGAGACCTGCAGGGAGCTGAGCTAGCACAAATACGCTTGGACCTTGTTTTAAACAACTACAGATGTACACATTGAATTTAAACAGGAGTTTGCAAATTCATAATTAAAAAAATTTAAAAATATTTCAGTGATATATTAGAGAAGTAGAGACATTTTTTATTACTTTTGGGTCTTCCACTGACAGCAAGCTTTTAACACTTTAGTCTTTCTCTGTTCCTAGGACCCTAAGTTGAGGAGTTTGTAACCTGTGACAGTATAGATGCATCAATGCAGTTCATTCTTTAAGATATCTTTTGGCACTGGGCATGATGGTGCGGGCCTATAATTCCAGTACTCTGGGAGGCTGGGATAGGAGGATCACAAGTTTGAGCCTAGCCTGGGCAGTTATCTATTAATTGAGACCTGTCTCAAAATAAAAAAATAAAAAGGGCTAGGGATGTTGCTCAGTGTGAAGGCCCTGAGTTTAGTCCCCGTACAAATAAACAAACAAACCCAAAAACAAAAAAACCTTTTGGTGAATAATTTTTGTCAAGGAGAAAAATCTCTTTGTTAAGCTAATATCATAACTAAATTTTTTGGTTATATTGCCTTTTTAGTTTTCAAAACATTGTTGATCCTAAGTTATATACATTTATAAAATAATCAAATTAATAAAACCCAAAGCAAAAATTTAACCTTGCTTGCAGAGGTAAAACTATCAACAATTTATGTTACTTTCTTTTTTGTGTGTGTGCGCATGTATACTTCTTTTCTGAAATTTGTTTTCAGGTGATGTTTTGATACATATATATTGTGGAATAGCTTAGTCAAACTGCTTAACATGTGCATTACTGTACATCATTTTCTTTTTTTTCTTTTGCGGTACTGGGAATTGAACTCAGGACCTTGCACTTGTGAAACAGGCGCAGTGCCACTAAATCCCAGGCCCTCGTACATCATTTTCTTATGAGAACACTTAACATCTATTCTCCTAGCTGTTTTCTTTTCTTTTTTCTTAGCAATTTTAAAGTATAAGGCATACTGTTATTAACTATAGTCATCATGACGTACAACAGATCTTGTGAATTCATTCCTCTTGTCAAACTGAATATTTATTTTGTTTGATCAACACTTCCCCACCTCTCCCATCTCCAGCCTCACATAATTGCCATTTTACTGTTTCTGTGAGTCTGAGTTTTCAAAGATTTCATATATAAATGGGATCATGTGGTATTTATCTTTCTTTGACTGACTTTTTACATTATTTTTCATTTCTTCCAGGTTCATCCATGTTGTCATGAATGATATTTTCTTTTTTTTCAGGCTGAATAGTATTTAATTGTGAATACATATCATTTTTATATTTTCTTGTATCCATTCATCTGTTGATGGACACTTAGGTTAATTCTATAACTTGAGTATTGTGAATATTCTACAGTGAACATGGGAGTGAAGACATCTGTTCGACATACTGATTTCATTTCCTTTGAGTGTATGTACTGTAGTGGGATTTCTGGATCACATAGTACTTTTATTTTTATCTTTTGAGGGGCCTCTGCACTCTTTTCCATAATGACTGTACAAATTTACGTTCCTACCAACAGAATTCAAGAGCTAACCTTTCCCCACATCCTTGCCAACTGTTGTTTTCTTTTTTTTCCATTAACCTTATTGGTACATTTTAGGTATACAGTACAGTTACATTCATCATTGGGACCTTGTACCTTTACATGACGTATCTTGGTTCTTATTTTTTCCCCATTCCCCTGCCCTTCCTTCACCCCCTCCACCCTTCCCTATTTGCAAAGACTTTGTTTCCATTTTTTTCCTTTTCTCATATTTTTTCTTTTCCCTTATTTCCTTTCCCCTACCTCTCCCACTTCCCCTACTCCTTTAGAACTTTTCTACCTATTTCACAATATCACTTATACATTTTGATCCTTATTTACACATTTAGTTCTTCACACCAGAGAAACTATTCAGTATTTACATGTGTGTCCTATTTATTTCACTTAATAGTATCACCTCAATGTGCATCCACTTGGCTATAAATGTCTCTAGTTTCTCATTCTTTACAGCTGAGTAGTACTTCATTTTATAAAAAAACCCATGTCTTCCTTATCCAGTCTCCAGTTAATGGGCACTGGGCTGTTTCCAAATTTTAGTTATTACAAACTGTGCTGCTGTAAACATGGGTGAGCATCTGTCAGTGTGGTATGATTCTTTTCATTCTTTTGGGAAGATACTCAGCAAGGGAATAGCTGGGTCAGATGGGACTTCCAGTCCTAGTGTTTTGAGGTATCTCCATACTGATTTCCACAGTGGTTGCACCAGTCTGCATTCCCACCAACAATGAAGAAGGGTTCCTTTTTCCACACAACCCCGCCAGCATTTGTTATTGGTTGATTTCTTGATAGCAGCCATTTTTACTGGGGTGAGGTGGAATCTCAGTGTTGTTTTTATCTGCATCTCTTGAATGACTGGTGATGTTGAACATTTTTTCATACATTTATTTGCTGCTGTTACTTCTTTGTCTGAGAAATGTCTGTTCATTTCAGATGCCCATTTTTGAATTGGGTCTTTATATTTGGGGGGGGGTCTGATTTTTTTCAGTTCTTTATAGATTCTAGATAGTAGCCCTTTCTCTGAGGTACAGCTGCTAAAATTTTTTCCCACATTGTAGGTTGTCTGTTAGCTCTGTTGGTGGTTTCTCTTGCAGTGCAGAAGCTTTTTAATAAGATGAAATCCCATTGTTGATTCTTTCTGCTAGTTCCCATGCTATTGAGGTTTTGTTCATAAAGTCTTTTCCTATGCCAATGTCTTCAAGAGTTCTACCTAACTTATCTTCCAGCAATTTTAGTGTTTCTGTCTTAATATGTAGGTCTTTAATCCACTTAGATCTTAGTTTAGTGCATGGTGATAGATATGGGTCTAGTTTTAATCTTTGGCAGGTTGAAATCCAGTTTTTCCAACACCATTTATTAAATAGGCTATCTTTCCTCCAATGAGGGTGGTTGACTCCTTTGTCAAAGATGAGGTGGCTGAATATGTCTGAAGTTGTTTCTGCGTCTTCTAATCTATTCCACTGATCCTCAGGTCTGTTTCTTTGCCATTAGCATGCTGTTTTTATCATAGTAGCTTTGTAGCATAGCTTCAAGTTGGGGATTGTCATACCCCCTGCCATGTCTCTGTTGCTTAGAATTGCTTTTGCTACTCTAGGTCTCTTGTGGTTCCAAATGAATTTTTGGATTGTTTTCTCTAGCTCTGTGAAATATACTGTTGGGATTTAAATCAAGATTGCATTGAATCTGTATAGTAGTTTTGGAAGTATGGCCATTTTCACTATATTGGTTCTTCCTATCCAGGAACAAGGGATGTCTTTCCATTTTCTTATATCCTCTTTGATCTCATTTTTTCAGAGTGTTGTAGTTTTCAATGTAGAGGTCTTTTGCTTCCCTCATTAGATTGATTCCTAGATACTTCATTTTTTTGGATGCTATTGTGAAAGGGATTGTTTCCCTAATTTCTCTCTCAGTGAGTCTATTTGAGTACAAGAAGGCTATTTATTTTTGAGTGTTCACCTTGTATCCAGCTACTCTACTGTATCTGTAAATTAAGTCTAGAAGTCTTTTGGTGGAGTTTTTTGGGTATTCAATGTAGAGTATCATATCATCAGCAAATAATGACAGTTTAACTTCTTCCTTTCCTATCTTTATTCCTTTTATTTCTTTCTTTTGTCTAATTGCTGTGGCCAATGTTTCCAAAACTACATTGAACAAGAGTGGTGATAGTGAACATCCTTGTCTTGTTCCTGATTTTAGTGTGAAGGTTTTCAGTTTTTGACCATTTAGTATGATGTTGGCTGTTGGTTTTTCATAGATAGCCTTTATCAAGTTGAGATAAAGACCCTCTATTCCAATTTTCTGTAGAGTTTTTATCATGAATGGGTGTTGAATTTTTATCAAATGCTTTTTCTGCATCTATTGAGATGATCATATGGTTTTTGTCCTTTACTCTGTTAATATAGTGTATTACATTTATTGATTTATGTATCTAGAACCATCCTTGCATCCCTGGGATAAATATGACTTGGTCAGGGTGTATGATCTTTTTGATGACCTTCTGTATTCTGTTTGCCAGTATCTTATTGAGGATTTTTGCATCTATGTTCATTAGGGAGATTGGCCTCTAGTTCTCTTTTTTGGTTGAGTCTTTCCATGGTTTTGGAATCAAAGTAACACTTGCTTCCAGGAATGAATTTGGAAGTATTGCCTCCCTTTCAATTTCTTTGATGAGTTTAAAGAGTAGTGGCAATAGTTCTTCTCTAAATGTCCTATAGAATTCAGCAGTGAAGCCATGATGACCTGGGCTTTTCTTTGTTGATAAATTTTTAATTACATTTTCAATTTCACTGATTATAATTGAGGTGTTTAGAATTTTTATATCTTCTTCTTTCAACTTTGGTAATTCATATGTATCTATAAATTTGTTCATTTCTTCTGTGTTTTCCATTTTATTAGAGTACAGTTTCTCGAAATAGGTATTGATGATCATCAGGATTTCTGCTGGATCTGTTGTGACTTCACCTTTTTCATTCCTAAATGCATGGATTTGCACCTTTTTTTTTTTGTTTGATAAGGTTGGCTAAGGGTTTATCAATTTTATTTATTCTTTTGAAAAACCAACTCTTCAATTCATTGTTTTTCTGTTTCATTCTGTTAGTCTCCATTGCATTGATTTCTGCTTTGGTCGTTATAATTTCCTCCCTTGTACAAGCTTTGGGTTTGCCTTGCTCTTCTTTTTCTAGAAGCTTAAGATTCAGCATTAGGGTGTTTATTCAAGCTCACTCTGTTTTCCTAGTGTGGGTATTCACTGCCTTCAATTTCCCTTGTAGAACTGCTTTCATTGTGTCCCATAGATTCCTGTATGTTGTACTGGCATTATCATTTAATTGCAAAAACTGTCTAATTTCTTCTTTAACTTCCTCTGTGACCCACTGGTTGTTCAGGAGAGTTGTTACACAATTTCCATGTGTTTGTGGACTTCTTACAGTTTCTTATGCTATTGATCTCCAGTTTAATTGCGCTATGGTCTGATAATATACATGGGAGAACTTCAATTCCTTTGCACTTACTTAAACATGTTCTATGAACTAGTATGTGGTCTATTTTGGAGAATGACCCGTGTGCAGCCAAAAAGAATGTATATTCTGATTTTGTGGGGTGGAACACTCTGTAGACGTGTATCAAGTCCATTTGTTCAAAAGCTTGGTTCAGTTCTAGTATTTCATTGTTGATTTTTTGTCTAGTTGATCTATCTGTTTGTGACAGTGGGGTGTTGAGGTCCCCCACTATAATTGTATTAGTGCTTATTTGATTTTTCATGTCCATTAATATTTGTTTTGTATAGTTGGGGACATTCATATTTGGTGCATATATATTTATGATTGTCATCTCTTCCTCTCGGATTGTTCTCTTCACAAGGATGTAGTGACCATCTTTGTCTCTCTTGATTTGTTTTGGTTTGAAATCTACTTTGTCTGTAATTAAGATAGCTACCCCTATTTTTTTCTGGGTTCCTGTCATGTGGAAAACTTTTCCATACTTTTACTTTCAGTCTATGAGTTTCTTTTTGAACTAGGTGTGTTTCTTTTTTAAAAAAAATATTTAAACTTTCTTTTAACAATAAGTAAATTCAAACAGGATGTTACAAAACAGAATACTATACACTGTTGTCTGTATAGATCATAGAAAACGTAAAAACCAGGATGATGAGTGGGTGCTGGTGATGAAAACTGTAGGATCAAAACTTGCTCAACAATGAATTGTGGAGGACACTATGCCTTAATGAACATGGCCCACCCTTATTATTAATGGTTTTGTCAATGTTTGGACCCAAAAAGTCAGTATTTTCTGCTTCTTCCTCTGCTTGCTTTGGTCCGTGTCCAGCTACCTTGCTGGATGGTAAGTTGCTTTTTGAAGTCTACTAAGCAATCTGTAGCTTCTGAAATGGAAACAAAAGACTTGATAGGAGATTCATTTAAGTTGAGATGTATGAGAGAGTTCTGCATCTGTCTGTTGCAGCCTGCCTCTTCCTCTGAGGGCAACCTGAAGCTTCGTATTTCTGAAGACTTTGTCTTTATCTCTCCATCTATGGTCTTGCACTCAGACTTTTCCAAGAGACTGAGGAGTCAGCCTTCATTGTGGCCTTTTCCTTTGGGTTCTTCAGTGCTTCCTTTTCACAGTTGGACATGCTTTACCACTCCCTTCAGGCCCATCTCCTTGATCACCCCTTCCAAGCTGGAGACAGGAGTCAACATGACATTGATACTCTCCGAATGGGACCAGGGATTTACATAGATAACACTTCTCAACTTTGTCAATGTCTAGGAAAGTCTCTGCAGCTGTCCCTCTGTCACTCTTGCTCTTGGCCTCTCTTTGTCTCTGATTCAACACTGCATCTTGCTCCAATAGACCATTGCAGTACATAGCATGTCGCTCAGTCTTTGTGGCTGGGAAGCCTTGGTGACATAGTGGGCATGATACCTGGTTACTAGATGAAAAGGTAGAAATAGGTGTTTCCTTCTCAGCATCTTCCCTGTTAACAACCTCCTTATCTCTCATTATTATTTTTATTTCGTCCAGGGTCTTCCAGCTACCTGAAGAGTCTTCTCTTTCAAGGTCAAAAGTTTCAGGGGAACTTAGCTGTGTCTCAGGACGAACAGTGATTTCTTCTGCAGAACTCTTTGGCATAAGGAGTACCTTCTCTTACTGGTCAAAATAGCAATGCTTTGTGAACCAGGCACAGAGTTGCCTTCTTCAGAAGTTTCTTCAACAAGGAGCCCTTGGGAAGACTCACCATACTGGTTATTGGTTCTTCCTCCAACAAAAGTTTCTGTTTCAAGCTTTTAATTTGGTTTTCTTGGATATCCTTGGTTTTTGAGTGCCAGACAGATGCCCTAGATTCCTGCCTCTCCTCTTTGTCTTCATCTCCCATATCTTCTGAGATGCCTTCATTTTTTTCGCTAGCCTGATCTCCTTGGGCACATTCATTCTGGATCAGAGAAGGAGGGCTAGGTAACACTGGTTCCCCAAACCCCCTCTTTTAAAGAGCTGCCTCTGAGCTATTTTTAGGCTCTTTTGATAAACCCCCAACTGACAGAGAATGACCTTGGTATACTGGTTAGGGTCTACTCCAGCAGGGCAGAGAATGGAATACCCCAGAAGTAGTGGACAATGTCTCCAGTGACCTTTTGCATCAGCTGGGATAGGCAGATAGTGCCTAGATGTGTCCCCCCTACCCTGGGCAACCTGAAGAACAGCACAACCCCTCCCAGTACTTTCCTGTGGCTTCCCACACTGTGTGTGCTCAGCCAAGTGGCCAGTACATCTGTCAAAACATTTGTTTTTTTTTTGTTTCTTCGGTACCAGGGATTGAACTCGGGACCTTGTGCTTTCGAGGCAGGTGCTGGAACCACTGAGCTAATTCCCTGGCCTTGTCAAAACATTCAACATTCTCATTCTCAGACACTGGGTGGTTTGACTGGTCCCAGCTTCCTGAGCTGCCAGAGACTGGCTCCTCTTCAGTGTTTTCAGTGTGGTCCCAAGCATCCTCTCTTTCCTCAGCCTCGTTTCCCTGACTGATATTGAGCCTTTAAACAGTGATGGAGGTACCAGCTGCCATATGCCTTCAGTGGTTCCAGAGTCTGTGGTCTTCTCTTGGTGGGACTGTGAAGATGGTCCAATGGCCAGAGGTTGAGTTCTGGTAGCAGAAGCATCAGAAGGCTGGCAACTATTCAGGCTTTCAGCAATGGCTTTCCTCAAGAGCTCTTCTTCCTCCTCTTCCTGGCTGTTCATATCCCTAGATTCCTACTCACTCATTTTGAGGACCAAAGCAAACTGTTCTTCTTCTGTCATCTGCAATTTTTCTTTTAGCCAAACACTTTGTTCTATTTGACTGTTTTGTCTTCATTTTCTGCAATTCAGTTTTCTCCTTTGGTTCCTCTCCATCACTATCAGATATCACAATGAGTCTATCTTCAACTCTACGCTTTCTCTTCATACTGACAGAACTGGTGGTTTCTACATCCTTCTTCTCCAGGTTCTGAGATTCAGAAGCTTCTTTAACTTTTTTCTTTCTCCGTGGCATCCTTTTGTCTCGGTGTCAGGAGATGCCCCAGGGGTGAGGAGCCAGCCGTGGCCACACTGAGAGCGAGAAGGCGTTGAGGAGAGGGCAGATGGGAAACAAACGGAGACAGCAAATACTTGCCACTGCCAGGCTCGTGCCACTCCAAGCCTCCCCCCCACCCCGTTTGCTGGAGATCAGAAGCAGCAGCAGTGCAGGAGGGGGTGAGGGCTGTCAAGGTACGTTTCTTGTATACAGCATATTGTTGGATTTTGCTTCTTAATCCATTCTGCCATTCTGTTTCTTTTGACTGGTGAATTGAGACCATTAACTTTGATGGTTATAACTGATATTTATTGACTTATCATTATCATGTTATTTTCCTGTTGTTGGTTTCCCTCTCCTTTTAATTTCTTGCCTTGCTTGATGGATTTGCTCTGTTGGGCCTCATGGAGTTGTAACCTTCATTGTCTTTTTGTAGGATATTTTTTAGAATTGTTCGGAGTTCTGCTTTGTTATTCATGAAGTTTCTCAGGTGTTCTTTGTCATGGAAGTATCTTATTTCCCCATCAATTTTGAAAGGAAGTTTTGCAGGATATATCAGTCCAGGTTGGAGGTTGTTTTCTTTTAGGGCTTGAAATGCCTCACCCCAGGTTCTCCTTGATTTGAGGGTTTGTGTTGAAAAGTGCTGTGATTCTGATGGGATTTCCTTTGCATGTGATTTGTTTCTTTTCTCTAACTGCTTGTAGTATTTTGTTCTTCTGTTGGGTTTCCAGGATCTTGATTATTATATGTCTAGGTGTAGATATTTTTTTTTAATTTTTAAAAATTTTTAAAAATTTTTGTTTTTTTGGGTACCAGGGATCGAACTTGGGACCTTGTGCTTGTGAGGCAGGCACCAGAAACACTGAGTTAAATCCCCGGCCCTAGGTGTAGATATTTTTGATCATGGCTAGTTGGAGTCCTATATGCCTCACTTATCTGTATGTCAAATTCTTTTGCTCTGTTTTGGAAGTTTTCTCTCATTAATTCTGTGAACAGTTTTTTTTTGGTGTCATTTGTACTTTCTCCTGCTTTTTCTTAGACTCCTATCCATCTTATATTATTCTTCTTTGTGTCATCTAGGAGCTGTTGGATTGATTTCTCATGGTCTCTTACTATTTTTAAGAGATCTCTCTTTTCATGGTCACTGATCACCATCCTGTCTTCTATATCTAATATTCTGTCTTCAGATTGTCTTCATTCTGCTGTGTATACTTTCAATAGAGGTTTTTTTTTTTTTTTTTTTTTTTTTTTTGGTACCGGGGATCAAACTCGGGTCCTTGCACATGCCCAGCAGGCTGCAAAACCACTGAGCTAAATTCCCGGCCCAAAAATCCTAGCTGTTTTTTTTTTTTTTTTTTTTTTGGTACCAGGGATCGAACTCGGGTCCTTGCACTTGTGCAGCAGGTGGCGAAACCACTGAGCTAAATCCCCAGCCCACTTTCAATAGAGTTTTTAATCTCCTGGATA
Organism: Heterocephalus glaber; assembly: GCF_053883595.1. NCBI lineage: Eukaryota > Metazoa > Chordata > Mammalia > Rodentia > Bathyergidae > Heterocephalus > Heterocephalus glaber. Next base: position 11,107,635 of record NW_028258137.1, on the reverse strand, counting down.
TCTGTTTGAATTTGTTTCATGAATTCCATTTCTTTCGTATATTGTGTGTTCATGATTTCCATTTCTTTCCTGTGTTGGGCATTCATGGCTTCCATCATGGTTCTGAACTCATCTATTTTTTTTTGGTGGGGGGATACCTGAATTGAACTCAGGTCTTTGCGCTTGTGAGACAGGCAACAGAATTGCTGAGCTAAATCCCTGGCCCCTCATCTTTTTTTTTTTTTAAATCTATTTCTGTTCTAGAGTCTCTAATCATGTCTTTCATTCTGCTCACCATCTCTGTAGTTGTCTGGGAAATTATTTCTGTTTTGAATTTTTCTAGAGCCTCATTCATCTGTTTTATTACTTCCTGTACTATCAGTTCAGGGTGTCCAGGTGGTTGATTATCAGACTTTTCCACCTCGTTTCCCCCAGAGTTTGCCTTTGGTGAGCTGGAAGTCTGACATTGAGCCTTGCTTAAATGTCTTCTCGTTTCTATTTTTGTTGTTGGTACTGTCCTTGGTTTATTCCTGGGTTGATACTTCAATATTGGTTATTGTAGGTATCTTTGTTGCTTGTATTTAGAACCCTAATGGAATGATTGCTTCTCAGAGCTGTCTTCCAGATATAGCTAGTCTTAAGGTTTTGAGTCTCTAATGACTTTGGGGCAATCTCATTTTCATTATACCAGAAGGATTATTGATTAGATCAATCATAGCACCTTAGCCCAAGTGATACAATCAGCAGTAACAATAATATAAAGTACAGCTTAGAAAATAGCAATTTGTGGTAGTTATTAACCTATCACCTTTAACTGTGTGAATTAAATCAAAATCGAGGACCAGCCCAAAATATGTTTATAGTGAATAGACTTTTCAATACAGCAACTTTACCCTTCAGCATGGAGACTTAGAAGGAGTTGGGCAGGGAGGGATAGATAGATAGAAGGAAAGGGAAAGGTTAGCAGGTTAGCAGTGAGGCCAGAGGACAGAGGAAGATCACGCAAACTCTAGGAAACTGTTGAAGACAAGAGGAAAAGACAGAATGAAAGAACAAAGACAAGAACAGAACAACCTGTCAGCAATAGGGAAGCTAGAAATTGTATTCACTTTCCTTTTAAACTAATGACAATTGAAAGAAAGAAAAAGAGAAGCAAAGAAAAAGAAAAAAATCCAAATTAGGACAGGAACAGTAACAAAAAGGGGATGAAGAACAATGTGGGAGAGTGAGAGAGTGAGAGAAAGAGAGAAAGAAAAGAAAAAAAGAAAGAGAGAAAGAAAAAAAATTTGAAAAGAGTAGAAAGAAACAAATAAAAATTAAAAATTAAAAATGAGAGAAAAAAATAATTTTGAAAATAACAAATAAAAAAATAAAAATGAAGGGCCTCATTCAGGGTATGTCTCTGCTGTCACAATAGACAATGTGGGCCTAGTGTGCAAATCTAAGTCAATTAGTCTCAGCAAGCCAGCAGCAGACCCCTGAGATTCAGGCTGATTTCTGGCTTTAAGGTCCAAGTTGAGCTCCCTGACCTCCTTCAGGGTTGAACTCTGCAAAGTTCTACTGCAGGTTCCAGCTGCCCTTCCCCTGAAGATATTCCAGGTTCTGATGGGAGGTGATGATCCCCCCGATTTACCAACTATGTTGGTCTGGTGTGTCTTTATTGCAGAGATTCTCTTCACTTTTCCAGTGGGCTTCAGTTTTCATCAAGGAGTCTGAGAGAGGCCCTCTATCTGTTGTTCATTTCTACTCTATCTTCTGGAGCTCAGGACAATGGCCTTTATGACCCCCTGTGCCTCTGGGGTGTGGATGCAAGTACAGGCGCAACCAGGTGGCCAGAGGGCCCCCCGGGGGAGGGCTGTGGGGTGGGGCTAGGGTGGTGCTGCAGGTGTGCTGCTCCACTCCTCACCTGTCCACCCCTGGCTGGGAGGCCCAGAATGGGGTGGTGTAGCTCGGATGGCTCCAGGCGGTTCTGCTCCTCTTGCTATCTTTTTGATAATAGCCACTCTAGCATGCATGAAGTGGTTTTAATTTGCATTTCCTAGTGATTAGTGTCCTGCCCACAGTCTAACTGTGCTAGTACAGTAGGGTAGGTTGCCAAGAGACCCGGGAAAATACCTGGAGATGGCTTATAAGACATAGGATTAATTGAAACTTTCTAACAGGGGAAGGTCCTGAAGTGGCATGAATTCTCCAGCTTCACTGCTTGGAAGGTCCAGTAGCAGTGGGCTGGACAACAATTGTCTTCTCCACAGTCTTTATTGTGCACCCGGTTACCATGTGGATAAAGGTTTTAGAGATTAAATTATTATAGCAGTGACATTATTAGCTTGCTTTATTCCATTGTGTACCCAGGGTTCCAAAGTATAGCTGTCTTGGCATAAGTGAAGGTAAGCAGTTTCTCCTGATAACCCTAGTTTGCCCTAGTTCCAAGGATGCATAGGAGGGAGTCAGTGTGGTCCCTGTCCACTTCTATTGTTCCTTTACTTAGCTAGAACCTTAGGAACAGAGGGGGCATCTCAGGGACATGGTGTTGTACTGTCCTCCTTTTCTCAAGGATAAGGCAATTAGTGAGGCTGAACATTTCCCCATACACCCAATGGTCCCTTTTATGTCTTCTTTGAGAAATATCTATTCAGATCCTTTTTTTTTGTATTAAATTCTTTTATTGGTACATCTTAGGTATACAACACAATTACATTTCTCATTGGGAATTGTACCTTTATATAATGCATCTTGGTTCTTATTTTTTCCCCATTCCTATCCCTCCCTTCACGTCCTCCACCCTTCCCTATTTACAAAGACTTTATTTCCATTTTTTCCATTTCTCATCATTTTTCCTTTCCCTTCTTTTCTTTCCCCTGCCCCTCCCACTACCCCTACCCCTTTAGACCTTTTCTTCCTATTTTACATTATCGATTATTCATTCTAATCATTGGTACATTTTAGGTATACAATATAATGACATTCATCATTGGAAATTTGCACCTTTACATAGTCTCTCTTGGTTCTTAGTTTTCACCCTTGCCCAGCCCTCCCTTCAACCCCTCCATTCCTCCCTATTTGCAAAGATTTTGTTCCTATTTTTCCATTTTCTCATATTAATCCCATTCCCTTCTATCCTTTCCCCTAGCCCTCCCACTTCCTTCCCCTTTGCCCCTTTTCTTCCTATTTCACATTACCTATTATACATTTAGTCCTTATTTACACTTTCAGTTTCTCACAACAGAGAAACTATTCGGTCTTTACACGTGTCCTATTTATTTCACTTAAGAGTATCGCCTCAATGTGCATCCCTTTAGCTATAAATGTCTCTAATTTCTCATTTTTTATGGCTGAGTAGTATTCCATTTTATAAAAAACTCACATTTTCTTTATCCAGTCTCCAGTTGATGGGCATTTGGGCTGTTTCCAAGCCTTAGCTATTACAAACTGCTTTGCTATGAACATGGGTGCACATATATCACTGTGGTATGATTCTTTCAATTCTTTGGGGAAGATCCCCAGCAGTGGAATAGCTGGATCAAATGGGACTTCCAGTCCTAGTTCTTTGAGGTATCTCCATACTGGTTTCCATAGTGCTTGCACCAGTCTACACTCCCACCAGCAGTGGAGCAGGGTTCCTCTTTCCCCACAGCCCTGCCAGCATTTGTTATTGGTTGATTTCATGATAGCAGCCATTCTTTCTGGAGTGAAATGGAATCTCAGCATTGTTTTCATTTGCATCTCTCGAATGACCAGTGATGTTGAACATTTTTTCATGTATTTATTTGCTATTTCTACTTCTTTGTCTGAGAAATGTCTGTTCATTTCAGATGCCCATTTTTGGATTGGGTCTTTAAATTTAGGAGGTCTGATCTTTTTAAGTTCTTTATAGATTTGAGACAGTAGACCTTTGTCTGAGGAAGAGCAGGTGAAGATTTTTTCCCACATTGTGGGTTGTCTCTTCACACTGCTGGTGGTTTCTCTTGCTGTGCAGAAGCCTTTTAATAAGAAGAGATCCCATTTGTTGATTGTTTGTGCTAGTTCACGGGCAACTGAGGTTTTGTTCATAAAATCTTTTCCTATACCGATGTCTTCAAGGGTTCTACCTAACCTCTGTTCCAACTGGTTCAGAGTTTCTATTTTAATATTTAGATCTTTAATCCATTTTGATTTTAGTTTAGTGCATGGTGAGAGATATAGGTCTAATTTTAATCTTTGGCAAGTTGAAGCCCAATTTTTCCAGCACCATTTATTAAAGAGGCTATCTTTCCTCCGGTGAGGGTGTTTGGCTCCTTTATCAAAGATGAGATGGCTGAGTGTGTCTGGTGTTTTTTCTGCATCTTCTAACCTGTTCCACTGGTCCTCAAGCCTGTTTCTTTGCCAGTACCATGCTGTTTTTATCACAGTAGCTTTGTAGTATAGTTGCAGGTTGGGGATTGTGAAACCCCCTGCCATGTCTCTGTTACCTAGAATTGCTTTTGCTATTCTGGGTCTCTTCTTGCTCCAAATGAATTTTTGGATTGTTTTCTCGAGGTCTATGAAGTATTCTGCTGGGATCTTAATTGGAATTGCATTAAATCTATATAGCAGTTTTGAAAGTATGGCCATTTTCACTATATTAATCCTTCCTACCCAGGAGCAGGGGATGTCTGTCCATTTTCTGATATCATCTTCAATCTCTCTTTTCAGAGTGCCATAGTTTTCAGAGAAGAGGTCTTTGAGTTCTTTCATTAGGATGATTCCTAGGTATTTCAGTTTTTTGGATGCTATTGTGAAAGGAATTATTTGCCCTATTTCTCTCTCAGTGAGTCTGTCATTTGTGTAGAGGAAAGCTATTGATTTTTGTGTGTTGACCTTGTAACCAGCTACTTGACTGAATTTGGTTATTAAGTCTAGAAGACTTTTGGTGGAGTTCTTGGGGTCTTCTATATAGAGTATCATGTCATCTGCAAATAATGACAATTTGACTTTTTCATTACCTATCTTTATTTCTTTTATTTCTTTCTCTTGTCTAATTGCCATGGCTAATGTTTCCAGAACTACATTGAACAAGAGTGGTGATAGTGGACATCCTTGTCTTGTTCCTGATTTTAGTGTGAAGGATTTCAGTTTTTGACCATTTCATATGATATTGGTTGTTGGTTTTTCATAGATGGCTTTTATCAGTTTGAGGTAGAGACCATCTATTCCAATTTTTTGTAGGGTTTTTATCATAAATGCATGTTGGATTTTGTCAAATGCTTTTTCTGTGTCTATGGAGATGATCATATGGTTTTTGTCCTTGGCTCTATTGATATAGTGTATTACATTGATTGATTTTCATATATTGAACCATCCCTGCATCCCTGGGATAAATCCCACTTGATCAGGGTGTATGATCTTCTTGATGATCTTCTGCATTCCATTTGCCATTATCTTATTAAGGATTTTTGCATCTATCTATGTTCATTAGTGAGATTGGCCTATAGTTCTCTTTTTCAGTTGGGTCTGTCTCTGCTTTGGGGATCAAGGTGATGCTTGCTTCCAGGAATGAATTTGGGAGTATTACTTCCCTTTCAATTTCATTGAAGAGTTTAAACAGTAGTGGCAGCAGTTCCTCTATAAATGTCTTGTAGAATTCAGCAGTGAAGCCATCAGGGCCTGGGCTTTTCTTAGTTGATAAGGTTTTAATTACATTTTCAATTTCATTGCTTGATATTGGGTTGTTCAGAATTTTTAGGTCTTCTTCGTTCAACTTTGGTAATTCATATGTATCTAGGAATCTGTCCATTTCTTCTGTGTTGTCCACCTTATTGGCATATAGGTTCTGGAAGTAGGTATTGATGATCCTCTGGATTTCTGCTGAGTCTGTTGTCGTTTCACCCTTTTCATTCCTATTTGCATGGATTTGGGCCTTTTCTTTCCTTTTTCTGACAAGGTTGACTAAAGGTTTGTCAATTTTGTTGATTCTTTCAGAGAACCAACTCTTGGCTTCATTGATTTTTTGTATCGTTCTCTTAGTCTCCATTGCATTGATTTCTCCTCTGATCTTTATAATTTCCTCCCTTGCATGAGCTTTGGGGTTGTCCTGCTCTTCTTTTTCTAGAAGCTTGAGGTTCAGCATCAGGTTGTTTAATTGGGCTCATTCTATTTTCCTAATATGCGTATTCACTGCTATGAATTTCCCTCGTAAGACCGCTTTCATTGTGTCCCATAGATTCCGATATGTTTTATTGTCATTGTCATTTAATTGAAGGAACTGTCTGATTTCTTCTTTAATTTCCTCTGTGACCCATTGGTTATTCAGAAGTGTGTTGTTCAATTTCCAAGTGTTTATGAAACTTTTTGAGTTTCTTTTGCTATGGATGTCCAATTTCATCTGACTATGGTCTGATAATATACAGGGGATAACTTGAATTCCTTTGCACTTACTTAAACATGTTCTTTGAGTGAGTATGTGGTCTATTTTGGAGAATGACCCATGTGCAGCTGAGAAGAATGTGTATTCTGATTTTGTGGGGTGGAAGACTCTGTAAACATCTGTTAAGTTCATTTGTTCAAGAGTTCAATTGAGTTCTAGTATTTCATTACTTATTTTTAGTCTAGTTGATCTATCTATTTGTGACAGTGGGGTGTTGAGGTCCCCCACTGCAATTGTATTAGTGCGTATATGACTTTTCTTGTCTGTTAGTATTTGTTTTATATAGTTGGGCACACTAGTGTTTGGTGGATAGATATTTATGATTGTCATCTCTTTCTCTTAGATTCTTCCCTTTATAAGGATGTAGTGTCCTTCTTCATCTCTCTTAATCAGTGTTAGTTTGAAATCTACTTGATCTGCCAAGAGGATAGCTACTCCTTCTTTTTTTTTGGGTTCCTGTCATATGGAGTATTGTTTTCCACCCTTTAACTTTCAGTCTGTGAGTTTCCTTTTGAATTAAATGTGTTTCTTGTGTGCAGCATATTGTTGGATTTTGCTTCTTGACCCATTCTGCCAGTCTATTTCTTTTGATTGGTGAATTGAGACCATTAATGTTGATGGTTATAACTGAAACGTATTGACTTGTCATTGCCATGACTTTTTTTGTTGGGTTCTCCCCCTTTACATTTAATTTCTTGTCATGCCAGATGGGTTCAATCTGCTTTGCTTCCTGGGGTTGTGATCCTTAATGTCTGTTCCTAGGTTATTGTGTAAAATTCTTTGGAGTGCTGGTTTGGTATTCACGAAGTTCCTAATGTGCTCTTTGTCATGAAAGTATCTTATTTCTCCATCCATTTTGAAAGATAGTTTTGCAGGGTCCATCAATCTGGGTTGGAGGCTGTTTTCTTTTGGGGCTTGGAATATGTCACTCTAAGTTCTTCTTGCCTTGATGGTTTGTGTTGAGAAGTCTGCTGTGATTCTGATGGGCTTTCCTTTGTATGTGATTTGTTTCTTTTCTCTGACTGCTTGGAGAACTTTGTTCTTCTGTTGTGTTTCTGGAATCTTAACAATTATATGCCTATGTGTAGATTTTTTTTTTGATCAAGGCCATTTGGAGTCCTATATGCCTCACTTATCTGTATGTCAAATTCTTTTCCCCTGCTTGGGAAGTTTTCTGCCATTATTTCTGTGAAGAGATTTTTTATATCATCTGCACTCTCTCTTGCTTCTTCATTGAACCCAATCAGTCTTATGTTATTCTTCTTTGCATCATCTAGTAGCTGCTGGATTGATTTCTCATGTTCCCTTATACTTTTGAAGCAATTTTTCTTTTCCTGGTCACTAATTGCAATCTTATCTTCTATATCTGAAATTCTGTCCTCACATTGGCTCATTCTGCTGTGTAGACTTTCAGTGGAGTTTTTCATGTCCTGAAAATCTATTTGCATCTGTTTTATGGATTCCATTTGTTTCTTATGTTGGGATTCCATCTTGTTCCTGAGCTCCTCTCTAGATTTATTAATCATGTCTTGCACTAGGGGCACAATTTCTCCTGTTATCTGAGAAATTATTTCTGATTTCCTTTTTTCCAGATCCCCTTTTGTTGCCAGTTCAGTGGGTCCAGGTGGTTGAGTATCAGAGTGTTTCATCTCATTTCCCTTTGGGGTTGCTTTAGGTGACCTGGAAGTCTGGTTTTGAGACTTATTTACATGTTTTCTCATTTCAACTGGGGCGGGGGGCTGTTGGCGCCTGCACAGATTACCTCCTCTGAGCTGGGAGAGGTGGGATGGGGCCAGGAGCAGCAGTAGTGATGGTGACCCAAAAGCCCTTTCCTGTGGGCTTGGAGCAGCTGGAGGGATAGTGGCCATGAAGCCCCTTCCTCTGGACCGGGAGCAGTGGGATGGCGGCCCAGAAGCCCCTCCCTCTGGGCCGAGAGTGGTGGGAGGGATGGTGGCCTGGAAGCCCCTTCCTCTGGGCCAGGAGCAGTGGGACAGAAGGTGGCCCAAAAGCTTTTTCCTCCGGCCTGGGAGCAGCGGGAGGTATGGTGACCTGGAAGCCCCTTCCTCTGGACCAGGAGCAGTTGGACGGCGGCTCAGAAGCCCCTACCTCTGGGCCGGGAACAGTGGGACTCAGTACCTTGGTCTGGTGGTCTGGTGTCCTCTATGTCTTTGTAATGTGGAACAAGGTGGCTGCCTGTCTGCAGCAGGGTGATTCAGCATCTTCCACGCAACTCGGGACCTCGGTAGGGTGTGGGGAGACCTGCCTGTCTGCAGCGGGCTGATTTGGTGTGTTCCGTGTGACTTAGGACCTTGGTAGGGCAGGAATATACTTTCTTTAATAGGTGCTTTTCAAATTTTATATTTCCTCCAGAGTTAGTTTCATTAATTTGTCTTCTAAGTTACTTCTTAGAAGTTGTCAAATTTATTTCAAAAAAGATTTTTGTAATATGCTTTCTATATCCTTTTACATTCTAGAAAATCTGTGGTAATGTCTCCTAGATCTTAATATTGTAATTTAAAAATGTATAAGTGATATTGTGTAACAGGAAGAAAAGGTCTAAAAGAACAGGGGAATTGGGAGGGGTAGGGGAAGGCAAAAAAGGGAAAGGAAAAAATATGAGAAGAGGAAAAAAATGGAAACAAGGTCTTTGCAAATAGGAAGGGTGGAGGGGGTGAAGGGAGGGCAAGGGAAGGGGAAAAAAAAATAAGAACCAAGAGACTCATGTAATGGTACAAGATCCCAATGATGAATGTAATTGTATTATATACCCAAAATGTACCAATAAAGTTAATGGGGGGGGAAGAATGAATGCTTCTTCCATATAATGTCATTCCTTCTTCACAATGGATGTGTATGACTTCACTTTATTGATATATTGTACTTTAGTCAATACTCTATGTATGTAATTTAGTTTAGTTCTTTTATTTTTGTGTTTTGATATTAAGAGTGTTAATTGAATAAAAGTCATATATATGTTTATTTGTGTTATTATCTCTGTTCAATTAACTCGTGCATTGAAACTCCACATTTAATGTAAACATATTGACATTTCGATAGGCATTACTGTCAGTTGTTTGATAGGTTTTATAAATATAAAGACCTATTCACAAGAGTGTTCCTCTGGGGTTTTCTTAAACCAGAGAAAAACTACATCTAAGGATGAATCACTTTAGTTCAGTGCTGACCAGGATCAAAATGTCTCAGGGCCAGAAAGCATCCAGAATAGCATTTAACTCTTTACCACATGCCACCAAATAATTTTCCCAGGGATCATTGATAATTTGCATTTTTGGTATTTCTATTTTAATGGGGGATGTTCTTTGGCTGAAGATATTTCTTGCACATCTCACAGCCAGCTACATGTTGTGGTTCAGCATCCACTCTGATGATGTGATGATGTGAGTTTTCTGATCTTGAGCTGTCCATGTGCCCTGTGAGAGGCAGCATCCTAAATTTCAGGAAGGCTCTCTTCTCTGTAGGTAGGAAGACTGGAGTGATGCAATTATTTGGTTGGAATACATTTCCTCTCAATTCTGTCCTCAAAATATTTTTTTCCAGAATAGAAATTTAGCATCATTATTTGGGGAGGGGGGTTGGATAAAAGAACTAGAGTCTTTCATTTGTCCATACTCATCGTAAGAAGATATGATAGTTATTTTTCTAGTTATTTTTCTATCTTTCTAAATGAGAAGGATTTTTATTAGAGTACATATTTTATTTTTTTAAGTGAGGTTATTACAGAAAACACACACACATTCTGCCACAAACTTTCCCCAAAAGTAACACTGCCAACATTTTATTTATTCATTTATTTTTTATAAGTAGTATGTGTTTGTGATACATAATGAATATATTCATCTTGGGGAGTTGGTGCATGTACATATCACAGCTTAAAGTTAGCCTTTTAATTAACAAAACAATATTATTATCAACTCCACCATTTGCTAGCCTGTGAGATCTCTGTCAGATTCTTTCTTTCTTTTTTTTTTTCCCAGTACTGGGTTCGAACTCAGGACCTTGCATTTGTAAGGCAGGCATGGCGCCACTGAGCTAAATCCCTGGCCCTGTCAGATTATTTCTTCGTTTAAATATAAAACAGAATGTGAGGTAACCACATCAAGTGGGATAAATAATATATAATGCATGGCGCATGGTAAATACTCATATTCTTTTTGTCATTATTATTACATAGAAACACTTTAAGATAAATGTATATTAATGAAAGCCCATTGGTTATATCTGTTTATTTTGGACTCTCCCCAAAGCAGACCCTGAGATACAGAGCTAAGAAGCAAAGGAGATACTGGTGGGAAACTAGGGAAATGATATAGGAGAGGGGAGAAGGAAAGTGGTTAAATATAGGGAGTTTTCAGGCCACACTGCTACAGGAGGCTATTGGAGCTTCATGGTGTGAGGGTCCTCCAGGAAGTGCAGAGCGCACATCTGGGGATCCACTAGTAGGCAGACTAGGGAGCTGAGGTGCTGTATCCAGCATCTCTCAGAAAAAGGAGGTTAACTGTCCTGTCTAATTTCCAATATTTTGGATTTTACTGATTTCATTTTTATGATGTCATGCAATATGTTCCTCTGTCTACTCTATTTCTAGTACATTGATATTTATATCCAGAAACTTGATCTGATTTAGGCTCAGTTTTTTTTGGCAAGGATATTTCATAAGTGGTGTCAAACATTCTCATTTTCATCATGAGGTACAAGATGTCTGATTGTCTCTCTTTGAGAATGCTAGAAGCCATTTATGACCATTGCTATTGCTATTTTTATTAGGAGTTTGCAGAATGTTACTGTTTGATTATTCCTTTTTCCTATATCACTTGGAATGATTCTATAAAAAGAAAATTTTCTTCTTCAAATATTTGGTCACCTGTAGTATATTTAGTCTATGTAATGCAGATCAAATATTTGAGTTGTTTGCTTTACCTACCAGTTTCCAGAGAAGTATACTCATTGTCTAGATATGTTAATGGTGACTAACAAAGGTTTTATTTTTCTATTTTAGTATTGTTTTAAACATATTTGATATGTTTGTATTTTTTCCAGTTATTATTTTTATCAGTGCTTTGCTCAGCTAGAGCCTCTTCAAGTTGGCTCGTTTGTCCTTATGAGAGAACCCTGGTAGCATTAGAGATATTTTTCTTGCAAGTATGATAAGAGATCATCTATTTTGGTATATTTCTTGTCCCACGCCTACAATTAGTCACTTTCCAAAGTGTTTTAATTTTTAATAAATGGATGCTCACTAATTGTTAAAAAAATCTAGGTACTTGATTTGTTTAGTACTGCTGGATTGGGCTTTGTTTCTAGTTTTGTTCTTCTTTTGCGGGGGGTACTGGGGATCAAACTGGGGACCTTGCGCTTGCGAGGTCTAGTTTTGTTCTAATGGATAATTTTTTTTCAGTTTTTTTGGAAACAGGGTTTCACTATTAGTTCAGGCTGGCTTTGGGCTCACTATGTAGCCCAGGTTGGCCTCAAAACTCACGGCAATCCTCCTGCCTCAGCCTCTCGAGTGCTAGAATTACAGGCATACATCAGTACTTCTGGCCCTAAGTTCACTTCAATTCTTTTTTTTTTTTGTACCGAGGGACCTTGTGCTTGCAAGGCATTACTGGAATCACTGAGCTAAATCCCCGGCCAGTTCACTTCAATTCTTGAAGTGACCTGACAGCAATCATCAACTATCTTTTCACTGATGTCCTTGTTGTAGAAACTTATCATGAGTCATATATTATCTTCGTTAATGACAGTGCTTAAGTCCATTTAGTAAGAATTAAGAATGTACCTCAATGTGCTTGGGCAAGACCATTTTAGCCCAGAGTAAGAGAGTATGAATAAAACCACAATTAGAAAAGGCAAAAAATCCAATTTGGAAAGAGTTGTGGGTACAGGGAGGAATGTGGTGGGTGCGAAAACCTGATTGGGAGGGGAGGAGAAGTGCCAAATGCTGCCTAGTAGCTAAGCATAAAGCATTATGTCATAGGGCAGGGGATTTAGCTCAGTGGCTCTGCTGCCTTCCTCGAAAGTGCAAGGTCCTGATTCGATCCCCCGTACCGCAAAAAAAATAAAGCATTATATCGTAAATCCAGAAATCAAGGAAATGTTAATGAATCACAAATATGATGGGCAGTGCACGATATGATAGCATTAGAATAAGACAAACCTGGGTTTGAGTCCTAGCTTTGCCACTTACTGGACAATTGCTTAACTTCATGTGAGTTATTGTGAATCACCCAGAAATATCTCATTAAACAAAAGGTAAATATATGATCATCTACCACCACTTTACATCCTTTAATCTAGACTTTAAAGTGCCAGGGTCACTCTGCTACTATTTTAGCAAAAAATAGAACAAGGAGGGAGAATCAATATGAAAAGAGACAGTAGTTTCTAATTATCAATACAGTATCTCACATTTGCAAATTATATAATACTGGACTAATTGGTAGTATTGCTAGAGCTCTCTTAAATAGGGACCTTGATGTTAAATCTTAGTTTTATGGCCAATCAACTTTGAGGATGAGGCAATTCCATAAGAACATGGAATTCTGTTTTGAGTCAGTTTACCTAAGTGAGGACAATAGAACATAGAATGGAACATTAAAGGAAGCCTTAGAAAATAAGGACTGATGCCTCTTGGAGGAGCAAGGGAGAAACTATGAGGCTCCTCACACCTCTCTTACCTCTCAGTTTCATAAAAATGAGGAAAAAGCTCCCACAAATTTCCTGAGTGCTTAACTTGTAAAGAGAAATTTTTATTGAATGTTATTCTTTATGCTGATGCACACAAAGAAGGTTCACTTTAGATCTGATCTTGACAGAATTATGGTTAGGATGGTTTATCCTCTCTCTCTCTCTCTCTCTCATTGAACCCAGCGTTTTCACTACATCCCTAACCCATTTTTCTTTATTGGTTTTTTTTTTTTTTTTTTGGAGACAGGGTCTTCCTATGTAGTCCAGGCTGGTCTTGAACTCACTAGGTAGCCCAGGGTGGCCTCCAACTCACTGCAATCCTCCTGCCTCAGCTCCTGAGTGCTGGGATTACAGGAGTGTGCCACTACACCTGGTTTATTTATTGAATTAAAATTTTTTTTGAGACAGGGTCTTGTTAAATTGTTTGGGCTGGGCTCAAACCTGTGGTCCTCCTGCCTCAGGCTCAGTGATGGGATTACAGATTTTTGCTACTGCATACAGTCTTTCTCTTAACTCTTTATGTAGTTACTGAGCTAAGAGGTTCCCGTCTTTGTGTTGAGTACTTTGGGCATCACCGACAAGGTGACCAACAAGATCATTAGAATTTTGGAGCAAGAAGAAATTTAGAGATCTTTAATAACAACTCTCTCACTCACAAATGAGGATACTAATGCCCCTAAGAAATTTGAAATCTTATAAAAGAGGATTAAAAATGAAACTTGAAATAATTAATGTGCTATACAAGGGCATAGGAGTAAGTACTCCATTTTACTTAGGCTCTGTGTGCCATGGGAACCCACAGACAGATCCACTGCAGTAGAAGTAAATGAGGAGAGATCAGAGTCTTGATATTTACTGCAAAGTGTGGAAGGGCTTTATCTATATGACCTTGGTCGAATATTTGCCCAGGAGATTAAGGAATAGGAGAAAAATATTTCACAGAACTGAGGAAGCCCAAGAAAATGCTTGAGTATGGAAAATTGTGGCTTGTCTGGAAGATGGTGGTAGAAGAACCAGGAAGCACACTGCCTAGAAAAGAAACAAAGGAGAGAGAATGAGGATGTCATGAGCATGTTTCTGGATCTTCAGCAAAGCTTGGCAACCAGTGGACTGACAAGTTAAAGTTTGTGTTGTAGAAAAACTAGCTCAGTAGTTACCAAAGCATGCTGCAGCCACTGGTAATTTCATAGCCACCCTCAACCCCACAGAGTTTACATCTCAGAGATCATACAAACAGACTAATTTAACTATTAGTATACATTAAAAATAAAAAATGCTAGTTGTGTAAAAGGATTTCAAATAGAAAATTTAAGAGGTTATACTATGATTAATGGGCAGAAATATTCACCAGAGCCCCTATTGTCACTCTAAGTTAAATTTTAATGTGAAAATTCAGTTATGATGGTTCAAAACTGTAATTATTGTTATATGCATTGATGTTTCATGTGCCTTGTAAGAACCAGCTGCAAATATTGTTGGTCTTGAGAATTACATGTGATCCTTTTAGACTGTCAGAACCTTCATAGCATGCTGATTGATTATGCCATTTTTCTCTCAAAAAGCAAACTATGCACACACATGTTTCCATGATATAGAATGATCGGTTGTAGCACAGTGTTATATATGTTTTCCTTAGATTCTGAGGGCTACCCTATGCTCTCAGCCAATGCCAGCTAGCCCATATTTTTCTCTTTTGTGTCCTGGGACCATGAGTGGTGCAATGCTGTTTACTTATGTGTTCTCTACTACTCCATTCAGAGGATGTGGTTTCCTAGCTAATGTGGTTGAGAGCGATTTACTACCCAGTGACCCTTCTTTCTGCAAGTTATTGTGTGTTCTGGTGAACATTTTTGACCCAATAAAGCCTGGCAAAACTGTGCAAATGATAGAAGTAAGCTTGCCCTGAAGGAACAAAGGATGTTGTCATGCACATTTGGCAGAGTGGAATGACCAACAGAAATTACTGACTAATAGAAATCCTTATAGAGGTTGTAAACATGACTGCAGCCTGGAGGGGTTAGGTCACAATTTAGCCATTTGGAGGGGTCTATGGCAAGAGCCACGACATGATTCCAGCAAATGTAGTGGGTCTTTGTTAATGGTCTCTTCTGCACCTCCCACCAGAATGCATTTCTGAGAGAAATTTGTAGTGTGTGAGGGCTGAGGGCTGGATTTGAAACAAGGGCCAAGTCTGTGGGGACAAGCCCAGAGCCCATTCTACCCTCTCTCACTCAGTCTTTATAAAGAAGGAAACGTGTCCCTCCAGGAGTCCTGTAATGAATGTGTTTACGGGCCAGAATTGAGTGACAACAATCCCCCTTCTCCAATAAGCAGAGCCGAGAGAGAGATGATTTTACAGTATTTCCTCTCATCAAAGTAACGTAGGCTTGTCTCTCGCTTCCTGACACAGAAAATTGCATTTTGTCACCCATTTGTCAGTTCTTACAGATTTTAAGATAATTAAAGAACATTATAGCAGGTGACAGCTGTTGCCAAATGCCGTGTTGCTAGTTCTTCTGCTTGTTGGATACTCATGAATCTCGGATGATGATAGCGTAGTGCTCCAGGTTTAATTAGCTGGTTGTTCTGAATCTGTCTAGTCTCTCAGGTGTGGGGTTAGCAGGCTTGCAGCTTGTCGAATCTGAGCTGTGTTCCTCACTGACTGGCAGGTCCAGCTCCGACCAATTCATAGAAGAGACAGCTGTGAGGGGTGTGTCCCTTGACCTTTATCAGACAAGGGCATCAAAGGGATGAAGACGCGGGTTTTGAACATCAGATGCTGATTTTCTTGCACCAAATCATGCTTTTGATTTCAAATTTACTCTTTTGATTGAATCTCCTTCAAGGCCATCTCTTTTATTATACAGCACAGCAATCCTAATCCATTGGGATTTATTTTGTTATCTTACCAAAAATTCCCTGACATGCAGGAGGGAGAGGTAAACAGTCTCAACTCTGGCTTTCAGTAGTATAGAATATTTCTTCTCTTTTCTTGGAGGATTTGAATGCCATTACACTACTTCAGAGACACTAAGAACCCTGCTGGAAGCTCCCTGCTTGCTTTCTCTTTTATTCTCCCTAGGTGGGCATGAATTTCTGTGTGCCTTATCACTTTATTCTGTTAAAAAGTAGTATATTTAAACAGAGCACATAATTTTAAGTTTGCATCCCCAAAACGTATTTGATTGAAGTTAATCTCAACACACAAAAGTGCTTTCAGGACTAATTTTTTAAAAATTTATTTTCAATTTACACATAATGTACATATTTATAGGGGGTATAGTGATAATTCAATACATGAGTGCAATGTGTATTGATCAAGTCAGGGTAATTAGCATTTCCACCTCCTTAAACATTTATCATTTCTTTTTTTTTTTTTTTTTTGAGGCAAAGTCTCGCTATATATTTCAGGCTGGCCTCACCTCAAACTCATGGTGAGCCTCCTGCCTTAGCCTTCCAAGCCTGGGATTACAGACATGTGTCACCATGCCCAGCCAATCATTATTTTGTGTTTAGAGCCTACAAAAGCCACTCATCTCATTTTTTTATAAATATAAAACAAGTTGTAGACTAGAGTCACCCTACTGTGCTGCAGAAAACTAGAACCTATTCCTCTTTCTAACTGTATTTTGGTAATTGAAATCCAACCTTCCTCTATTCCCCTCCTCAAATCGTTGTTATGTGAAAAGTTCATTCCCAACAATATATTCTGAGGTATGAACAGTGATAAAGTAAAATGTACAAATGTTTATTTTAGAACCATAGCAAAAGTCTTCTGCTTATCAAAACTACCTATTGCCCATCAGAGGAGGGGTACTCTTTTTTTTAATTTAAAAAAAATTCTTTTATTGGTACATTTTAGGTATACAATACATTTACATTTATCATTGTGTGCTTGTACCTGTACATGATGTATCTTGGTTCTTATTTTTTCCCCATTACCTGTGCACCCTTCACCCCCTCCACCCTTCCCTATTTACTTAAATTTCATTTCCATTTTTTTTCTTTTCTCATAATTTTTCCTTTCCCTTCTTCCCTTTCCCCTTCCCCTCCCACCACCCTTACACCTTTGGACCTTTTCCTATTTCACATTATGAATTACTCATTTTAATCCTATTTACACTTTCAGTTTCTCACATTAGAGAAACCAGTATTTACACATATGTGTCCTATTTATTTCACTTAAGAGTATGGCCTCAATATACATCCATTTAGGTATAAATGACTCTAATTTCTTGTTGTTTATGGCTGAGTAGTACTCCATTTTATAAAAAAAATCGCATCTTCTTTTTTCAGTTTCCAGTTGATGGGCACTTGGGCTGTTTCCAAGTTTTAGCTATTACAAAGTGTGCCCCTATAAACATAGGTGCACATGTATTGGTGTGGCATGATTCTTTTAATTCTTTGGGGAAGATACACAGCAGGGGAATAGCTGGGTCAAATGGGACCTCCAGCCCTAGTTCTTTGAGGTTTCTCCATACTGATTTCCACAGTGGTTGCACCAGTCTACGCTCCCACCAACAATGGAGAAGGGTTCCTTTCTCTCCACACCCCACCAGCATTTGTTATTTGTTGATTTCTTGATAGCAGCCATTCTTTCTGGGGTGAGGTGGAATCTCAATGTTGTTTTCATCTGCAACTCTTTTATATCTTTTTTTCATATCATTGCACCCTTTAAATCCTTCCTTATTTTCTTTCTTTAAAATTAATTTTATTGAGGGCCAGGGATTTAGCTCAGTGGTTCCGCTGCCTGCTTTGCAAGCACAAGGATCCAAGTTTGATCCCTGCTACCAAAAAAAATAAAATTAATTTTATTGGTACATTTTAGGTATAAAATATAATGACATTCATCATTGGAAATTTGCATGTTTACCTAATGTCTCATGGTTCTTTTATTTTTTTTTGTTACTGGGTATTGAACTCAGGATCTTGTGCTTGTGAAGCAGGCAGTGGAACCACTGAGCTAAATCCCCAGCCCTCTTGGTTCTTATTTTTTCCCTCTTCCCCTGCCCTCTGTTCAACCCCTCCATCCCTCCCTATTTACAAAGGCTTTGTTTCCATTTTTTCCTTTTCTCATATTCATTCCATTCCTTTCTTTCCTTTCCCCTACTCTTCCTACTTCCCCTTCCCTTTTGCCCCTTTTCTTCCTATTTCACATTATCTATTATACCTTTTAGTCCTTATTTAGACTTTTAGTTTCTCACACACTGAAGAAACTATTCAGTATTTACACATGTGTGTCCTATTTATTTCAGTTAAGAGGATTGCCTCAATATGCATCCATTTAGCTATAAATGTCTTTAATTTCTCATTTTTATGGCTGAGTAGTACTCCATTTTATTAAAAAACCACATTTTCCTTATCCAGTCTCCAGTTGATGGGCAATTGGGCTGCTTCCAAGTTTCAGCTATTACAAATTGTGCTGCTATTAACATGGGTGCACATGGGTGCACTGTGGTATGATTCTTTTAATTCTCTGGGGAAGATACCCAACAGGGCAATAGCTGGGTCGAGTGGGACTTCCAGTTCTAGTTCTTTGAGATATCTCCATACTGATTTCCACAGTGCTTGCACCAGTCTACACTCCCACCAGCAGTGGATCGGGGTTCCTCTTTCCTCACAGCCCTGCTAGCATTTGTTACTGGTTGATTTCATGATAGCGGCCATTCTTTCTGGGGTGAGGTAGAATCTCAGCGTTGTTTTCATTTGCATCTCTTGAATGACCAGTGATGTTGAACATTTTTTCATATGTTTATTTGCTATTTCTACTTGTTTGTCTGAGAAATGTCTGTTCATTTCAGATGCCCAATTTTGGATTGGGTCTTTAATAAATTTGGGAGGTCTGATTTTTTTTTTTTTAAATTCTTTATAGATTCTAGATAGTAGACCTTTGTCAGAGGAACAGCAGGTAAAAATTCTTTCCCACACTGTGGGTTGTCTCTTCACACTGTTGGTGGTTTCCCTTGCTGTGCTGAAGCTTTTTAATAAGAGATCCCAGTTGTTGATTGTTTGTGCTAGTTCACGGGTAACTGAGGTTTTGTTCATAAACTCTTTTCCTATGCCAGCGTCTTCAAGAGTTCTTCCTAATCTCTCTTCCAGCTGGTTCAGCATTTCTGTTTTAATATTTAGATCCTTAATCCATTTTGATTTTAGTTTAGTGCATGGTGAGAAATATAGGTCTAGTTTTAATCTTTTTTTTTTTGGTATCGGGGATCGAACTTGGGTCCTTGCACTTGTGCAGCGGGCGGTGAAACCACTGAGCTAAATTAAATCCCCGGCTCTAGTTTTAATCTTTGGCAAGTTGAAACCCAGTTTTTCTGGCACCATTTATTAAAGAGGCTATCTTTCCTCCAGTGAGGGTGTTTGGTTCCTTTGTCGAAGAAGAGGTGGCTGAATGTGTCTGGGGTTGCTTCTGCATCTTCTAATCTGTTCCACTGGTCCTCAGGTCTGTTTCTTTGCCAGTACCATACTTTTATTTTTTTAATCACAGTAGCTTTGTAGTATAGTTTCAAGTTGGGGTTGTGATACCCCCTGTCATGTCTCTGTTGCCTAGAATTGCTTTTGCTATTCTGGGTCTCTTGTTCCAAATGAATTTTTGGGTTGTTTTCTCAAGGTCCGTGAAGTATGCTACTGGGATTTCAATTGGGATTGCATTGAATCTATATAGCAGTTTTGAAAGTACGGCCATTTTCACTATGTTGATTCTTTCTACCCAGGAGCAAGGGATGCCTTCCCATTTTCTGATATTGTCTTCAATCTGTCTTTTCAGAGTGCTATAGTTTGCAGAGAAGAGATCTTTGATTTCGTTAGGTTGATTCCTAGGTATTTCAGTTTTTTGGATGCTATTGTGAAAGGAATTGTTTGCCATATTTCTCTCTCATTTAGTCTGTTGTTCATGTAGAGGAAAGCTATTGATTTTTGTGTGTGGATCTTGTGTCCAGCTGCTCTATTGAATTTGGTTATTAAGTCTAGAAGACTTTTGGTGGAATTCTTGGGGTCTTCTGTATAGAGTATCATGTCATCTCCAAATAATGACAATATGACTTCTTCATTTCCTATCTTTGTTTTATTACTTTCTCTTGTCTAATTGCTATGGCTAATGTTTCCAAAACTATATTGAACAGGAGTGGTGATAGTGGACATCCTTGTCTTATTCCTGATTTTAGGGTGAAGGATTTCAGTTACTGACCATTTAGTATGATATTGGCTGTTGGTTTTTCATAGATGGTTTTTATCAGATTGAGGCAGAGACAGTCTGTTCCAATTTTTTTGTAGGGTTTTTATCATAAATGTGTGTTGGATTTTGTCAAATGCTTTTTCTGCATCTATTTGAGATGATCATATGGTTTTTGTCCTTGGCTCTGTTGATATAGTGTATTAAATTTATTGATTTGCATATGTTGAACCATCCCTACATCCCTGGGATGAATCCCACTTGGTCATGGTGTATCATCTTCTTGATGATCTTCTGCATTCCATTTGCCAGTATCTTATTAAGGATTTTTGCATCTATGTTCATTAGTGAGATTGGCCTATAGTTCTCTTTTTCAGT
The DNA here is from genome assembly GCF_053883595.1 of Heterocephalus glaber. NCBI lineage: Eukaryota > Metazoa > Chordata > Mammalia > Rodentia > Bathyergidae > Heterocephalus > Heterocephalus glaber. Next base: position 11,087,017 of record NW_028258137.1, on the reverse strand, counting down.
TGGGTCTTTCTCTGCTTTGGGGATCAAGGTGATGCTTGCTTCCAGGAATGAATTTGGAAGTATCGCTTCCCATTCAATTTCATTGAAGAGTTTAAACAGTAGTGGCAGTAGTTCCTCTCTAAATGTCTTGTAGAATTCAGCAGTGAAGCCATCAGGACCCAGATTTTTCTTAGTTGGTAAGTTTTTAATTATATTTTCAAATTCATTGATCAATATTGGATCGTTTAAAATTTTTAGGTCTTCTCTGTTCAACTTTGGTAATTCATATGTATCTAGGAACCTGTCCATTTCTTCTGTATTTTACCTCTTATTGGCATGGAGGTTCTCGAAGAAGGTATTGATGATCCTCTGGATTGCTTCTGGGTCCATTGTAATTTCACCCTTTTCATTTTTAATTGCATGGATTTGGGCCTTTTCTTTCCTTTTTTTTGATAAGGTTGGCTAAAGGTTTGTCAATTTTGTTTATTCTTTCGAAGAACCAACTCTTGGCTTCATTGATTTTTTGTATTGTTCTCTTAGTCTCTATTGCATTGATTTCTGGTCTTATCTTTATAATTTCTTCCCTTGTATGAGCTTTGGGTTTGTCCTGGTCTTTTTCTAGAAGTTTGAGGTTCAGCATCAGGTTTTTTAATAGGGCTCACTCGGTTTTCCTAATATGAATAGTCACGGCTTTGAATTTCCCTCGTAAGACTGCTTTCATTGTGTCCCATAGATTCTGATATGTTGTATTGTCACTGTCAATTAATTGTGGGAACTGTCTGATTTCTTCTTTAGTTTCCTCTGTGACTCATTGGTTATTCAGAAGTGTGTTGTTCAATTTCCATGTGTTTACGACATTCTTGCGGTTTCTTTTGCTATGGATCTCCAATTTCATTGCACTATGGTCTGATAATATACAGGGGATAACTTCAATTCCTTTGCACGTACTTAAACATGTTCTATGAGAAAGTATGTGGTCTTTTTTGGAGAATGACTCGTGTGTAGCTGAAAAGAATGTGTATTCTTATTTTGTGGGGTGGAACACTCTGTAAACATCTGTTAAGTTCATTTGTTTAAGAGTTTCATTGAGTTCTAGTATTTCATTGCTTATTTTTTGTCTAGTTGATCTATCTATTTGTGACAGTGGGGTATTGAGGTCCCCCACTACTATTGTATTAGTGCTTATTTGATTTTTCATGTCCATTAATATTTGTTTTATATAATTGTGCGCACTAGTGTTTGGTGCATGTATATTAATGATTGTCATCTCTTACTCTTGTATTGTTCCCTTTACAAGGATGTAGTTTCCTTCCTTGTCTTTCTTAATCAGTGTTAGTTTGAAATCCACTTGGTCTGGAAAGTGGATATCTAGTCCTGCTTTTTTCATGATCCTGTCACATTGAGTATTGTTTTCTACCTGTAAACTTTCAGTCTATGAGTTTCTTTTTGAATTAAGTTTGTTTCTTGTATGTGGGATATTGTTGGATCTTGCTTCTTGACCCATTCTGCCAGTCTATTTCTTTTGACTGGTGAATTGAGACCATTAACATTGATGATTATAACTGATACGTCTTGACTTATCATTGTCACAACTTTTTCTTTTTGTTGGATTCTCCCCTTTTGTGTTTAATTTCTTGTCATGCCTGATGGATTCATTCTGCTGGGCTTCCTGGGGTTGTCATCTTCATTGTCTTTTCCGAGGATATTTTCTAAAATTTTTGGAGTACTGGTTTGGTATTCATGAAGTTCCTTAGGTGATCTTTGTCATGAAAGTATCTTATTTCTCCATCAATTTTCAGATAGTTTTTCAGGGTACATCAATCTGGGTTGGAGGCTATTTTCCTTTAGGGCTTGAAATACAGCACTCCAAGCTCTTCTTCCCTTGAGGGTTTGTGTTGAGAAGTTTGCTTCGCTTCTGATGGGCTTTCCTTTGTATGTGATTTGTTTCTTTTCTCTAACTGCTTGTAAAATTTTGTTCTTCTGTTGGGTTTCTGGAATCTTTATTATATGCCTACGTGTAGATTTTTTTTGATCAAGGCTAGTTGGAGTCCTATATGCCTCACTTATCTGTATGTCAGGTTTTTTCCCCCTGCTTGGAAAGTTTTTTGCCATCGCTTCTGTGAACAGTTTTTTTTTTTTTTAGTTGTTCAGCTTTTTATTTTATTTTATTTTAATTTTTTTTTATTCAGTAAATTTATTGGTACATTTTAGGTATACAATATGTTGACATTCATCATTGGGACTTTGTACCTTTACATGATGTATCTTGGTTCTTATTTTTTCCCGATTCCCTTGCCCTCCCTTCAATCCCTCCAATCCTCCTTATTTACAAAGACTTTGTTTCCTTTTTTCCTTTTCTCATATTTATTCCTTTCCCTTCTTTCCTTTCCCCTACTGCTTCCACTTCCCCTTCCCCTTCCCCTTTAGACATTTTCTTCCTATTTCATATTATATATTATACACTTTGATCCTTATTTACACTTTCAGTTTCTCACACCAAAGAAACTATTTGGTATTTACATGTGTCCTATTTAGTTCATTTAAGAGTATCGCCTCAATGTGCATCCATTTAGCTATAAATGTCTCTAGTTTCTCATTCTTTTTTTTTTCCCCATTAAGTTTATTGGTACATTTTAGGTATAAAATACAGTTACATTCATTGTTGGGATCTTGTACCATTACATGAGTATCTTGGTTCTTATTTTTTCCCCCTTCCCTTGCCCTCCCTTAACCCCCTCCACCCTTCCCTATTTGCAAAGACTTTGTTTCCATTTTTTTCTTTTTCTCATATTTTTTCTTTTCCCTTTTTTTCCTTTCCCCTACCCCTCCCACTTCCCCTGCTCCTTTAGACCTTTACATCCTATTACACAATATCAATTATACATTTTTTAAATTACAATATCAAGATCTAGGAGACATTACCACAGATTTTACAGAATTTAAAAGGATATAGAAAGCATATTACAAAAATTTTTTTTTTGAAATAAATTTGACAACTTCTAAGAAGTACCTTGGAAGACAAATTAATGAAACTAACTCTGGAGGAAATATAAAATTTGAATAGCACCTATTAAAGAAAGTATATTCCTAGCTTGAAAACCTACCTATATGACAACAACAGGCTCATATACATTTTAACTGATAAATTATATCAAACATTTAAAGCAGAAAAAAATAAAATGAACACTTCTCCCCTCATTTTAGGAAATCAACATTGTGCTAATCCCCAAACTGGATAAAGATAATAGAAGAAAAAAGTATGAACATACATAGAAATTTGTTTAACAAAACAAACTATTAGAAGTCAGATCTGGCAGTATGTAGAAAGTGGTTTTATTATAGGGATGGCAGTGTTGGATCAGCATTGGAGTATCCACCCCCAAAAGTCATCATTTTAACAGAGGAAAGGAAAAAGCCATATGATCCTGTCACTAGTTGAAGACAAAGTATTGGACTGGATTCTACAGCTTGAACAGTTTTTTTTTTAATGTTGTCTTCACTCTCTCCTGTTTCTTCATTGACTCCAATCATTCTTATGTTATTCTTCTTTGCATCATCTAGCAGTTGCTGGATTGATTTCTCATGGTGTCTTACCTTTTTTTTTTTGGTACCGGGGATCGAACTCAAGACCTTGCGCTGTGTGGCAGGCATCAGCACCACTGAGCTAAATCCCCGGCCCGATGTCTTACTTTTTTAAAGAAATTTTTCTTTTCCTGGTCACTAATTGCAATCTTATCTTCTATGTCTGAAATTCTGTCCTCACATTAGCTCATTCTGCTGTGTAAACTTTCAATGGAGTTTTTAATCTCCTGGAAATCTCTTTGCATTTGTTTTTTGGATTCCATTTGTTTCCTATGTTGGGATTCCATCATATTCCTCAGCTGTTCCATTTTTTTATCTGGTCCTCTCTAGATTTATTAATCATGTCTTACACTATGGGCACAATCTCTGCTGTTATGTGAGAAATTATTTCTGATTTCATTTTTTCCAGGTCCTGTTTCGTTACCAGTTCAGGGAGTCCAGGTGGTTGAGTATCAGATTATTCCATCTCATTTCCCTTTCGGGTAACTTTAGGTGATCTGGAAGTCTAGTTTTGAGACTTGTTTAAGTGTTTTCTCATTTCAATGGCGGTTGGGGGGGGTTGTGTGCTGCTGGCGCCTGCTCAGCTCACCTCCTCTGCGCTTGTCAAGGCTGTGCTCCTCTGGGCTGGGGGTGGTGGTATGGCAGGCCAAAAGGCTCATCTCCTGGGAGCTGTGTGGGACTCTGCTCCTCTGCACTGGGGGTGGTTGTACAGCAGCCTGAAAGGGTCAACTGCTCTGCACAGGGGGCCTCTGATCCTCTATGCTGGGGGTGGTATTATGGGAGGCCAAAAGGTTCACCTCCTCAGTGCTGGGTGGGGCTCTGCTCCTTTGCACTGGGATGTGTTGTATGGCAGCCTGAAAAGCTCAGCTGCTTGGCACTGGGAGCCTCTGGTCCTCTGCACTGGGGGTGGTGGTATGGCAGGCCAAAAGGCTCATCTCCTTGGGGCTGTGTAGGGCTCTGCTCCTCTGCACTGGGGGTGGTGGTATGGAAGCCCAAAAGGCTCAGCTGCTTGGCACTGGGGGCCTCTGCTCCTCTCCCATTCTTATTTTCTGTACACTGGGCAAACTCTTGCTTATTTTTTTTGGTACTGGGGATTGAACTCGGGACCTTGCACTTGTGAGGCAGGCACCAAACCACCTTATTTTGTGATCTGAGTATAGAGACCCCCTCTTCTTTGAAGCCTTCTCGTAGCCCACCTAGCAGATCTAGGCCCTTTTTATTTTCCTTCCTCTGCTCTTTGCATAAATGTCCATTGAGAATGGAAATCATTTACGTAGCTTACCCTATACACTAGTAAGACTTTACTATTTCACTGTCTTCAACATAGGTTTACCGGTCTATGAGACTCCCAGGAAGATACAAATTGCACATGACTTTATTTTTCATTTCAAGTACTGGCAGTCTTACCAGCTCATGATAGAAAGCTTACTGTAGACTGAATTCTTCATCTCAAAATTCTTCCACTACTATGTCTAGCAACTCTTAGCTATTCTGTCATAATCTTTACTCAATTCTAATCAATCCTCCATACTGGAAGATTTAAACATCTTGAAAAATATCTTGATTTTACCCTTCCCTCACTGGGACATCACAAGACTGTTTTCTCCCTTACCATGGTGAAAAATTAACTTTAGATACCCCAGGGATTGGGGAACCAAATCTATTGACAACCACATAGGTGTGGTGTTAGTGTACTTTATTACCACATGCACAGCCAGGGTTGGCATAACTGCTTAGCCATTGAGTAGGACAAAGGTGAAGATCAAATGTTTTATTTGTTAAATTTTCAGTACAGTGTATCGAACCTAGGGCCTTCACACTGAGCAACATCTCCAGTTATTTTTATTATTTTTTTATTTTGAGAAAGGGTCTCACTAAGTCACTGTGTTGCTCAGGCTGGGCTCAAACTTGTGATCTTCTTGCCTCAGCCTCCCAGAGTGTGGGGATTATAGGGAATGCACCATCATTCTCAGGTCAAAGGTAACAGGTAGACCTGGGATGGACAGGCATTGTCATTTGAGCAACAGTTTAGTCCTTTCCATTTTTTTCTCCTTTGACACTACTAGAATAGCATACATTAATTTGTCTTTAGTCTTATTTGGAAGATAGAGAAATTAATTAGCTGTGAAATGACTCAAGGCAGAAATAAAGATCAAATATGAAGGAAAGGCAAGGAGAATAAATACAAATGCATTGGGTAATCAATTCCTGAATGTTCATGACAAAAAAAAATCATTGGTGTTATTCTGAAAATAAAATGTCATGCTCATGGGAGATCAGGGGGCTTCATTATCATTTGGATTAGTCTTCATGTGAATGCCTTCTTCCCCCAACTTACAGAGCATTTAATTTCAGAAAAAATAATACATAGTGAAGATCAACATACAATCAGAAATGCAGAAAGTATCAGAGGAAAAAATTCCAAATTGGAAAATTCGAAGAAAATTTGTATTACAATTCCACTATCATTGTATATAACTTATTAAAGCATAATTTTCAACTTTCATCTACTACAATATTGCTCCCTCTTACAAAGAGGTATTGCATCAACTCAAACACATTAACTCTGTGTTGAGTAGTGTTAATTTATTTTTTCTCATGTCTCAATTGCCACAGAATATTCACTTTGATTTAAAAATCCAGTGCACAGCTTTATTTTAAAAAATAATTTAAAACAACTACTTATTGAATCATGCTAAATTATATACTTATTCCCATAGAGTACTGCCATATAAAGTTGTATTATTAAACTTTATTTTCTATAACTTTTAGCTTTTTTCCCTTTAGGATTTTTCCATTCTTATATCTGAAAGAAGCAGTCCTTCCTCAGTTTTTTTATTAAACATATTTTATCGACAACTGATCAGAGCATAGTAATCCTAGAAGCAGATTTACTTAAAGGACAGATGATCATCCAGTTACTGAGCCACTAAATGGATGAATCAGTCCTTAATCCTGATAAACTCTTTGCTTAAATGTGTAGGCTATGTCTGATATTTGTTTCTTGAGGTCATTTTCTTTGTCCATATCTGCACTATCTGTTTTCCTTTAGAGGAATCAGCCTTTGATGAGTTGAAATATAGGGCATTCTTGGAGTGACCATGTTCTAGTTACAAAATAGAAGACTGGCTGGGGTAGTGGCACACATCTGTTGTCCAAGCACTGGGAAGGCTGAGGCAGGAGAATCACTGTGAGTTTCAGGCCAGCCCGGGCTACATAGTGAGTTCAAAGCCAGCCTAAACTATATACAAGGGATTTTTTTTTTTTTGGGGATTGAACTCGGGTCTTTGTGCTTGTGCAGCAGGAGGTGAAACCACTGAGCTAAATTCCCAGCCCAGCCTGAACTATATAGCAAGAACATCAAAAACCAAACAAGAAGAAGAAGAAGGAGGAGGAAGAGGACTGGCCATCATAAGCCCTTCTTTTTACTTTTGGTAAATGGCCATGGGATCTTAAAAGTAGCAAGAGCTTGATTTTTTTTTTTTTTTTTTTTTTTTGTGCCAGGGATCAAACTCAGGACCTTGCACTTGCAAGGCAGGCAGCAGAAACACTGAGCAAAATCTCTGGCCCAGGGCTTGATTTTTTTCAACTGTTAAAAGGGGTATAACATGTATCATTATGCAAACCATTTTGCATTTACAAAACTTTTAAGTTATATGAGCTAAACTGATAATTCCTATAGAAAATTTTTTCAAGTGTTTAGCCAGTTTTCTCTCACTGTGACAAAACACTTGAAATAATCAATTTAAAAGAAGGAAAGTTTTATTTTGGCTCTGAATTTCAAAGATTTCAGTACATGGTGGGTTGGTCTGTGGCAGCACAGTACATTGGATGGGAACATGTGATGGAGGCAGCCTGTACATCTCATGGTGTCCAGAAACAAAAGAAAGAGATAGTGGCTGAGGTCTAGATAGGTACTGTTTGCAAAGCCACACCCTACTGACCTAACTTCCTGCCACTAGGCTTCACCTCTTAAAGGTTCCCTACCTTCCAATAGCACCACTGGTTGGTTACCAAGCCTTTAACACATAGGACTTTGTGAGAGGCATTGCAGAGCTAAACTGTAATGCCAAGTTTTGATGGAGGTATTCTATTTTAAATCTTTATGCTATTCTCAGTTAATAAATTGTAATCTTAAACTAGGCTTGACTATTTAGCTTATTTTTATAAGATAAATATCATGTATTGTACATTTGCTATAGCTTTAAAAATGAACTTTGTTCAAGTGAACAATTTCCTATGGAAAAAAGGCATTTCAAAATGACTACTGAAATAATGTTACCTTTTTGAATTCTTATAATTATAACATGACCATGGTATAAAATTTAAAAAAATGGCAAAAGCAATACTCATTAATAATGCTTCCAACAAAGCAATCTGACAAAAATGTTACTGATGGAAAAAACTGGCTTAGACAGTAGGCACTCTAATATTAATACTTTATTATTGTCCTTATAACAAGAGGGTATGCATTAAATAATAAATTAAATGTGGTGCATTCTTGGTGGAGGAGACATACCATGAATGATGAAAATGACTTCTAATATTCTTGCATCATAACCATAGACAGGCATAGTCTAGCTCAAGGCAGAAAGTGCTTCCTTTTGCAGCTTTCAGCTGTCAGAAAAGGGAGTGCTCTCTCTCTCTCTCTCTCTCTCTCTCTCTCTCTCTCTCTGGTGTTTTTGAGACAGGGTCTTGCTATGTAGTTCAGGCTAGACTTGAATTCACTGTGTAGCCCAGGCTGGCCTCAGACTCACTGCAATCCTTCTGCCTCAGCCTCCCAAATGCTGAGATTGTAGGCATGTACTACCATACCCAGCTTAGTGAGCTCTTTCTTGAGTTGGTCAATACTTTGGTATTTTGGAGTGTACAGGAAGAACATGGATGGCTACTAGATCAGTTTTAGAAAGGATCCATCCATTTGGAATGGGAATTGATTAGATGACCTGAAAAAAATCATTTCAATGTTGGCACTCTATGATTTTTAGCTTTTGTAGAAAGCAACTTATGAATTTGATCCCTTATCAGTACTGTGTATTGTATAGCAGACACAAAGGTATATATGCATAACATTGTTCATCCAGAAAACACAATACAGTAAGTCCCCAACTTACAAATATTCGAGTTGCAAACTTTCACAGATGTGAACAGACCTCACATTACATTCATAGATATGAAGAAATTGTGGAAGTAGCTCACGTGTCTGCCAGACACTGTCACAGTGGTGCTGCTGCGTGCTCACTGTGTAGTGTGATAGTGCACAGTAGTATAGTGCTTGGTCAGAGCCCAGGATGTCCGGAAGCAAGAGGAAAAGCAGTGGTGATGCGGAGGGGCCTGTTAAGCAATAACCATGGAAATTAAAGTCAAAATACAGTAATTGAGAGACTGGACTGAGGTTAAAAGATAGCAGGCCTCATTTGTTCTTACAACATGAATCGTTCAACCATTGGCACAGTTCTGAAGAACAAGATCATGGATTATGTGAAGTCTGTTGTGCCAATTAAGTCAAAAATATATCAGTTATAATATATATTTGTGTCAAAGGTGTATAAGACTCACTTTGTTGGACTTACGAACAAATTTGAATTAGGAACATTCTCCCAGAATGGAACTTGTTTGTAAGTTGAGGACTTACTATGAATCTTCATTAGTGCCTTGGCGGTTGTGCTCCTTTTAACTACATCAGCAAGGGAAAGGTAAGACGTGTTATCTTGGTCTGTTGTCACAGTCCACGCACACTGTACACATAGCTGCTGTGGTTACTGTAAGTATAACAGGGGGAGGGAAAGTCATAGAAGCATTGCTTGTGGTGGTGAGAAATAGAAAAGGAGAATGAGGGTATTGACCATGGCACAAGAGGTAGTCATACACCCCCTGATCACTTTCTCCAACTCTTGATTAAACCCAATGCTGATGGGGTGATTAAGGTCCCTGGTAAACTTTTAGACATCTGCTAACACCACATGTTGTTAGTGGCTTGTAAACATTATGCAGTAATAGCAAGTAGAGAAGAGAAACTCTTCTTATTTTATATCTGTGAAGAGCAAGTACATTTTATCTTTTAGTTTTGTGCCTCCTACCTCTAAAACATCATTAAATGCTACCTTTGATAGGGTGTTTATTCACTTGCCAACATCATTAGAATAAAATATGGAGTAATTTATTACTAGGTTAGGGTCAATAAATTTAAAAGGTTCTACTCCTCCTCACCACCCAAAGCTGCTCACTAGCAGCCCTGCAGGCTGGCATAACAGAAGGAGAGAGGACTATAAAGGAAGGTAGATGTTCCAACTCCATGTCTGGTGCTTTCTAAATGAGAAACCTTGACAGAGTTAGCCTCATGTGTCTCAGTTTCAATCCCTATAAAATAAAGATAATATGACATAATGCATAGCATTTTAAATTGGACATATAGGCAGTAGGAAGTACAGTAAATGCTGTACCACAGATGTGTTGTAGGGATTCCCTTACCTGTGCTTTTGTTCACCTTTCTTCCAATCCTTTAAGAACCCCAGTGCTTCACTTTCTTGATTTTACTACACAGACTAAATAGATTAAAACAATCACATTTGCTTTTCCCAAACATCTTATAAATTACTGTGCACTTACTACTCCTTTCTTTACTTACAAACTCTCTAATTGAATGACCCATGTTGGTTACTCATTTCCTGCATATCTCTGTCAGTCTGGTGCCTCTCAGCAAAACTTTCCTCTTAGATTAGTAAAGAGCTTACTCTAGATAAATTTGTGGATTCTTTTGAGGAGCAAAACTAATTGATTTTTCAGTACTTTTCATTTCCTGTATGAACTATCTTCAAATTCTCTCTTCTATTCACCACTGAAGTCACCACGTCAAACTTTTGTCCCTAGTACACTGTATTATAACAGAGCTTCTCTAGTCAATATCTCCAATGACTTCGGAGTTGCTGAATTCTCAGTCCTCTCCAAGTTCTCAGCAGTATTTGATATTTTTAATCACTTCTTTGAAACTCTATAAAAAAAGCCCAAAACACTCTCTTGCTTTTTCTCCTACCATACTCCTCAGTCTCCTTTACTGGTCCCTCTTTATATTAGTACCTTTTCTATTTCTGAGAAAAAATACTTGACATATGCAACATAAAGGAGAAAAGGCTTGTTTTGATTCATAGTTTCTGGCTCCAAGGCAGAAACATCATGGTAGAGTGGAAGAACATAGTGAAGAAAAGATGCTGTACTTATGACATCGAGGAAGGAGAGAGAAAGAGAGAGAGAGAGAGAGAGAGAGAGAGAGAGAGAGAGAGAGAGAGAGAGAGAGGTGTTTTAGTTACTTACCTTGTTGCTGAGACAAAATACCCAGCACCCAAAGTTAAAGGAGGAAAGGTTTATTTGGCTTACAGTTTGTAGAGGTTTCAGTCCATAGTTGGCTGGCTCCAATGCAGAGAGGCATTGCAGAAAAGCAGTCCACAGCAAGCAGGCAGGTGACGAGAGCACATTAACTCTCTTTCTGTCCCTTATATTTTAAGCAGGCTACCCAGCCTAGGGTGGGTGTAGCACTCACACCCTAATCCTAGCCAGAACTGTGCCAAACCAATCAGTGGACTGACTTAGTAATCATACACCCTTGAGCCCGGAACAACACACTCTAGATTCACCCAACTCTGAAAAGCTCCCCCCCTCACCTCCTGATTGCATGGCTTTGGGGGTCTATCTAAACACAAGCCATAACAGAAGGGAAAGGAAGGGAAGGGGAAGAGGAAGAGAGTCAGAGAGAGAAAGAGGCTGGGGAGCCTTTGGGCCCTGCCCTCAATGACCCTCTTCTTCCAATCAGGCCCCACCTCCTAACAGCACATTCAACTGTGAACTCATCAATGGATTGATCCACAGATGAGGTTACTTCGCCATGAGTCACTCACCTTCCAAAATCTCCACCCTTGAACATATGAACATTTTTGACCCAAACTATAACACTATTCTTCCAGACCTTTTAACTTTAGAGGTTCCCATGACTTAATTTTTGTATTTCTTCTCATTTGTATATATGGCCCCTCTCTTCATGACCTCTTCAGCCTCAGAGCTCTAATAGTCTATGTCAATGGCCTTAAATTCATAGCTGTACTATAGACTTAGATACAAATCTCTTGACTCCTATGTTTAATTACTTTAAAAAATGTCCAATATAAAAATAATAAAAACATTTATGTTTCATGCAAATAACTGAGCTCCTGGTTTTCTTCTGAAAACCTATCTCAGGAAGCATCAGCTCTATCCCTCTAGTTACCCAGACCCAACATCTTAGCATCTCCTCAACTCTTTTCTTTCATAAAATATATATGTAAATATATAGTAAATATTTTCAGTTCGGTCTTCAACATATATCCAAAATCCAACCACTTTTCATCACATGTAATAGTGGACCACCACATATACTTTCCAGGGAAAGCACCATAATTTCTCACGTAAGTTGTTACAACAATCTCCCAACCATGTTCCCTTTTCATCACAGTTAATCTATTTAGCATTGATAAGAGGGTTTCCAGCCATACACTTGACCTTCTTTCCAGAGCACATTTTCCTAGTAGTGATCTCTTAATTTATTAGCATCCTTTAGAATCTGGATAAATTGGGAATTCTCAAATCATCAAATCCTAGTTCTTTTTTTGTTTTTCTCTTTCCTCTAGTAATTTAGTATAAGTAGCAAGGAGAAGCTAGTTTACATCTTCAACACTTTGCTTAGGAATCTCTTCAGTTAAAGTTTACTATTTATAATTGCTGCTTTCTGTACAATGGTAGGTCATAATTCCGTAAGGCTCTCTCACTATATCACAAGGGTCACATTTCTTCCAGTTCCTTTTAATATGTTTCTGATTTTCCTCTGAGGCCTCTGAGCAGTACCTTTACTGTTTATACTCATTTCAATATTTCATATGACAATATGCACATCCTCTAAGATGATATAGGCTTTCTGTATTGTACTTCTGATTTTTTTCTGAACTCTTACCAGCAGTGCCTATAATGTCCATATTTCTACCAATAGTCTGTTTAAAGTAATACCTACAGTATCATGTACCTTAAAATTCTTCCAGCCTCTGTCCGTCACAAATTCCAAAGCCACATCCACATTTTCAGGCATTTTGGTATTTATTAAAGTAACACCCTGCTTCTTGGAACCATGTTTGTATTTGTTTCCTGGGGTACTATAACAAATTACCACAATGTTGGTGACTTAAAACAACAGAAATTAATTCTCTTATAGTTCTGGAGGCTAAAAGTCAGAAATCAGTGTCTTAGGTCGAGATCAAGGTGTCAGCAGGACTGCACTCACTCTGGAGTCTTAGGGGAAAATAACTTTCTTTTGACTCTTCTGGCTTCTGGTGCTTGCTGGCATTTCTTAGCTATGGGTACATCCTTCCAGTGCTTAAGGCCAGGTTCTTCAAATATTTTTCTACCTATCCTTATATCACTTTCTCTTTTCAGTACATTGAATCTCCCTCAGCCTCCCTTTTATAAGGATACACATGATTGCACCAAGGGCCCAGCTGGATAATCAAGGCTCATTTTCCCATCTCAAGATCCTTAAGTTGATCATATCTGCAAAGATCTCTTTTTAGCCATATAAGGTAAAATTGACACATTTCAGGGATTAGGACTTGATATCTTTTGAGGGGCCACCTATTGGTCTGCTACAACCTCAAGGCCCCCTCAGAGACTCAGTACAACAATCACAGGATGATCAGAAAATAGAAATTGTATATGTGCTTAAAACACAGAGACTTCACTCTTATTTCCTGGACTGTTTCATTGTCTTTCTTTTTTTTTTGGTATGGGGGATCGAACTTGGGTCCTTCCACTTGCAAGGTAGGCAGCATGTTTCATTTTCTTGATAGGTAACACACCAACCTGAAATAGGACAGATAATCCTCATGGGACACAAGAGTCAGATTCTCAGGCCTTGGTCTATGATCTGTTACCAAAGGTGGAGACATCTCTCTTTTTTCCCATTCTCCCTTGCTAACAAAGTATAGAACACGCCCTCCCCTTGTCACCTTCTTTTATTGCAAGGACCAGGTGCATTGTAACAGCAGGGAGGACATCAGGATATCTCCAAGGGTGAGAATGGCTGCTGATCCATATTTTACACCGGGAGGAAATTCCCTAAAACACGAGGCCATACTCATGACTTAATGGAAACTTACCGGACCCTAGCCCACCCCAGCAAAGCCATAAAAGCTTGACCTGTTCTTTTGTTACTGGGCTAGTTTGATGTCAGACCTGTGTCCTCTTCAGCTGCTCAAGCTGAAGCCCCTTCCCTATTTTCTTTCTTCTCAGTTAAAGCTTTTGCCTGTAAATTTGTTCTATTGCTTCAATTTTAAGTTCTGTTATCACTGAAATAAATTCCCATGTGTGTCCTGTATCAAACCTGGCACAACTCATCTTCTATATACCACAGCCATGGTTTTCTATTAAACTCAAATACTTTACTTATAACTAGGGTGAGATTTGGGAAATTCCAGTCAGCTCTTGAATTCAGCATTGCAGAGCTGGGATGTGTCAGCAGCATATAAAGGCGCTTTAAATGCACTGTACTGAAGGTCAGGGAATGGGGTTTAAGTATTGGCGATTACTTTTTTTTTTTTTGGTAGCAGGGATTGAACTCAGGACCTTGCACTTTTGAGGCAGGTGGCGGATATTGGCGGTTACTTTTAAGAGCTGGGCTTAAGCCTTAGCTATTACTTTTAAGGTCAATGATTTGAACTTTCTTTTAGTTAACTCATCTGTAAAACGAATATTGGGCTTATGGAGATTAAAATGATATATGGGAAACCCTTTGTTAACTGAAAGTTTTAGGAAAATAACAATTATTATAAAAACAGTGATATAAATATTCACCAACATGGCCTTAATGTTCCCCATAGCTTTACTTAATTTTATATAGGTTTCTTCCTTTTTCTTTTTTTTTGTTTTTTTGAGACAGGGTCTCGCTTTGTAGTTCAGGTTGGCCTTGAACTCACTATGTAGCCCAGGTTGGCCTCGAACTCACAGCAATCCTGCCTCTGCCTCCTGAGTGCTGGGGTTACAGGCATGCACCACCATGGCCGACTTACCGGTTTCTTCCTGATTCCAGGACTTGGCCTTCCCTTTTCTTAGAGCATTTACAGTAAGAAAAATAATTATAAATTCTTTCTCTTCTCTTTTGAGATGTAAATCTCCCAGCCTCTTGCCAGAACCAAGAACTATCCCTTTTGAGGATCTGGAAGCCATCATTTGAAATGTAATTATAGGATAGCTGGCCATGGTGGGGCATGCCTGTAATCCTAGCACTTTGGAGGCTGAGACAGGAGGATTACTGGAATCCAAGGCCTGGATACATAGTGAGTTCAAGGCCAGTCTGAACTAAGACGTTATCCCAAAAAAAGAAAAACAATTATTGGAAGATAAGAATCTAATTTCAGGAGTCTTTCCCCAAGTTTTAAGACTACTACTCTCATAAAAGTAAGAGAAAATTTACCTTTATTCTGAGCTGGGTACAGATGGCCTCATGATATCTCCCACCTCAGCTTTTAAAATACACCCTCTCTGTGGTTAGGCGGTGTTAAGACTGATTTCTCTTCCTTATTGCAGCAGCCTTGAATAAAATCTTCCTTACCTGCTTAATTTTGGTGAAATTCTGCTTTGACAAGGTTTGAAATAGTAACCACCATCTTTTTATCCTTTCTGTCAAGATTCTCCAATATACAGTAAATGTAAGAGTAATGCCACTTTTAGAGAAAATTATTGAATAACTTTCATTTTCATTCCTCTGAAATTATAACATGCTTATGCTTAGAAGAACATGAGAGAATATGGCTCTTGATCGTCTCTTGCTGAATATATATATATATATATTTTTTTTTTCGAACTCAGGACCTTGCGCTTGGAAGGCAGGTGCAGCACCACTGAGCTAAATCTCTGGCCGAATATATCTTTTTCTTCATCTCATTTTTATAATATCCCTGATCAATACCCTAGTTGGGCTTATTTTTTCCTAATTTGAAGCTATTAAGTGATAACTAAAAACAAGTGAAATCATAACTCCCATACAAATATAAAAATAAATGGCTGTTAAAGATTTTATTTAACTCATAAGGCAGTGAGGGAATCAAGCAAATGTTTAACTGGCTCAAAAGAAAAGTCTGGTTTCTCCACAAGAGGGGAGAGAAGCCAGTTTACTCTTAGCAGAATTTGCATTTCTATAGACAAGAATTGTTTTGCATTGTTATCTCTTATCTACAATTTAGAGGGATGTAAAATAAGCCCCATAGAATCTTAATTCTGTTTATGAATAGACAATGGGTAGTTTTCCTTTAAAGCACAAAATTTCCCCCTATAGAGCCCTGATTCAGTTTTTACTATATGACACACATTTGCAGAATAACAATGCTAGATAGTTACTCAATTTCTCAGGGTTGGGGTTGGAGTAATTATTTTATTTGTAATGGAAAAAAGAGAGAAAAAAGGGAAACCAAGAGTATTTTTCACCTCAGGATGATGTAATTGTTATGCATCCCAAACATATACTAATAGAAAAGAATATTTTTCAGGGCCAGGGATTTAACTGAGTGGTTTCACTGCCTGCTGCACAAGCGCAAGGACCCAAGTTGGATCCCCGGTACCAAAAACAATGACAACAACAACAACAAAAAAGAATATTTTTCAATAGAAACAGCCAATGAGCCTGAGAAAGGATTTAATGAGAATATGTTACATTAAAAGACAATGAAGTCTTTTCCTATGCCAATGTCATTGAGAGTTCTACCTAACTTATCTTCCAGCAAGTTTACTGTTTCTGTCTTAATGTTTAGCTCTTTAATCCACTTTGATCTTAGTTTAGTGCACAGTGATAGGTATGGGTATAGTTTTAATCTTTGGCAGGTTGAAATCCAGTTTTTCCAACACCTGGTGCAACCACTGTGGAAATCTGTATGGAGATACCTCAAAGAACTAGGACTAGAGTTCCCATTTGACCCAGCTATTCCCCTACTGGGCATCTTCCCCAAGGAATTAAAAGAATCATACCACAGTGATATATGTGCACCTATGTTTATAGTGGCACAATTTGTAATAGCTAAGGTTTGGAAACAGCCCAAGTGCCCATCAAGTGGAAACTGGATAAAGAAGATGTGGTTTTTTTAATAAAATGGAGTACTACTCAGCCATAAAGAACGAGAAACTACAGTCATTTATAGCAAATGGATGCATATTGAGGCCATCCTCTTAAGTGAGATAAATGGGACACACGTGTAAATACTGAATAGTTTCTCTAGTGTGAGAAACTGAAAGTGTAAATAAGGATGAAAATGACTAAAATGAATAATTGATAATTTGAAATAGGAAAAGGTCCAAAGGTGGAGGGGTGGTGAGAGGGAAAGGGGAAAGGGAAGAAGGGAAAGGAAAAATTATGAAGAAAAGAAAAAAAATGGAAACAAAATCTATGTTAATAGGGAAGGGTGGTGACGGTGAAGGGCGCATAGGTAATGGGGAAAAAATAAGAACTAAGATACATCATGTTCAGGTACAAACACCCAATGATAAATGTAAATGTACTGTATACCTAAAATGTACCAATTAATATATATATTATATATTAATTTATATATATTAGATATATATATATCTAATATATATATATATATGTAGACAACGAAGTTCAGAATCTGAAGATGGAAGGAGCTTCAGCTTTTGTGCTACTGGTATATAGGAAGCGAGAAAGTGTCAGTTTGACTAGTCTGACCAAGATAGTTTCATATTTGAAATAGAATTGGCTTGATGGCTAACCTATGATACCTTTGAACCTTTGGAGTATGAACCTGCTAATAGCCTCCTAGGACCAAGATAACTGAGCTAGACAGCTCTGGGAAGGAGCTCGGGCAGAGGTAAGCTCAACAGGGAAATTCAGTGGGCATGAGATAAAAGCGTGTCAAACTGTCTAGTGGTTCATCTTGACTCTAAAAGTCCTCAGTGCCGAGTTTCATCAGCTCTGAGTGATCTTTGCCTTCTCTTTAGTGTGCAACATCATGTGGTATAAAGTAGTCATTATTCAATGTCCTCATATCTTAGGGACAATAGGAATAGCATGCAAGTGAACCATGGGCAATGCTTCTGGCCATATACAATTATGAGTATTTCAATTTTCAGATACTGATTAAACCCAAAGTTCCTTGTGAATAGTGCCAGTTTGTCTCCAAATAACGTGTTACAGAGAGAGAATAATTTACCATAAACGGCTGCACCAGCGACAATGGCTGTGGATGTATGGAAGCTGCTCAATGAAGACATAGGTTTAGCCAAGCACTTTCTTTATTCCTTATGCCATTGGGGTTCTATTCAGGAAGTCCTTCTGAGGGCCGGGGATTTAGCTCAGCGGTCCCGCCGCCTGCCTTGCAAGCGCAAGATCCTCAGTTCGATCCACGATAGCAAAAAAAAAAAAAAAAAAAAAAAAAAGATACAGTGATTCTCAGAAAGTCCCTCCAGTGTATATTTTGCTCCTTTGTCAAAGGTCAGGTGGTTGAATGTGTCTGGGGCTGTTTCTGCATCCTCTATTCTGTTCTGTTGATCCACATGCCTGTTTTTGTGCCAGGATCATGTTGTTTTATCATCATAGCTTTAGTGTATAACTTCAAATCTGGGATTGTGATTCCATCTGCTTTGCTTTTGTTAGCCAGGGTTGATTTTGTTATTCTAGGTCTCTTTTGATTCCACATAAATTTTAGGATTGTTTTCTCTAGCTCGTGAGAAATGACACTGGTATTTTGATTGGGTTGCATTAAAGCTGTATATGAATTGTGGAAGTATATCCATTTTGATTATGTTGCTTCTGCCTATCCAGGAATAGGGGATATCTTCCCATTTTCTGATGTGCTCCTCAATTTCCTTTTTCAGAGTGATGTAATTTTCTTTGTAGAGGTCTTTCAGTTCCTTATTTAGGTTAATACCTAAGTACTTAATTTTTTTGATGCTACTGTGAATAGTATTGTTTTCCTAATTTATTTTCAGTGAGTTCATTATTTGTGTGTTGATTTTTGTGTGTTTATTTTATATCCTGCTACACTGCTGAATTTGGTTATCAATTCTAGGAGTCTTTTGGTGGAGTTTTTTGGGTCTTGTAAGTAAAGGATTATGTCATCTGCAAATAATAATAGTTTGACTTTGTCATTTCCTGTATGTATTCCTTTTATTTCTCTTTCTTGCCTGATTGCTCTGGCTAATGTTTTGAGGACTGTGTTGAACAGGAGTGGTGATAATGGACATCCTTGTGTTGTTTCTGATTTTAGAGGAAAGGCTTTCAGTTTTTCCCCATTTAATATGATGTTGGCCATAGGTTGGTTATAAATGGTTTTCATCATATTGAGATAAAGACCTTGTATACCTATTTTCTTCAGTTTTTTTTTTAATCATGAATGGATGTTGCATTTTTTCAAAGGCTTTTTCTGCCTTGAGATGATCATGTGATTTTTGCCTTTGCTTCTGTTTATGTGATGAATTAACATTTATTGATTTGCACATGTTGAACCATCCTTGTGTCCCTGGGATGAAGCCTACTTGGTCATGGTGTATGATGTTTTTGATGATTTATTGCATTCTGTTTATCAGTATCTTGTTAAGGATTTTTGTGTCTATGTTCATTAGAGATATTGGCCTATAGTTCTCTTTTTTGGTTGGATCCTTGTCTGATTTTGGATCAGGATGGTACAAGAATGATTTTGAGAGTGCTCTTTCTCTCTCCATTCCATTAAAAAATTTGAGCAGTAGTTGAATTAGATCTTCCCTGAAGTTCTTGTAGAATTTCACAGTGAATCTATCAGGTCCTGGAATTTTCTTGGTAGTTTTTTTTCTTTTTATTACTGCTTCAATTTCATTGCTTGTTATTGGATTGCTCAAGATTTCTAAGTCCTCTTGGTTCAGTTTTGGCAATTCATATGCATCTAGGAATCTCTCTATTTCTTCTGAGTTCTCCAGTTGTTTTGAAGTGGTTGTTAATAATCTTCTGGATTTTGTCAGTTGTAATTTCACCTTTTTCATTTTTAATTGCATTAATTTGTGTTTTTGCTTTTCCTTTTATTTATTCATTCTTTAAAAGAATCATCTCTTCAATTAATTGATTCTTTGTATTTATTTTTTTTAGTCTCCATTTCATTAATTTCTGCTTTGATCATTAAAATTTCCTTCCTTATACAAGCTCTGGGTTTGGATTATTCTTGTTTTGCTAAGACCTTGACATGTATCATTATGTTATTTATTTGGGCTCAGTCTGTTTTTCTTATGATTGCATTTACTGCTATACACTTTCCTCATAGGACTACTGTCATTGTGTCCCGTAAGTTCTGGTATGTTGTACTGGATTATCATTTAATTCTAGGAAATATCTTATTTCTTCCTTAATTTAGTCTGTGACCCATTGATTATTTAAGAGTGTATTTAATTTCCATATGTTTGCATGGTTTCTTTTGATATTGATTTCTAGTTTCATTGCACTGTGATGTGATAAAATACATAGTAAAATTTTGATTTTTTTTGCTTTTACTTAGGCATGCTTTATTAGTTAGTATGTGGTCTATTTTGGAGAAAGTACCATGTATGGCTGAAATGAATGTGTATTCTATTGTTGGGTGGAACATTTTGTGTATATCTATTAAGTCCATATGTTCTAAGGCTTGGTTTAACTCTGATATTTCTTTGTTGATTTTTGTTTAGTTGATCTGTCTATTTGTGACAGTGGGGTATTGAGATTCCCTTATATAATTGCATTGATATTTATCTGATCTGTTATGCTCCTTAATGTTCATTTTATGAAGTTGGGTACACCATGGTTTGGTGCATATGTGTTTATAATAATTACCTCTTCTTGTTGAATAGTTCTGTTAAACTAATAAGCACTGTCTTTCTCTGTCTCTTTTGATCAGCTTTGGTTTGAAATTCACTTTGTCTGAAAATAGGATAGCTACTCCTGCTTGTTTGCAGGTTCCTATTGCATGGAATATTGTTTCCTATCCTATGATTTTTAATCTATGAATTCCTTTTTGTGTTAAAAATGTCTCTTGTATACAGCATACCATTGGATTTTATTGATCCATTCTGCTAATCTGTATCTTTTGATTGGTGAGTTCAGTTCTTTTACATTGATAGTTATAATTGATAAGTATTGACTTATTCCTGTCATTGTTTTAATTTCCTGTTCCTGTTTTGTTTAATTTGCTTCTATTTAATTCCTATCCCTATCTGATGTATTTACTTTTTTGGGCCTTTTGGCATTGTTAGCTTCATTGTCTCCTTCTAGGATATCCTTGAGATTTTTTTTGGAGTGTTGGTTTGGTGGTCATGAATTTCTTCCACTGCTATCCTTTCTGACCTATCTACTGTGTGGCTTATGATTTCCTCCCCTCAGTACCACCAATCAGTTTTGGGGGAGCTGAGAGTTTTTGAATGAATTTTGTTGCTTTATCTTTTCCTGTTTTTTTTTTTGTACTGGGAATTGAACTCAGGACCTTTTGCTTGCCAGGCAGGTGCAGCACCACTGAGCTAAATCCCTGGCCCTATCTTTTCCTGTTTCTGTTTTTTTTTTTTTTGGTCCTGCGGTTTGCAAATTCTTTGGCCCAGTACCCCATTCTTTAGGAGTGAGTCACAGTATTGTTTAATGAATCCCTGGCAATCCAGATAGTGGCATAGAGAAAAAACCAATTGCCAACCATTACTGTTACTGTGGCTGTAGTAGTAAATTCAGTGAGAACAATGACATCAAATGCCAACTGGACACTGACAAGTCCTAGGAACCACTCATTTACAGTCCTTAAGCAAAACAGAGAGGACCATGATTTTAGTGAAGACAATTAGGTCACTCTTCTATTGATCTATAGTAATTCAGACCACTAATTTCTGCTTGACATAGCCAGCAGTGCTAGAGCTCAAACATACCAATAGACTAAATGCCTTCTTATTCAGGACAGCCCCCTCTGATGATCGCTCCCACTGAACCTGGCCTCCCATAACAGTATATAGGCCCTTTGATCTTCCTGGTCTGAGCCCTGGTCTCCTAGGAGATCCTAGAAGATTCCTATTTAGCTTTACCCTCCCTAGGCTGATCTCTCAAGGCTGTCTCTCACTCGAACTCTGTGGTAGGATATGACTTCAGTCCTGAAGCAAAACTCCCTGCTGGGTGTTGGTCTCTTCCATCAGGTTGTCACTTTTGTTTCCCTGTGCTGTGGAGAACCCAGGAGCAGGGGATGTGTTGGCTGGGGGCTGAATGTGTGGTTCCCAGGCCCTCCTGGTTCAGTGCAGGGGATATCTATTATTTTAAAATTATATTAATTACATTCTTTTTTCCAACTTTTATGTGGTTGACACTGATCTCACATGTGTCTCTCTAATTTCTTCTAGAAAGTGTAAGTGGACACAGAAAGGGGTATTGATCCATTTTATAGGACCTTTAAGGAGCTGAAAGGTAGAAAACAGCAATCTGAACTTTGGTTGTTAAACCAGACTTCATTCCGCCAGACAGAAAGCCCCTGTGCACAGCAAGATATGTATCTGATACTTCCCTAGCTGAGCTGAACTAAACTGAAATTTGGGTAGATCAACTATTTGAGTCAATTCTTATTTAGCTTTCCTTGTTAAAAAGTAGCAAAATGAGACATCTAGTTGTTGAAGAAGGATCTAAGTCATTTTAATATCTCATTCCTGTATTTGATAACTCATCCTAAACAAAGCCCTGCCTTCTATACAGATGAATCAAGAAAAGAAACAGATTCTTTTAGCTTTTACTTCAAGTAAAGAAAAAAACCTTGTAAGAAGTCTCCAGTTTCCTGAAAATCTATAAGGAATAATAGTTAAATTCATGGTCTCCCTTTCAAAGCTTTTGTAGAAACTACTTCCCTAAATTTCTATATCTTATGGCAATCCAGACCTGAGATTTAAATAGGATGCAGAAGGATGTGCAGGCCCTTTATGTTACAACTCTGTAAGTTTCTTCTTCCTTCCTAAAGGCAACACCCTTGTCTGGAAGATCTCACATTGGCAACTGATAGACACCCTTAAAGAGAGTTATTTGACATATTTGACAGGGAAATCACAGCACTTTTGGAGAGAGAAGGGAAAGTCATTCTAGAGGGAGCATGCAGCCCACCCTTGGGGCTTTGTGCCTGATCTCTTCATGTGTCTGTGTGGTCGGAAGGGGAGAAAGTGTATGATGAGAAAGATAGGAAAGCAAAGGTCCCAGGGTCATAGATAGACTTCTTCATTTATTAGTAAACTAATTTTACTGAGAATTAGTATGATGTAATTTTTTCGTTAGGATAAGAAAATAACCTCATAAGAAACTTACTTCTTTCCTGCTGAGCTAGTTAACTCTGTGGTGTCAAGGCTGAAGAATGAAGCCCTTTTTCTGTTAGAGTTAGTAATATCGATAGTATATTTAAAATCTGATTTTGATCTGACATGTCTTCTATTTCTAGGGTAAAGCAGTATAGGATGAACACAAAGTCCTTTATGCACTGTTGTGGCTAAGCTTTTTCTTGAAAATGTTAGTTAACTTGAGGATCAAAACATCTCACACTGAAGACTTTAGGGAGAATTTTTATTACCCTTGTATAAAAAGATGAATAGTCATTGATTGCTTTCTTTTTGAATGCTATGAAAGCAACGTTGACATTTATGAGGAAAAGGGATAATCAGGCAGTAAGTGGGGGCAGAAACAACCATTCCACGATTAAGTTCATGGACATTAATCAGGGAAAATCTTAGGGAGTATGAAGATAAATCTTTGAAATGGAGTTTTATGTACTTAAGGGAATACACAAATTATGCCAGTGTATATGATTACTTTTATGTGACCTCTGATTAGGATATTTTCTTGTTGTTTCAAAGTAAATTGATAGATAATCCTTGCAATCTTCCAATACTCTTGAAACTTTTTGAAAAACCAGTTTTATCAACATGTATGAGGCTTTACTTTTTAACTTTCCCTTTAGACCAGAAAGTGACGTTTACAGTTATGAGTCACAGAATGAAAGCATTCAGTGATGCTTTAGGTAAAACTTAATGGGGCCAATTTTTTTCTTTTTAAGTTTAAAATTAAAAAAATGGACATATACAAACATAAAAATTATATGTATTTATGCAGTACCATGTGATGTTTTGATAGATGTATACTTTTTATAGGTTTAAGTCAGGTTAAATATATCTAGCTCCTCAAACATTTATTTATGATGAAAACATTCAGAATTCTTCTAGCTCCTTGAAATATATGGTATATTATGATTATTAGTAGTCATCCCACCATGCAGAATTTCCAACAGCTATTGTTTTTTGCTTTTTGAGGTAGTCTCACCAGCTTTACTACTCTGATCTATCTACATCTTAGTACCCATTGATCAATCTCTTCCCATCCCTACCTCTTCTATTTTCTCCAGCATCTGATAACAAGTATTCTCTCAGTTTCTATGAGATCAACACTTTTTAGACTGCACATATGAGTGAGATCATGCAGTACTTGTCTTTCTGTGCCTAACTTGTTTCACTTAATATAATGATCTCTGTGTCACGAATGACAGGGATTCAATTTTTTTTTTAGGACTGAATAGTATTCCATTTGTATATATGCCACACTTTATCCATTCCTTGGTTGATGGATGCTCAACTTGTTTGTATTTCTTGGCTATTGTGAATAGTGCTGTAATAAACATGGGAGGGCAGGTGTTCCTGTGATATACTGAATTGATTTCTTTTGGACATATACCCAGTAGTGGGGTTGCTGGATCATGTGGTAGTTACATTTTTAGTCTTTTGAGGGATCTCCATACTGTTTCCCATAACAAATGAATATGAATAATTATAATGAAATATTCAAGGAGGAGCACTGAGTCCAGTCATTACTGATGCTAATATTATTAGGGCTAATATTCTTTTGCCCCCAAACAAGTAAATTATCACTATATTTGATGTTCTGTCAGTTTGAGTTTAAAAAAGCAATCTGAAATTTCCTTTAATTGAGGAAGTATATGTAAACCTACTCCACTTTAGGAAACAAAATCTGAAAGAATATCATATTGTAAAAATCCAGAATTTCCAAAATTCTCACTAGCGTGCAATTTGCAAATATCCAAGAAAGAAGGGATATGTTTTTAGTTGTTCTCCATGAAAAGTTTCAAAAAGAAAATAGGGAGTTGATTTAATCAACACAATTTAATTTATTATATCCAGTTTTTAATTTCAAATGGTGTTTTCAGGTCTAATATTAAAAAGTTTAAGAAAGTTACTTTTAGTGTTCTCAAATGGTGGTGCTCTGCAGTAGGAAATAGAGTTAACCTATGAAACATAGTAATTAATTGCCATTTTAATAATAAGATACTTATTAACAAGAGTCAAGAAGTTAACTGATTAATAAAAAATGAAATGTTATGGAAACATGCATGACAACATACTATGGTTAGAGTTTGGAAAGTTCTTTTTGTTTTTTATTAGTTTCTTTTTTATTAGTATATGTTCGTGATACACAATAATTACGTTAATCCTGAGGAGTTGGTACATACACGTATGACATCTTAGCCATTTTTACTTCTGTTTTTCCCTGTTCCCAAATTACAAATTATGCTAGAAATCAATAAACTAGTTCTGTCCAATAGAAATTTTTGTAATTATAAAAATATGCTATAATACGATGGCTACTGAGTACTTGAAATGAGAACAGTAAGAGGCAGTGAATTTTATTTTTTATTTTTAATTAGTATAATTAATTTAAATATCTATGTATGGCTGCCATACTAGAAATACAACTATAAGTGTGAAAATTAAGACACTAGGAAAAGGTTATGATAATTAAATGTTTAGAGTCCTGAGTATTTACAAATTGTCATTATAAATGCCAGAGTGGATTAATGAGAGCAGAAATAACACTAAAAAAATGATGACATTCTTTTTTTTAAACATCTTAGCATAGACTCAATAAGATAGTTCATAATTATTAAATCTCAGACTATGAATCAAGAAATACATGCTCAAAACAAACAATTAAATTAATTAATTTCTGGACAACCATAGAAATGTTTTCAACACTTCCCCCAGATTCATTTCAGATTCATTCTGTTTGGACTATGTTAAGGCCATGATCTTTATCTTGTTCTTTGAACTCTTGGTCTACTACATAGTGCATATAATTAGATATAAACTGAATAGTTGAAGGCATGTTAGTTGTTAGTCTATAGCTCATGAGGCCAGGCAAAATCTGTAATGAATGTCTATATCAGTTAATATTTATATTGAATACTTAACATCTCTGTATATTCTGTGCAGATATATGTATATATGATATATAGGATGTGTGTATGTGTGTGTGTGCACCTTGCTCATGCTAGGCCAGCACTGTATCACTGAGCTACATCCCCAGCCTTTATATTCATTTTCACTTTTGTATGAGCCAGTTTAGTGTGAATCTCTCTCCTCTGTTGACTTCCTGGCTTACAACTTTACATATTAAATGTTAAATCTATTGCCAAGAGGTATGAGTCTTCTACACTTGGAAGAAAAGTGAATTTTATGAAATGAATGTATAAAAGAATCTAAGGAAGTGCACATATTTTAAAATGTTATGCTACTTGCAAGTCATCTTCACCTAGAAGCCAAAGCAGCCTGCCCTTCATTACATTGATGATGTCCACAAACAACAGAGATGACAACATCTGCTTGATCGTCCTTTCCTTAGTACTTGGTATACCTTTCACTAGAAAGGCCTTTCTATTTTTTCCTCTTCCTCTTCCCTTCCCCCTATTCTTCTTTTCCCCCTCCCACTCTCCCTCTCACCTCCTTCTCCCCTTCTCCCCGTCTTCTTTGTCTCCTTCTCCTTCTTCTTCTTCGAGTTATTTTTTGTGGTGATGGCACACATTGGCAGAACTCTCAGTAAAAGATTGAAGAGGTTGCTGGCTTTACTCTTGTAGAACTAAGAGGCTAAGACAATCAAATACATTGCAATGTGCAAATGGAGTTTTGGATTAGTGCTGTGCTTATTTGGGGGTTCTGCTCTGTGTGCCAAAAAATCCCCTCTGGCCTTCTGGAGACTCTTGGGGGAATGTCATTAGAATCTCTAAAGTAACATGAAAAAAGGAAGACAGTGACTGTTAGGATGCTGCTCAAATTTCCTTGGGAGTTTTACTTCTTTTTATTAAATTAAACTGGTCAGTTTTCTAAATAAGTAGTTAATTGAAGATCTTGGAGAGCGTGGTTTCACTTGTGTGCTGAATGCAATCCAGAGTGGTTTGGATTAAATAGAATACCAGTGGTTTGTCCTTTACCAAGAGTCTAAGCTGTTTTCTCCCTGTAGTTGATATGTTTTGGTGGCTACAGAATACACAGGAAATTCTTGAGCCAACTGTATAGGGAGAAGCCAGCTAAGTGCCATGACACTTGAGCAGACTGATGGTGATGTCCATGAAACAAGGAACTATGACCTTGTACATCCAGTGCCACCTTGCCTTGAGCATTAGTGAGCCACCTTGGAATCAGTTTAGCCTCACTAAAATGTCCATAGTCCTGTAGTGCTGGCCAACATGTCAACTATAAACGCATGAGAGACTCATGGTCAGAAGCATCCATTGAAGTAGTCCTAAGTCCCTTTATCCACTGCAACTGCATGTTTTCCACTTTTTTTTGTGATATAGGGAATTAAACCTAGGGTCTTGTACATGCTAGGCAGGTGCTCTACCACTGGGGTACATTCACAGTCCTATTTATTTATTTTGGTACTGGGGATTGAACTTGGGACCTTGCACTTGCAAAGTAGGCAGCAGAACCACTGAGCTAATCCCCAGCCCCTTTATTTTTTATCTTTGAGACAAGGTCTCACTAAGTTTCCCAGACTGGCTTTGAACTTGAAATCTTCCTGCCTCAGCCCCTCAGGTAGCAAGGATTACAGACATGCACTGCCATGTCCAGCTGGGAATATGCATATTGAAGTAACTTGTTCTGGGCTTGCCTTTTTGCTGTACAACTTAGAAATATGAAAAAACATAAAATGTTTTCAGAAATTGGGCAATAAGGAGTAAAGAACTTTGGTCCAGAAAAAAGAAAATAAATATGAGCCCTACAGGGGCTCTGGCTGTAGTCACCTGGAGCTCCAGGAGAGGACAAGCCAAGCAGAGCACAATGTACTCACTGAGTTGGGCAAACAGCGATTAAAATTTGAGAGAGAGTTATGCATGTAGAAGATAGCTCTAGAAGTCAGAATAAAAAAGGGATTCTTTTGAGACTGAATATAAAACTTCACATCTGTAGGAGGAAACTCTTAAGGAAACATGAAGTTGCAAGCTTAACAGCTTCAGAGCTCACACAGGTGGAGACAAGTTCCTTTAAGCTACAATAGAGATAACAGAAAGGTCAGGCTTAACAGTTAGGTTAACTTAGTCCCAAGTAGAGGCTGTTCTAATCCAGCCTAGCTAAAGCTTAACAGTTAGCTGATCTTAAAGTCACATATCTGCCTGCTGAAATAAATTTCAACACTCTAAAGGAAAGACAAAATCTGACACTCAACAACATAGCACTTAAAGTCCAATAAAAAGATGTGCAAAGCAGTAAATATATACAAAACATATATAATGAAATATATAGTTGTATGTTATATAAAATATGCAATTACATTATATAGTATTTATATACAAATTTATATATCTACAAATTTATTATTTATAAATTCTTGGTTAATGGTAATTATACAAAAATTGCTTACATACTTAAAAATTATATAGTTATGTATAATTATATAATATATAATTATAAATTTATAAGTTTATATTATAAATTTACTATTTATATGTAAAATTACCATTAACTGAGAGAAAAAGTAGGCAATGGATTTTTATTTTTTCATAAACTAAAAAAAGAAAAAAGAAATGGCAAAGGTGATAATAAAACTTATTATTATCATTTTTTTGGTACAGGGATCGAACTTGGGACCTTGCTCTTGTGAGGCAGGCGGCAGAACCCCTGAGCTAAATCTCTGGCCTAACAAAACTTATTTAAAATAATTATATTCAAAATTTTCACTTTGTACATAATTAGGAAAGGAATGGAAGATATAAAAATGAACCACAACACAATAAACATAAAAGTACACTATATGAAATAAAAATTTTACTCGATTAGACTGAGTTATTGAAAAAGGAAAGATCAGTGAACCTTTTCTAAAAAAATTTAAAAAATGAATCACAGAGAGAAGTAAACATGTAAAAAAGCAGCAGAACCAGGGATTTAGCTCAGTGGCACCGTGCTTGCCTTGCAAGCGCAAGGTCCTGAGTTTGATCCCCAGTACTGGAAAAAAAAGCATAAACCCAATGATTTGTGGGATAATATCATAGGATCTAACATGCATTTAATTGGTGTCTCAGAAAATAGAGACTCAGAAAGAATTTCTGAACAAATAATGGTTGGAGAATCTCCAAAATTAATGAACTCTGTAAGTATAGAGATTTAAAGTTTCAACTGACTCAAGCAGGATAAATACCAAAAAGAACGCAGATGGAGTCACAACATAATCAAATTTCTGAAAAACAGAGATAAGAAAAGACTGTTTTAAAAGCAATCAGACAAAAAAGACATTACCTATTAGGGAATAAAGATAAGAAGAATTTTAGATGACTTCTCCAGAACTATGCAATCCAGAGGAAAATGTAATTGTATCTTCTGCATGCTGAGTGAAAAGAAAGCAGCCCAGTAAATTTAGCATTTTAAATCTACCAAAAGTATAATTCAAAAGTGAAGGCAAAGCAATGACTTACTGAAAAAAAAAGAGATCTCTTCAGACAATTAAAATCTGTGCAGCAGATCAGCATTATAAGGAATGTGAAAGGATGTCTTCAGGTCATAATATGAAAGTGAGTGGAAATGGAAAGTGAAGTCTACACACAGGGAAGAATGGTGCCAAAAAGTGAGCGGAATTGAGGCACAAAAAGATGGTGATGGCCCCAGAAACTAAAACAATTGATTCTACTTTTATCAAACTTGCTTTAGTGAATAGAGGATAAAATGAGTACTCATGAAAACAAAATACAACACAGCAATGAGAACAAAAAGAGGAAGTGTGCATTCACTGAATTCAGCATGTGGAGGATGACAGAGGCCACTAGAGAGAGAGGAGGGCCCTGCTCAGAGAGGGAGAATTTCTTTAGCATTCTTTAGCATTTCTTTCTCTCTCAGTCCACCCCTTTGCATCCTGTCTACCAAGAGTATTTGCTTAAAAATGTCAGAGCCTTGGGAGCTTTGATATCTGAATTCTATTTTTTTTTTTGGTGCCAGGAATTGAACTCAGGGCCTCAACGCTTGCCAGGTAGGCTCTATGCTACTGAGCTACATCCCCAGCCTGGATATCTGAATTCTTACAAGTGGCACTCTCTCTCCCTGATATGACATTTTCTGAGGTGAATTCCATTGGCATGATGCTATCTGTACAACATATGTGGTATGAGTACTTTTGTGTGATTTTTTTCCTTACTTCATATGATTTTTTAAAATCTCTTTTAAAGAAGTCTTGCTGTGTGAATGTTGTGTCTGCCCAGCAATTTGTGACTGGTTTGTAGACTGTGTGCTACTGCTGTGTATGAACCCTCATCCTAGGTCACAGGATATGGCCCTGACATCCAAGTGGCCTTCAAAGTTGGAGTTGCTTAGCAACATGGTGCTCACTTAGGTCTCCACAGAAGTGGAGGAAGGGAGGTGACAAGGGCGTGAGAGTGTTAGGTCACCGGGACAACACTCGTATCAAAAGTCCTATCAAAACAGTATGTATTGGGCCAAGGATTAGCTCAGTGGTTTCACTGCCTGCTGCACAAACACAAAGACCTGAGTTCAATCCCTGGTACCAAAAAAAAAAAAAAAATAGACAACAACAACAACAACATAACAGTATATATTAAGAGCAACTAATTTTTGAGGAAAGATTAATATGAACTAGGAATCTTGACTTAAGTATTTCTCTAGGAAGAAAAAAAATTACTTTGCTAAGAAGCCCATGATTTAACTACTAAATTGAAATATTTGATCACAGATTCTTACAGCATCTGTTGTTTTCTTTTTCTTCATAATTTCTACATACTACAATATATACTTAAATATATCAATCATTCTGACCCCTTCCTCGAAAATAGGCTGGAATGTGAATCAGGCAAATCTGCCAGGCATAGCTCTTGTACTGGGGTTAGATTAATAATGAGGTTGTTACTGGAAAGGGAGAAAAGGGAGTGGAAAAAATACCAATGGAAATGACAGTTTCTTGAATAAGCTATAAGGAGCATATATTGCTTAGGTGCAATCAAGTGTTAAAGATGTAGAGCTCCCTAGACTGTTTAAGTATGAAGGAAAATCTCTTTGTGTGATGGCAGTGACGCTGTGATGTCTCATTTTGTGAGATAATAAGCCAGTTGGGCTGGCATTCTAGTGGTTTCCAGCATTCCTCCTTTGTAGGAACCTCTCAGCTCACCAGTTTGAAGCTCTCTGTCGATCAAAGTATGGTGGCTTCAGGGCTCTGGGTGCTCCTTGACCAGCCACTAACTGAGGATGTCCACATCCAACTTTTTTTTTAAGGGTCTCACTATGTAATTCAGGCTGGCCTTGAATTCACTATGTAGCTCAGGCTGGCCTTGAACTCCCAGCGATTCTCCTGTCTCTGCCTGGCGAGTGCTGGGATTATAGGTGTGCACCACCATGCCTGGATTTCCATATCCAACTTGTTACCTCCTCTCTCTGGCTTCTGACACAGATGTCACATAAATCTACTTAGATCTCTTTCTGGTTCAGCACATGCTCAGCCTTTTGTCTTACAATGTACCTTACTAAAAGAACCTTTCCCATCCCATTCCAACTGCTATCCCCTCTGGGCAAAACCTAATGATATTATATATGAACTATTACTTGGGAGCACACACAACTTTTCTGTCTCTCTTTCTGTCTCCCTCTCTGTCTACGTTTCTCTCTCTCTCTCTCTCTCTCTCTCTCTCTCTCTCTCTCTCTCTCTCTCTCTCCCTCCTCTCTCTCCTCTCTCTCCTCTCTCTCCTCTCTCTCTCTTTATTTGTGTGTGTGATGTCCCCAACAAGGCTCTTATCTTAAGTGCCATTTTGTTTTTCTACAACTACTTATGATGACTGGTAGGGTGTGAAGCACAGAAGATACACAAAACCATTAATTAAAGAAACTCCCATGAAAATGTGCAGACCTACTCAAAGCAAGTTAGAGTATTTAAGGCACGGGGCTGGGGGGAGAGTGAGTGCTCATTTAATCTGTCAATAAGAAATGTTATCCTATTCTTTCTCATTTGAACCTGTTAAAACAGGTTCTCTTTGCCTGGGTTATTTTACCCGGATACTCATATCTCACGTTATAATTGATAACATCAATTATATATTTTACAACATATGAATGAAGTTTTTATCTCAAAATTTTATGATGATATTGAAATAATTGGAGATTCCAAAGCTTTTATAACAGCAGGAATAGTAATACAACTTAACACATGGAAAAGAATTTTCTCTGAATCTGTGCATACTTGAAATTAACTTGAATTAAAAAATTTTGTTTTACTAATATCTTTGTTCATTTCTCAAATATGCCACAAAATGCTTGTTATCTATGTGTTCCTTCCATTCCTTTGGCCTTGATGTTTCTTTTCCTCAAAAGGGTCTGTTCTTGCTGTACCTGCATTAAGAAGCAGAAAGCAGGGTTGGGGATTTAGCTCAGTGGTTCTGCTACCTGCCTCGAAAGTGCAAGGTCCTGAGTTTGATCCCTGGTACCAAAAAAAAAGCAGAAAGCAGCCTTGATGAAGGATTCAGATGGAGCATGCATCTCACATTATGCAGCTCTGCGCCTCTCCTTGTAGCAGTGCTAGCCAAAGGATGTTGTACCATATTATGACCACATCTATGTAGAATAAATTTATTGGTGGAGAAATTTTGCTTTAAGCTTTACAGAAAGTCATTTAAAACCATTAAAGCCCTGGATTAGTTGATTCACTGGGATTAGTTGATTTACTGTTCACACTGATGGTAATAACCATCAGTGATGTGGCTCAGCTTTGAGAGATGTGCTTAGACTTCTGTCTAAATTCTAGCCTGAGATGTAGGGCAAAGGTATCATGATTTGGAATAGTCGGAATTGTGACTTTTTTTTCTTCTGGCAGTGCTGGGGAATCTAACCAAGGTCTCATGCTACAAAAGCACTCTATCATTTAGCTACAACCACCTCTGAGTTGTTAATTTTTATTCTTTATTTTTAGGAAAGAAGATTTGCATACATGAGCCCCCAAGTCTTCCCAGGTTAAGGTTTTCCTTGATAGCTCTATCTCTTTTTCTTCAAAGAGCAAGGTGGAAGACTTGAGTCGCATAATCTCAATTCCTCAAAATTGAGGAAACTATAAAACACAAGGAAGGGAAATATTTTACTGGAGGTAGAATATTCTTGCAATATAAAGGAGTGCTGTTCTTACTCGAAGTGTACTGGGAGATATTTTCTCCTACCAACTGTATCTAAATCTCTCCTTGTCACTAAGCCATTAATCACTGATCAGTGGATGATTGTGGAGGGATGGTAACTGTTAGCTTATTTCATATTCCTTTAAGCTATGCAAATCTTTACAGAAATATGGATAATCCCTAAAGAAAGTGGAATCAGTAAAATTCTATGATGACCATTAACATATTTTAGTGTTTAACCTTTAGTCAGTCAGTAGGCCTTCCTTAAGGTTAACTCATATCCTTCCTGCTAGAATAAACAACCAAACCAAATCAAAACAAAACAATGTTCAGCTGTCTTAGATTGGAAATGAACAGACTATCCTATAGATCCATGACCACAGATATTCTCTATGAATTTTTAGGCCGACAAAGTCTCTCTTTTAAATTTTCCATTGCCACTTTTAGAAACTCCTACTAACCTTTCTTACAAAAACATATTGTGCTTAACATCATGCCTTTCTTGAAGTTATACACATAATATACCGGTTGCTGGGCTTTGAATTAGAAGAGTTTGAGTCATGAACTCATTCTTAGCTTGAGTTCTCAAAGTGCCCCAGGTTTTTCCATTATACTTGTCTAAAGCCATTTCCCCTCCTATGTTATATTTGTACAGCTTTTTCCTTCCTAAAGGGATTACATCCACATCTGTTTCTATTAAACACCCCTCTGCTTATCTTTCATTCTCTCCAAATTGTCAAGGGCGCCTCTTTCTTCTTAATTCTGTGTCCCAGCCTCATCTCTGGAGAGATTTATCCAAAACCTGCACTGAGGAAATATCTTATTAAAATGTAAATAGATTCTCCATATTCCAAACACATTCAATTCATCCTAATTTGACTTTTTATTTGTTGAGTTCATGTTTTTATTTCTAAAAATAAATTTAAAAATCAAAATACAGTCACTTTAAATGAGGTTATTGCATGGTGGGGGAGACAAGGCATTTGGAGGTTTATGTATAACTGTTCTTATGTAATAATTAATCTGTGCGTAAAAGCAACAATTTATTTTATGTTCCTTTCTTTACATTTTAAGGGAAACAGCCTTCCAGATTTGTTTGAGAATAAAAATGTCTTTAAGTTTTCTTACCTGGTCGACAGAGTACTTTATCTTTTCTTATTGCTTCAGAGACTGAATTTTGTTTTGACATATGCAAAATAGAAGCATGTTTTCCCTCTCCACTTGACTCCAGTAATACATTGTCTTTTATCAATTGGGGTAAAATTCTGGAAATGGGAAATTGAGACTTAGCCCAAATGACTTCCAGAGTATGGCTGCTGAGCTCCAGTCCTTGGTTCACATGACACTTTTCAAGATAGTCAGCACAAACTAAATCAAGTGACACGACCAAAGCACTGTGAGTTTTATTAGTGAATGGTTATAAAAATAATTTGTGTATAAAAAGTCTATTCATTGGAAAGCATTACTAGAGTGTTGGCTGCACATAACAAGTTTTGTAGTTTAACTATTTTCCTAGCCCTCTTTTCCTCCCTCCAGTGTTTTCATTCTCCTTATCTACTGTGCTTGTGTCTCACTTTTCTTTGAATCTCAAACCCAGAGTTTGGCTTCCTTTACTTTTGGAACCTGTAAAGAAGATGATAGTGACTCTAGAAGGTGCTGGTTTGAATCAAGGATGGGGACAAGGAAACTGCCAAGCTATCATTTAAGATGAAATGAGGGAGTATTGCAGATTAGAAATAGATTATAGTAGGAAGTTAAAAATACAATTTACACATATGTGTGCATGCAGAACCACACACACACAACCAGCAAGTGAAGAAGCTGAGAATTTCTTGAAGAAAGTGTGAAACAGAAACATTCCAGAAGTTAATAAACACAATTTCTCCTCTAACTGACTTGTTCATTCCTTCATTCTTTCCATAATGTTGGTCCCCTATGCAGTGCTCTGCACTAAAGAAGATGTTATAGGGATGGCCAAAAAACCTCACTTATAAACTAGAATTATTTTTGGATCACATTCACATGTATGTTAAATTAGATCATAATTAAAACCCCCAAGTGTTTATTGGCCTTAGACTGGTTCATGGGAAAAGCCTACTCATTACTGAAGGAGTTTTTCTTTGGGGATTACTTTGCTTATAAAATAAAAAGGCAAACATGAAAAGCCATGGGTGATGGCTCCTTTCAGGACCACATTTAGTAAAATTT
Organism: Heterocephalus glaber; assembly: GCF_053883595.1. NCBI lineage: Eukaryota > Metazoa > Chordata > Mammalia > Rodentia > Bathyergidae > Heterocephalus > Heterocephalus glaber. The sequence continues at coordinate 11,051,798 of NW_028258137.1, read as the reverse complement.
TCAGAATTGATTATTCTGGAATCAATCTCTAGAGATATGGGGGAAGGCAGTAAATAAAATAGTGACTTGTATGTTAACTTCTTCCCAGCTGCCAGAGAAATGCACCAGACTTAAGTTCAGGCTTGATATGTAAAATGAGTGACTGAGAACAGTAAAAAGGAAATATATCTTAACAGAGTGTCATGGATTTCACTAGCTAACAGAAAATGGATTTCTCAATTCCTGTTTACCAGTGACATCAGCTTCTCTCTCCAAACTTGCTGCATCTCTACAGAGATTGTTTAAAAGGTTAGCTGCTATGACCCTGATACAACAAAGGGATATACAAAGAGGTGGATGTCAGCAGTGCATGAGTGCACATAAAAGGAAAATGTTTGAGCTTTTAAAGCTGGGAACACTGAGACAGAGAATTAGAGTAAAACATTTCCACTAGTTCAACAGAGAGGGAGTTTGATGGGTTGTTTTCCTTGACTAAGGAAAAGAAGGTTGTTTTCTTTTGAGGACTGGGTGGTTATAAAATAAATGTAATTGTTCCCCCAAATGAGCATCATTTTGAGAGTCATGTACTCTACTCACACCAGGGGTGCTGATTTATAATTGCTCTAATTGAGCCTAGAATTGGGATATATGGGTATTCACATCCCATTTTCTTCTTAGGTGCTGAGTATATTTGGCACATAATACCATAACAACTACAGGGTGCAAGTGAGGATTGCTTATTCCAGCCTACTTGCAATAGATGTGCATTTCTAGGTCACTGATTCCAGCACTGCAGTGTTCATGGCAAACAGTCTCCACCCTGGGTTTAAAGAGGGATTTACAAGCAAGATGGCCAGCACACTGAGTGACTGGCTGGATCTGTTTGGGTGGCTAACTACAAAGGAAACCCAAGTATCTCTAGGTAGTGTCCTGCCTAGTAAGAAATGCATTTGAGTTTGGATTTGCTGATACCCAAGCACAGCAAATGAAAACATATACTGAGCTGCCAACACGGAAGAGAAATGTGTTTTGAACAGCAAGGGAAAAAGTGACTAAAATGTCTCCTTTAGTCCTGATTTCTGTATCCTGTTTTATTGTGAGGGAATTTATTAGCAGAAAAGATAAGACTTCAGATTGAGATCTTCCAAGTAATGTTAAGTACCTGTCTATCAGAGCATATCATCTAACAGATGCTGTTAGCTGTATACTAAGTTCTAGGAGCACATACTTACTTATCTTTCTAAGTTGGTTACATTCAACCATGATGGTATTCAGGTTGTTGACACATGATTTGTAAGAGGATTTCATTTTCCTTAAACTGCAATATGAATTCTGAAATGAAAATCTAATCTTAAAACTAGTGCAGGGAAATTTGCAAAAACATCTTAAAAGACGAGTGTGGAGAATCTTGAAGTATTAGGAAGAATAATTTTCCTGTGTCAGGAAGAAACAGTGTAGGCAGAGCAGGGTCATTAGTAGCTGATTTGCCAAGCCAAATGCAAGACTCATGACATGTTTAAACTGATCCAGAGAGTGATATTTGCTTAAGGGTGTACATGTCTATCTCTGTATTGAACTCTGAAGGCACTGCTGGAATATAAAATAGATAATTTATTCTTTAGTCCTAGAAGGAAAATTAGGTATTTTTAGGTATTATTGATTCTAGCCTCTCTGTTGAGTTTATAAAGAAACCAAGAACCTGAAGGTCTCCTGTCTGTTGTCCCAGGGTCATGAAGGGCAGGTTTGTTCTTAAAATACTTAAAGCTGTTTATGTACACACACACACACACACACACACACACACACACACACACACACGAGAATATATGTGTGCATACATATGTCCATGGATATATATCTACACATATGAACATATATGTGAGTATGAAGTGCTTTTATCAGAGCAGAAAAATCCCTGGAGTCTTGGATTCCAATACAAATTCCCTGCTTTAACTCACAGACATTGTGCAATTTTGGTCAAGTCATCTCACTTTGGGCTGTCAGCTGATCATGAGAAACCTGAACTCAGTCTCTGTGCTGTTTCTAGGCTGAAACTTTTTGAATGTATTGAGAATGATGGTTGCTACTAAGTATGATTTCTCTCTGTATCTAGACTTTCATATATGAAGGAGTCTATGTGTCAGTTATTCTCCTGGGTGATAGTGACACCATAGCGAAGAAAGGAGACAAAATGGTGGCACTTAAGCAAAAAATTGAGGAGAGGGAAAGAAGAATATTCCTGGTTAAGAGAAAATCAATTGCAAAGGCATTGAACAGGGAGCATGCCAGGTACTCTTGGTTCTAGATATTATTTTCTCAAATGAGGAAAAGCAAGGAGGTCTTTCTGGCTGGGAGTAAAGGAAGGGTTGAGAAAGAACTGGTGAAGTAACAGACTGAAAGGAGGTGGAGAAAGGTGAAAAAAGAAAATGAGGATGTGTGATTTTCTCTGGATCAATTGGCAATTGTGGTAGAAAGTAGTGGCTGGGCAAGTGACATAGTCTGACCTTGTTTTAAATGAAATATTGGCTTCTAAGTTAGAAATAGATTCAGGTGGCCAAGGGAGGAACTAGGGAGAAGAGTTACAGGGTTATAGTAGTAGTACTGGAAAGAGATTCTCACAATGAGGACTTAAGGAAAAACTGAGAAGAGCTCAGATTCTTGGTATACAGGAAAAATAGAGTGAATTTTGTTGCTAATGGATTGTATGTGGGCTACAAAAAGGGAAGAGACCAACAGGACACCAAGATCGATAGCACTGAGATGGGAAGAATGGGATTTCCATTTACTGAAATCAGGAAGCCTGTTCCAAAACCAGGCATGGGAAATTAGGTGGGGTTTTTCCAGGGTGGAGAAGATACACATTCAACTTTGGACACAGAATAATTGAGATGCTTATTTGTGATCTGTCAAAATGTCAAGGAGACAGAACTTATTTATTGATTTTTAAAGATGGGATCTCACTGGTCTTGAACATCTGGTCCCAAGTGATTCTTCTGCCTCATTCTACCAAGTAGCTGGGACTTTAGGTATGCATCACCATGCCTAGCTAGACAGCTATAATTTTGGGCAGAAGTTGGGAATTATCAGCAAACATGTGGTATTAAAGCCATGTGTTCTCCAAGGAGTGAGTGTATATATAACTACAAAACATGTCCTTGGACAAGCCTGGTGGATCCACAGTGTCAGATGTCTGGAAGATGAGGGAGAATCATGAAGGATACTGAATGAGTGGTCAGTGAAGGAGAGTGAAAATTGGTGATCTGGAAGCCAAATGAAGAAAGAGTATCAAATGTGGCTGTTGGGAAGGTGTGGGAAAAAACTAAGACAGGAATGAGGAAAAACCCCAAAATTCGTTTTGCTTTAATCTTTCCCTAGTTGGGTTTAAGTTGATTTTGCCTTTCCTGACTTTGAAGATCCTAGAATTTCTGGACTTCTAAAATCACTGTTTGCAAATGAAAATTGTTTTCAGAATGGATCTCTCTTGAAGTATGTTGCCAAATCCATCCACTAATAACTGACTCATGCTATTAATATTCCACTTTCCAATTATTTCCTGTGGAACTACAATATGATTAGATGCATGAACTATCTCAAAAGTTATCAAACATGATTGCTTACCAACTACTTTCCTAGTCATATTGAGGCTTGCCATCTTTCCAGCCTGTAATATAATTTTACTTCCTACTTATTCTTTAAGCAGTACTGCACTAAGATTAAGAATTTAAGGTTTTTATATTGATGATCCCTTGAGAGCCAATCAAGTGCTGGGCAGTCCCCAAATTTTGGTGGCTTAAAAAGCAAACATTTATTTTTCATTCATGCACATCCCCTGCAAGTTTGGGAGATTTCAGGCCGACTATCCTCCATGTCATGGCTTTGCTTGGTGGGAAGGGAAGACTGTGTTGGAGAGTTGGGCAGCAATAGTTAAATTTTTCCATTAGGAAAGTATATACTCTCATCCCAAAGCCAAAATGGCTAATGCCAGTTTTTAAGGGTTGGAGAAGGAGGAGAAGGAAAAGGAAAAGGAGGAGAAAGTGTCTGATGATAGCTCAAAGTCCATCTCAAATATGGTTTTTGTTTTATTTTTACAAACACAAGTTGGTGTAGATCCGTATGACTGCTTTTTATCTTCTTGCATAATATCAAAAGGACTTTCTTGAAGAAAACAAGTGCTTTACTTCTGGATGTATCTGAAGCCAAACTCTGAAGACAGACTAGCTAACATCTTATTGAACAGGAAAAATTTTCAGTAAAATGTCAAGAATCCTCTTAGAGGGAGAAAATGTGTCTTATTTTTATGGTTCAAACTCTGCCCTAAAGTAATTCATGCTGATTGTCAGCAGAAGCCTAAAGTAAAATCGCATCACTTCTAACGCAGCCCTGCTCTTTACTGCTGCCACATCTTTGCAAGGTGTCACTTTTGTTGTTTCTACTTTAGTCTCCACAAGATTGTATTGAAACAACACTCAGTTTTAGCTGCCAATGGCTTCACTTCTCTTTTCCTAATATGCTTATTCCAACAAAGACAAACTTGTGGTTTCTTTCTTTTCTTTTTTGGTACAGGGATTGAACTCAGGACCCTGCACTTGCGAGGCAGGCATGGTGCCACTGAGCTAAATCCCCAGCCCCCCTGTCATTTCTAATAGTACTTTAGTTTCAATAGATGATATAATAAAGCAGCCATTTCACTCTTGATATAAAAAGATACATAACTACTCTAGCATCATCTGAAAACGAGTTAGTTTTATTCATTTTGCCATTAGTGAAATACTAAAATTTACTGTCAGTCACGAAAACTCTGTCTTTGGTAGTGAAAGAGTATTGTAATCTACTATAAAAATACCATAGACTGGGAAGCTGATAAATAATTTATTTTCAGTCCTAGAACTGAAAGTCCATGATCAGACTGACAGCATAGCAGGTTCTGGTGAGGGTTCCCTTCTGGGTCACAAATTGCTGACTTCTCATTGTACCCTCATGTGGTAGAAAGAGGATGAGACAGCTCTCTGAAGTCTTGTCGATGCCTGCATCGCTCCCATTCACAGGATTCTGATTTCATGACCTAATTACTTCCAGAGGCTCCACCTTCTAATACCAACACATTGGAAGTTATGATGTCAACATATGAATTTTGGGGGAGACACATTCAATCCATCACAAAGAGGAACTGGCAAGGGTTTATTAGCCCCATTGAAAACCTCAGTATTTCATTCAATTCAATTCCTATTTGTGTACTATTTTAGTATAGATGAGGAAAGCCAATATATAAATAAAAGTGACATTATTTTGGACAAGTCTAAGATCTATGAAAATAACTAATTTCTCATATATTAACTTGTTATTTATATGTAGTTATATATAGCTTACAAGTTTCATAGATTCACTCATTTGCATTTCACACAGTAAATAAGGAATAGACACATTATTATTTTTATTTTTCTTTACCAACAAGTAAATAGAGACTCAGAATAAAATCTAGAGTTAGTAACATTTACACAGTTAACTACTGACAAAGCTGGAATTAGAACCAGTGTTATCTGGTTTTCTTGTGTGCTATTTCCACAAGCAATTTCCTAGATAATACAAAGTGAAGAATATTATTTTTAAAATCATGACCTGAAATTTATTTTATCTTATTAAACAAATAGTTGTACTGAAAAGAGCACACAAGGCTGTTTGAGTAGTGTCTATGATTACCTGTGTGTCTTTGGCTATTTAAGGTCCCTTTTGTGTACATGACCATGAGCATCTGATAGTGACTCATTTGTGGACTCCTCAAATATACTTCTCATATTCAAGATGGATATTCTCTTCATGAGCAAATCTTTATGAGTTTAATTGTTCTCAACTGGTAGTATGCTTTAATATCTTGAATGGTCTTGTTTCAGGATTTTACTCAGCTGACTTATCCTAGAGATCATGCATGCACCTCTCCCTTATCTTTTCCTTTTGTTGACCATACTTAGAGTTTAGAAATAAACAATTTAATAGGAGTGGACCAAAACTCACTATTTACTCACACTATAAAGAACTGAATCATTAATTTTCGAGGTGGAGTTTATAGATATAGGAGCCAGTCCTCTGAAATGGATAATCCTTGAAATTTGGGTTAATTTATTTTTAAAATCTTTTTTTACCAGGTAATTCTGTACTTGGGCAATTTGCTTTATCTCTCTGTTTTTAGATTTCTTTACCAGGTTCGTGGATGGTATTACTGCATAGTTTTTTGTGTTTTTTTTGCAGTACCAGGGATTGAACACAGGACTTTGCACTTGCTAGGCAGGTGTGGCACCACTGAGCTAAATCACTGGCTGCAAAGTTTTTAATGATGACTAAACAATTATGTTCAATTTTATTTTAATTTTGATAGAAAAGTATCGTAATTTTAATTCTATGATTAATATCCTACCTGAGGTGCTGGGCATGGTGGCGCATGTCTGTAATTCCCAGCATTTGGGGAGGCTGAGGCAGGAGGATCACCTTGAGTTCAAGGCCAGCCTGGACTGCACAGTGAATTCAAAGCCAGCCTGAACTACATAGTGAGACCCTGTCTTAAAAAAATAATTCTACCTGAGGCAGTGTCCAAAAGAATTTTTTTAAATGATCCCTTGAGTGGCCATTCTATATGGTATAAAAAAAAAGAAACCAAATAATTGTGATATCAATTTCTTTGTACTACAAGATCTGCTAAAATAATGAAAAATTTTTGAAAAACTGTCCATTAGGATTTGAGGTTAAATATATTATTCATTAGAAAATTGGACTCTTAAGTTAAAAAAAAACTAGGTTTATTTTAAAAACTGACTTAAAGAACACATGTAAGGTACACTGGACTAGAATTAGAAAGAGGTCAGTATGACCTTCACTCTTTGGTGTAATGTAATAAGCCAAAGCAGGCAAGTGTGCCCACTGTGAAATAAAAATGTCTAATAAAATAAAACAAAATTTGAAAATATTACAGAAGAATAGTGGCCATACAGATTAGATGAGAAGAGAGAACATGTCAGAGTTCATATGTACATGACAATCATTTATTTATTTTTGGTGTGAACTGGGAACCTGTACAGTCAGAGAGCCTGTCTTGGGGAAAAGATTGACTGACTATAAGGCTGGCATAACAATATATATAGCAACTTATTTTTTCACGGAGATTTTGCACTGGACCCAATGTGTGGTGAAAGTTGAGAATCTAAGTCAACATATTTTGAGAAGTAAAGTGACATGTCCTACAGTCTTGAGGTACAGAAGGAAAAAAAGATCTACCTAGGAGAAAACACAAAGTTGGTTTTTCCAGCAAGAGTTTGAAACTATTTGGATGGGGGTTTAGAGACTGGAAGCTTCTATGACAAGATAGAACTCCAACAGAGTTTATCAGGACTGAGGACACAGAGATCTATCAGGCAATAATGCAAAACTTTGGAAACACATGCCTTAGATATACAAGTCGTACTCATGCTGCAACCCAGAACAATTTATAATTTCCTTAAGCCAGTTAGTTACTTACCTTATCAGGAAATGGGAATCTGTCGCTAGTGGGAGATAACATAATGTCATCTGTCCTATGAATGGCTCCTTTATAAGTAATATTTGATGTACAATAAAAACCCCAAATGTATAAAGAAGCAACCAAATCTGCTCTATTAAGCTGGGCATGATGGTGCATATCTCTAGTTCCAGATGCTTTGAAGGCTAAAGTGAGAGGATTGCTCAAGCCCAGAAATTTGATTGCTTGACCCTATCCTAGGGAATATAGTAAGACACCCTTTCAGCAGCAGCAGCAGCAGCAGCAGCAACAGCAGCAACCACAACCACAGTAACAAAATGACCAATTACAAAGAGAGAATGTTGAGGAGAGTTTCAGATTTAGAAATGATCCAGATTTGGAGTTAGCATAACTTACTTTAAAAATAGATATTAAAAATATGTTCAAGGGGTCGGGGATTTAGCTCAGTGGTTCCTCTGCCTGCCTCGCAAGCACAAGGACCTGAGTTTGATCCTCGGTACAAAAAAAAAATGTTCAAGACAAAAGAGGGAACAGTGGAGCATACAGATGAATGAATAGACTATATCAATAAAGAAATAAAATTGGCAAAAAAGAATTAAACAGACATTTACAAAACCGAAATTATAACACTGCAAATTAAATGTTCAGTGGAGAATCTTAATATCAGATTGGAGAAAAATATAGAAATAAAAAACTAGAATATAGGATGAAATAAAATAATATTATGATTTTTTTTTTTGTACGGGGTTATTGAACAGAGGACCTTGAGCTTGCGAGGGAGGTGGTGGTAAAGTACCATTATTGAATCACAAAAAGAAAAACTATCAGCAACAATAGTAGTAAAAAATGAGAACAAAGTGTAAGAGAAATGTGGGGCGTGTCCAAAAGCTCTAACATGTAAATATTGGTGTTCTGAAGAGGAGGAATGAAAAATGGGCCAGAAATGATATTTGAAAAGATAAAGAATGAGAATTTTCAAAACATCAAACCACAATTTCAAGAAACTTAGTAAGTTCTAAGACAGATAAAATTAGAAGAAAGCCACACACAGACACATAATAGTAACATTTGTGAAACCCAAAGTCTAATAAAAAAAACAGTTATAGAAAAAGTCATAATAAGAATTCATAGATGAATACTTTCAGAAGGACAATGATATGACCTAAAGCCAACATCTCAACAGAAGCGATAAATACCAAAAACCAATGGAACAATAACAGTAAAGTTGTGATGAAAGCAGCTACCAACATAGAATCCATATATCCTAGTGAAAATTCCCTTAAAAAATAAAGGCAAAATAAAGGTCTTTTTAGACAGATGAGGACTGAGGATATTTGTAACCAGAAACTGAGGATATTTGTTGAAAATAAAATGATATAAAGGAACTTCTACAGGCAGAAGGAATATGATCTCAGATGGAAAGATGGAGACCTAGGAATGGATGAAGAATCCCATAAAAGGTAAACTTGTAGGTAGATATAAAAGGATATTGTCAACAGAAAAATAAATTTAATATTTAATAAATTTTAAGTTATTAGTGACGACAAAAATAATGCAAGCAGGATAAAAGAAGTTAGAATGTTCTTAAATACTAACAAAAATACTAATTTATATCACACTATACTAAGGAAAGTATCAATATTTAAATATCTGGCAATAACTGCTTAAAATAAGTGCAGAATATTTTCTGTGACTAGAAATAGAATAATGGAATAATAAAATCCTTAATTCAAAATAAGATATTAAAAGAGTAAAAAGGAGCACAAATGTGAGACAAATAGAAAATGAATAATAAGATAATAGTTAGAAGCTCCAACTACATAAGTAATTACATTAAATGTTTGTGGATTAATGCATACTAGAACACATCAGTCCCAGAATATATTCTACATGACAAAGCATAAAGCCTGTTTCAATATATAAGAATATAGATGCTTTTAAGTGATTTACATGTGTGAAAGTATACTTCAAAATAAATTTTTGGAACCAAAATTTTCTTTCATGGGGCATAAGCACAATATACAGAATGTCTTTCAGCAGGGTAATATGAGATTGATGCCATAACAGATGTTGGGTGAGGCAGCTTCTTGTTAAGTTTGAACTTCCTCTTCATAAATTAAGAGACTCAAAAAAAATTATGAGACTCAGAGGCTAAGGCAACAGGCACAGTAATGTTTGTGTTATTTTCTGCATCTGGAACTGGATCTTGTATATAGAAGGATGACAGTGAATATTCATCGGTTCCACTGAACATTCTGATTCCTAGAGAGAGGACTTACACCATTGCAAGATAATTCTTCTCAGCAATACCTTTAAGTATTTAATTATATGTGCAGAGAGAGATTCACTTTATAGAGCACTTACACATGTTTTATTTCATTTGTCTTTTAACCTTGTGTGATATATTGTTCTAGGTTAATTATTCCAATTTTGAACATGAGGAAATGGGTGCAGACTGTTTAAGAGGGACAGCAATAGGAATGAGAGATAGATTCCATATGTTCTGGGTTCTTGTGCAATGACCACGTGTTACATAAACGTAGGCAGCTATTTTAAGTGGCTACTCCCAAAGTCTTAAACTGGACTTTAAATTTCATTGTGCAGATGGGTCATTTTGGATAAGAGGAATTATAAAAGTTGATCTTTCAGTGGCAGTTACAACAAAGTCACTATTCAGAACCACTGGAATCAATACCATTCTTCTCTAGAATTTGGGCTAAGTAAACTGGTAGTGAAGATGAGAAGATATGAAGCATGGGGATGTGGATTTTGGTTTCACAGTACTAATTGGAAGCAAGATCTAGCGAATTCTCAGTTTTGTGTTGCCTCTGTACCTATTATAAATCCAAGTGTAAATTTTATATACAGAAACAGGGTTCAGTCACCTTGACACAATTTCTAGTTCTGCACTTCACCCCAAATGGCTCAAGCTGGTGGCCAGAGATAAGAACTTAGAAGCCTCTGTCCCTCTAGTGGACTAGACTCCCTGCTTTTCTGCAGCTTCCTTCGAGTGGACCATTAGGCATTTACCCTTGTACCCAAAGTGACCCTCACCATATATATATAACTAGTCGTCTCCTGTCATAGTCACTTTCCTCATTCCTGGGACAAAACATCTAACACTCACAAGTTAAAGGAGGAAGGATTTATTTTAATAAATCCATCATTCACACCCAGAACCATGCTAAAGCAATCAGTGGACTAATCAAACACCACACACTCGAGATCCAGTCACTCCCAAAAGCCCCACCTAGGAGTGCATGAAAGCTTTGGGTGGCCATCTAGATATAAACCATAATACCCCCTCCCCACCCACTGGCTCTTCATTTCTATCTCACATGACCCAGGGACAGAGGAGTGACTCCCCATTCATTGTGCCCTTTTGCCCAGGATCTATAATAATTATTATTGAACTTGGTTTCTGTTGTGGGAGTGTGTTGAATTTGCACCTTTCATCTAATGATCTTGGGGCTGCTCAAGGATGCCGGGGGAGAATGTAATGTAGGGGTCCCAGTGACAGAGTGGTAGTCAGACAAGAGCCACTTGTGCATTTGTCAATATAAACAAATTTCCCCTGAGAGGGACCCCCTCAATGGCAGGTCAGACAACTAGGCATTACACCATCCAGCAGGTAAAGAAGTATCCTGTGAAAGGTACAGTGTAAGCACCATGTCCAGCTCCCCATTTCCCATTAGTGCAGAGTTGATAGCCACTCTGGTACTGGAGCCCCAGGTTAGTCGGGGAGGAGAGGGACTCTGATGCTTATATTTCTGTCACCTGAGGACTCTCAGAAGGCAGTTGGGCTAATTCACACACACTGTAATTCACCAAACAATTCTAAGGTAGAATTTTCTAATAAACTGTGGAGAGTTCTTAATTAGTAATTAGAAAATGATTATACCTTGTAAAAAACACATTTCTTTGATTATATTGATGTGACTATGCAATTACATTTTAAATTAGTTTGAACAATGTTTAAAGCAGGAGTTCTAATTTTGTTCTATTCTGCCTGGTAACATGGGCAGGGGCCAGTTGCGTGTCTTGCCCAGTGTAGCACATTGTTACTGGTGTTGGACCAGTTTCTCAGTACTGTTCTGGTGTTCTTTGCAACACACAAGATGTCACTGAGGGCTTAATTTCATCATGAAGTTTTAATATTTTACATAATTCATTCTTATTTATAGCTTGAGTCAAGATCTTTAATTTTTGCTGAAATCAAATCGCTTTCATATTTAAATATTTTATTAAAATTTAATATTATTAATATAATTATAATTCTGTATTTTAATATTATCTAGTAATATCAAGTATTATTATTTACTGAGGACATTCTGTAGTTAATTAAGAAATGCTTCTAATGTACATCTACATTAATCACACTAAGGAGAATTAAAGAACAACATATAATAACATTGCTCTAATATGTAGCAATCCCAAAGAATACAGCGCTAGAGAGCTGTTAAAGAGTGCAGTTTTGTTAAAGCCCAAATACTTGTACCTCTGAGAATAAAAGAAGGTACAAACCAGATGCAAACATGGGGAAAATAAGTTTAAACTAGTATTGTCTAGGTCAACCTGGGTATGTGGTGAGTCTTTAATTATGAATCTCAGTATATGTGATAACTATTGTGCTGCATAGACTCACCTGTACCTAAATGAAAAACAGCCTCCATGCATTGCTGTGTGCATTCAGTGGATCTTACATGGCTACTCTGTGCCAGGCACATTAGAAGACTCATACACTGGGATTAATAATAAAACAGCCTCACAGCTTGCAGAAACTGTCATGTGAATGCGGCCAATTCTGCATCGAAGGAGGAGTGAAGGGGGAAGAGTAACCCTCAAGGGCTGTGTTTCTTTAGCTTCTGTGACCCTGTTTCTGCCCCAGTCTTTGACCCTAATGTTAGAAACTGTATATACACTTTAAATTGGTGTTTGAATTAGTTTATTTCTTAACACTGTGGGACTATCAGGAAAATGCTTTGGGATTTAATTAATTAATATAATTTATTATGAAATCATATTTTGGAAGTTCTTTTAGTTTGTGTTTTCTAGTCTCTATTTCTTAAATTTTTTTTCATTCAATTTTATTGGTACATTTTAGGTATACAATATGCTGACATTCATTATTGGGATCTTGTACCTTTACATGATATATCTTGGTTCTTGTTTTTTTCCCCCTTACCCTGCCCTCCCTTCAACCCCTCCACCCCTCCCTATTTACAAAGACTTTGTTTCCATTTTTCCCTTTTCTCTTATTTATTTATTTCCCTTCCCCCTCCCACTTCCCCTTCCCCTTCCCCTTTGAACCTTTTCTTCCAATTTCACATTATCTATTATAAATTTTGATCCTTATTTACACTTTCAGTTTCTCACACCAGAGAAACTATTTGGTATTTACACATGTGTGTCCTATTTATTTCACTTAAGACTATGGCCTCAATATGCATTCATTTAGATATAAATGTCTCTAGTTTCTCATTCTTATGGCTGAATAGTACTCCATTTTATAAAAAAAACCCCCACATTTTCTTTATCCAGTCTCCAGTTTATGAGCAATTGGGCTGTTTCCAAATTTTAGCTATTAAAAACTGTGCCACTATTTATTTATTTTTTATTGATATATGTTTCTAGTACATAATGATTATATTCCTTGTGGGGAGTTGGTACAGGTACATTACACATATCAATTCTTTTTTCACACCTTTTTCCCCTCCCTTCCTCTCTCTCCACCTCACTTTTTCTTTTTTGAGGCATGGTCTTGCTTTGTAGTTCAGGCTGGACTTGAACATAGAACTGGACTATGTAACACAGGCTGGCCTCAAACTCATGGCAGTCCTCCAGCATCAGCTTCTCAAGGGCTGAGATTACAGGCATGTGCCACCATACTTGGTCCTTTCCCTCTATCTCTTGATCCTTTTCACATTTTGAGAAAGATCTATCTCCCACTTCCTATTATCTTTTATTTCGCTCTTTATTTATATTTTGTGTTTCTCACATGACTGTTTTATTTTTCTTTATGGCCGAGTGGTACTACATTGTGTATGTATCATATTTTCTTTACCATTTATCTCTCAATGGACATATAGGTCACTTCCAAGATTTAGTTATTATGAATTATGTTGATATAAACATGGATATGCATGAATTGCTGTAATATGATGTCTTTAACTCTTTCGGGAAGACATCTAGAAGAGGAAGAGCTGGGTTGAATGGAGTTTCTAGTTTTAGTTTTTTGAGTAATTCCCATACTAATTTCCATAATGGTTGCACTAGCTCACATTTCCACCAATAATATAGAAGGATTCCTTTTTCCCTGCAGCTTTGCCAGTATTTGTTATTATTTTCTTTCTTGATGGTAGTCATTCTGCCTGGGATAAGATGGATCTCAGTGTTGTTTTAATTTACATTTCTCCAGTGGCCAGTTATTGGACATTTTTTCATATATTAATTGGCTGTTTATAGTTCTTCTTCTGGGAAATGTCAATTCATTTCAATTACTCATTTTTGATTGGATCTTTTATTTTGGGGGTCTAATTTTTTGAGCTCTTCATATTTCTAGATATTAGTCCTCTGTCTGAGGAATATCTAGCAGAAATTTTTCCCATTCTGTAGGTTGTCTCTTCACTCTGTTGGTTGTTTCCTTTGCTGTGCAAAAGCTTTCTAATTTGATAAGATCCCATTTGCTGATTCTTGAGCCACTGGAGTTCTATTCAGAGAGTTCTTGCCTATGTCAATGTCTTCAAGAGTTTTAACCTATTTTATTTTCCAGCAGATTAAGTGTTTCTGCTTTGATATTTAGGTCTTTGATCCATTTTGATTTGAGTTTAGTACATGGTGATATATGTAGGTCTAGATTCAAGCTTCTGCTTGTGGATAGCCAATTTCCCCAGGACCATTTAAAATTTTATTTTATTTTTTTGACTTTTATTAATACATGTTTGCAGTACGCAATGATTACAGTCATTGTAGAGAATTGGTGCATGTACATAACACATTTCAATTCTTTTTCCTCCTTCCCTTTACCCCCTTTTATTCTGCCAGGATCAGATTCATTTATCTTATAAGACCTTATAAAATTAATTATCATAGAAAACACATAAAACAGTTGTACTAAGTGAAGGTACACTTTTAGATACACTGCCTGCACTGGATTACAGTAACCTGTTTCTCTCCTTTTTTCTATTATCTGCCTTTTATTTTGTACTTTATATATATTAAATTTTTCATGTAATAAAATCATGTGATATTTAAGCTTGTGTCTCTGAGTTACTTCACTCCATGTTATGGTCTCTTTTTCTACAGAGGACTTATTTATCTTTCTTTACTGCAGAGTAGTACTTCATTGTGTATAAACACTACGTTTTCTTTATCCATTCACCTGTTGATGGACTTATAGGCTGTTTCCAAGATTTAATCATTAGGAATTGTGCTGTTATAAACATGGGTATGCATACGACACTGTGGTATGATGTCTTTAACTCCTTTGAGAAGGTACCTAGATGGGGAATAGCTGAGTCAAATGAAATTTCTTTTAGTTTTTTTGAGGAGTGTCCATACTGCTTTCCATTGTAGTTGTGTCAGTTTATAGTATCACTGACAATGAAGAAGGGTTTCTTTCTCCCCACAGCCTTACCAGCACTTGTTATTGGTTGATTTCTTGATAGTAGCCATTCTTTCTGGAGTGAGATGGAATTTCAGTGTGGTTTTAATTTGCACTTCTTGAATGACCAGCGATGTTGAACATTTTTTTGTGTATTTATTGGCAGTTTATATTAATCTGAGAAGTGTCTATTCATTTCAGATACCCATTTTTAAATTGGGTCTTTAAATTTGGGAGGTCTATTTTTTTTCCAGTAAGGGGAATTGAACTCAGGACCTTGTGCTTGTGAGGCAGGCGTGGTGCCCCTGAGCTAAATCCCCGGCCCTGGTCTAATTTTTTTGAATTCTTTATATATTCTAGATATTAATCCTTTGTCTGAGGAGTAGATGGCAAAAAATTTCCCCATTCTGTAGGTTGTCTCCTCACTGTTGGTGGTTTCCTTTCCTGTCCAGAACCTTTTTAATTTGATATGATTCCATGTGTTGATTCTTGGTATTAATTTTTGTGCAACTGGGGTTTTGTTGGAAAGTCTTTGCTTACACCTATGACTTTAAGAATTTTACCTATTTTGTCTTCTGTTCTGATATTTGATCCATTTTTATTTTAGTTTGGTACATGGTGAAAGATATAGGTCTAGGTTCAGCCTTTGGATAGCCAGTTTTCCCAGCATCATTTATTAAACAAGGTATTTTTCCTCCAGTGTATGTCTTTGGCCCCTTTGTCAAAAATCAGGTGGCTGAATATGTCTGGGGGTTGTTTCCTCTATTATGTTCTGTTGATCCACATTCTTTTTCCATTAAGTTTATTGGTACATTTTAGGTATACAAAAGAGTTACATTCATCATAGGGATCTTGTACCTTTACATGATGTATCTTGGTTCTTATTTTTTCCCCATTCCTCTGCCCTCCCTTCACCCCCTCCACTCTTCCCTATTTACAAAGACTTTGTTTCCATTTATTCCTTTTCTCATATTTTTTCTTTTCCTTTCTGTCCTTTTCCCTACCCCTCCCACTTCCCCTACTCCTTTAGACCTTTTCTTCCTATTTCGCATTGATCCACATTTTTTTGACAGGAGTACCATGCTGTTTTTTTTTTTTTTTTTTTTTTTTTTAATCACTTTAGCTTTGTAATATAACTTCTGATCCTGGATTGTGGTGCCTCTTGCTTTGTGCTTGTTACCCAAGATTACTTTTGCTATTCTGGGTCTCTTATAGTTTCACATGAATTTTAGGATTTTTTTCTAGCTCTACAAGGAAGACTGTTGGTATTTTGATTGGGATTGTGTTAAATCTGTATATGAGTTTTAGAAATATGGACATTTTGACTATGTTGGTTTTATCTATCCAGGAATAGGGGATATTTTTTCATTTTTTATATCCTCGTTGATCTGCTTTTTCCAGTACTGTTGTTTCATTGCAGAGGTCTTTCAATTCCTTAGTTAGGTTAATTCCTAAATATTTAATTTTTTGATGCTATTGTGAATGGTATTGTTTTCCTATTTTTCCCCATGAATTCATTATTGTGTACAGGAAAGCTATTGATTTTTGTGTGTTGATTTTGTAACCTGCTACATTGCTGAATTTGGTTACTTATCCTTGGAGTCTTTTGGTGGATTTTTTTTGGTCTTCTATGTAGAGGATTATGTTGCCTGGAAATAATAATTTGATTTCTTCCTTTCTAGTACATATCCCTTTTATTTCTTTCTCTTTCCTGATTTCTCTCTAATGTTTTGAGGACTATTTTGACTAGGAGTAGGAATAGTGAACATCCTTGTCTTTTTCCTGATTTTAGAGGAAAAGATCTAGTTTTTCCCCATTTAATGTAATGTTGGCAGTAGGTTAGTCATTCATGGCTTTTATCAGATTAAGATAAGGTCCTCCTATACCAATTTTTTCAGGTTTTAAAAAAATCATGAATGGACGTTGGATTTTGTTGAAAGCTTTTCTGCACCTATTTAGATGATCATGTGATCATTTGTCCTTGTTTCTGTTTATGTGATGAATTACATTTATTGATTTGCATATGTTAAACCATTCTTGCATCCCTGGGATGAAACCTGTTAGATCGTGAGGTATGATCTTTTTGATGATTTGTTGCATTTTTTGTCAATATCTTATTAAGGATTTTAACCTGTAGTTTTCTGTTTTGTTTGGATCATTGCCTGGTTTTGGAATCAGGGTAAGGCTAGCTTTCAGAAATAACTTTGGCAGTACTCCTTCCCTTCAGTTTCATTAAGGAGTTTGCGAAGTATTGGTATTAGATTTTCCCAGGAGTTCTTGTAGAATTTGGCAGTGAATCCATTAGAACCTATGCATTTTTTTTTTTGAGACAAAGTTTTGCTATATAGTTCAGGCTGACCTTGAACTTGCTATGTAGCCCAGGCTGGCCTTGATCTTTTGGCGATTCTTTTGCCTCAGCCTCCCAAGTGCTGAGGTTACAGGCGTGTGCCATCATGCCTGGCTTACCTAGGCTTTTCTTAGTTGGTAGATTTTTTTATTACTGCTTCAATTTTATTGCCTGTTATGTATGAATTATTCAGGGTTTTTATACCTTCTTGGTTTAGTTTTGATAATTCATATGTATTTAGGAATCTATCCATTTCTTCTGAATTCTCCAGTTTACTGGCATAAAGTTTTGCAAAATAGTTCCTGAGAATCTTCTTGATTTTGTCAGGGTCCATTGTGATTTCACCTTTTTCATTTCTAATTGCATTGATTTGAGTTTCTTTCTTCTCTTTCTTCTTTCTTTCTTCCTTCCTTCCCTCATCCTTCCTGCCCGCCCGCCCCCTCCCTCCCTCCTTTCTTTCTTTCTTTCTTTCTTTCTTTCTTTCTTTCTTTCTTTCTTTCTTTCTTCTTTCTTTCTTCCTTCCTTCCCTCATCCTTCCTGCCCGCCCGCCCCCTCCCTCCCTCCCTCCTTTCTTTCTTTCTTTCTTTCTTTCTTTCTTTCTTTCTTTCTTTCTTTCTTTCTTTCTTTCTTTCTTTCTTTCTTTCTTTCTTTCTTTCTTTCTTTCTTTCTTTCCCTTCTTTCTTTCTCACTAGCTAAAGATTTATCTATTTTGTTTATTCTTTTGAAGAGCCAGGTCTTTGATTCATTGATTCTTTGTATTGTTTTTCAGTCTCCATTTCATTGATTTCTGCTCTGATCTTTATAATTTCACTCCTTGTACTAGTTTTGGATTTGGATTGTTCTTGTTTTTCTAGGACTTTGGGGTACATCGTTCTTTTTTTCTGATACTGCTGTGAACTTCTGTCTTAAGTTTCATTAAGTTCTGTCTTATGTTTTCATTGTGTCCCAAAAGTTCTAGTGTATTGTACTGGCATTATCGCTTAATTCTAGGAACTAATTTCTTCCTTGATTTCTTCTGTGACCAATTGATTATTCAAGAGGATATTATTTAATTTCCATGCATTTGCATAATTTCTGCGGTTTCTTTTGCCACTGAATTCTTGTTTCATTGCACTATATTCTGATAATATGCATGGGATAATTCTAATCTTTTACATTCACTTAAACGTACTTTATTGGCTAGTATGTTGATTGTTCTCTGAGAAGAATGTGAATTCTGTTTTTGGGTGGAACACTGTAGATATCTATTAAGTCGTTTGTTTGAATGTTTGGTTCAACTCTGATATTTCCTGGCTGATTTTTTTGTCTAGTTGATCTGCCTATTTGTGACAGTGAGTATTGAGGTCCCTCACTATAATTGTATTAATGCTTATATGATCTTTTATGACAAATAGCGTTTGTTTTATGAAGTTGGATGTGTTGTTTTCTGTATATATGCCTATAATCATTCTCTCTCCCTGTTGAATTGTTCTTTTAATACGTAGTGAACTTTTTTGCTTGTTTTGATGAGTTTTGGCTTTAAGTCCACTCTTTCTGAGAATAGGATAGCTACTTCTTGTTTTTTTTCGTTTCCATCACATGGAATCAGTCCTTTGATTTTTGGTCTATGAATTTCTTTTCTTTTTTTTTTTTGGGTACCTGGGATTGAACTTGGGACCTTGCACTTGTGAGGCAGGCGGTGGAATCATGAAGCTAAATCCCCTATATGGCATACCAATGGATTTTGTTTCTTGATCTAATCTACCAGTCAGTGTCTTTTGATTGGTGAATTGAGACTACTCACACTGAGTTATTACTGAAAATTATCGACTTGTTCTTGTTATTGTATTATTTTCCTGTTGCTGATTTCCTTTCTTTCCCTTCTACTTAACTGGTCAACTTACCTGGCATATTCATTCTACAGTTTGGCATTGTTAACTTTATTTTCTGTTTTTAGAGTACCCATGAGAATTTTTTGGAGTATTGGTTAGGTGGTTAAGAATTTCTTAGTTGCTTTTGTCATGGAAATGTCTTATTGATCCATCAATTTTGAAAGAAAGTTTTGCAGGGTATATCAGCCTGGGTTGGAAATTGTCTTCTTTTTGGGCTCCAAACACCCATTCCTAGTTCTTATGTCCATTGAGATTTGTGTTGAGAAGTTTGCTGTAATTCTAATGTGTTTTTCTTTGTAAGTGATTTATTGCTTTTCTCTGACAGCTTTGAAGATTCTGTTCTTGTGTTGGATTTCTGGGATTTTGACTATGATCTATTGTGGGGAGATTCTTTTCTAATTGTGGCTATTTGGGGTTCTATAGGACTCACTTATCTGTATGTTAAATTCTTTCCCCATATTTGTAAAGTTTTCTGGTATTATTTTTGTAAACACATTTTTAGTGCTATGTACTGTCTTCTAATTTTTCACTAACTCCAGTTAATCTTTTTTTTTGGTACCGGGGGGATTGAACTCAGGACCTTGCGCTTGTGAGGCAGGCGCAGTGCCACTGAGCTAAATCCCTGGCCCCAGTTAATCTTTGATTAGTCTTCTTTGCATCATTTAATAGGTGTTGGGTTCACTTTTCATGTTTTCTTATAGTTTTTAAGGTGTATCTCAATAATTGGCCAACACCAACAACCTTGTCTTCTGGTTCTGAAACTGTCCCCACACTGGTGCTTCTACTGCCTATACTTTCAATAGAATTTTTAATGTCTGGAATTTCTGTTTGGTACTTTTTCATAAATTCTAATTTTTTTTTATACTGAACATTCATGTTTTGTATTGTTTTGCTTAGCTCAGCTAACTTTTATTAGTGTCTTCTGTAGACTAGCTGCTTGTTTTGTTTATGAGGATCATCATCTGTTATATCTTCTTTGAACTCACCAAACACCTTCTTAATCTTTTTAAAAAATCTTCTTCTGTTATACTTTTGAATAATTCAGCTATGTGGCTTTTGATTTTTTCATCTACCCTATTCAATGTCCCATGGATTAGCTTTGGGGGAGTTGGGAGTTTTGGGAGGCATTTTATTGCCTTCTCTTCCCAAAGTTCTACTGTGTGTGTGTGTGTGTGTGTGTTGAAGCTTGTGGGTTGATTAAAGTGGAAGACTTTGTTGCTTATATGGAGACTTATTTAGTGTCTGCTTTTCATTGATGTATTTTGGGCATGGCTAACTATAGGCCTTTGCCTCTGTCCCCAAATCCCACTACCTCTGTTTATTTGGGAGGGGATGCTGCCATGTATTTGGCTCAGCACCCAGCTTTCCAGGAATGGGCCACAGCATTGTTAATGACATCAAGGTAGTCCAGGTATGGGCATACAGAGAAAACCAATTGCTGGCAACAACTATTTCTCCTTGGTTATAGTAATAACATCAGTAGTGTCAAAGACAAACTGGGTATTAATGTACCCTAAAAACCAATAATATCTCACCCCTAAACATAGAAAAGAGATTTATGATTATAGTACAAATACTAAGACAAACAAAATTTTGACCTGCAGTATCTACTGAATGAAAAAACTTTACCTCAACTAATAATAGAACAGTATTCAACAGTAATAATATAGAGTTTAACTATCTCAAGATTCATAAAGCTTAATTGTTATACAGTAAAGATGGGGGAAACTAGAGAATGAGAAAAGTAGAATTTGAAATATTTATCAATGAGAAAGAGGAGAGAAAAATGAGATGGGGCTCTTATTGAGGGAGAAAAGGAGATTAACAATATTAGATAACATTAACAAAAGAATGAACACTAAAAAGAAGAAAAAAGAAAAAACAGAGCACAATGAAGGAAAAAATAAAACAAAACAATGGAAAAAGTTAAAAGGAGAAAAGAAAAAGGAAAGTAAAAATAGAAAAAAGCCCCCAAATTCCAAAAAACAATCAAGGAAAAAGAGAAAAATAAAAAAAAATTCCTCTGTGTTTGTGAAAGAGTTGTTTCTTTCCAGGATCTGCAGACTTGGAATCCAGCAATTCATGATTATTTCTGCCTTGTTTTTTGGCCTGTGGGTTTGTGAGGTGCGTGCTTGTCTTAGTTACTTTTCTTTTGTTGCTGAGACAAAATATCCAGCATCCAAAGTTAAAGGGGAAAAGGTTTATTTATCTCACAGTTTGTAGAGGCTTCAGTCCACAATTAGCTGGCTCAAAGGCAGGGTGGCTTGGCAGAGGAGCATCACAGAGAAGAACAGTTCATGGTGCCCACATAGTAGCAAAAACCACAAGGGGCCTTAACAGCCTCTTCCTGCCCCCTTTATCTTATCCAGACTACTTAGGGTGGGTAGCACTCACACCCTTAATCCTAGTGCCCTTGAGGCTAGCATTGCACCATCAATCAATTCCAGTGTCACACACTCTAGATCTAGCCACCTCCAAAAAGCCCCACCTCATTTGTAGGAGGATATGGGGAGACATCTAGACACAAGCTATAACACTGCTCTCCTCTAGAGGCACCTCTCTTCCTATACCCAAGTCTGTGGCACCCGTTCAAGCTAAGGCATGTCTTGGCTCACATTGGTAGATATGAAAAGCTATCAGTCCTCTGGTCTCTGCTGTATGTAGGCCCCAGGACAGGAGTTCAAGCAGACAGTTGACTTTAATGCCAACATTTTCAGATCCAGCCTTCTTTGAAAACCATACTTTTTGGGTCTGGTTTTTCTCTCTGTGGAGGGCAGAGCCCATGTCTTTCTGGTCCTGAGCTTAAACTTTTCAGGGGGTCTATGTCTAACTCACAACCTCTCTGTAGATGTCTTCCCTGGCTATCTCTCTCCCAGTCACTATGGGAGGGTAACACTGGAAACTCTGAAGTGGAATTGTTCTGTGGCTCAGTTTTAAACAATCAGTCTCTTTCTAAAATGGCTTCTTATTAAACATTCTTTGGCAATATGATAGATGCTGCACTGCGTTTCTTCTCCAACTCTAAGCTGCCATGAAGGAATCACTTTAGGGTAACACTTCATGCAGTTTACAATAGCTGTGGGCTTCTCTTGGAGCCAGTGCTGCTGGCTAGGTCTATATTTTCTCCCTGAGCTTACCTTCTTTTTGTGGGCATTGGCCTTCTCCATGATCAGGCCAGTTGGTTGGTTGATGCCTCTGCTGCCCTGTGCCAAGGGGAAACAAGACACATAGCTGGCTTGGAGTTGGTGGGTGATATGACCAGGGCACAGAATCCAGGGGTGTGGAATTGGTCAGGGTTAAATGCACATGAGATGTAGTGGTTGCTGTGACATCCAAGCCATGCAGAGTGCAGTGGCTGATATATTGTCCCTGCTTTTTTTTTTTTGGTACCAGAGATCAAACTCAAGTCCTTGCGCTTGCGAGGCAGGCAGCGGAACCACTGAGCTACATCCCCAGCCCCCTGCTTTTGTTTTTAAAAAGGGCTAAAATACTTTATCCAGTCCAAATATGTACCAATTCATTTGAAGCTGTATTGTCCACTATAGTAACCCTATTTAAATTTAAGTTAATTAAATTAAATAAGGAGTTGAGTTCAGTTTAGGTGCATTAGTTACATTTCAAGTGCTCAATAGCTATGTGTAGCTAATGCATACTGTATTAAACAATACAGTCAGACATTTATATAGGGTGGCATCAATTTGAACATATCACATAACTCTAAATAATGTCGACATAGTCATTTCCTTCCAGAGATGTTCTGCCTTTAATAACAGAATATTTAGACCCTCAGATACTCTACCAAGTTTATGAAGTGCCTCATTTTCTCATTCAGTACCTACTCATCAAGTTTCTACTATGTGGCCAGACACAGGAATGATGAAAATAGAAAAAGAACAAGCATGCTATTCATATTTGAGTCAAATATTTTAAGTATTATAGCTATTGAGACTATGTGCCTTTTACATGACTGAACCTTCTAATTGGAATGTAAATTAATTTGGTGAGGTTCTTAACATAGTAAAATCTGGAAGCAACAAATATCATATAAACTATATGTGAGGAAAGTAAAATACAAGAATATACTGATCAGTGGTCTCAGAAGCACTTCTATCACTGCTTATTGCATATTTGCTTCTTTCATTTTCTGGAATGCTATAATTTTGGTAACATCAAAATGCAGAGAAGATGATTTGAAGGTTATTTAAGACAGCATATCTGAGTATAA
Source organism: Heterocephalus glaber (assembly GCF_053883595.1). Taxonomy (NCBI): domain Eukaryota; kingdom Metazoa; phylum Chordata; class Mammalia; order Rodentia; family Bathyergidae; genus Heterocephalus; species Heterocephalus glaber. The sequence continues at coordinate 11,028,269 of NW_028258137.1, read as the reverse complement.
CCTTCAAATAAAATAAGTAGGCAGATCCAGAAAATTTACAAGGAGAGTATTTGAGAAACACAACAATTAACAAATTATAAGCAATACGAGGTAACATTTGCAAAGACATAGTAAATTATGGTTTATGTGGGCTTTTGAAATCAGTGATAAAGAAATATAATCACATGCAATTACCCTTTCAAGCTCTTCTTTTGACTTTTATATTCAATGTACTAAAAAGGCAAAACAAAACTTGACTCTATTTGAAGAGATAGGTGGTTTGATCCTGCAGTGGGAAGAGATTATGGTCCTAAAATAGCCTGAAGTATGGAGGATTTACCTAGGATTTAAGGGCATTAGTTTAGAAAGCTAGGGTTAAACAAGAGAATGAGTTACTTAGGGAAGGTTAACCTATTTCCTATTTCTCAAGGGCATTTTGCTTAGAATAAGAACAGAATATACTGAATGTTGTTTGGAAGGTGACATATGAAGCAAACAGGTTTGATATGGTAGGTGTTTTTTTTCCAGTCTCCATGTCAGATCAATATACGTACCTGTGATTTAAAAACCAGTATGATTTCTTCTCAGAGGTAACGTATCCATGGTATTGACTTCCCATGTGTTCTCAAGTTGGTGTCCTGAGATCTTGTCTTCTGTGAGTGGCCTTAGTGCTTTTCCCTGGCTGCTGAGGTTAGCAGTGATTTCCATGTCATTAAATGCAACTGGCCTCCTTTTGTCTATGTGGCATCCTGTATCTTCAAGCACCATTTAGTGCCTTTCCTCATCCTTAAAAATTTCCTCATCCTTAAAGTAGTCTCTCTTGGTGGGATCAGTGGCACCCATTGAGACAGCCCAGAAGCACTTGACCATCCCCTTTTTCTTATAATGGCCCAAGCAGGCATGGTTTTGTCAAGGGTGTCATGCTTCCCCCCTCATTTCCCTTCAATCTGGCTTGGTAGGTACCCCTCCCAAGGTTGGATGGGAACAACTTGCCTTGCTGTCCTCCTGGGTTGCTTAGTGGCCACTCTGCAGGCCACTACGATACCAGGTGCCATTCAACTGTCAACTGTGGCCCCCTTCCTTCACTCCTGCTGCTCCAGACATATGAAGTGGCAGGGAAACCATTCTTTTTTTTTTTTTTAATGCAAAAATGAGTATGCAATTTAAATAAAATTTCCCTTTAAGGGAAACTGCACTTAACATGGAAACAATAAGGGAGTGATCAGGCCCATTATCACCATCTCCAACTTCTCCAAACCTGAATAAACTGATGGACACAGCTAACCACTCTGAAGTTTCTCTGGTTTCATTTTTCATGAGAGGTGGCAGCTGTCAATCAAACAAGTTCCCTTGCTGCAATGACAGCCCCACATCTACTTGTATGATTCACTTGTACCAATCAGCAGGCCAGAATTTGAACCAAACACAGGCTTGCAGATGCTATATAAACAATGCTCCACTCATACTTCTTGGGTTGGCCTAGGAGGGCTTCCTCTGGTATACTAACTTGTGCTTTTGCACAGGTCCTGTTACAATAAAGCCTTACTCTGGTGGTCCTATAAATCTGCTTCTGATTTGTTTCTAATGTAGTACAGACTTGGAAGATCCTGTAAATCTCTCAGGATTCTGTAGTATGGGCAGAGTGGTTGCTTTCAAAGAAAAAGCAATAAACACTTGGGGCTGTTAACCTGGAGGAGATCCAGAGACCAGCAGCCAGCAAAGATCAGTGACAGAGCATAGCATTTGGCAGAGTTAACCAATGGTGTCTGGCATAAGCCAGCACTAAATGGTGCTGGTTGGCAGTGGCAGAGGCCAACAGCAGACTGTGTCAATCAATGGCATCTGGCATTTTCTGGCATTGCTGGTGGCAATGGGACCACTAAAAGAGCTGCACCTGACTAATGCATGATTTCTATCTGAATTGAGCAAAAGAAACCTCAAGTCATTGGCAACACCATCATTTTGGCACTATCCCCCTTTATCACCATGCTTGGAATCACCAATAACTTAGAGTTACTCCCTCTTCTCTATTTCTTTTGCTATCAATTATACATTTATTAAATAACCCAGAATGTATCATTCCCCACTTAAAACCTTTGATGACTTGTTCTTGCATTTAGAAGGAGATCTAAACCCTGTAATCTGTCCTATGAGCCCTGGTACACTTACCTCCTACCACCTTTCCAACTTCTACTTAGTAGTTGTCATTCATTCATTCATTTTTGTATTTATTCTGTTGATTATTCAGCAATTACATGTTGAGCCCTGTTCTGGGATGTGAAGTTACAACAGTAACCAACAGGCTAAGTTAAATGCCTTTTGGAGGTTACTTTCCAACATTACTTGAGAGTGATCTGTTGGTGAGATGCTAATAATAAACAGAGACAGTGCATTTAACGATGATGATAACACAGGAGAAAAATAAAGTGGGGAAAAGTGTGTTCATGAGAGTTTGAAAATAGAGACAGGACAGCCAAGGAAGGTTTCCTTGAGAAGCTGACATTTGAGTAAAGACTAGGGAGGGAGTACATGTGGCATATTCTAGAATCAGCAAGGAACCCAGGATGACACAAGTGAGACTGGCTTGTTGAGAAATGATATGAGAGAGAGAGCCAGATCATGGAGGATCTTGTAGGCCATGGTAAAGACTTAGATTTTATTTGGAATTGTATTGAGATGAGAGGCCATTCAAGGGTTTGAATCAAGAAAGTGATGTGATCAGACTTAGGTTTTAGAGGGATCATTTACACTTCGGTTAAAAAGAGATGGGAAATGCAAGGACCCGAGTTCGATCCCCTGTACCCCCCCCCAAAAAATAAACCCCAAAAAACTCAAAACAAAACAAACAAACAAAAAAAACCCAGATGGGAATAGGCAGGGTTGGAAGCACAGAGGACTTTTGGGAGATCCTTACAATAACACAGAAGAGAGATGATGGAGTTTGGTAGCAGTGGAGATAGAGATTGTTGGATTCTGGATTCATGTAGATCATAACAGTCTCTTTCCTGGATTGGGATTTTTCATAGGGATTTTTGTTGATACCAGACTTCTCTCTCTCTTTTTTTGTATATGGGGATTGAATTCAGGTCCTTGTGCTTGTGGGGCAGGGGGCCGAACCACTGAGCTAAATCCTCGGTTCAGGCTGCTCTTAATATTTTAATTTTTATAAGCTAAAGGGAACAAGTTAATGTGGGAAGTTTGATGAGTTTTGATAAATGCACATACTCCAAACTGTTGTTATAATTAAGGCAATGAACGTTTTGTCACTGTCCCAAAGTTTCATTGCACCTTCCATGTTCCTTATCTCACAATGAACCTATGTAATGAACGATCTGTTTTCTGTCAGTACAGATTTTTAAACTTTTATAAATTTTTATGTAAGTGCAATCATGCAGCATCCTTAAAAATGTTTTATTAAGATATATAAGATCAAATTCATTATTTTAACCATTTCAAAGTACACAACTCAAAACAGAGATGATGGTAGCTTAGTATTCACAATGTCATGCAACTATTACCACCTTCTCGTTCCAGAACATTTTCATTACCCCAAAATAACCCCTATATTAGTTAAGCAGTTATCTCTTATTTATCTAATCCCTGATTACCACTAATCTACTTTCTGTCTTTATGGATTTTTTTTTTTGTATTGGGATCGAACTCAGGACCTTGCACTTGTGAGGTAGGCAGCAGAACCACTGAGCTAAATCCCTGGCCCTCTATGGATATGTTTATTCTTGTTTTTTTTTTTTTTTTTTTGGTACCGGGGATCGAACTCGGGTCCTTGCGCTTTCGCAGCAGGTGGTGAAACCACTGAGCTAAATCCACGCCCCTATTCTTGATATTTTATATAAGTGGAATCCTACAAGATATGATTGAAAAATATGGTAAATGTTTAAATTTAAAAACTTATTATAGAAAAAGATACATTGCTATTGATATCCCTTAACATTCTGAGCAATTGTGGAAGTCCTTTTTTGTTAAGTGTCTTTACACTTTTTTATAAGTGCATTGTCATGTCTGCCTCATTGTCCTGAATCAACTAAAAATATGCACTTTTCATGATCATTTTGACTTTTGGGAAGAGCCAGAAGTTGTACAGTGCCAAATCTAGTGAATAAAATGGATGAAGAAAATCATAATCTTTTTATGAGCCTGCCATTCTGTTGGAGGACACTCAGCAGCAATAATCACCATATTTTTGATCACATCTTATAAAGATACTCATGAAAGAGGTCTTCCAGAACTGTCTTAGAAAGTGGCAAGAACAAACAGAGTCTTTCACAGAGAAAGTGTTATATATGTGCTTTGCAAATCTTCACTGTTGGTTTGGTTTTGACAGTTTTATTTCAGTGTTATTTGCAAAGCATATCAGGAAGTCTGGTTCAATATATCTCCTTAGAAGATTGATATTTTCTGCCCATTGGCTCCATAAGTAGAGTTCCCATTTTGCCCTGTGTATATTTCCTACACCTACTTTTTCTCTGTTACAATAGTGCGAGACATTTGTTATAATTAGTGGGCCAATATTAATTAGTTATTATTAAAGTCCATACTTCATTCAGTCTGGATTCCTTAGTTTTGTATCTCAGGTCAATATAGATTTCTTTACAGTACCAGATGTACTTTTTCTGTTCCAGGATCCCATTTCTAAGTCCCACAGCACATTTAGTTGTCATGGCTCCAAAGTTCCTCTTGACTGTGAGAGATTGTAAGGGGTTTCTCAGACTCTTGTTTTGTTTTGTTTCTATAGCCTTTAAAAAGTATATATTTACAATACATAATGAATACATTAGTCATGGGGAATATCTATCTATCTATCTATCTATCTATCTATCTATCTATCTATCTCACATCTTAATCTTTTTTTTATTTCACCATACCCTTCCCTCCTTTCCCTCTCCCCGCTATCTCTAGATTCCCTTCCTATCTGTAGATGGTCTAAATCCTTGTTTACTATCACCTATCTTTTACTTTGCTCTTTAAATTATTTATACTTTGGCCCTCTCATATAAGAGAAACCATCTGATATTTAACTTTCCTTGTCTGATTTATTTCACTTAGCATTATAGTCTTAAGGTCCATCCATTTTCCTAAAAATGACTCAAGTTTATCCTTCTTTATGGCCCAGAAGTATTTCATTGTGCATATAAAACATATTTTCTTTATTTGTTCATCTGTTGATGAACACGTAGGCTGCTTCCAACATTTAACTATTGTGACCTGTGATGCTCTAAACATGGGTATGGGTATATCCCTGTAATAATGATGTTTTAAACTCTTGGGAAGATACCCAGAAGAGCTGGGTCAGATGGAATTTCTATTTTTAGTTTTTTGAGGAACCTCCATACTGATACACATAGTGCCTTGCACTATGTTTACATTTTACATTAGTTTACATTTTCATTGACAATGTCGAAAGGTTCTTTTCCTCCTACAACCTAGCAGCATTTTTTTTTTTTTGAGTTTGTGATGATGGCTATTCTTTCTGAGGTAAGATTGAATCTTGGTATTGTTTTCATTTGGATTTCTGTAATGGCTGAAGATGCTGAAATGTTTTTTCATGTACTTATTGGCCATTTGTACTTCTGCTGAGAAGTGTCTGTTCAATTACTTATTTTTTGTTTGAGTCTTATTTGAGTTCCTTATATAATCTAGGTATTAGTCCTCTGATGATTAGCTGGAAAAGTTTTTTTTCCCATTCTGTAGGTTGTCTTTTCACTCTGTTGATTGCTACTTTTTTGCTTGTTTGCTTTTGATGACTGTATTAGTCAGCTTTCTTATTCCTCGGACACAATACCCAATACTCACAAATTAAAGAAGGAGAGGTTTAATTTTTTTTTTTTTGGTCCATGACTTGTACTCTGAGTAACATTTTGGCCATTCTTTCAAGATTATGGTACATAGTATATTAACTATTTTTATTCTGTAATTATTTTGTTATGAAATTTTGTTCTATTTTTTCATAGAATACTTTTTATATTTATTAATATCTACATTTATTACATAAAAATAAAAATAAATAAATAAAAAGGAGAGGTTTAATTTGGCTCACAGGGGATTCAGCTCAGGTCAGCTGGCTTCAGGGAGGAAACATGACAGAATGGCATTGCAGAGCAAAGGCACTTAGTTCATGGCAGCAGGAAGGACAGTGGGAGAACTGCACCAGAGAGGATATATAGTACCAAAATTATGTCCCCATGACCCACCCAGACACACATAGAAGTGTGCTTTGCTATCCTCTAGGCAGCTCCCAAGCCAATCAAGTTGACACAATTAAGCCTACCTACCACAAGACCTTGTGGTTCTGAGATGTACTGGTCAGGTGTCTTGTAGACTGTTACTCAACTGGGATTTGTCTGATGTCTTTATAAAAATTGGACTGAAGTTATGGGTTTTTGGTGGCAAATACCAGAGGTAAAGTCCTGTTTTCATCACATCTTACCCAAACTACATATTATAACACAGCTTGTCACTTTGCTGTTTACTTTGGTCACTTGGCTGAGATAGTGTTTTTCAGGTTTTTTTTTTAAACACTTTTTTTCCTTTTTCCATACTAACCTTTATGGAAGGAAGTCACTACACACTGCCCATATATAAGAAGTGGAGATTTTTGCTATACTTCTATGAAGGCAGAGTATCAACATAAATTATTTGGACTCTTCTCCACAGGAAATTTTCCTCTTATTTTCCATTTATTTACATGTCCAATCATTTATATCAGTGCTGACACATGATGTTTATTTTATATTTTGGTTTATAATCCAATAGTACTTTACTTATCATCAATTCTCATTATTCCTGATAATCATGTTCTATACAGATCCAGTGAACACAGAATTAGCAAATACTGAAACATTGCACCTAGGGAAAAATACATCTTACATAGATTATAATATTAAATCTTACAAAACATTCATCCTCAGAGATTCAATTTTCTTTATTTTGTAAAAGAGATAATAAAGTTCATAAATGTTTAGTGACTTGTCTAAGGCTGACTCACTCACAGATACCAAAACTGGGACTCATACTAGATTCACCCAGGGAAAAGGGACAGGGTTTCTTGCACTTACTGTACTGCTGCTGCCCTGCCTATTCTCTGGTCATCTCCTATGAGAGCTGGCCTCCGTTGAGAGTGTGCTCTCATCCTACCTGTGTCTTTCATGAAGAATATAGGACAGATTATCATAGAATGTTCCTCAATTTGTGTTTCTCTGATGCTGCCTCATGAATGGATACAAGCTATGCATTTTGGGCTTAAATACTATATAAGTACTTTGGCAATTACATCTGGAAGTGCATTGTGTCTCTTTTTTTTGAGGCTTTGCCTCTTTTTGTGATGTTAAGTTTGATTCCTCAGACATTTATTTTATCCACTATAAGCTTATTTTATTTGGTACTTAAAAGGTATGGGAGAGGGAGGCCTGCCATTCCATTGGTGAGTGTGTGCAGATCCCTGGGAGCAGCTGTGTGGCCCAGACCCATGCAGCTGTAGGTGGACCCCCAGTGAGGGGGTCCACCCTGACACCAGAGGCTCTGGCACACCACCCTAGGCCAGGAGTCTGCCCAGAGAGGAGCTGAACTGGCATGTGGGCTCCTGCTGGAGGATCGCCACTCCATCCCTAAGTGTGGGCAGATCCCTGGGTGCAGCTGTGTGGCTGGGGCCAGTGCGGTTGCAGGTGGATCCCAGCCGGGGCTCTGCCCCAACCCCAGAGGCTTGGGAAGAAAGGGGCTGCATGGGCACATGGGCTTCAGCCAGAGGCTCGTCATACCATCGGCCATGGCCAGGGACCTGCCTGGGGAAGAGCTGTACAGGCACACAAGCAATGCCCAGAGGCTCACCCTGATACCATTGATAAGTACGAGGAGACCTTAGCCAGAAGCCTATGCAGATAACAGAAACTGGGGTGCACAGCTCCCAACCAAAGTCCCTCCCAGACAATAGCTACATAGGGGCCCCACCGAGAGGCACACCTAGATACCATCCCAACTGTGCTCAGGCCCCAGCCAGAAGTCCACCCTGACAACAGGTCAGCTCAGAGATCTAGAAGGCCACCACTCTGAACCCAGGAATTGGTGTACTGGCGAGCAGCAGAGTAAAGGCTGCTCAGTGGCTTGCTGAGAATTTGAGACCACTGGGTGAGCAAAAAGTCACCTCAACAAAGACACAGCAGGCTGCATCTGTTGAAGTGAGAAGACATGTAAATAAGTCCCCAAACCAGACTTCCAGATCACCTAAGGGAGCCCCAAAGGGCAACGAGATGGAACAATCTGATACTCAACCACCTGGACTCTCTGAACCGGCAATGAAAGGGGACCTGGAAAAAATGATTTTTTTTTATCATGGCTTGTTGGAGTCCTATATACCTCCCTTATCTGAATGTCAAGTTCTTTTCCCCTGCTTGGGAAGTTTTCTGCCATCACTTTTGTGAACAGTTTTTTATGTCATCTGCACTCTCCCCTGTTTCTTCATTGACTCCGATCAGTCTTATGTTATTCTTCTTTGCATCATCTAGCATCTGGTGGACTGATTTCTCATGGTCCCTTACTATTTTTATTTTTATTTTTTAATTTTTTTGTCCTTTACTATTTTAAAGAAATTTTTCTTTTCCTGGTCACTAATTGCAATCTTATCTTCTATATCTGAAATTCTGTCCACACATTGGCTCATGCTGCTGCGTAAACTTTCAGTGGAGTTTTTAATCTCCTGGAAATCTGTTTGCATCTGTTTTATTGATTCCATTTGTTTCCTATGTTGGGATTCCATCATGTTCCTCAGCGCTTCTATTTTTTTAATCTGAGTCCACTCTATATTTATTAATCATATCTTGCACTATGGGCACAATTTCTGCTGTTGTATGAGAAATTATTTCTGATTTCATATTTTCCAGATCCTCTTTTGTTGCCAGTTCAAGGATTCCAAGTGGTTGAGTATCAGATTGTTCCATCTCATTTCCCTTTGGGGTTGCCTTAGGTGATCTGGAAGCCTGGTTTTGAGGCTTGTTTACATGTCTTCTCATTTCAACAGATGCAGCCTGCTGTGCCTTTGTTGAGGCAACTTTTAACTCACCCAGTGGTCTTGAATTCTCAGCAAGCCACAGAGCTGCCTTTTCTGTGCTGCTCACCAGTACACTAATTCCTGAGTTCAGAAAGGTGGGCTTCTGGATCCCTGAGCTGACCTGTTGTTTGGGTGGGCTTCTGGCTGGGGCCTGTGCACACTTGGGATGGTATCTAGGTGTGCCACTGGCTAGGGCCCCTATGTAGCTGTTGTCTTGGGGGACCTTTGACTGGGGGCTGTGCAACCCCATTCCTGTTGTGTGAGCAAGCTTCTGGCTAGGGTCTCGTGCACTTAATGATGGTATTGGGGTGAACCTGTGGCTGTTGCCTGTGTGCCTGTGTAGCTCTTTTCCAGGCAAGCCCTTGGGTTGGACCAGTGTGCTCCAGCCTCTGGGACTGGGGTGGAGCCCTGGCTTGGATCTGCTTGTAGCCACATTTCTCTGATCCACACCACTGCTTCCCCAACTAAGGTGGTCTGGTGTGCCTTTATTGCAGAGATTTTCTTCACTTTTCCAGTGGGCTTTAATTTTCATCAAGGGGCCTCAAAGAGGCCCTCTTTCTGTTGTTCACTTCTACTCTATTTTCTCAAGCTCATAACAATGTCCTTCATGGCTCCTGGAACTCTATGGTGTGGATCCAGGTAGTGGCTCAGCACAGCCATGTGTGTGGGGGGTGCTGGCACCCCTGCAGCTCACCTCCTCAGTGCTCAGGGGCAGTGATATGGAGGCCCAAGAGGCTCACCTTAGTGCTGTGGGGAGGTGGTACTGTGGCCTGAGAGGCTCACCTCGGTGCTCTGGGGAGGTGGTACAGCAGCCTGTGAGACTCACCTCCTTGGCCCTCTGAGGAGGTGGTACTGTGGCCCAAGAGGCTCAGCTCAGTGCTCTTGGGAGGTGGTATTGCAGCCCGAGAGGCTCACCTCCATGGCACTCTGGGGCGGTGGTACAGCAGCCCAAGAGGCTCACCTTCTCAGCCCTCTGGGTCGGTGGTATGGAGGCCTGAGAGGCTCACCTCAGTGATCTGGGGAGGTGGTATGGCAGCCTAAGAGGCTCACCTCCTTGGCACTCTGGGGCAGTGGTATGGCAGCCTGAGAGGCTCACCTCCTTGGCTCTCTGGGGTGGTTGTATGGTGGCCTGAGAGGCTTACCTCCTTGGCCACCTGGGGCAGTGGTACAGCGGCCTGAGAGGCTCACCTTGGCACTGCTGGGTGGTGGTACAGAGGTACAAGAGGCTTACCTCCTTGGCACTCTGGGGGGGTGGTACAGAGGCCTGATAGGCTCACCTCGATGCTCTCCAGAAAAACAAAATTCTACAAGCAGTTAAGAGAAAAAGAACAAATCACATACAACAGAAAGCCCATGTGAATCACAGCAGACTTCTCAACACAAACCCACAAGGCAAGAAGATCTTGGAGTGACGTATTTCAAGGCCTAAAGGGAAACAACCTCCAACCCAGACTGATGTACCCTGGAAAACTATCTTTCAAAATTGATGGAGAAATAAGATATTTTCATGACAATGAGCACCTTACGAACTTCATGAATACCAAACCAGCACTCCAAAAATTTTAGACAATATCCTAGGAAAAAACAATGAGGATCACAATCCCAGGAAGCCCAGCAGAATGAATCCATTGGGCATAAAAAGAAATTCAATGTAAAGGAGGAGAATCCAACAAAAAGAAAAAGTCATGACAAGGATAAGTCATTGCATATCAATTATAACCATGAATGTTAATGGTCTCAATTTACCAATCAAAAAATAAATAGACTGGCAGAATGGGTCAAGAAGCAAGATTCAGGGGCTGTGGATTTAGATCAGTGATTTCACTGCCTGCTGTGCAAGTGCAAGGACCCAAGTTTGATCCCTGGTACGAAAAAAAAAAAGAAGCATGATCCAACAATATGCTGCATACAAGAAACACAATTCAAAAAGAAACTCATAGACTGAAAGTTAAAGGGTGGAAAACAATGCTCCATGTGACAGGAACCCGAAAAAAAGCAGGAGTAGCTATCCTCTTTGCAGATCAAGTGGATTTCAAACTAACACTGATTAAGAGAGACAAAGAAGGACACTACATCCTTGTTAAGGGAACAATCCAAGAGGAAGGGATGACAACTATAAATATATATGCATGAAATGCTAGTGCACCCAAATGTATGAAACAAATACTAATGGACATGAAAAATCAAACAAGCACTAATACAATAGTAGTGGGGAAACTCAATACCCCACTGTCACAAACAGATAGCTCAACTAGACAAAAAGTAAGCATTGAAATACTAGAACTCAATCAAACTCTTGAACAAATGAACTTAACAGAAATTTACAAAATGTTCCACCACACAAAATCAGAATACACATTCTTTTCAGCTGCACATGGGTCATTCTCTAAAATAGAACTCATACTCACTCATAGAACATGTTTAAGTAAGTGCAAAGGAATGGAAGTTATCCCCTGTATATTGTCAGGCAATAGTGCAATAAAATTGGAGATCAATAGCAAAAAACCCACAAGAATATCATAAAGACATGGAAATTGAACAACATACTTCTGAATAACCAATGGATCACAGAGGAGATTAAAGAGAAATCAGACAGTTCCTACAATTAAATGACAATGCCAATACAACATATCAGAATCTATGGGACACAATGAAAGCAGTCTTACGAGGGAAATTCATAGCAGTGAATACTCACATTAGGAAAACAGAGCAAGTTCAATTACACAACCTGATGCTGAAAAGCATCAAGCTTCTAGAAAAAGAAGAGCAGGACAAACCCAAAGCTCATACAAGGGAGGAAATTATAAAGATAAGACCAGAAATCAATGCAATGGGGACTAAGAGAACAATACAAAAAAAATCAGTGAAGCCAAGAGTTGGTACCTCGAAAGAATAAACAAAATTGACAAACCTTTAGCCAAACTTATCAAAAAAAGGAAAGAAAAGGCCCAAATCCATGCAATTAGGAATGAAAAGGGTGAAATTACAATGGACCCAGCAGAAATTCCGAGGATCATCAGTGCCTTCTTCGAGAACCTACACACCAATAAGATGGAAAATTCAGAAGAAATGGACAGGTTCCTAGATATGTATGAATTACCAAAGTTGAATGAAGAAGACCTAGCGATCAATGAAATTGAAAATGTAATTAAAAACTTAGCAATTAAGAAAAGTCTGGGTCCTGATGGCTTCACTGCTGAATTCTACAAGACATTTAGAGAGGAACTACTGCCACTACTGTTGAAACTCTTCAATGAAATTGAAAGGGAAGCAGTACTCCAAAATTCATTCCTGGAAGCAAGCATCACCTTGATCCCCAAAGCAGAGAAAGACCCAACCTAAAAGGAGAACTATAGGCCAATCTCACTAATGAACATAGATGCAAAAATCCTTAATAAGATACTGGCAAATAGAATGCAGAAGATCATCAAGAAGATCATACACCCTGATCAAGTGAGATTCATCCCAGGGAAGCAGGGATGGTTCAACATATGCAAATCAATCAATGTAATGCACTATATCAATAGGGCCAAGGACAAAAACCATATGATCATCTCAAAAGATGCAGAAAAAGCATTTGACAAAATCCAACATGTATTTATGATAAAAACCCTACAAAAAAATTGGAACACACTGTCTCTGCCTCAATCTGATAAAAACCATCTATGAAAAACCAACAGCCAATATCATACTGAATGGTCAAGATCTGAAATCCTTTACACAATATCAGGAACAAGACAAGGATGTCCACTATCACCACTCGTGTTCAACATAGTTCTGGAAATGTTAGCCACAGCAATTAGACAAAGAAATAAAAGGAATAAAGATAGGAAAGGAAGAAGTCAAATTGTCATCATTTTCAGATGACATGATACTGTATATAGAATACCCCAAGAACTCCACCAAAAGTCTTCTAGACTTAATAACCAAATTCAGTAGAGTAGCTAGATACAAGGTCAACACACAAAAAAATAGCTTTCTTCTTCACAAACAACAGACTCAATGAGAGAGAAATATGGCAAACAATTCCTTTCACAATAGCATCCATAAAACTGAAATACCTGGGAATAAACCTAAGAAAAGAAGTCAAAGAGCTCTACTCTGAAAACTATGGGACTCTGAAAAAAGAGATTGAAGATGATATCAGATAATGGAAAGACACCCTGTATTCCTGGGTAGGCAGAATCAACATAGTGAAAATAGCCATACTTCCAAAACTGCTCTATAGATTCAATGCAATCCCAACTGAAATCCTGGCAGCATACTTCACACACCTGGAGAAAACAATCCAAACATTCTTTTGGAACAAGAAGAGACCTAGAATAGCAAAAGCAATAGTAAACAATAAAACAAGGTAGGGGGTATCACAACCCTCAACTTGAAACTATACTACAAAGCTACTGTGATAAATACAGCATGTTCCTGACAAAGAAACAGACCTGAGGACCAGTGGAACAGATTAGAAGATGCAGAAACAACTCCAGACACACTCAGCCATCTCATCTTGGACAAAGGAGCCAAACACCCTCACTGGAGGAAAGGTAGCCTCTTTAATAAATGGTGCCAGAAAAACTGGGTTTCAACTTGCCAAAGATTAAAACTAGACCTGTATCTCTCACCATGCACGAAACTAAAATCAAATGGATTAAAGATCTAAATATTAAAACAGAAACACTAAACTGGCTGGAAGAGAGGTTATGAAGAATTCTTAAAGACATTGGCATAGGAAAAGATTTTATGAACAAAACCTCAGTTGCCCATGAACTAGCACAAACAATCAACAAGTGGCATCTCTTCCTACTAAAAAGCTGCACAGCAGGAGAAACCACCAACAGTGAGAAGAGACAACCCACAGTGTGAGAAAAAATTTTCACCTGCTATTCCTCAGACTCTCTACTATCTAGAATCTATAAAGAACTTAAAAAAAATCAGACCTCCCAAATTTAAAGACCCAATCCAAAACTGGACATCTGAAATGAACAGACATTTCTCAGACAAAGAAGTAGAAATAGCAAATAAGCACATGAAAAAATGTTTAATATCACTGGTCATTCGAGAGATACAAATGAGAACAACGCTGAGATTCTGCCTCACCCCCGAAATAATAGCTGTCATCATGACATCAACCAATATCAAATGCTGGTAGGGCTGTGGGGAAAGAGGAACCCTGCTCCACTGCTAGTGGGAGTGCAGACTGGTGTAACCACTGTGGAAATCAGTATGGAGATACCTCAAACAACTAGGAGTGGAAATCCCATTTGACCCAGCTATTTCCCTGCTGGGTATCTTCCCCAAAGAATTAAAAGAATCATACCGCAGTGATATATGTGCATCCATGTTTTAGCAGCACAATTTGTGATAGCTAATACTTGGAAACACCCCAATTGCCCATCAAATGGAGACTGGATATAGAAAATGTTCCTTTTTTTTTTTTTTAATAAAATGGAGTACTACTCAGCCATAAAAATGAGAAATTAAAGACATTTCTAGCTAAATGGATGCACCTTGAGGCAATACTCTTAAGTGAAATAAATAGGACACACATGTTTAAATATCGAATAGTTTCTCTAGTTTAAATATGGAATAGTTTCTCTAAATACTGAATAGTGAGAAACTTAAAGTGTAAATATGGACTAAAAGGTATAATAGATAATGCAAAATAGGACAAAAAGGTGCAAACTGGAAGGAGAAATGGGGGGGGTAGGAGGAAAGAAAGAAGGGAATGGAATTAATGTGAGTAAAAGAGAAAATGGTATCAAAGTCTTTGTAGCCAGGGAAGGATGGAGGGGTTGAAGGGAGGGCAGGGGAATGGGGAAAAAATAAGAGCCAATATGGATTATGTAAAGGTGCAAATTTCCAGTGATGAATGTCATTATATTGTATACCTTAAATGTACCAATATAATTAATAGAAAAAAAGGTATGGGAGATACTCTAAAACTGAGTAAACATCCTCCTTTCCATTAAAACCTTCTCTCCTCTTAAATTTAGCATCTGTTCACGATTCATGCCTCAATCAATTTTTACTATGGTGGTTATAAATGGGTGATGTTCTAACTCTGTTAGTTCTTCAGATTTGTTGTTGCAGTTACCTTGTGTGGAAGAGGTTTTTTTCCTTCTTTCTCACTTGGTTGGTATCTATTTGCTTTCAGAATACATTTATGGATTCTTACTAAGTTTATGTATTCTAATAATCTGTTACTTTTCTTATTTGATACTCAACTATTCAAGATTTGATCAGTGGAAGCTACCTCAAGTTTACTTCTGTGCTCTTGAGCATATCTCCATCATTTGGGGAAGGGTTTGTATTATTTTTTGACAATGCAAGATATTCTGGGTTCATGAGGTGGTGATCCTATGGTTTTCCCTTGGTGCCCCATTTACTTTCCAATGAAAAATGCCATTTAGAAAAAAGCTTAGGATAGGACTATGGTAGCATTAATTCTTGACAGTTTTAGTGGAAACTGCTAAAACCATAAAAGTTTTCCTTTACTTCTAATTCTTGTCCAACTGTTCAAGATTTTCATCTCTCATTCCTTTCTTGTTTTTTGTTTCTTTTATAGTAAGAAAAATGGCTCATAATATTTATAATATTACTCATTGGTTTGATCCTACAATAATTTCAGTTTATTTGATATTGCCATAGAGTTTTCTAGTGTGGTTGTACTAATTAATAATCTCTCCAGTAGTGTGTGATAGTTCCAATTCCTCTACATTCTTACCAGTGTATTAGGCATGTGAAATTTTTTTCTTGATGACCCATGAGGTTTAATATCTATTTTTATGCCATTTGGATATCGTTTTTTTGATAAAATACACTTTCATTTTTCTATTGTTATCTTTTTCTGTTGCTTACATATATATACTATATTTGTGTGCGTGTGTGTGTGCATATAAATATTCTTGATAAGAATCATTTGTGGGAATTATTTTTGGGTATGTTTCCTCCCATTCTCTTTGTTTCCCCAAGCTCATTAATATTTTCTCCTATGCATTATAAAAATTCTGTTATTTTTGCCTTTACTATTTAGATCTTCAAAACATACAAGTGATTTTTGTGTATTACGTGAGAGTTAAGAATCATTTTTTTCCATATTGAAATCCAAGTGACATGGCACCTTTTATTGAAAAGAGCATTCTTTTCCACATTTCCCTAAATGTCACTTTTGTTAAAATCCACCTGTTCGTATCAGTGTAGCTCTGCTTTTGGTTCCTGTTTTGTTTAATGGGAATTTTTTTCTATCTTATTTCATATCATGTTATTTTTTTCCATTAAGTTTATTGGTACATTTTAGATATACAATATAGTTACATTTATCACTGGGATCTTGTACCTTTACATGATATATCTTGGTTCTTATTTTTTCCCCACTCCGCTGCCCTCCCTTCACCCCATCCACCCTTCCCATATTTATAAAGACTTTGTTTCCATTTTTTCCTTTTCTCATATTTTTTCTTTATCCTTCTTTCTTTTCCCCTACCCCTCCCACTTTCCCTACTCCTTTAGACATTTTCTTCCTATTTCACAATATCAGTTTTACATTTTGATTTTAATTACTGTGGTTTTATAATGAAAATCTTAATGCCTATTAGTGTGAATCCTTCAACTTTATTTTCAAAATCATCTTGGGCTTTTGTAGGTTTATATATTTACATATAAATTTTACTGTGAGCTTTTCAATTTTCACAATATAAAAATTCAGCTGGGATTTCCATCTGGATTGTATTGGATGCATATAGCAGCATATGTAAAATACTATATAATATTTTGTTTTGAAATTAATGGAAATGTGTCTTGTTTGTTTAGACTTTAAATATTTTCTCTCAACAATGTCATCAGTTTTCTGGGACATATTGAACATATTCTGTTTGTCCCTTCTCTAAATATTCTTTATGCTTTTTGTTACTGTTGATTAAAAATGCATTGCTACTTCTTTCGGTGTATAGCAATGAAACATTTACATATTGATTTAATTGGGTAACATTGCTAGATTCATTTAATTCTAAGAGCTTTTCTATGGAATACATTTGGAATGTCAGATAAGTAACTATTGTCTGTGACTAATCAGTGGTGTATTTATTTTTCAGAGGTTTATATACACTTTGGTGGTTCTTTTACTTAATGCATAGCCTGGGACCTAAATTACAATGTAATTTATTTCTTATTGCCCTTTAGATATTAATAACAAATTTAGTTTTGTTAGTACATGTTTGTGGTACATAATGTTTAAATTTCTTGTGTGAGTTGGTACATGTACATTACACATAGAAGTTATACTAATGGGTACCTTGTTATGTTCCTGATCTTAGGAGGTAAGGTTTCAATATTTTACCATTAAGTATGATGTTAGTTATCAAGTTAACAATATCAAATTAAAGTAGTATTATTCTATTTCTAGTTTTCTAGAAAGTGTTTTTGTTGTTGTTGTTGTTTTGTTTTGGGACAGAGTCTCACTATGTGTGTAGTTCAGGCTGGCCTTGAACTCACTGTGTAGCCCAAGCTGGTCTTGAACTCATGGGAATCCTCCTGCTTCATAGTCCCAAGTGCTGGGATTACAGGTGTGCACCACCACACCTGGCAGCTAGAAGTTTCCACAGTGCATTTCAAGTGGCTTTCTGACACATACTGCATAGATTATGTTTTTTCTTTTATTTTTCTGCCTGATAAATTATATTGTGTGGTTTTTCTAATGCAGGAACAACCTTGCATTCTTGGAATAAATTCCAGGTGATTATGGTATATTATCTTTTTAATATATTTGTAAGTTTTATTGCAATCAGTTTTGTGACTATGTTCATGATGGATTAGTCCATAATTCATTCTTCTGGCAATACCCATTTAATGTTTTAATAAAAAGTTGGTGTAGCCTCATTACACAAATTGGTGCATATTCCCTCTTTATTTTGGCTATTTAAAAATTTTTGTCCTGACTTTCTTTAAATCATCAAATAGCTGAGAAGAAAATGGCCCAGGATGTTGATTTTATTTTTCTGGGCTTCCTGTCTCTCAGCAACATGGTTCCTTGAATCTTGGGTACCTTGGTAATTCTCTAATATCTTCAATAAAGATGTTTTCAGCTTTATTCATCTTTTTAAGATTTTCTTAAAAATCATTTTGCTACAGACCCACACATCATAGTTGGAAGGGGAAACTTCTCCCTTTTTACAAATGTTTTTGTGGTATTGGGGATTGAAACTAGGGCCTTTGCACTGAGCGATATCCTCACCCTTTAAAAAAATTTGCTTTTGTTAGTATATGTTTGCAGTACACAATGTTTAAATATCTTATGTGGAGTTGGTACAAGTACATAAAACATCTTAATTCCTTTTTCCATCCCCTTTCCGTTCCCTCCTTCCTCTTCCCTCCATCTCTTGATACTCTTCCCATTTGAGAAAGAGCTATCTCTGTACTTCCTGTTAGCTTTCTTTTGTTTTCCTCTTTATTTATATTATGGGCTTCTTAAATAAAAGAAAGCATGTAGTATTTAACCATCTTTGTCTCATTTATTTCACCTAACATTATGGTCTCAAAGTGCATCTATTTTCCTACAAATGACTCAAGTTTGTCTTTCTTTATGGCAGAGTAGTACTCCATTGTGGGTAAATACCACACTTTCTCTATCCATCCATTGATAGACATATAGGCTGATTCCAAGATTTAGCTATGAATTGTGCTGCTCTATGCATAGGTATGTATGCATCTCTATAAGATGATGTCTTTAACTCTCTTGGGGAGATATCTAGAAGGGAATAGCTGGGTCAAAGGAATTTCTAGTTTTAGTTTTTTGAGGACTCTTCATACTAATTTCCATAGTGGTTGAACTAGTTTACATTCCCACCAAAATATAGAAGAGTCCCCTTTCCCCTGCAGCCTCTTCAACATTAATGTTTTTATTTGGAGACAGAATTTCACTAAGTTGCTAGTTGCCCAGGCTGGGCCCAAACTTGAAATTCTCCTGCCTCATCCTCCCAGAGTGCTAGGATTGCAGGAATGTGCCACAGTGCCTGCCTTTTTCTCATTTTTAAACTCCATCTCTTCATTTTATATTTCTTACAAGGAGCAGGTAGATCAAAAGTTTTTCAGCTGCATGTTACAAGTATTCATTAGAGACTTTTGGATTACTGTCTGTGTTCACGTTCTCATGCTTGAACGGTTTAAGGATGAAGAGGAATATTTACTGAGACAAATGCTCTGTCAGTTTGACAATGCTCTTTTCGAACTGAGTGTCTCTCAAAGCAAGGCCTGCATGGTTCATTACCCATTTGTTGCCCTAACCTCATCTTTGAAGATTTGCTTTAGATGATGCTAGTCTGCAGAGCCTTCTGCTTGCTGGTACATACAAGGTTTAGCTGTAGCAATTTTGCAAAAGTTCAGAAACAGGTTCTTATTGGTTTCAATAACAATGAATGCTTAAGTTTTGATAGAGTCTCTTCCAAACATGCCCTGAAGGCAGTTCTATGGGTTAAAAACTGGGTAAATGTTAAATCCAGCAACAACACAGGCTCTTACTCTCTCTCTCTTAATAATTATGGAAGATTAAAACTTTTAAGCAAAATAATAACTTCACAGTTAAAGATATTTTAGTAATTTTTGGTGGTAAAATTGTATAGTAAATAAAATAAGTCTTTAGTAAGTTTGCTATTCAAATTCTGAACTATTAATAGATATGACTGACTCTAAATTGTATTCAACACCAATAATAATTACAATAATAATTCCTAAGATTTGGTGGTGATAATAGCAATGGTAATCTTTTTTTTATTAAGTTTTTTTTTTATTAAGCATTTTAGGTATAAAATACAGTTGCGTTCATCATTGGGATCTTGTACCTGTACATTTTGGTTCTTATTTTTCCCCTACTCAGCTGCCCTCCCTTCACCCCCTCCACCCTTACCTATTTACAAAGACTTTGTTTCCATTTTTTTCCTTTTCTCATATTTTTTCTTTTCCCTTCTTTCCTTTCCCCTCCCCCTTCCCCTTCCCCTACTCCTTTAGACCTTTTCTTCCTATTACACAATATCAATTACACATTTTAAAAAATTTCAATATCAAGATTTAGAGGACATTACCACAGTTTTTACAGAATTTAAAAGGATATAGAAAGCATATTACAAAAATCTTCTTCAAAATAAATTTGATAACTTCTAAGAAGTACCTTAGAAGACAAATTAATGGAACTGACTGTGGAAGAAATATAAAATTTGAATAGCACCTATTAAAGAAAGTATATTCCTAGCTTGAAAACCTACCTATATGACAACAGGCTCATATACATTTTAACTGATAAATTATATCAAACATTTAAAGCAGAAAAAAGAAGGAACATGTCTCCCCTCATTTCAGGAAATCAACATTGTGCTGATACTAAAACTGGATAAAGATAATAGAAGAGAAAAGTATGAACATAATTAAAAATTTGTTTAACCAAACAAATTATTAGAAGGCACATCTGGCAGTATGTGGTAAGTGGTTTTATTATAGGGATGGCAGTGTCGGTTCAGCATTGGAAGATCCACCCCCAAAAGTCATCATTTTAACAAAGGAAAGGAAAAAGCCATATGATCCTATCATTAGTTGCAGCAAAAGTATTGGACTAAATTCTACAGCTGTTCATGGTAAAAGCTATCAGGAGACTAGAAGTAGACCAGAACCTTCTCAACAGATAAAAACACGTACTCCATACTTCCAGCAAAAATGCCTTATATGAATGGAAAAGATACAATGCTTTCTCCCCAAGGTGGGGAACAAGGGCAGATATGCTTACTCTTAATCTGTCCATTAAACTTTGAAATATAGGCCCAAATCAAAATAGTCTGGTAATAAAATGAGACAATTAGGATAGGATTGGCAAGGTAGAAGCAAAATCTTTATATGTAGATGAAATGATCATCTACAGAGAAAATACTAAGAAATCTCTAGGAGCCCTTAGAACTTGTATTTGAATTTAGCAGGATTAGAAAACACAAGGTCTACATAAAAATTCAGGTCTATGTATACTTGCTATAAATGAAGAATTGGATATTTAAATTTAAAAGTTATAAAGGAGTAGAAAGGATCTGGAAAAGTAAAAAGAAAAGAAAATAACAGTGTTGGAAGAAATTTATTACCTAATTTTAAGACTTCTTCTAAAGCTACAGTAATCAAGGCAATGTTGGCTTAAGGAAAGATATATAGATCAATGGGATAAAACAGAGAATCTAGAATAGAACCACACATATATGGTCCACTGATTTTTGAAAGATTATTCAACATTAACATTGTATAGAACATAAGCTCAACTCAAGAATAGAGGAAAAGATAATGTTTTCAACAAATGGTACTAGAACACCTGGTATCCATATGTAAAAAATTAACCTCAACCCTTTATTTCCATACATAAAAACAACTTGAAAGGATCTATGAACCTAAATATGAAAGACTAAAACTGTAGAACTTTAAGAAGAAATTATAAGGGAAAATGTTCATGAATTTAGGGTAGGCAAGAATTTCCTAGGATACAAAAAACATGATGTATAAAAGAAAAAAAATGATAAATGAGATTCCATCAAAATTTAGAACTTTAAAAGACATCATTAAGAAAATTAAAAGTAGTCCTTAACCAGAACATGTTTATAATACATATAATCTATGACTAGAATATATAAAGAACTCTTAGAGCTCATTAATAGACAACCCAATTAAAAAATAGACACAAGAACATGATAAATAGCCAGTACAGCTCAAGAAAAGGTGTACAACACTAGAATCAGAAAAATATTAATCAGTACAATAACAAGATTGTATTAGATACTCATTAGGGAGATTTAAGTTAAAAGTTTTAAAAGAACAAATGTCAGCTTAGGTGTGAACCAGTTAGAACTTTCTAATACTGCTAATGTGAATGTAAAATGATAAAACCGTTTTGGAAAACAATATAGAAATTTCTTGTATTACTGTTAAGAACTGACAATTCTGTTCTTGTTTTTACTTGAGAAATGAAAACACATGTTCACAATAGATTTGTACATACAGGTTGACTGTCCCTTCGCTGAAATTCTTGGGACCAGAAGTGTTTCAGATTTTGAAATCCATTTGATCTGCAAAGAGGATAACTACGCCTGCTTTTTTTCAGGTTCCTGTTACATGGAGTATTGTTTTCCACCCTTTAACTTTCAGTCTATGAGTTTCTTTTTAGATTGTGTGTTTCTTACATGTAGCATATTGTTGGATCTTGCTTCTTGACCCATTCTGCCAGTCTATTTCTTTCGATTGGTGAATTGAGACCATTAACATTGTTAGTTATAACTGATACATATTGTCTTACCCTTGTCATGACTTTTTCTTTTTGTTGGATTCTCCCCCTTTGCATTTAATTTCTTGTCATGCCCAATGGATTCATTCTGCTCTGCTTCCTGGGGTTGTGATCCTTGTTGTCTTTTCCTAGGATATTGTCTAAAATTTTTTGGAGTGCTGGTTTGGTATTCATGAAGTCCCTAAGGTGCTCTTTGTCATGAAAGTATCTTATTTCTCCATCAATTTTGAAAGTTAGTTTTGCAGGGTACATCAACCTGGATTGAAGGCTGTTTGCCTTTAGGGCTTGAAATATGTCACTCCAAGCTCTTCTTGCCTCAAGGGTTTGTGTTGAGAAGTCTGCTGTGATTCTGATGGGCTTTCCTTTGTATGTGATTTGTTTCTTTTTTCTAACTGCTTGTAGAATTTTGTTCTTCTGTTGAGTTTCTGGAATCTTAACTATTATATGCCTATGAATAGATTTTTTTTTTGATCAAGGCTATTTGGAGTCCTATATGCCTCACTTATCTATATGTCAAGCTCTTTTCCCTTGCTTGGAAAGTTTTCTGCCATCACTTCTGTGAACAGTTTTTTATGTCATCTGCACTCTCCCCTGTTTCTTCATTGACTCCGATCAGTCTTATGTTATTCTTCTTTGCATCATCTAGCATCTGGTGGACTGATTTCTCATGGTCCCTTACTATTTTTATTTTTATTTTTTAATTTTTTTGTCCTTTACTATTTTAAAGAAATTTTTCTTTTCCTGGTCACTAATTGCAATCTTATCTTCTATATCTGAAATTCTGTCCACACATTGGCTCATGCTGCTGCGTAAACTTTCAGTGGAGTTTTTAATCTCCTGGAAATCTGTTTGCATCTGTTTTATTGATTCCATTTGTTTCCTATGTTGGGATTCCATCATGTTCCTCAGCGCTTCTATTTTTTTAATCTGAGTCCACTCTATATTTATTAATCATATCTTGCACTATGGGCACAATTTCTGCTGTTGTATGAGAAATTATTTCTGATTTCATATTTTCCAGATCCTCTTTTGTTGCCAGTTCAAGGATTCCAAGTGGTTGAGTATCAGATTGTTCCATCTCATTTCCCTTTGGGGTTGCCTTAGGTGATCTGGAAGCCTGGTTTTGAGGCTTGTTTACATGTCTTCTCATTTCAACAGATGCAGCCTGCTGTGCCTTTGTTGAGGCAACTTTTAACTCACCCAGTGGTCTTGAATTCTCAGCAAGCCACAGAGCTGCCTTTTCTGTGCTGCTCACCAGTACACTAATTCCTGAGTTCAGAAAGGTGGGCTTCTGGATCCCTGAGCTGACCTGTTGTTTGGGTGGGCTTCTGGCTGGGGCCTGTGCACACTTGGGATGGTATCTAGGTGTGCCACTGGCTAGGGCCCCTATGTAGCTGTTGTCTTGGGGGACCTTTGACTGGGGGCTGTGCAACCCCATTCCTGTTGTGTGAGCAAGCTTCTGGCTAGGGTCTCGTGCACTTAATGATGGTATTGGGGTGAACCTGTGGCTGTTGCCTGTGTGCCTGTGTAGCTCTTTTCCAGGCAAGCCCTTGGGTTGGACCAGTGTGCTCCAGCCTCTGGGACTGGGGTGGAGCCCTGGCTTGGATCTGCTTGTAGCCACATTTCTCTGATCCACACCACTGCTTCCCCAACTAAGGTGGTCTGGTGTGCCTTTATTGCAGAGATTTTCTTCACTTTTCCAGTGGGCTTCAGTTTTCATCAAGGGGCCTCAGAGAGACCTTCTTTCTGTTGTTCACTTCTACTCTATCTTCTCAAATTCAGAACAATGTCCTTCATGACCCCCGAAACTCTACCGTGTGGATCCAGGTAGTGGCTTGGCACAGCTGTGGTGGTTTTAGGGGTGCTGGTGCCTGTGTGGCTCCCCTCCTCAATGCTCTGGGGCAGTGGTTTGGTGGCCTGAGAGGCTCACCTTGGCCCTCTGGGGTGGTGGCACGGCCAATAGCAATGGTAATCTGAATTCATAAACTTGGAGCCTTTCTCACCCATTTGAGGCCAATTATAGCTTATGAATGAGAAAATTATTAGAAAATAATTTTTATGAGCAAAACATACGGTCTTCCTTCATATAAGAGTTTATTACAACAGATGAAAACTTAATTCACATTATTTGTTTTGCATTTGAGAAATTGATGTGCTATAGTTGTGAGTTCATTGTCCAAGATAAGAGTGAATAAGACTTTTGGATCTTGAACTCTGGTGTCTCTCAGTATTACCGTTCTTCCCTAAAAGACTAACAATAGAGGTATTCAGAACCAACATGGGTTTAAAGCCTGCCTCTGGTAATTACCAGCCATGTGATTTTAAAAGTGTAAATAATAAAGTCAGCAGAGACATTCTGTTGTAAGGATGAATAGAGAGGCGTGTATGAATGTGCTTACTACAATGCTTGGTGCATAGTAGGGAATCAACGTATTTTCTTATTTCCTATCTCAAGTGAAGAAGCATTTTTTGCTTGTGTGTGATACTAATCCTTTTGCTTGTTCTCTAGATCCTGTTCTCTCCTTATTTCACTATCTATTATCACTTCTCCAAGAGTCTTACATTCTGCCCTATGTGTTAGTCAGATTTTGTTTACTGTAACAAATATTGGGATAATCAGCATATAAAGAGAAAAAGTTTATTTTAGCTCATGCCTTTGGGGGTTTCAGTCCATGATTGATTGGTCTTGTTGCTTTTGGGCCTGTGGCAAGGCAGCACATCATGATGGCAAAACCATTCACCTCATGGCTAAGATGCAAAAGAGCTAGAGCAAAATACCAGGTCCCACAGTCGCCTTCCAGGGCATATACCCAATGTATGTGTAAAACCTCCCATAAAATCTCACCTCTTAAAGATTTCACCACTTCCCAATAGTGCCATGGAGTGTGAGCCATGTATTCATGGTCTTTTGGAGGATATTCCATATCCCAACTATATCACTCTACATTTGTGATTTACCAATTTCAGCATCTCCAGGGATTTAGGATTATCTCCCTCATCTAAACAAAGCTTCTCCCACACATCCTTTAGCTCTCCTCCACCATCACCATCCTTTTCCAGCTTTTATTGAGCTTCTTTGAAGGAGAGAAATATTTATTTCTTGTGTTCATTTTTACCTATTTTCTTGACTATCTGGTGTAAGACACCTGGGATATTCATCTGCAACTCAGGAATCATCAGGTTAGCCTTCTTCTCCCTCCCACTCCACCCTATCAAGTCCAGTCCAATCTTTTTCCATATTATTTCTAGGTACAATTTCATTCCATCTGATAATAAAACTGTATTTTACTGTCACTTTTGGTCTTGTTGATTTTAATATTAACCAATATTCTAATATTAACCAAGTTAATGGAACAAATATTAGTTTAAAAGTTAGTTGCTGTTGCTTTTGATCCTAGGGAATCACTTTTTTGATGTGGCAGGGGTGATATGCTTAATCATGCTATGTTTCAGTGCATGTGCTTGGTATGGAAAATAGGAACAGTGAAAACTACTACTCACCTTTGTTGTAAGGGGTAAATGATGAGAACATGAATCACATAACTAGTAGGTACAAAGCAGGGGGTTATATCTTCTGTTGCTTGTCTTTTACAAATTTATTATTATTATTATTATTTTTGGTACTGGGGATCAAACTTAGGACCTTGTTCTTGTGAGGCAGGCATGGTGCCACTGAGCTAAATCCATAGCCCACAAATTAATTATTTTAATTACACAAATTTATGGGTTAAAGTATGATAACTTGAAATGTGTATTCAGTGTATAATGATCAAATCAAGGTATTTTATAGTTTCATCTCACTAAATATTACATTTTGATTAACATGTAATAATTGTGCATATTTATGTGGTACAGTGTGATATTTCAGTACATGTAAATAATATGTATTGATCAAATCCAGGTAATTAAGATTTCCATTTTCTAATCATTATTTAATTTGGAGAAAATTTCAACTCTTCTTTTCTAATTATTCATATAATATTCAATGAGTTATTGTGAATTATAGTCACCCCACCATCCTATAGAACACTAGAATTTATTGCCTCTATCCAACTGTGTTTTGGTACCTGTTGTCTACCTTCCCTCTACTCCACCCCTACCCTTTCCAACCTAGTAACTAACCATTTCACATTCAGATCAATTTTTTTTTTTGGTACCAGGGATCGAACTTGGGACCTTGCACTTGTGAGGCAGGTGGTGGAACCACTGAGCTAAATCCCTGGCCCCTCAGATCAATTTTTTAAGCATCCATATATGGGGAAAACAGAGTATTTGACTTTTTGTGTCTGACTTATTTCACTTACCATAATGTTCTCCATTCTATCCAAATGATAGAACATCATCCTTTTTACTGCTGAATAGTATTCGATTTTGTATATGTACCACAAATTTCTTTCCTTTCATCTGTTGATGAGCATTTAGTTTGATTTTTAAATCTTTGTTATTGTGATAAGTGTTGCAGTAAATGTAATGTGCGGGTATCTCTCTGATAGTCCATAGTGGCTGCACTAACAGCTTTTCTTCCCACTCTTACCAGCACTTGTAATTGTGTGTGTGTGTGTGTTTTTTATAATAGTCATTTTCATAGAAAGAACCTTTCTTTCTATGGTTTGGATTTGTGGCTTGTTTTTACTTATTCCAGGCCATTCTCTTCACTCACCACAATGTGATCTTTCTAAGACATTTCACCATATCTTAAAATCCTTATTAGCTTTCAAAGAGAATTCAGAATACATATCTGATACCAAAATATTTTATGAAAGGATCCTGTCACTACAATTTGACCTTTCTTCCATATATTTTATTTCTCGCCATATATCAAAGTCTCATTCAACAGCCGTGGTTACTCAAATTGAGCTCTTCTGCTCTTGTATGTGTAAATCTGTCTTCCTAGAATGCGTTTACCTTGCCAGTCTTTCCCCTTCTACTTTGGCTTACCCACATTCCAAGAATCAATTCAAGCATCATCTTGAGAAAAGCTTAATATAGAAAACGGAGAAGTTTCCATATTCCTGAACTTCTTGAGGAAATAAATACAGTGCAAATAGAACACATAATGAAAAATGTCATTTAAGAAAAGTTTGCTGAAATAAAAGGATGTACAGATCACGTACATATTGAGAGGAAACATATAGGCATTGAAACACTGAGCAGAATGGTCAACACTAGATATATTCTATTACAACTATTAGATGTTAATGATAAACAAAATAATTCTTTGGGCATCCAGGCAACAACACCAAGTCATGTATTAAGGAAAGGAAATGAGATTGGCATTAGACTTCTTTTTTGTTATTGTTTGGTTAATAGCAATTCATTTGTAGTTCAAGAAACTGGTCATTTTTCCATTTTGTCAGACTGAGCTCAATCAAGACAGCAAAACCACTTTACCATGCCTCCTCTACCTCATGGCCTTCCCGTGCTTCTTCCTTCTGGAGTCCTTGGCTGTTCCTGTGGGCCCAGGTGAGGTGCTTTGCATGGACTCCCACAGCACCTTGTCCTACTATCATCCTTGGAACCATATCACATGTACTCACTTATCAGAATCCTCCATGCTTCTTTCCATAACCTGCCATCGTTAAACATTTTGAAAAAAGTTAGTATTTTATTATTATTATTTTTTTGGTACCAGGGATCGAACTCGGGTCCTTGTGCTTGTGCAGCAGGCAGCGAAACCACTGAACTAAATCCCCAGCCTCAAAAGTTAGTATTTTAAATGTTTGTTCACTAGATGGACAAGAAAGATGGAAGATGCTGCATTATAATTCATAATATGATAGTCACCTTATGCTTGTAAGTTTCTTGCAGAGTGCTGATGTAATCTGTTTTTAGAAAAGTTCATACTTCATTGAGTTGGAGATTTTCAAATTTGTTAATCTGAAGAAGTTTTTTTTTTTCTATATGAAATAAAGTTACCCAAGCATTAGACTTTCTGAAAGCAAAATTTTTTGACAGAAGACAGTGGAGTAATATAATTAAGACACTCTGGGAAAAAAATGGAGAAAAATACATCATGCGCAACCAAACTGACATTCAAGCATAAAATCTATAGTTAAACTGATGAACTTTTGAGAATTTGGGGAACATTTTCCCTATGAACTCACTATGAAGATTCTACAAGAGAATCTGCTCAAGGATGCTGCTTTAGCAACCACACAAGAAATATAGGAGGCAGGAGGATCACCACAAGTTCAATGCCAGAGTGGGCTACATGGTGAGTTCAAGGCCAGCATAGCCTGGACTGTATAGTTAGACCCTGTCTCAAAAAAAAGTATATATATGGGAATTAATAATAACATTCTAGATGTCAGATGTTAGAGAGAAAAATCAGCAATATCTAACAGGTGGAATCTTCATAGAACAAATGATGTAATATAGTCAACAAGTAAGTGGCCAATTGAGAAGTAGATAGAATAACTGAGGAGAAACATGGATTAAGACACCCAAGAGAGAGCCAAGGATTTAGCTCAGTGGTTCAGCCACCTGCCTTGCAAATGCAAGGTCCAAGAGATGTGTCAATTAAATGCAATTAAATGGTTCTGATCTGGATCTTTGTTGAAAAAGCAAATTGTACATTTTATGAAGCAACTACATATATTAATTGGATATTTGATGATAAATTATAAGATGTGTGATAATGAGATTGTAGTTTTTATAATAATGATGTTGGTTTTAAAAATACATACTGAAATATTTAAGTTGCGTTAATATGATGTGTAGGAATTTGCCTCTAAATCTTTCAGTGGAAGGGGTACTTGGGTGGAGTATCAATGAAACAAGTTCACAATAGCTTTGAGGTTATATGAGAATTCATCCACCATTCATACTATTCTTTCAGTTTTTGATTCAATTATAATTTTACACAAGAAAAAATTATGTATAAACAGATGGGACTGTGGAGGTAGAAATACTTAACAGTAGAAAGCAGTGACAGATGGTCATCTGATAGTTAGTGGGGTTATAAAACTACAAAATGACAAAAATGTTACCAGCAGAGTTATTAGACTTACACCATTTAACAAAAGAGCTAGCACACACCAGTAGTCTCCGAGGACATTACTGTGTTACCTGTGGGTCTAATAACTAATCTTACAAGCAAAGACCCTGAATAATCCAGCAAATGTTATGTTTTGCATAGTCATTTCAGAAAAGCAAAGGCTCAGTTAATATATTTTGCAAATTTAAAAAATGTCATGTCTGAGATATCTCTGCATACAATATGATCTGATCCAGAGTCCCCCTGACACTTTGGCATATGTCTGAAATGATATAGGGACCCTGGAACAGCCCTGCTAAGATCTCCATCAGAAGGACTAGCCTCTGAGAGCATAGTGGACTGACAGCACCAGCTGCCACAACTGAGGTTTCTCCATGGCATTGATGCCGAGACCATGTTCTCCTGGGATGCTATTGGTCAATGACTGAGGATAGTGAGTGCTACCAGTATTGGCTTTTTTGTTAACCTAACACTGGATTCCTCCTGTAACAAGCAACTTTTTGTTTTCTTTTTGGTACCGGGGATCGAACTCCGGTCCTTGCGCTTGCACAGCAGGCGGCGAAACCACTGAGCTAAATCCCTGGCCCAGCAAGCAACTTTTGATCAGGGACAGTCTCAAGTCTGGTTCAAATTTTTGTAAAACTGTGCTGAGGGAAAAGCCTTTCCTTTCCTCTTTCTTACAACTGTCTTCTTGCATCTCAGTCTGAGGCTCTCCCTACCTCCACTTACTCCCTTTATTTGTCATGGGCACTCCCCCCCAGTAAATATCCTGCATGTCTGATTATGACTTGGCTTCTACTTCCAGGAAGAATCAAACTGTCAGTGACATACGCTGAAAAGATTGGTTCAGAACATCCCTTGGGAACTCAATTGGCTTGCTTGGGTCTTTTGTTTCCCATTCCAAAAGGCAGTAAGAAAATTAAATCAGCAAATATTAAATTATCCTGCCAAGTTTTAAGGAAGATCTGAGTTTTGATAAAGTCAGCCACAGGATTCTGAAACATAGCTTTGTGCTTATGTACACAGCTAACTCCTGTGGCAAGACTGCTAATATTTAGAATTTGTTACTTTCTGTTTGGGCCAAAATTTTTCTTGGGGTGCAAAGAAAGGTTTTTTAATACCAACTTGAATGATATGAGATTCTAATACCTACATGTTTCCTATCTTTACACAGCACAAAGGGCAGAACATAAAATAGTTCATAAGTATATGCATATTTTAAGTATGTCCTTATGGAATGAGGGTTGTTACATGTTTTCAATTTATTTTAGCAATCTCCTTTGGACTATTGTTCATTCCATCTAATTTATCTCACGCTTTGAGGTGGACCAAGGCCTCAGTGGTGGTGCGTAAGGGACAGGGAGAATGGTTTGTGCACTCTGCCGGAACACTCCAGTCTGGCATAGGAAAGCTTCTTGGAGAGTGAGCTCCATTCTACTTAGGACTCATCTTTATTCCCATGCAACAGTGATAGCCAATAGGAACTGGGTGAGACAATATATTTAAAAAATCCTTCCTTATGGATTGTGTTAAAAATCTCGCCTGTGAGAGAATTAGCAGGGTGGTATTCAGTTGGAGATTTATGCAGGTCCTCTGGCTGAACACGTTCCCTTTCTTCAAGACCGAGACTTTCCCATATGACTCCAGCTATTATTGTGTACAGAAACCCTTTCTCAACTTCACCTCATCTCCTCCCTCCTTCTTGGGTCTCCAGACTGCCAGAGCTATGAATTCTCTTCCTCCTTTTCTCATCAGCATCTCCATGACGTGGATGAGCTGTGTCTAATTCTATCATTTCAGTATGTTTTATTTCTACAAAGCAAACAAATCATACCAAATATGTCTAACTGTGCTTGGGTAAGTACAGAGATTTTGGTAATGTGCATTTCCTATGTACATATTTCTTAATGTAACTTTTCAGTTTAAGAAAATAAATACCCTTATTGATCTTATTAGGATATTCATATTTAGTATTTTTTTCTTTTCAGTACGAGGACTAAGGATAAGCAGATTCTATTTACAATAGTAATGACATACACTCTCAAATTCTCAAAATTTCCTTTGGGGTAAGAATAAAAGGTATTTTCTTTTTAACTTTTCAGTGCTATATTCAAGTAATGCAGACAAGGAGGACCATTCAAACCTGGTGTGAAAGCCATCCATCTTGAGGTGAAGGACAAAAATGAAAACACATTGCAATTATATATAAAACACCTCAGAAATTATAGTTCCCAGCACTCTGGTCAACATGTTTTAAATGTACTTTCAGTGTAAGAACATATGACACAGTATATCATTGGGTTAGAAATAAAAGGTAGCTCAAAGAGGGAAAGAGACAGAGTTTCAAAACAATAATAGAACAGATAAAAGTTAGTACAGTTGAGGTTAAAGTGGGAACACAAACCTGATCCCATGACTCTGAAAAGGTCAAGGTAATCTTGTCACAGTCACACCACATACCATTCAAGAGGAATCATCTCATGGGCATAGCTTTCACCCAAGGCTCTCATATTAGTCTTCAGTGAGTAGGATCAGGATTCCTTCAACAGCAGCTGACTCTAAATCTTGGAGTAGAAAGAAATAAAAAAGCTTGGATCATGTTTTGTTTTTTATAATGTTATTAGAGTTTTGAAGGCTATCTGTTATGGTGTGATAAAAGAAAGGATCAAACCTTGGAGTTATTCTAGGAATCTACTAGTGATTTGTTGAATGTAAGAAGTATTAGCTGTGATTGAAAAACACAGAGAATATTTAAATTAAAAAGATTTATTACAGTAAAAGACACATTGCCATTAATCTCCCTCAAAACACCCCCCACCACTACTTAGAATGCACTTATTGTGTCATTCTTGCCACTTTCTGAAGCAGTTCTAGATGTCCTTTTTTGTGGGTGTCTGTAGTTGGGTTGTCATGGCTGCCTCAAATTTGCACAGTGCCAGATCTGGTGAATAAGGTGGTTGACAACTCGCTGTAATATTTTTGGAAGCCCAATTTTCCTTTGAATGGCACTCAGCAGCAGCATTTGCCATACATTTGATCACACCTTATAGAGACACTAACAAAAAGAACTTCCAGAACTGCTCCAGAAAGTTGCAAGAATTATAGGATAAATGTGTTTAAAGCAATCGAAGGAGAGGGTTTTCCCAATTCTGCTGCCATCTTTCTTAGATGTCTCACCTCCGGAACTGTAATACATTTTTGTTGTTAAGCCACCCAGTCTGTGGTGCTTTGATGTGGCAGCCCAAACTAAAGCATACAAAGATCCCTGGAAGTAGAGCCCTACCACCTTCTCACATACAAGTCAGATATTGTCTTGTACATGTGGCACTTTAGATAAGAGAAAGGTTTGGCTGATTTCTCCACTATTAGGCTGGTGAGGTAATGTTGGTAGTATCTTTAGCATGACTTCTAGAAGGATGATCAGTGAGTAAGCATCCTGATAAAAACTAGCATCACAATAAAATGGTGTCTATTTTCACAAAAGCCATCAATCGCCCATAGAAATAGTTCTCATCACTTTTCTGACAAAGGAATGTTATAGAGATTAAGTTGAAAAATACTTCATTGTGGAATAGCTTTGGTTCAGCTGCAGGCCTAAACCCTCACCTCAGCTCTAAATTGGAACTGGCTGTGAGTGACTACAAATAAAAGTTTGTCATTGGTCAAGTATCTTCTGTGCATCAAAAGGCAGGAACAGGTATTTTTTTTAGTATTATTATGGTCTAACAAGTGGTTTATATAGTGAGGTTCCTGACTGCCTTCATGTGCCTTGTTAAATTATTGCTTTTCTGGCCTCTACAAGAGAAAAATCACTTCAAAAAGATAAGCTCTGGGCAGTACAATGACAGTTTCTTGTACATACATACTTTTATCTTCTTTTTTTCCTGAACCCACTGAATTTTGCTCAGCAGTTTAAAAAATATTACCAGCCTCTTTCTTCCCATCTAAGCCATGTCTTATTTAAATTAATTCCATTAATATTTGTTTAAAAATTTAATTTTTTGAACTTATATCAAACTTTTAATGAAATACAGAAATTATAATTTTTTTCTTGATTTCATGTTATAAAGTATTTGGCTTAGCTTATAATGACTATAATTGTAACTTTATCTAGATCTCAATCTTATTATTTATTCATTTATTTATTTTTGGTATCGGGGAATTGAACTCAGGACCTTGTGCTTTTGAGGCAGGCAGCGGCACCACTGAGCTAAATCCCCAGCCCAATCTCAATCTTATTTTTATGCCTATTTCTGTTCATTCTGGAACAAAAGAAAAGTAAAATATAATGCAGTATCAGAACTACAAAGGAAAACAGTATGAATGTTTACAGGTGAAAATACCATACAGAGCTATTAAGACTGGGTAAAAGTTTTGCATCCAAATCTCCTGGCAAGCACAGTAAGAAAGAAGTCACATTTGTTTGCAAAGAGAATACTGTAAGTAAAGGGAGAAAAAGCTGTTTGAGCTTGAGCAAAAGAAGTAATTATCTGGTCCTTAGTTTCCTTATAAGTTAAATGGGAATGATAGAAGTAACTTCTTCATAGTCAACTTATGAATAAATCAAATATGGCAATATTAGTATATAATTTAGAACAGGAGCTGACACAAAATAAGCACTGTTTATTTTTAAAAATAAATAAAATAAAATAAATGCTAAGAAAATTTCTCATGGAACATACAGTTTTACTCCACACTTAGTTTTCAATAGAGCTTTACCTATAAGATAGTGAGAGGTAAGGTAAAAATGTTCTCTGATGACTTCTGTATTGCAAAGACATTTATGGGATTCATGGAATGTTTTCTTGACTTATCCTTCAATAAGCACTCAGAACAGAATACTCAGCTCAGGGAAAGCAATTTTGCAGCAAGCCAAGGTAATATGTTCTGAACTTGCAATGTTTTGATGATCAGGCTTTAGCTTTAGATTATAAAGAAATGGATGGGCGCATTTCCTTCAAATAACCCTTCATAAATATCAGTTCTCTTATCTGAGGATTTTAAAAGTTTTGCAGGGGAAGCATGGACTTATAATGTCTGCTGGGGCTTCACATGAAGAGACTGCATCCTGCTGATAAAGCCAGGGAGTTGGGTAGCATTTGCTGGTCACACCTGTTTTCATATCCTGGATACGATAGATGGGCAACTTGCTAAGCCTGGGCAAATTATTCCACTTCCTTGAATCCTTGGTTCTCTCTCTGAGCATCTTCAATCTCATAATAGAGCTTGAGAATGAAGGAGTTGATGTATATGTAGCATTAACACTGTGAGTGATTACATAGTCAGGATGGATGAAAAATAGAGACTCCTTCTTTTGCTAGTTTGATGAGTGTGTAGAGCCTCAGGCTCCTCATCTGAAAATGGATGTAGTTATGGCTTCTTTTCCAAAATATTGTTTCAAGAACTGAATGCAATCAGAGAACACAGTGATTAACATATGTAAAGTGTTTAAAAAAGATTTCATGTTACTATGCTTTGTTCAGTCATATTAAATGCTCCACACAATACATTTAAATTGAATTCACACTTTGGAAGGTGGTATTTTTGGGGAACAGATTTTTAGAAAAGATTTTAAAACATTTTCACAAGGAAAATTGAAGTTATTCATATAAACTTCTATTTTTATAAAAGCAGTACCGAGCATTGTACAAGATTAGGAAGTACACACAAACCAAAATACAAAATAAAAAGATGACATTCTCATGGCACAGAGATTACCACAGAAACACTCTAGAGAATATTCATCCAGTTTTCCTATGAATATGTGTGAGCAATGTTATATTTTTAACAATACAAGATCCTATTGTACACTTTGTTTTATAATATGCTTTTTAAGATTACTATAGCTCTACAGATCAATATATTTTTTAATCTCATACACCTAAACACCGTGCAATACTCCCAAATGTCCTAATTATATTTTTATAGCTAGTTTGTCCAAATCAATATCCAGCACAGAACTATGAAGCTGCTTGTATGTTAATAAGTTTCTGTTTGCTTTTTGATCAGCTCTATTTTGGTCTAATTTATATACAGAGAAATGCAAAGATCTAAGTGTGTAGTTCAGGGAGTTTTGATAAATGTGTAAAGCTAGAAACCAACATGCAAATGAAGATAAAGCAAATTTCATCACCTCCACAGTTTCTGAGTGCCCCATTTCAATCTGCTGCACCCCAGAGGCAACTACTCTTCTATTGGTATAAATTAGTTTTGACTGTCCTTGAACTTCGTGTGAATGGATTGAGACAATATTTACTCCTTCAACTCTGATTTCTTTCACTAAATACAATGTTTAAAAAAATACATTCATGTTGTATATGTTAGGAATTTACTCTTTTTTTTATTTCTAAGTACAAATATATCAACATGCCAAGGTTTGTTTACCCATTCTTTTGTTGGGTGGATTTAATGGTCCCCAAATTATTTGACACTGTTGCTATTGAGAAGTGACGTTTGTGCATAACGATAGAATGTGGCAGCTACTTTTTGTCCCATGGGACTCTTAGTCTCAGAACACAGCCACCATATTGTGAGGTGGTCCATGGTGCCCTGAAGAGCATTGAATTATCTAAAAAAATTGTGTTTTCAGTTTGATAATTTCAATTTTTATTTTTTTGAGGTGTGTTCTGGGGATTGAACCCATGGTCTTTGGTGTGCTAGGCAAGCTCTCCATGCTGAACTACATCCTCAGCCTTTTAACATTATTTTAACTTTTTGAGACAAAGTCTCCCTGAATTGCCCAGGTGGGACTTGAACTTGTGATTGTCTTCCCTCAGTCCACTGAGTATCTGGAGTTATAGAGATTGGCCACCATTTCCAGCTTCCATGTGATGTTTTAAGTTTATGTGTTCCTCATAAAATCCATCATCTCACTTCTGGGCCACCATATCACTGACCTCAGCACTGAGGAGGTGAGCCACATGGGTGCCAGCAGCACACACAGCACCATGAAATGAGAAGACACATAAAAAAGTCTCAGAACCAGACTCCCAGATCACCTAAAGCAACCCCAAAGGGAAACAAGATGGAACAATCTGATACTCAAGCACCTGGACTTCCTGAACTGGCAACAAAAGAGGATCTGGAAAAAATGAAATCAGAAATAATTTCTCATATAACAGCAGAGATTGTGCCCATAGTGCAAGATATGGTTAATAAATCTAGAGTGGACACAGATAGAAAAATTGAGGAGCTAAGGAACATGATGGAATCCCAACATAGGAAACAATTGGAATCCATAAAACAGATTCAAACAGATTTCTAGGAGATTAAAAACTCCATTGGAAGTATATGGAGCAGAATTAGCCAATGTGAGGACAGAATTTCAAATGTAAGGGCCAGGGATTTAGCTCAGTGGTTCCAGCACCTGCTTTGCAAGCATAAGGTCCTGAGTTCGATCCTTGGTACCAAAAAAAAAAAAGTAATCAAATATAGAAGATAAGATTGCAACTAGTGACCAGGAAAAGAAAAATTGCTTTAAAATAGTAAGGGGCCATGAGAAGTCAATGCAGCAACTGCTGGATGATGCAAAGAAGAATAACATAAGACTGATTGGAGTCAATGAAGAAACAGAGAGAGTGCAGATGACATAAAAAAAACTGTTCACAGAAGTGATGGCAGAAAACTTCCCAAGGAGGGGAAAAGAAATTGACATACAGATAAGTGAGGCATATAGGACTCCAAATAGCCTTGATCAAAAAAAAATCTACACATAGGCATATAATAATTGAGATTCCAGAAACCCAACAGAAGAACAAAATTCTACAAGCAGTGAGAGAAAAGAAACAAATCACATACAAAGGAAAGCCCATCAGAATCACAGCAGACTTCTCAACACAACTCCTCAAGGGAAGAAGAGCTTGGAGTGAGTATTTCAAGCCCTAAAAGAAAACAACCTCCAATCCAGACTGTGTACCCTGCAGAACTATCTTTCAAAACTGATGGAGAAATAAGATACTTTCATGACAAAGAGCACCTTAGGGACTTCACGAATACCAAACCAGGACTCCAAAAAATTTTAGACAATATCCTAGGAAAAGACAACAAGGATTACAACCCCAGGAAGCAGAGCAGAATGAATCCATTGGGCATGACAAGAAATTAAATGCAAAGGGGGAGAATCCAACAAAAAGAAAAAGTCATGACAAGGATAAGTCAATACATATCAGTTATAACTATCAATTTTAATGGTCTCAATTCACCACTCAAAAAAATAGACTGGCAGAATGGGTCAAGAAGCAAAATCCAACAATATGCTGCATACAAGAAACACACTTAATTCAAAAGGAAACTCATAGACTGAAAGTTAAAGGGTGGAAAACAATATTCCATGTGACAGGAACTCCCCAAAAAGCAGGCTATCCTCTTTGGAGATCAAGTGGATTTCAAACCAACACTGATTAAGAGAGACAAAGAAGGACACTACATCCTTGTAAAGGGAACAATCCAAGAGGAAGAAATGACAACTATAAATATATATGCACCAAACACTAGTGCACCCAAATGTATGAAACAAATACTAACAGACATAAAAAATCAAATAAACACTAATACAGTAGTAGTGGGTGACCTCAATACCCCACTGTCACAAACAGATAGATCAACTAGACAAAAAATAAGCAATGAAATACTAAAACTCAATGAAACTCTTGAAGAAATAAGCTTAACAGATGTTTACAGAGTGTTTCACCACACAAAATCAGAATACACATTCTTTTCAGGTGCACACAGGTCATTCTCAAAAATAGACCACATACTTGCTCATAGAACATGTTTAAGTAAGTGCAAAGGGATTGAAGTTACCCCTGTGTATTATGAGATCACAGTGCGATGAAATTGGAGATCAATAGCAAAAGAAACTGCAAGAATTTTGTAAACACATGAAAATTGAAAATTTCCTCTGTGACCAATGGGTCACAGAGGAAATTAAAGAGAAATCAAGCAGTTCCTGCAATTAAATGAAAATGCCAATACAACATATCAGAATCTATGGAACACAGTGGAAGCAATCTTTGAGTGAAATTCATAGTAATGAATACTCACATTAGGAAAACAGAGTGAGCCCACTTAACCTGATGTGGAACCTCAAGCTTCCAGATAAAGAAAGCAAGACAAACCCAAAGCTCATACAAAGGAGGAAATTATAAAGATCAGGGCAGAAATCAATGTAATGGAGACTAAGAGAACAATACAAAACAATCAATGGGGCCGGGGATTTAGCTCAGTGGTTCTGGCGCCTGCCTTGCAAGCACAAGGTCCTGAGTTTGATCCCCAGTACCAAAAAAACCACAAAAAAACAAAACAATCAATGAAGCCCAGCATTGTTTCTTCAAAAGAATCAACAAAATTGACAAACCCTTAGCCAACCTTATCAGAAAAAAGAAAGAAAAGGCCCAAATCCATGCAATTAGAAATGAAAAGGGTGAAATTACAATGGACCCCCCTGGCCCAGAGGAAAGGGCTTTTGGGCTGCCTTCTGTCCCACTGCTCCCGGCCCAGAGGAAGGGGCTTCTGAGCTGCCATCCCACTGCTCCTGGTCCAGAAGAAGGGCTTCCCGGCCACCATCCCTCCTGCCACTCCCAGCCCAGAGGAAGGGTTTTCTGGGCCACCATCCCTACCTCTGCACCCGGCCCCTGTCCTACTTCTCCTAGCTCAGAGTAGGTGAGCCATGAAGCCGCCAACAGCAACCCCCCTGCCCCCCAGTCAAAATGAGAAAACACATAAATAAGTCTCAAAACCAGACTTCCAGATCACCTACAGCAACCCCAAAGGGAAATGAGATGGAACACTCTAATACTCAACCACCTGGACCCACTGAACTGGCAACAAAAGGGGATCTAGAAAAAATAAATCAGAAATAATTTCTCAGATAACAGGAGAAATTGTGCTCCTAGTGCAAGACATGATTAATAAATCTAGAGAGGAGCTGAGGACCTGATAGAATCCCAACATAGGAAACAAATGGAATCCATAAAACAGATACAAATAGATTTCCAGGACATGAAAAACTCCATTGAAAGTCTACACAGCAGAATGAATCAATGTGAGGACACAATTTCAGATATAGAAGATAAGATTACAATTAATGACCAGGAAAAGAAAAATTGTTTGAAAATTATAAGGGAACACAAGAAATCAATCCAGCAGCTGCTAGATGATGCAAAGAAGAATAACATAAGACTGGAGTCAATGAAGAAACAGGAGAGAGTGCAGATGACATAAAATCTCTTCATAGAAGTAATGGCAGAAAACTTCCCAAGCAGGGGAAAAGAACTTGACATACAGATAAGTGAGGCATATGGAACTCCAAATAGCTTTGATGAAAGAAATCTACTCATAAGCATGTAATTGTTAAGATTCCAGAAACTCAACAGAAGAACAAAGTTCTACAAGCAAGTTAGAGAAAAGAAACAAATCACATACAAAGGAAAGCCCATCAGAATCACAGCAGACTTCTCAACACAAACCATCAAGGCAAGAAGAGCTTAGAGTGACATATTCCAAGCCCTAAAAGAAAACATCCTCCAACCCAGACTGATGGACCATGCAGAACTATCTTTCAAAACTGATGTAGATATAAGATACTTTCATGACAAAGAGCACCTTAGGAAGTTCGTGAATACCAAACCAGAACTCCGAAGAATTTTACACAATATCCTAGGAACAGACATTAAGGATCACAACCCCAGGAAGCAAAGCAGAATGAACACATCTGGCATGACAAGAAATTAAATATAAAGGGGGAGAACCCAACAAAAAGAAAAAGTCATGGCAATGACAAGTCAATATGTTTCAGTTATAAACATTAACGTTAATGGTCTCAATTCACCAATCAAAAGAAATAGACTGACAGAATGGGTCAAGAAGCAAAATCCAACAATATGCTGCATACAAGAAACACACTTAATTCCAAAAGAAATGCATAGACTGAAAGTTAAAGGGTGGAAAACAATACTCCATGCAATGGGAACCTGA
The DNA here is from genome assembly GCF_053883595.1 of Heterocephalus glaber. Lineage (NCBI taxonomy): Eukaryota > Metazoa > Chordata > Mammalia > Rodentia > Bathyergidae > Heterocephalus > Heterocephalus glaber. The sequence goes on along the minus strand of NW_028258137.1, from coordinate 10,987,970 downwards.
CAAAAAGCAGGATTAGCTATCCTCTTTGCAGATCAAGTAGATTTCAAACCAACACTGATTAAGAGAGATGAAGAAGGAGGCTACATCCTTGTAAAGGGAAGAATCTAAGAAGAAGAGATGACAATCATAAATATCTATGCACCAAACTATATAAAACAAATACTAACGGACATGAAAAGTCATATATGCACTAATACAATGGTGGGGGGGGACCTCAACACCTCACTGTCACAAATAGATAGATCAACTAGGCAAAAAATAAGTAATGAAATACTAGAACTCAATCAAACTCTTGAACAAATGAACTTAACAGGTATTTACAGAGTCTTCCACACCACAAAATCAGAATACACATTCTGCTTACCTACACATGGGTCATTCTCCAAAATAGACCACATGCTCACACATAGAACATGTTTAAGTAAGTGCAAAGGAATTCAAGTTATCCCCTGCATATTATCAGGCCATAGTGAGATGAAATTGGAGATCCATAACAAAAGAAACTCAAAAAATTTCATAAACACTTGGAAATTGAACAACACACTTCTGAATAACCAATGGGTCACAGAGGAAATTAAAGAAGAAATCAGACAGTTCCTTCAATTAAATGACAATGACAATAAAACATATCGGAATCTATGGGACACAATGAAAGCAGTCTTACGAGGGAAATTCATAGCAGTGAATATGCATATTAGGAAAACAGAACGAGTCCAATTAAACAACCTGATGCTGCATCTCAAGCTTCTGGAAAAGGAAGAACAGGACAATCCCAGAGCTCATACAAGGGAGGAAATTATAAAGATCAGAGGAGAAATCAATGCAATGGAGACTAAGAGAACAATACAAAAAATCAATGAAGCCAAGAGTTGGTTCTTTGAAAGAATCAACAAAATTGATAAACCTTTAGTCAACCTTGTCAGAAAAAGGAAAGAAAAGGCCCAAATCCATGCAATTAGGAATGAAAAGGGTGAAGAGGAGCCCAAGCTAAAGACAGGAAGAAGGTTGTGGCCCCGGATAAGGACGGCCACCCATACTTGTGATTATGCAGCCTGTGGCAAGACCTATACAAAGAGTTCTCATCTCAAGGCACACCTGCGAACCCACACAGGTGAGAAGCCATACCACTGTGACTGGAATGGCTGCAGGTGGAAGTTTGCCCGCTCGGATGAACTGACCAGGCACTACCGAAAACACACGGGGCACCACCCCTTCCAGTGCCAGAAGTGCGACTGGGCCTTCTCCAGGTCGGACCACCTGGCCTTACACATGAAGAGCCACTTTTAAATCCCAGAGTGGACATGACCCGCACTCCCAGGAGAGAATTCAGTACTTTTAAAAAACCTTTTACACTGTCTTCCCTCAAGGTGAGGAGCCCAGCTGGCATGTACAACAATCATCATGGTCAAGTTCCCAGCAGGTCAGCTTGAGAGTGGATAATCGAGAGAAAGGAGAAATCCAAAAGACACAAAAATCAAAGAACAGATGGGGTCTGTGACTGGATCTTCTATCATTCCAATTCTAAATCCAACTTGAACATGCCCGGACTTACAAAACGCCATGGGAGGCACTGGAAGTTGTGGATATGAGGGTATAAATTAGATCCATGAGTTGGGGAGGGCAGGAAGACCCAGATTTTCTTGAATTGTGTTTCGGTGCAATATAAGTATAAAGATCACCTTGTATATTCTTTGCCTTCTAAAAGCCACTAGTATGATGTTAGGAGAAGAGGAAGAAATTCAGGTACAGAAAATGTGTTTTAATGGCCTACATGATGGTGCTTGGTGAGTCTTGGCTCTAAAGGTACCAAATGAGGAAGCCAAAGTTCTTCTCAAAATGCTGCATACTTTGACAAGGAAAATCTATTTTTGCCTTCCGATCTACATTTATGACCTAAGTCAGGTAAATATACCTGGTTTACTTTAACATTTTTATGCAAACAGTCTGTTATGCACTGTGGTTTCAGATGTGCAATACTTTGTACAATGGTTTATTCCCAAGTATGCCTTAAACAGGACAAATGTGTTTTTTCTATATAGTTCCTTGCCTTAGTAAATAAGTAATATAAATTAAAAAAAAAAAAAAGAATGGCTGCTATCATAAAATCAACCAATAACAAATGCTGGCGGGGCTGTGGGGAAAGAGGAACCCTGCTCCACTGCTGGTAGGAGTGTAGACTGGTGCAACCACTGTGGAAACCAGTATGGAGATACCTCAAAGAACTAGGACTGGAAGTCCCATTTGATCCTGCTATTCCACTGCTGAGGATCTTCCCCAAAGAATTAAAAGAATCATACCACAGTGCTATATGTCTGCCCATGTTCATAGCAGCACAGTTTGTAATAGCTAAAACTTGGAAACAGCCCAAATGCCCATCAACTGGAGACTGGATAAAGAAAATGTGGTGTTTTAATAAAATGGAGTACTACTCAGCCATAAAAAATGAGAAATTAGAGACATTTATAGCTAAGTGGATGCACATTGAGGCCATACTCTTAAGTGAAATAAATAGGACACACATGTACAAACACCGAATAGCTTCTCTGGTGTGAGGAACTGAAAGTGTAAATACGGACTAAATGTATAATAGGTAATGTGAAATAGGAAGAAAAGGGGCAAAGGGGAAGGAAGTGGGAGGGCTAGGGGAAAGGATAGAAGGAAATGGGATTAATATGAGAAAATGGAAAAATAGGAACAAAATCTTTGTAAATAGGGAGGACTGGAGGGGTTGAAGGGAGGGCTGGGCAAGGGTGAAAAAATAAGAACCAAGAGAGACTATGTAAAGGTGTAAATTTCCAATGATGAATGTCATTATACTGTATACCTAAAATGTACCAATGATTAGAATGAATAATTGATAATGTAAAATAGGAAGAAAATGTCCAAATGGGTAGGGGTAGTGGGAGGGTTGGGAAAGGAAAGAAGGGAAAGGAAAAAGGCTGAGAAATGGAAAAAATGGAAATAAAGTCTTTGTAAATAGGGAAGGGTGGAGGGGGTGAAGGGAGGGCTAGGAATGGGGAAAAAATAAGAACCAAGATGCATTATATAAAGGTACAATTCCCAATGAGAAATGTAAGTGTGTTGTATACCTAAGATGTACCAATAAAAGAATTTAATTTATAAAAAATAAAATAAAATAGAAAATAAAAATAAAAATAATAAATGGAGAAGATACAATGCTTTCTCCTTAAGGTGGTGAACAAGGGCAGATATGCTTGCTCTTTATCTGTCCATTAAACTTTGAAACCTAGTCCCCACCAAAATAGTCTGGCAATAAAATGACACAACTAGGATAGGATTGGCATGGCAGAAGCAAAATCTTTTTATGTAGATGAAATGATCATCTACAGAGAAAATACTAAGAAATCTCTAGGAGTCCCTAGAACATGTACTTGAATTTAGCAGGATTAGAAAACACAAGGTATATATAAAAATTCAGGTCTGTGTATACTTGCTATAAATGAAGAATTGAATATTGAAATTTAAAAGTTATGTAGGAGTACAAAGGACCTAAAAAATTAAAAAAAAACAAAAACAGTGTTGGAAGACATTTAGCACCTAATTTTAAGACTTCTTCTAAAGCTACAGTAATCAAGGCAGTGTTAGTGTAAGGAACGACATATAGATCATTTGAATAAAACAGAGAATCTAGAAATAGAACCACACATATATGGTCCACTGAGTTTTGAAAGATTATTTAACATTAGCATTTTATAGAATATAAACTTGGTACAAGAGCCGAGGAAGAGATAATGTTTTCAGCAAACAGCACTAGAATACCTGGTATCTGTATATAAAAAATTAACCTCAACCCTTTTTTTCCATACATGAAAATAACTTGAAGGGATCTATGAACCTAAATAAGAAAGCCTAAAAGTATAAAACTTTAAGAAGAAAGTATAAGGGAAAATATTTATGAATTTAGGGTAGGCAAGAACTACCTAGGATACAAAAAACATGATGTATAAGAGAAAAAAATTGATAAATGATATTCCATCAAAATTTAGAACTTTAAATGACATCATTAAAATGAAAAGTAGTCCTTAAACAGACCATATTTACAATGCATATAACCGATGACCAGAATATATAAAGAATTCTTAGAGCTCATCAATAGACAACCCAATTAAAATGTAGACATAAGAAGATGATAAATAGCCAGTATAGCACAAGGAATGGTGTGCAACTCTAGAATCAGAAAAATACTACTCAGTACAATAATAAAATTAAATTATACACTCATTAGGGAGATGAAGTTAAAAGTTTTAAAAGCCTTGTCATGACTTTTTCTTTTTGTTGGATTCTCCCCCTTTGCGTTTAATTTCTCACGCCCAATGGATTCATTTTGCTGGGTTTCCTGGGGTTGTGATCCTCATTGTCTTTTCCTAGGGTATTGTCGAAAATTTTTTGGAGGGTCAGTTTGGTATTCATGAAGTTCCTGAGGTGCTGTTTATCATGAAAGTATCTTATTTCTCCATCAATTTTGAAAGATAGTTTTGCAGGGTACGTCAGTCTGGGTTGGAGGCTGTTTTCCTTTAGGGCTTGAAATACATCACTCCAAGCTCTTCTTGCCTTGAGGGTTTGCATTGAGAAGTCTGCTGTGATTCTGATGGGCTTTCCTTTGTATGTGATTTGTTTCTTTTCTCTCACTGCTTGTAGAATTTTATTCTTCTGTTGGATTTCTGGAATCCTAACTATTATATGCCTATGTGTAGATTTTTTTTGATTAAGACTACCTGGAGTCCTATATGCCTCACTTATCTGTATGTCAGTTTCTTTTCCCCTCCTTGGGAAGTTTTCTGCCATCACTTCTGTGAAGAGTTTTTTATGTCATTTGCACCCTCTCCTGTTTCTTCATTGACTCCAATCAGTCTTATGTTACTCTTCTTTGCATAGCCTAGCAGCTACTGGATTGATTTCTTGTGTTCCCTTACAATTTTAAAGCAATTTTTCTTTTCGTCCTCACTAATTCCAATCTTATCTTCTATATTTGAAATTCTATCCTCACAGTGGTTCATTCTGCTGCGCAGACTTTCGATGGAGTTTTTAATCTCTTGGAAATCTGTTTGTATCTGTTTTATGGATTCCATTTGTTTCCTATGTTGGGATTCCATGATGTTCCTCAGATCCTCTATTTTGTATCTGTGTCCTCTCTAGATTTATTAATCATGTCTTGGACCATGAGCAAAATCTTTGCTGTTATCTGAGTAATTATTTCTGATTTCATTTTTCCCAGATCCTCTTTTGTTGCCAGTTCAGAGAGTCCAGGTGGTTGAGTAGCTGAGTGTTCTATCACATTTCTCTTTGAGGTTGCTGTAGTTGGTCTGGAACTCTGTTTTTGAGGCTTGCTTATATGTTTTCTCATTTCCACGGTGGGGGGGTACTTCTGGCAACCACGTGGCTCACCTTCACTGCCCTAGGAGCTTGGGATGGCAGTGGGGGAGCTTTCTTCCAGGTTCTGGGACCGGCTCAGCTTCCCTGCTCTAGGAGCTTTGGATGGCAGTGGGGGAGCTTCCTTCCAGGTGCTGGGATTGGCTTACCTTCTCTGCCCTAGGAGCCTGGGATGGCAGTGCGGGAGCTTCCTTCTGGGTGCTGGGACCGGCTGAGCTTCTCTCCAATCTATTTCTTTTGATTGGTGAATTGAGGCCATTAAAATTGATGGTTATAACTGATATGTATTAACATCATTGTCATGTTATATCCTGTTGTTGGCTCTTTTTTATTCCCCTTCCCTCTCCGTTTAATTTCTTGTCTTACCTGATGGATTTGCTCTGTTGGGCCTCATGGAGTTGTGGCCTTCATTGTCTTTTTCTAGAATATTGTTTAGAATTGCTTGGAGTGTTTGTTTGGTATTCATTAAGTTTCTCAGGTGCTCTTTGTCATGTAAGTATCTTCTTTCCCCATCAATTTTGAAAGATAGTTTTGCAGGATACATCAGTCTAGGTTGTAGGTTGTTTTCTTTTAGGGCTTGAAATACCTCATTCCAGGCTCTCCTTGACTGGATGGTTTGTGTTGAAAAGTCTGCTGTCATTCTGATGGGCTTTCCTTTGCATGTGATTTCTTTCTTTTCTCTAAGTGCTTGTGGTATTTTGTTCACCTGTTGGGTTTCCGGGATCTTGATTATTATTTGCCTAGGTGTAGATTTTTTTTTATCATGGCTAGTTGGAGTCCTATATTTTTTGCTCTGTTTGGGAAGATTTCTCTCATTAATTCTATGACAGTGTTTTTTTATGTCACTTGTACTTTATCCTGCTTTTTTTTGGACTCCTTTCAGTCCTATATTATTCTTCTTTGCATCATCTAGGATCTGTTGGATTGACTTCTCATGGTCCCCTACTATTTTTAAGAAATCTCTTTTTTCATGGTCACTGACCACCATCCTGTCTTCTACATCTAATGTTCTGTCTTTAGATTGGCTCAGTCTGCTGTGTATACTTTCAATAGAGTTTTTAATATCCTGGGTATCTGTTTGAATCTGTTTCATTAATTCCATTTCTTTCCTATGTTGGGTGATCATGGTTTCCATTTCTTTCATATGCTGGGGATTCATGGCTTCCATCATGGTTCTGAACTGATCTATTTTTTTTATCTGTTTCTGTACTAGAGTCTCTAATCATGTCTTTCATTCTGCTCACCATCTCTGTAGTTATCTAGGCAATTATTTCTGTTTTGAATTTGTCTAGAGTCTCATTTATCTGTTTTGTTACTTCCTGTGTTATCACTTCAGGGTGTCCAGGTGGTTGAATATCAGACTTTTCCACCTCGTTTTCCCCAGAATTTCCTTTTGGTGAGCTAGAAGTCTGAGTTTGTGCCTTCCTTAAATGTCTTCTCATTTCTATTTTTGTTGTTGGTACTGTCTTTGGTTTAATTCCTGGGTTGATACTTCGAAATTGCTTATTGTAAATATCCTTGTTGCTTGTATTTAGAACCCTTATGGAATGATTGCTTCTCAGAGCTGTCTTCCAGATATAGCTCATCTTTAGGTTTTGAGTCTCTAATGACTCCGAGGCTATCTCATTTTCCTTATACCAGGAAGGACAATCGACTAGATCAATCACAACACCTTAGCCCAAGTGATACAATCAGCAACACCATAGCATCAAGCACAGCTTAGAAAATGACAATTTGTATTAGTTATTAATCTATCACCTTTAATCATGTATATTAAATCAAAATCAAGGACCAGCCCAACATATGTTTATAGTGAATAAACTCTTCACTATGGCAACTTTACCCTTGGGATGGAGACTTAGAAGGAGTTGGGGAGGAATAGTTAGGTAGAAGTATAGGGAAAGATTAGGAGTGAGGCCAGAGGACACAGGAAGATCCTGCAAACTCTAGGAAACTGTTGAAGACAAGAAGAAAAGAGAAGAACAAAGACAAGAACAGAACAACCTATCACCAATAGGGAAGCTAGAAACTGTATTCACTTTCCTTTGAAACTAATGACAATTGAGAGAAGGAAAAAGAGAAGAAAAGAAAAAGAAAGAAGAAATCTGAATTAGGGCAGGAACAATAACAGAAAGGAAGATGAAGAACAGTGTGTGAAAGCAAGAGAGTGAGAGTGAGAGAGAGAAGGAAAAGAAAAAAAAGGATAAAGGAGAAAAAAAGAAAAGTTTCAAAAGAGTAGAAAAACAAAAACTTAAAATTAAAAATTAAAAATAAGAGAAAAAAATAAGTTTGAAAATTAAAAAAAAAATGAAGGGCCTCCTTCAGGGTATGTCTCTGCTGTCACAATAGACAAAATGGGCAGCAATGTGCAGATCTAAGTCAATTAGTCTCACCAAGCCAGCAGCAGACCTCTGAGATTCAGGCTGATTTCTGGCTGCAAGGCCCAAGTTGAGCTCCCTGACCCCCTGCAGGGTTGAACTCCAGGCAAGGTTCTACTGCAGGTTCCAGCTGCCCTTCCTCTGAAGATAGTCCAGGTTCTGATGGGAGGTGATGATCCCTCCAATTTACCAGCTACAATGGTCTGGTTTGCCTTTATTGCAGAGATTCTCTTCACTTTTCCAGTGGGCTTCAGTTTTCATCAGGGAGCCTGAGAGAGGCCCTCTGTCTATTGTTCACTTCTGCTCTATCTTCTGGAGCTCAGGACAGTAGCTTTTATGACCCCCTGTGCCTCTGCATTGTGGATCCAGGTACCAGCGCAGCCAGGAGGGCGGTTGCTGGGGTGGTGCTACAGGCTGCCGGCTCCACTCTCACTTGGAGGTTCAGGGTGGGGGTGGGGCAGCAGCTCAGCTCAGCGTGGCTCATCTCCCCCCCTCCCCACTTTGTCCTTGAACCCTCCACTTTCTCCACTACTGTTGCTGCAAGGCAGACACAAATAGATCCCTTTGATTTTCTCAGTATTTGAATTCAGAGGGGTTTGATTTGTAGCATAGTTTGTTATGATTCACCTATGGATTCAATTTTAGCAGGACCTTGGGATCTGAACACCTTGAAATGGCTAAAAATTCTGCCTTCCAGCCACCTTGCCTCCATTAGTAGTTCTTGCTTCTCGTATTGGTCCTGCTACTTTTTCAGAAAAACTCCCAGAGGTGGAGATGTGTGGGCTTGAGTAATTATTTTTTGCATTCAACCAATTATACATTCCATTTTCTTTTGCTAGCTTGCACTATTGTCATATCTGGGTAGTTTCTCCTCATGCCTTTCTCTTCCATCGATAGCGAGTTTTTCCTACACATTACTCAGTCAGGTTGAGCACCTGCCCCCAAGTGCCCAAGTATTTGTGCTCTTTGTTCATCTCCCTGTGGAATTTAGCCCATTAAGACTTGTTTGTATGTATTACTGTTTTATAGCTTTACAGAAAAAAATATTTTTATGGCTAAATTGAAATAAATGATTGTCTTTTACACTGTTCTACATCTTCACTAGAAATAGACCTCCCCTGATAATTTAAAAGCATTTCTTTTGCAATTATGAACTCTGACTGGGATGACTTGGAGGATTTATAAGGTTTGTATTGTAGAATTCCTTTAAATATTAAGCAGACACTAGAAGAATATTGGATGTGCAATTGGAATTTTGGAAGCACCAAATCTACCACTTATTAATTTTGCAATTCTCTGCGTATTTTTTTTCAGAAGGGAAAAAGTGATTGACAGTGAGCTCTCAACACACCCAGGCAAAAGACACAAATCCTGTGAGGTAAGTAAAAGATAAAGGACTTAACTGTGTAGTGATGACTAACCAAGTTGGGGGTTTTCTGCAGTGTTCTACTTTTTGAAGGGGCAGCTTGTGTGGCCCTTAGTTCCAGTGACAATGTCTCTCCCCAAGTGACCCAGTCTATGTGGAGGGGTGTTAGCAGGTACATTCTCTAGGAAGCTCAATCTGAGTCCAAACAAAGCTCATTCAGCTGACAGCCCGTCTCTTCTTATGACTGTGGAGAGACACCTATAAATCTGCTGTGTAATGTATTCTGGAGCAAACAGGTGAAAAGTTGAATGAACCAGCCAGTTGTCCTAGGGATGTTATGTCTGTCTTTTATCACTGTATACACTTTAGTCCTAACCTCTCCTAAGAACATACAGTGGGACGTAACAAATCAAAGATCACTTCACTCAACCTTTTAACCTGATCAACCCATACAGAAATGGGCTCTAGGCCTTTCTTAAGTCCTGTCTCGATACATGTGTAAAACATTTAAACTCTCCCAGCAAGTAATTATAAATATTAAGTACAAGCAGTTTTATATATCACTTATCCCTGAATAAAGCTGTAAAAATAAACTCAGCACCAAGTTTCTCACTACTAAAGTGGGATCAGTAGTAATTCTTCACTCATTGCCAATGATAAATAATCATGAACTTGCTTTGAAAAAAGGCAGAGAGCTAGTCATATTAAAATGTAAAGAAATTTCATAGGGCTTTTGGATTTGGATGTGATACAATGATTGTATTACCCATTTGTAAACACTATCATATAAACAAAGGCTTTAGGTGTTGTATTGTTAGGCTTGGCTATTTCAAATTCTTAGATTTTATTTAATTATAAATTAAAATTATTTACTAACTTATTCATCTAAAAAGTTGTATTAATGAAGTTCCATGTTCCTCATTTTCTATAACATCAACTTTTCAATATTCCACATATATATATGAAATTACTCAGTACTTGTCTTTCTATTCTGGCTTATTTCACTTAATATATATTTCCAGTTCCATTCATTTTGCTACAAATGACATGGTTTCATGCTTTTTTATGGTTAGGTAGATTTTTAGATTTAAGGGGCATTGGCTTTACATTCATGAGAAGATTTAAGAGAAGATATATGATCTGGTCTACATTTGGTCAAAGTTTTTGGTATGGTAAGAGGAAAGTTTATGCTTTAAGTAGTTAGAACCTATAGAAGGACTTTAAGAGAGAAGATTCATATTCTCTGTATTTTTTTCTAAGACATAAATATTTTCATTTGTCTTCATACCACTTTCATATTTCTACATCTTTCAGTTAAAACATTTTAGAGCTAAATTTATTATATTTAAATTATATTTAATAGTAACAAAAGCATAATATTGCTTTTGCTTCGATGGGTACATGTATTTTAATGTATCTCCAAAGCCATCCTTTTGTAAGTTTGCATTGAAATGCATCTGTTTTGCAATCTGCTTTGTAACATGTAATGTTATAATATAGGGAAGGGTGGATGGACAGTCATTCACTGTAATGACTATGAAGGAAGTATTTCACATTCTTCAGCTTCTTATAAGTTAAACTTGATAGCCTATACTGAAATAGACTCAGATAATGATGACAGTGATGTCTATGTGTTGATTTACATATGGAAATACATGCTTTTATTGAGAGATCATTTTTGGATTTGTCAGTTTTAGATTAGCCCCTCTCTTCCAGGAAGTTATAATCAATTAGAGTAGAGTGAGATGTAACTCTGTGAGTCACAAGTGGATTCCAGGATCACTTAAACTTTGCCACAAATGAATTCTAGTATATCTTCATTCACTTATATATTTATGTTAAAGCAAAAATTGAACATGGCAGAGTCAAACATCCAGGGAAGACTTTATTCAAGGCTGTTCCCATAAGAGAGAGGCTAGAACTAAAGTCTGACCTTAACTCCCCTGGAAAACAGGATGGGAGAGTTTTTAATAGCTGAGGTATAGGGGAAATCACAGATCATCAGTGTTTCCTCGTTGACCCCACCCAAAGGAAAAGTAAATTTTCTCTTATATTCATGGCAGAAGGTAGTTTACCTGGAGCAAACTGCCCCTGGAAGTTAGGCCCCTACCTTCCAGAAAATGGAAATGGGTGTTCTTTATCTTGATGTTTGCATTCCAAAGACAGACCTGTCTCCCAAGTCCTTGAGGAAGAAATTCCTAGTTTGCAAAAAATGGGCAAGAGGCTTTTAAAGGGATTTACATGTAAAAGAGGCAGAGAAAGAATTTACATTACATATTTTCTAAAAAAATGATCCTTGAAGAAAACAGAAGTCAGAGCCTAGACTCAGGAAGAAGCCTGTGTCAAATCTAATCAAACCAAGGGGAATCTTTAGCCCTCTTGGTCATACACATGCTTAAAAGGAGTATGTAAACCACATGAGGTCACATTACATGTTCATTCAGTGACAAATTAATAACACCCTATAGAACTTAACAGTTTGCATAACATTTTTTAATATGCCTACATTAGTCAGCTTTTCTGTTACTGAAACAAAATACCTAATACACACATAATTTAAGGGAGAAAAGGTTTATTTTGGCTCATAGTTTCCTTCCATGGTTGGCTGGCACCAAGGCAGAAAGGCATGGTGGAAGAAAGCTGCTTGCCTCCTGGTAGCTAGGAAGCATAGAGCATTGTAAAGAAAGCCAATGAGAGAGGAGGAAGCCAGGGAGAAGAACACACCCTTCCAGGTCATTCCCCTAGTGACTTACATCCTCCAACCAAGCTCTACCTCCTAACAGCAATCAACTATGAACTCATCAATATCAATGAGATTGTGCCTCATGATATGATCACCTTCCAAAAGCCCCACCCCTGAACACATAAATTTGGAGGGGACATTTTTGATCCAAATCATAACAATGCCATTTATTTTTATCTTCACAGCCACCCAATGAATAGTATATAATTATAATACCCAAGATGTATGTGAGAAACTTGCTTCTCAGAAATGATGAACAAATTAACATGATCATATAGCTGGTGAATGAAGTGGGTGGTATTTTGGGATGTCTGACTCCGATGCTCTTTTCAGCCTACACTTCTGATTTTAAAGGAAATTAGTGATAAATTTTTCTGGAAAACAAGAAAATAATTGCTCTGTCATTATATTTTGTGATTCCAGATTCCTATATTTTTCTTCATTAAATTTCTTTAATGTAAATAAAGTACATAATGTTGGAAGATAATAATTGAGCTATTAGATATTTATAACAAAAATTAATTATTATGAGTTACCGTGTCTAAACAATATTCTATGAAATAGTTTTGATAAGGGAGAGAAGATCTGTCTGAACATCATTGCTTAGAATCTCTTGAAATATTTGTACCAGCTTTCTAAGTGTCCCCTTGTTTACCAGCAGTGCCAGGACAAGGTCATCTGCTATGTAGATCTGTCATGGCCTGCACAGCTCTCTTTCCTCTTATGTGCTGAGCATGTTCTTACTTGAAATTTTCAGTTATTCCTTTGTGTATCCTCCTTCTCACTCTCCCTTTTTGAAATATATTGCAGTTTTGATTTCCTGCCATGGTAATGGGTTATCTTTTATAACAATTGATAAGTGCTTTCACATGGGGGAAATGCTGTACCATTCCTGTCAGCCTCTGGGTAACAGCTTAGAAGCCCTATTCATCCAGTTTCTTAACTATGTCAATAGTTCAGGAGACCTTGTCATCTGTTTTGCAGTGTCTGATGGTATTTTCAATTCATACAATACAAGGTTGGAATGTTATTGAGGTGAGCAGCTCAGCAACTTTTACAATTGGGGACAGAGGAAGATGGCATCTATAATTACAAAGGTTGGTTGAAAAGGGAGGATGGGGCAGTTTCAGTATATAGTGTTGTTCTCTGGTATCATGATAAAATTTTTGGATCTGAAAGCTATCATCTAGTGACTGTAATCACAGTGGCTCTCAACTAAGGGGTTTTTTGGCAGTGTTTAAATATTGTCATAACTGGAGACATACCACTGTTATCTAATGTATATAGGCCAGGAATGCTGTGGAACACATCCTTCTATACATAGGAACCTCCATCCCCCAGGAAAGAGAATTATCTGCCTTAAAGTATCAATGGTACCAAGATTGAGAATTCCCCCCAAATTAGCTCTATTTTAATACTACTAACTTATTACATTATTATAAATATTACTGTTTATAGTACTTTTCAGTATCTGATGTTTTCTTGTTACTTACTTTTCCTTGTATGCAGTTTCTCTACCTTGCCTGTGTTGACCATTCCCAATTTTTCATTAGACTGACAATGTGCTCAGTAAGAATTTCTTGGACATTATTCGTTTCACTGCACTTGTTTCTTCTAAACAATAGGAAAATGACACTCTAAGTGAGCTGAAAAGTTGTAGTACAACATGGCAGCAGTTATTATCAAAATCTTGGTATCTTAATGTATAAGTCAGTGTCCCAGTCTGCTGGTGTTTTGAGTCACTTTAAGCAGAACAATTTGGAACATTGATTTGTGCTTACATATCCAAGTGAAGTGTCTCCTGTATTCCTCATGTTTCAAAAGATTAGCAGTATTTTCCTGGTAGTATTAAATTAAGTGCCTGGTACCAAAGAACTTTGCCCAGTTCTCTAGTTTAATTTTCTGAAGTTGTAGGAAAAAATAGCCAGGAAAATTAAGATTTCAAGCCTTGGTTACTTTCTCCATGCTGGGACAAAATACCTGGCACCCACAAGTTAAAGGAGGAAAGATTTATTTCAGTTTACAGTTTGTAGAGCTTTCAGTCCAGAGTCAGCTGGCTCCAAGACAGGGCAGCATGGCAGAGTGCCATCACGGAGGAGAAACAGTCTATGGTAAGGCAAGCATAAGGCAGCACCAGCAAGCAGCAGCAGCTTGCCTTTCCCTTTTATTCCACCCAGGCTATAAGCCTTTTGGGTGGTGCCACCCATACCCAGGATGGGGCTTCTGTCTTCAATAAATCCATTCAGCCACATTCAGAACTATACTAATTCCAATCAGTGGACTAATTTAGTATCACACATTCTTAATTCAAGTATCACATGCCCTAGCTCCAGTCAGTTCCTAAAAGCCCACCTATGAGCACATGAGGCTTTGGGGGGACATGTAGATACAGGCCATAACACTTCATAACTGCTAAAGAGTGTATGAATATTTATTCTCATAGATTCTTGAGCTTCTCTAAGAAATTTGTAGATGTGGCTTATGTATCTCATCATTCCTTTTGCCTTTTTCATTTTAATTAGGCATCATCTATGTGTATAAACCTCAGTTTGAATTTTGGTGACCCATCCTTCATGGTGAATTCTTCCTGGAATCTAAGTAATAGCTATTTTGATTAAAATTTTTAGAAAATGCTGTTATCCTCCCCCTTTGATGTGCATAGTTAGAATGGGTTAGTAGCCAGTAATGAGTTGTTTCTTTTTAAATTACCCAATAAGGTACAGTTTTAAATATTTTCAGTGTGGTATCAGCCAGTAAAATACAATTTAACACTTTCTAAAATCTGAGGAGAAGCAGTATGGATTCCAACCATCATTTTGGGTAAAAGCTTTATGCTTTAATTTACACATATATTTATATTAAATGTGCTTAGTGTTTTCTGACTTATAAAGCATTTTCATTCTTAATCTCCATAACCTCCTTTTCAGATACATAGAAAAATATAGTTCAAACCCAGTGTGCTTTCTTCTATAGTATGCAAATTTTACCTCTGAATAGCCCCAAGCAGACAGTAAGCTTTTGTAAGGCTGGAAGCACATTTTATACTTCTTTTCATCACATCAGTGCCCTTAATAGAAAAAAGTAAATGTGTTTTTGTTGATTTATCCATCATAATGTTTTAATACTGGGCAACTCAAAATACCTAGACAGCATGCCAGATTTCTTTTAAAATTAAGCAAATTATAAATGTTAAAGATCCTAATGAATCAATTCCCAATATATGTTTATAGATGTGAAATCTAGAAGTTGTGAAATCTGCAAGTTGTTATGAAATATGTTTCTCTGTGCCTAGTTAAAATTCAGCTTTATTTCAATTCCTGAAACCTAGTCTGTTCCTTGTACTGCTGGAGGTAAAATTACAGAGAAATCATCCCGTTATTTGCAAATATAAAGAAAAGCATGAATTGGCTGCCATTTAGGCTCTCCAGGAATTGCTTTATTATATTTTTAAAATTTTTATAAGAACATATAAATGTATGAAGAGACAGTCAATCTGGAAACAACCAACAAACTACCAACATTGTTAGTTTTTCCATTATCATCTACTGTTTTTGAACACATCAAATTTTTAGCTATTTAAAATATTTCATCACATTTGAGAGACAGCATTGTGTCAAGGGCCATTGTGTTGGAGTAAGATGATATGGATCTGAGTTATACTTGTGATATTAAACATTTGTCTGAATCTCAGGGATTTGAATTAATTATTCATCCTTACAACATTTATAAAAACCAAATGAGATAATTTATGAGGTAATTATACTTTGAAAATTTTAAATTGAAAAGCATTAAAAATGTTAGGTATTTATACTTGAAAATTTTGGGAAATGGTTAAAATTACTTTTCATAGATTGTTCCAGATATGATTGCTGCACAATAGATTACTTCAACATTTACTGGTGCAAAGCAACCACTCTTTGAGTGGCCCACACTTTCACACTTTCATGGTTCAGGAGTTTGGAAATGGCTTGCCCAGGTGGCTTTTTGGGGGGTTTTCTTATGCAGTTTCAATCTGATGTTGTTTGTGGATATAGTCATTTAAAAACAACTCTGTGTGTGTGTGTGTGTGTCTCCAAGATGGGTTACTCATGTGCCTAAGAGTTGAAGTTGGACTGCAACTGGGGTTGTGGGTTTAGAACTTCTTCACTCATCTTCCCAAATGGTGATCTCAGGTCAGTCATTTATTAAATGAAGGCTAGATCTCCTAGTATGAGCACCTCCAGAGAATCAGATGTAAGCTACATCATCTTTCCTTACCTAGCCTTGGTGGTAACTCCACAATCACTTCCTTTCCATCTTATTGATTCCATACTAGTGACTGATATCTAAAAGAGGATAGACTCCTTTCTCTCAATGAGAAGCAGACGTGTTTTAAAACTACCTTTGTCATTAGAAAATTCATGGCAGGGAAAGAAAAGGGGAGTGTTTTAGAAATGAGTTAGACCACAGATTTTTTAAACTCTTTTAAGAATATTTTCTTTTTTCTGGTTATATTCTGTACTAACATCATTATTTTGGTGGGTTGGTGTGGGGGAAGGTTCAGGTCCCAGCTTTTAGAGAGAGCCATCTGTCTCTTTATGAAAATTTTCTATGTTCTATTATTTGAAATGATGATCTTTCTCTAAATATCTATTTTTCTTTTGCTGCATAATAAGATGCATGATATATTCCTGTAGAATTGCATTTCATTAACTTGTACTTTGATAACTTTCCATCCTCAGGAACTCTGTAATCAATAGGCAAATATTTCTAACCTTTCAGCAGGTTAGTAACCTTATGACTTGATTCTATTATTAACATTATCCCTTTCAGAGGCCAATTATCTCAGTAGATTACTAGTGTTATCTCAGGCATCCCAGGTGGGGATTTTCCCAGCCTGCTTTGTGGCAGTCCCTCAGGTATCTCACAATCACATCTTCTCTGTCTGGCACTCTTATAAACTGACTTCCAGGTGCAACTTACTCTTCCAGAGAAGGATAAGCTTATTTGCATCCATATGTGCTTTGTCATGTAGAAGGATTGGCAGAGAAAATTGCTAGTGGTACAATTTCTTGCCTCTAGGTGAAGCCAAACCTCTCACTGTGAAGTCCAATGGGCATATTTTGAGTAGGCTGCGTGCCAAAGGGAGAGCTCTCCTGTTGCCTTGTTTTCAGCCAAAGAGCATGTGTTTTCTGTAAGATCCTCAGAATTTCCAGAACTCGGTTAAAGAAGTTGACTGAAGTGGTAGTCTTTGGAAGAAGTATGCCAGTGTGTGCTTTTCATAAAAGAAGAATACAGCTAACATGTCTCCTAGTGACATGATACCTGGGGAATAACATTTTTGTGGTTGTTGTTTTAAATCCAGCTCCTATGTTCAGCCTTTTTGTTTGAGATCTTATGACTCTTACAGGCCCCTTCCTGTGGGATCCATGGTGAAACGTTCTCAGCATTTCACACACCAACATAGCTACTACCATAAACTGATTGGGAAAGTTTCCACAATATTTCGAGAGAAGGGAAAGATTTAAGGATGCCATTGTTATCAGAAAATTATGGATAATGTTGATTACCTTACATGAATTACCAAAATTGATCATAATGACCACTGTTTAACATTATTTATTCAACACTGTGAAAAGTCAGTTCCTGAGGCAGAAAGGGTTTGGCTATTAAGATGGTGTTTGCTTCACTTTCAAATTCTCACTCCTTGCTATGTGACCTAGGACAAGGCATGCTTCATATCTAAACTGTAGGATCTTTGACTATAAATTGGAGCTGATGTTTGTGGGATCATTATCAATATTAATTGATGTAGTCCATGTGAGGAACAGTGCTCACATGATTCCAGATTGTCTTAGAAGGTGAAGTGTGGTTGGAAATAATCATTATTATCTGACTCAATAGAAACATTAATTTTAAATTATAACTCTAGTTGTTTGTGTTAAATAAAATATACTATTACACATTTTAAACACAAAAGCAATCAATCTGAGAATAATTTTTATTCCTCACTGGATTAACCAGGATTTGGTCAGGAGACTGGAAACCACTGTTAATATTCAAAGCTGGATGGGAATTGATATGGGGAATTAGAGGCTTTCAAAATGAATGAAAGGACTGAGGGAGAAAATGTCTCCAGTAAATTCAGGAATTTGGAGACCTTTGCCAGGAAGCCTATTTGTCTGCATCCCCGAAGTTGGTGATTTGTGGGAGGGCATTCTGAAGGCTTGGCTAGTTGTCACTTCTGCCATTTGCTGAACACTTCAGTCTGCCTGACACTGTTGCATGAGAACCAGAGGCTATTTCTGTTCCACCTCCCAAATCTCCTCATTTTGTTCAAAGAACAAAGAAATTGATATGCATTTTTTGAAATATTTTATATGTGAATTAGTATCTGTTTGAAAATAACTGCAGACTTGAACATGGGGTATTATGAGTGGTTTTGGTAAAAATGGCAATCTACTTTTGAACCATGAGGTCTGTCTTTAGAAAAATTCAATAGGAAAATAATAGACTGAATTTTATTTATTTTAAATTTTATTTTATTGGCACATTTTAGGTATACAATATAATGACATTCATCATTGGAAATTTGCACCTTGACATAATCTCTCTTGGTTCTTAATTGTTCCTCATTCCACTGCCCTCCCTTCAACCCCTCCATTCCTCCCCATTTACAAAGATTTTGTTTACAGTCTTTCATTTTCTCATCTTAGTTCCATTCCCTGCTTTCCTTTCCCCTACCCCTCCCATTTCCCTTTCCCCTTTGTCCCTTTTCTTCCTATTTCACATTATCTATTATACCTTCTAGTCCTTATTTACACTTTCAGTTTCTCACACTAGAGAAACTATTTGGTATTTACACATGTGTGTCCTATTCATTTCACTTAAGAGTATCATCTCAGTGTGCATCCATTTAGCTATAAATGTCTCTAGTTTCTCATTCATCATAGCTGAATACTATTCCATTTAATTTTTTAAAAACTACATTTTCTATATCCAGTCTCCAGTTGATGGGCACTTGGGCTGCTTCCAAGGTATAGCTATTACAAATCATGCTGCTATTAACACAGGTACACATATATCACTATGATGCTTTAATTCTTTGGGGAAGATACCCAGCGGGAGAATAGCTGAGTCAAATGGGACTTCCAGTCCTAGTTCTTTGAGGTATCTCCATAATGATTTCACCAGTGCAGTGACTGCACCAGTATGTACTCCCACCAGCAGTGGAGCAGGGTTCCTTTTCCCCCCCGGCTCCCCCAGCATTTGTTACTGGCTGATTTCATGATAGCAGCCATTCTTTCTGGGGTGAGGTGGAATCTCAGCATTGTTTTCATTTGCATCTCTCAAATGACCAGTGATATTGAACATTTTTTCACATGCTTATTTGCTATTTCTACTTCTTTGTCTGAGAAATGTCTGTTCATATCAGATGCCCATTTTTGAATTGGGTCTTTAAATTTGGGAGATTTGACTTTTTTAAAGTTCTTTACAGATTCTAGACCATAGACCTTTCTCTGAGGAACAGCAGGTGAAAATATTTTCCCACATTGTGTGTTTTCTCTTCACACTGTTGGTGGTTTCTCTTGCTGTGCAGAAGCTTTTTAATAAGAAGAGATCCCACTTGTTGATTGTCTGTGCTAGTTCACGGGCAACTGAGATTTTGTTCATGAACACTTTTCCTACACCAGTGTCAAGAGTTCTACCTAACCTCGGTTCCAGCCAGTTTAGTCTTTCTGTTTTAATATTTAGATCTATAACCCATTTTGATTTTAGTTTAGTGCATGGTGAGAGATATGGGTCTAGTTTTAATCTTTGGCAAGTTGAAAGCCAATTTTTCCAGCACCATTTATTACAGAGGCTATCTTTTCTCGAGTGGGGGTGTTTGGCTCCTTTGTCAAAGATGAGGTGGCTGAATGTGTCTGGAGTTGTTTCTCCATCTTCTAATCTGTTCCACTGGTCCTCAGGTCTGTTTCTTTGCCAGTAGCATTGTTTTTATCACGATAGCTTCATAGTATAGTTTCAAGTTAGGGATTGTCATACCCCCTGCCATATCTCTGTTGCCTAGAATTGCTTTTGCTATTCTGGGTCTCTTCTTGTTCCAAATGAATTTTTGGTTTGTTTTCTCAAGGTCTGTAAAGTATGCTATTGGGATTTCAATTGGGATTGCATTGAATCTATACATTAGTTTTGGAAGTATGGCCATTTTCACTATGTTGATTCTGCCTACCCAGGAGCAAGAGATGTCTTCCCATTTTGTGATATCCTCTTCAATCTTTCTTTTCAGAGTGCTATAGTTTTCAGAGAAGAGGTCTTTGATTTCTTTCATTAGGTTGATTCCTAGGTATTTCAGTTTCTTGGATGCTATTGTGAAAGGAATTGTTTGCCATATTTCTCTCTCAGTGAGTCTGTCGTTCATGTAGAGGAAAGCCATTGATTTTTGAGTGTTGATCTTGTATCCAGCTACTTTACTGAATTTGGTAAGTAAGTCTAGAAGAATTTTGGTGGAGTTCTTGGGGTATTCTATATACAGTATCATGTCATCTGCAAATAATGACAATTTGACTTCTTCATTTCCTATCTTTATTCCTTTTATTTCTTTCTCTTGTCTAATTTCCATGGCTAATATTTCCAAAACTATATTGAACAAGAGTGATGATAGTGAACATCCTTGTCTTGTTCCTGATTTTAGTGTGAAGGATTTCAGTTTTCGACCATTTAGTATGATATTGGCTGTTGGATTTTCATAGATGGCTTTTATCAGTTTGAGGTAGACATCATCTATTCCAATTTTTTATAGAGTTTTTATCATAAATGCATGTTGGATTTTGTCAAATGCTTTTTCTGCATCTATGGAGATAATCATATGGTTTTTGTCCTTGGCTCTATTGATATAGTGTATTACATTGATTGATTTGCATATTTTGAACCATCCCTGCATCCCTGGGATGAATCCCACTTGATCAGGGTGTATGATCTTCTTGATGATCTTCTGCATTCTATTTGCCAGTATCTTATTAAGGATTTTTGCATCTATGTTCATTATTGAGATTGGCCTATAGTTCTCTTTTTCGGTTGGGTCTTTGGTGATGCTTGCTTCCAAGAATAAATTTGGGAGTATTGCTTCCCTTTCAAGTTCATTGAAGAGTTTAAACAGTAGTGGCAGTAGTTCCTCTCTAAATGTCTTGTAGAATTCAGCAGTGAAGCCATGAGGGCCTGGGCTTTTCTTAGTTGATAAGTTTTTAATTACGTTTTCAATTTCATTGGTTGATATTGGCTTGTTTAGAATTTTTAGGTCTTCTTCGTTCAACTTTGGTAATTCATATGTATCTAGGAATCTGTCCATTTCTTTTGTGTTGTCCATCTTATTGGCGTATAGGTTCTGGAAATAGGTATTGATGTTCCGCTGGATTTCTGCTGGGTCTGTTGTAGTTTCACCCTTTTCATTCCTAATTGCATGGATTTGGGCCTTTTCTTTCCTTTTTCTGACAAGGTTGGCTAAAGGTTTGTCAATTTTGTTGATTCTTTCGAAGAACCAACTCTTGGCTTCATTGATTTTTTGTATTGTTCTCTTAGTCTCCATTGCATTGATTTCTCCTCTGATCTTTATAATTTCCTCCCTTGTATGAGCTCTGGGATTGTCCTGTTCTTCCTTTTCCAGAAGCTTGAGATGCAGCATCAGGTTGTTTAATTGGACTTGTTCTGTTTTCCTAATATGCATATTCACTGCTATGAATTTCCCTCGTAAGACTGCTTTCATTGTGTCCCATAGATTCCGATATGTTGTATTGTCATTGTCATTTAATTGAAGGAACTGTCTGATTTCTTCTTTAATTTCCTCTGTGACCCATTGGTTATTCAAAAGTGTGTTGTTCAATTTCCAAGTGTTTATGAAATTTTTTGAGTTTCTTTTGTTATGGATCTCCAATTTCATCTCACTACGGCCTGATAATATGCAGGGGATAACTTGAATTCCTTTGCACTTACTTAAACATGTTCTATGTGTGAGTATGTGGTCTATTTTGGAGAATGACCCATGTGTAGGTAAGCAGAATGTGTATTCTGATTTTGTGGTGTGGAAGACTCTGTAAATACCTGTTAAGTTCATTTGTTCAAGAGTTTGATTGAGTTCTAGTATTTCATTACTTATTTTTTGCCTAGTTGATCTATCTATTTGTGACAGTGAGGTGTTGAGGTCCCCCCCTACCATTGTATTAGTGCATATATGACTTTTCATGTCCGTTAGTATTTGTTTTATATAGTTTGGTGCATAGATATTTATGACTGTCATCTCTTACTCTTAGATTCTTCCCTTTACAAGGATGTAGCCTCCTTCTTCATCTCTCTTCATCAGTGTTGGTTTGAAATATACTTGATCTGCAAAGAAGATAGCTAATCCTGCTTTTTTTCGGGTTCCTGTCATATGGAGTATTGTTTTCCACCCTTTACCTTTCATTCTATGAGTTTCCTTTTGAATTAAGTGTGTTTCTTGTGTGCAGCATATTGTTGGATTTTGCTTCTTGACCTATTCTGCCAGTCTCTTTCTTTTGATTGGTGAATTGAGACCATTGACATTGATGGTTTTAACTGAAACATATTGACTTGTCATTGCCATGACTTTTTCTTTTTGTTGGGTTCTTCCCCTTTACATTTAATTTCTTGTCATGCCAGATGGGTTAATTCTGCTTTGCTTCCTGGGGTTGTGATCCTCAATGTCTGTTCCTAGAATATTGTGTAAAATTCTTCGGAGTGCTGGTTTGGTATTCACGAAGTTCCTAAGGTGCTTTTTGCCATGAAAGTATCTTATTTCTCCATCAATTTTGAAAGATAGTTTTTCAGGGTACATCAATCTGTGTAGGAGCCTGTTTTCTTATTTCTCTTGAAATACATCACTCCAAGCTCTTCTTGCCTTGAGGGTTTGCATTGAGATGTCTTCTCTGATTCTGATGGGCTTTCCTGTGTACGTGATTTTTTTTTTCTCTTACTGCTTATAGAATTTTTCTTTTTTTTTTTTTTGGTACCAGGGATTGAACTCAGGTCCTGTAGAATTTTATTCTTCTGTTGGGTTTCTGGAATCTTAACTATTATATGCCTATGTGTAGATCTTTTTGATCAAGGCTGTTTGGAGTCCTATATGTCTCACTTGTCTGCATGTCAAGTTCTTTTCCCCTGCTTGGGAAGTTTTCTGCTACCACTTCTGTAAACAGTTTTTTTTATGTCATCTTCACTCTCCCCTGTTTATTGACTCTGATTAGTCTTATGCTATTCTTCTTTTCATAGTCTAGCAGCTTCTGGATTGATGTCTCATGGTCCCTTACTATTTTAAAGGAATTTTTCTTTTCCTGGTCTTTAATTGCAATCCTATCTTCTATATCTGAAATTCTGTCCTCACATTGGCTCATTTTGTTGCATAAACTTTCAATGGAGTTGCTAATCTCCTGAAAATCTCTTTGCATCTGTTTTATGGATTCCATTTGTTTCCTATGTTGGGATTCCATCATGTTCCTTAGTGCCTCTATTTTCTTTATCTGCATCCTCTCTAGATTTATTAATCATGTCCTGCACTATGGCCACAATCTCTGCTGTTATGTGAGAAATTATTTCTGATGTCATTTTTTCCAGATCCTCTTTCATTGCCAGTTCAGGGAGTCCAGATGTTTGAGTATCAGATTGTTTAATCTTGTTTCCCTTTGTGGTTGGTTTAGGTGATCTGGAAGTCTGGTTTTGAGACTTGTTTAAGTGTGTTCTCATTTTAATGGAGGTGGTGGTGGTGTGTTGCTGGTGCTCATGTGGCTCACCTTGGTGGTGCTGGTGTTGGTGGTGGTATGGTGGCCTGGAAATTTCACCTCCTCTATGCTGGGGCACCTTTACTTCTCTGTGCTGGGTGTGGTGGTATGGCAGCTGGGAAGGTTCATCTCCTCTGTGCTGGGGGCAGCTCTGCTCCTTGGCACTGGGGGCAGTGGTTACTGTTTCTCTTAATACTTGCTCTTTCCCTGAAACATTTTCATGTTTTTTTTGAGACAGGGTCTCAATATGTAGTTCAGGCTGGACTTGAACTCATTATGTAGCCCAGGCTGGCTTCAAACTCAAGATGAGATCCTGCCTCAGCCTCCTCCTGAATGCTCTGCATTATAATATCCTTAAGGGCAGGCTTAATTCATCTTTTTTTCTCTCAAAACACTTAGTGGTACTTCATGTACACATTTCACTCAATAACTGAGGAGCAGCTGGACACTTTATCATTTACCACACTTAAGTTATGTGGTATAATAGAAATATTCTCAATGTTTAATTTAAAAATAAAAATGATCACAGTAAAAGGAATATTGCCATTAATTCCCTCCAAAATATTCCCCCTTGCTTCAAACACACTTATCTCAATTTTCTTGCCATTTTGTGAAGCAGTTATGAAAGTCCTGTTTCATGAGTATCTGTAGTTGAACTGTTGTGACTGCTTCAGTGCCCTGAATTGATTCAAAACATTTGTCTTTCATGGCCATTTTGACTTTGGAGAAAAGTCAGAAGTTACATGGTGCCACAACACATTGGAATGTTTTTATTTGACAGAAATCACAGTAAACATTTTGAATCAATTCAAGACACTGAGACATCCATGACAGCACAATGAAAGACATGAAAGAGATCATCCAGAATCACCTGAGACAATGATAAGAATGATGGGATATGTGTGTTCAAAATGAGGGGAAGTATTTTGAGGAGATTAATGGCAATAGGTTTTTTACTATAATAAAATTTAAAAACCAATTTAAACATTCACCATGCATTTCTATCACTCCTGATAAATGATGAGTGCACCTTGTGAACATCATTGTTAGAGGTAAAAAAGAAATCCAAGGAATTAGGTTACTATGAAACTTTGAGTCATGGATTGAATGGTGGCCTGGTCTTAATTCTTAGAATCTTGTGAATGTGACTTTATTTGGTAAAAGGGTCTTTGCAGACATAATTAAGTGAAGATTGTTAGACGATGAGATCATCCTGGACTGTGTAGATGGTCCCTAAATGCAATACCTTTCCTTATAAGAGATACATAGCGAGATTTGACAGGGCCAAAGACAAGTGACCATGGAGATGGAGGTTGGAGCAATGCAGCCATAAGCCAAATCCTACCCACCAAAGATTGTTGGTGGTCAACAGAAACTAGAAGAGGTAGAGAATAGACCTTCTCTAGAGCCTCAGGAGGCCATTCAGCCCTTCAATACTTTGATTTTCAACTTAAAACTGTGTAAGAGAAAATTTCTATTGAGTCACCAGTTTGTGGTAACTTGTTATGGGCAGTTCTATAAAATGAATGCATCTTAGTTCTGGAAAAATTTTCCCCAGAGACCACCCACCCTGTGTCTGTAGAACCTGGGAGATGGAGTAGGGCTGTGGGCTTCCTGGTCTTCCCTTTCCTTCCTTTTCTTTTCCTTCCTTCCCCTCCCCTTCCTTCCCTTTCCTTTTCTCTTTCCTTCCCTCCCTTTCCTTGCCCTCCTTTCCTTTTCCTTGCCTTACCTTCCTTTGCTTTCCCTTGTCTTCCTTTCCCTTTGCTTCTAGTCCTTTCCTTTCTCTTTTGCTTTTTCTTCCCTCTCATTCCTTCTCTTTCTTTTACTTTTTTTCCTTCCCTGCCCTCCCCTCTTCTTCCCCTTCTCCCTCCTCCTTTTTCTTCCTCCTTCTTCCTCCACTTCTTCTCTTCTTCCTTTTCCTCCTCTTCTTCCTCCTCCTCTTCCTCATCTCCTTCTTCTCCTTACCTTTCTTCTTTGTACTAGAGATTGAACCCAGGGCCTTCACACTGAGCTACACCCCAAGTCCTTTTATATAAGTTTTTAATTTTGAGACAGGATCTCACAAAATCACTAAGTTTTCCAGGCTGGTCTCAAACTTACAATCTTTTTGCCCAAACCTCCCAGAGTATTAGCATTACAGGTGTGCCTCACCATGTCGTCTGGTGTTCCCTTTGCACACAGCACACTAGAAGGCTGCTCCTCTGTACAGATTTTGGGGGTATGGAGAATGTATCCTCATTGAAACAAGATTTTAGCTGCTGTACTGGCCAGAGATCAGCTCAGCTGGGAGTTAAGGAATGGGGAGGAGACACTGCCTGTCACAATCTCCTCCTTTTTGAATGGTCTGCTGGAATCCTGCATTTATTATGTTTTAGAAATTTTTTCCCTATAGGGAAACAAAGGTACTCATAGATAACACACAGGATAACATTGGAACAAATTTATGACCCTGCAATAGAGAAGGGAATTATGGTAAAGGAAATATTTGTTACATAGACAGATGCTTCTTGGAAGAAGTAAGGATTGAGCTGGGCCATGGAGAAAAATAGTGGCAAGTGGAAAGGAATACATTTTAAGTGGCAGCTCAGAGGGAACAATAAGCAGGAGGGAGGAAATGTAGTGTCGCTTGAAGGGATGATCAAGAGAACCACATTTAATGCAAATTAGAATGATGAGTTGCCATCAGAGGATTTTTGGGTCTGTTAATCTGGTGATTTATTGTATCTGATGAGCAAAGTAGGGCTATAATCATTTAAGGGGTTATTATTGGTCGGGTGTGGATGACATCTATCACATCCATGTCTGCTCCCTGAGCAAATCTTTCCTGACTTCTCCAGGCAAGGATGATTGCTTTTCATCTACTTTACCCTATGCATAATCCCATCACTGCTATTAAGTGTCTCCCTACATGGTTTGGAGTCCTTCTAGATTAAAAAGATCCCATAGAGAAATGTATTTCAAACACTTAGCATGAAGCCTGGGTTCAATAGATAATTTAATACCTCTTCTGTTGAGCTCAACTGATTTTCAGGAATGACTCCTGTAGAAGACTAAAGAGTTGCACTCCAGCCCTAAGAGCTATTATCTCTTCGTAAAAATGAAAGAGTCTTTAATAATTGTCATGTGTGGGAAAACCATGCCCATGGTGTCTAGCTCAGGAAAGCACTCTCACATTTTCACTGTCTGCATATGGCTCTCCAGGTGGGAGGAATATCTCCTTTGAGTCAATGTAAGTTTTAGAGAAAAAAAGTAGATAAAGGCAGAGAATGGCCCCTATTTGGTGAGGACCTGATTGTGTACTAAAGTTTATATTTAAGATCATGTGCTAGGAAGAATTTTTATGGCTTGGAAATTGCTAAGCCTGTGTTTTTGTTCACTTCCTTTTTCATATGTAATGGGCAAGGGTGAGGGAGGGAATGTAAGGGCCTTCTTTGGCCATAGGTTTACAGAAGGGATTGGTAGGAAACATGCAAATTGCCCTTTTCTATGGGAGACACTAATGGGAAGCCCTCCTTGCATGGAAATATATAGGAATGGGGACAGGATGGAAGGAGAGTATAATGTGACAGTCACTTTATGTATAGTCTTTGCTTTGGAAGCTACTAAATGTCCATGAATGGAGAAAGCATTTGTTATGGTGGACACATAAAACAAAATTCTTGCTTTTAAAGTAGTGAATGAAAGAAGACAGGAAATGCACCTAAGTTCCTGAGGTGTAAGTTGTATTTCCTAGCTTTTATATACCTTTGTATTTTGCAAGGATCACTCCCACAGTTTAGAGTGTTGGCTTTGTTCTTGCTTACCATGGATTCTTCTTTCTACTTATTAATAATTCAGATACATTGCCTAATGACATGTTCCCAAGTATTTGGACATATTTAGTTCTTTAGAAAAATAGAGAATATTTGAAAGCTGGCAAAATTTGATGCCAGCAATTCTGCATTTCACCATGTCACTGCCCATGCTGGGCATTGATATTTGAGCCTCTTTGCTTTCCTAGTTGGAAACTTTAGAGTATATAAATATTTACTTTAGATCTTGGCTTACCCTATCCCTGTACAGAGTGATTTGATCAGGATTATAAATACAGGATATTGTGAAAAATCCTGTCCTCACAATAATCCTGTGTCCTCCTCTTACCAGAGGTGACAAAGGCCTGATTCTCATTGTAACAAAAATGATTATATATGTTTCTGCCCATCATCTTTGTCATCCTGGGGCTAAAATTAGAAGACCAGGTGGTTACAGTGTTTATTTGATTTTTAAAGGATAAGCAGTTTTTAAAAAATAAAAATACACTTCACCAAATCACACATGCAAAGTAGTTCAATAGAATAGAAATATTCATACAATGTGGATATAAAGGTATGTTAGTCAGGGTTCTCGGAGAAATAGAACGAATAGGATGTAGCGATATATAGGCAGATAGAAACTGATTGTCAGGGGTTGGGTCTTGTGATTATAGAGGCTGAGGAAGTGTAGTTCCAGTCCTAATCCAAGGGGCCTGGGGACCTGGAATGCTGTCTGATGACAGAAGAGCTCAGCTCAAAAGAGAAGAATAAATTTGCCCCTCTTTCTTTGTCTTTTTGTTCCATTCAGGTCCTCAGTAGATCAAATGATGCCACCCACATGGGTGAGGACAATCTTCTTTACTCAGTCTATAGGTTCCATGTTAATCTCATCCAGAAACACTTTAAAAGACACACCTAGAAATAATGTTTTACCAGCTATCTTGGAATCCCTTGGCCTGGGCAAGCTGACATATAAAGTTAACCATTGTGCAAGGAATGTTTTAAATGTCATAAAATGCTTTATTCAATAGGAAGCTGACTTAAGTGGATATACATGGGTGTTCAGGAAGTGATGGTGACATGTGATATCTGATTTGTTAAACTTTCCTGGAGTATAGTCACAGATATGTCAACCTTTATACCTCTCTTTGTTTTGCTGCTCACATGAGGTAGAAGGTGCAATTATCCACTTTGTGTTGGGACATCTTTTTATTTCCTATCTCCATTAGTAAGCGTTCTTATAAACTTTTTGAGGAAAGAAATAAAAGTAAGTCTTGGCATATCTATAATAATGTCCAAAATGAAAAATACTGATGATGTATAATCATAGTAAAGAATCTTTATGTGCTGTGGGTGGGAGCACACATTGGTACAACTGCTGTGGAAAACTATTTTGTGCATTTACTAAACTAAGCACATCCACACCCTTCAGCCTGGCAATTTCATTGTTAGGTACATAATCAACTGAAATGCCTATGGATATTCACCTAAAAACACCTACTAGAACGGTCATAGCAGGAGTATTTGTAATATCTCCCCAAATAAACCACTAAATATCTATCAATAGTTGAATAAATAAATATTCATAAAATGAAATATCCTACAATAATGAGAATGAATACAATTTATCGTAGACAAGAATAAATCTACCAAGTAGAATACTGAGTAAAAGAAGCCAGGTAAAAATAGGCATTAAGTAAAGTAAACAACATTTACTGGTAAACTTATCTACAATTTTAGCAGTCAAGTGAGTGCTCATTGGAGTAATAATGGTGAGGAGGAGGGGGCGGCTATTGGCTGGGAGGAGGGGCGGATCTGATTATGCTGTAGATCTTTTCTGAGTGATGTTTATCCTGTGTACTTGTGAAAATTGATCAACCAATATATATTTTTTTGTTTTACTTTTAATTTTTTGTATTTTCTTGTTTGGTATATGTTTTGTCAGTCTGCCAATAAATATTTCATTTGTTGACTTTTGTCTATTACTGTAACTCAGTAGACCCTTTTACTTAATAAAAGCAAACACAAACTTATTGTTGTGACCATTCTGATGGTTTTATTAATCACACAATAATTGGATAAAATAGCTTACATTTCCTTATACTTGTATTAAATTCCTTTTAGTAATGAATGAGAAAAAATTTCAGAGAAATTAGAAGTCACAGAATAAGATAATTTGATTAAATGACCTTTTAATTGGAGTAACTGTTTAAGAATATTTGCAAATCTAGAATGAGATCTTTTCTGATAAAATGAAAGTAGTCATGTCAACAAAAATTTAAAAATCCAAAGTATTTAAGAATATGCTAAAGCAACACTTTGACAAGTTTTAGAGATAAATGATAATCTTTCACAAAAGACAAAACAACAGATAACTCAGAGTAATCTTGTTAAGACAACAGACAATACATGTTCTTAGTTTGTAATGACAATTTGATTTATATTGTATATAATACTTGCCAATGGAATAAATATTTGCTATGCTAGGTAAAGTGCATCAAATCAAGTGAATGAGGTATCAACTTTGTTTTAAATTAATCCTAAGAAATTTGAGGGAAGGATAATTAGCAATTAGACTTGATGATGTGGGAGAAGTATGACAAAGCCAAAATAAGCAAGCAATAAAATAAACGGCAGTACAACATTTCTTAAAATAATAACCTGCATGTATTGCTTTCTGGAGAGACAAAGAAAAGCAAAACAAAACCCCATACGCCTTCATATAATATAAATTCAGGATCTTGAAACCTTAAAATCCAGGTGCAAGGTCATAAGCATTTATGAAAAGTGGCTTAAAGAAACTGCTTTAAAGCCCAAACGATTGCTGAAAGAATTATGCAGAAATTAAAAAAGAAAGAGCTCTTGAAATTTCCTTTTAGACCTCTCAGAAACACACAGTACAGGCAAATTGTGTCTGAAATAGGAGAGAAGATATTTAAAGGACTATAACTGTTAGAAAGTGAGTGTAGTTATTACGAATAGCTCAAATTTCCTGGGTGTAGGACCACCTCAGCATTCCAAGTTTCTGCCTGTAATAAAGTGTTCACACTTAAACAATCATAGCCCATGCTTGGCATTTATATAAAATAAATTACCATATATGTATATTTACATGTACGATCTGAAAATGCCTAGTAAAGAATGTTAAAGTATACAGATGTATAATGTTTCTAGCCATCACATTCAGAATCTTCACTTATTAGATAATTTAGGCAAGCAGCATATCTACCATATTTTATTTCTCTTATTATTTAGGAGAAGGAAGAGAGGAGGAGGAAGGGTAAGGAGGAAAGTGGTCGAGGAGGAGAGGGTAGGAGAAGAGAGGGAGAAAGCGGGAAGTTGGAAGAGAAGGAGAAAGAGAAATGAGAGAGAAGAAAGGAGGAGGAAAGGGGAGGAGAGGAGTGGAGAAGGAGCACAGTAATTTATTAAGACAGACGAGGGGAAAGGAGAAGGGGAGAAGGATGGGGAAGAGACAGGGAAGCATAGGAAGAGGAGGGAAAGGAAGTAGAAGAAAATGAAAGAACTCAAGTTAGTTTTCAATCTGGCTGAAAAAATACAGATTTTCTTGTTCCATTTTAAGCTTGTAGAATTAGCAAGAACCTCCTCGGGTGTCTAGCTGTCAGCACAGTTGAGGGTAAGTAGACCAGAGGATCCTGAGGTTGTGCAGGGCCAGACCTCCTGGGTCTGATTCTGAGGGGTGTCTCAAGTGCCACCGAGTCTGCTGGGCCTTCTCAGAGCTACAGTGCCTGGCTTGAAAGGTGTGGGGAGACTGGGAGCCTCAGATCCTGGGCAATAGGTTTGAACAGAAGGGTTTCTAGGCTCCTAAATTCATAATAAGTTCAATGAGGACAAGAAATATATCTTTTCCAACTCTACCTCTGATGCTTCCCAGGGTGCTATTGACTCAGAGGGAGAATAAACATATTAAATTTGATGCATTATTTAGACTGCCAGTTATTGTGGGTGCTGCCCAAGGCTAAATTCAAACTGAGAATTTGATTTGTTAGAAATTGTGATGGCTAATGAGAAGCCTGTGATTCAGGAATTAGCTTTAAAATAAATCCATCTACTCCTACACCATAGGAGATTTGGTTGGCTTTGAACTGAGGAGATGACTATTTTAACCATGCCCTCACTCAGACATACAAAGCCAATCCCATTTTGGGTGAGGTAATGGTGCAAGCGGAGAGACCTAGAGTATAAGATATAAGAAAACAGGAAAATACAACTGCAGTTGTCTCTTGGTCTATATAAGGACTTAGGTCTTGGAACCTCTGTGGATACCCAAGTCTGAAGATCTTCAAATCCCTTGTACAAAATGGTGTAATATTTGCAGATAACTTGTGCACCTCTTCCTATATACTTTGCCTCGTTCTAGTCTACTTATACTGCCTAAATCAGCATAAAGGCTATGTAAACAGTTGCCATACTCCATTGTGGCCTGCATGGGAAGAAAGCAAAGGCTACCAAATCCAAGAGAAGTTCTAATACACTTCTCAATAAATCAAATAGAATAGCCTTCTGTAGGTCAGATATGACTTAAAATCTTTCTTGCTCAACTTTAATTAAAATTGAGTAAATCTGAGAGAGGATTCCTATCAAAAACATCACAGAGCAAATATCACAAGGAAAGATGGTTGGTTTAAGATGTCTTTTATTTGTTCAAAGAAGAATTACATTTTTATAGCTCAGCCCTATGAGACTTCCAATATGATTCAAGTATTTTATAAGCTTAAATGAAAGGATTCTTAATTCTGCAGCTAGTTTTTGGTCGAGACCTTATTAAATACCCTACAGTGTAAACAGAATAATTTTAGTTTCAGAGTGTTTTAGTTTCCATACAGACAGAGCAATTTCTGTGAACATAGGCATTGTTGTGTTTTACTAAAGCAGTTCTGGAGCCCCACACCTTTGTGCAAAATCAGGTATTGTATCAGCCGTACACAACAGTCTCTGTACCTTGCAGCAGATGGCAAGACATCTGATTTGGAGTCGAAGAGCATTACATTTTAGATAAGGTGGCCAACCATATAAACACATTGTTTCTGTAAATTTCATACTGCCTTGTTATTCTGGCACCTGCTGTTCAAAGACAGAGGAAGGCTGAAGAAAGTGAAAGCCTTCACAAAACAGAGCTGCAGCTGAAGTGCAGACACCAAAGGAGAAGGCAAGGCAGTGCAAGGGTTTCTTAAAAGCTGGATAAAGTTTATTTCAAATAGACTATTATTACATTTAATTGAGAAAAATGAAAAAGATGAAGTGAAATGTGAGAGCAAAACACAAAGGTTTTTTACTGCATTTGGTTCACAGGCCCTGAGAGCTGGGCTGGACTTTGCAAAATCCGTCTTATCATCGCACTGCAAATGTGAGGCTCAGAGAGGTATTTAGCTGATGGTGGGTGTGTGCCATTCACATGATTGCTGGTCTGCTTCTCGATACAACCATCCCTTCTTTATAAATGAAATACTCACTTTGTTGATTTATTTATGTTTTTTTTTCGTTCTTGGAGGACAGATGAGAGAATGATATTCACAAAACATTTAGATGATTTGGGAAGAGGGAAATGCTAGAGGTCTCAGCTCTGCCCTGAGCAGCAGGGGGTCTTCAGTGAGTCTGAGCCTCTGAGGCTTCACTCCTGGTACCTGTGAAGGGGTCATGCAGCTTACAGAGATTGAATCCAAGAGCTTTGCTGGGTGCTGGAGATTCTTGCAGGATAGACTGGCAGCAGAAACCCTTGTGAAAATGTTTGTGAGAGCCAGAGGTTGTGCAATTTATGACCACATATCCAGTATCTACCTGTAGAGTTACACAGAGTTCCTTGTATCTCAGTACTTAGCCTCA
Source organism: Heterocephalus glaber (assembly GCF_053883595.1). NCBI lineage: Eukaryota > Metazoa > Chordata > Mammalia > Rodentia > Bathyergidae > Heterocephalus > Heterocephalus glaber. Next base: position 10,954,692 of record NW_028258137.1, on the reverse strand, counting down.
GTGGGGATAGGTCCCTATGAAGAGCACAGGCTTGGAGCCAATACACCCTGGGTTTGAGTTTTGCTTCTGCAAAGTATTATCCTTGTCACCATGAGCTAACACTGAACTTTCAGGATCTCTGTTTATTATGAGGAAAAAGTGACACTTTGGATATAAAATGCACATAAAATGGTGTTCTCTGCTAAACATAGAAGAGTGAACAATAAATTTGTAATAGTTTCCCTCAAATTCTTGAAGATATCTCTTTGATTCAGTGCAGAATCTGATACTGTTATTATTATTATTATTGTAGTAGTATTAATTATTTTGTTACCTTATTTGCAAACTGGGAAGGAAGAACATTCAAGATTGTCCCAGATCACTCATATAAAATCAGTGGCCAACCACATCCTTGAAAACAAAGAACATTATTATTATTATTATTATTATTTTTTATTAAATTCTTTTATAGGTACATTGTGGGTATACAACACAATTACATTTCTCATTGGGAATTGTACCTTTACATAATGCATCCTGGTTCTTAATTTTTCCCCATTCCTAGCCTTCCCTTCATGCCCTCCACCCTTCCCTATTTACAAAGACTTTATTTCCATTTTGTCCATTTCTCAGCATTTTTCCTTTCCCTTCTTTCCTTTCCCCTGCCGCTCCCACTACCCCTACCCCTTTGGACCTTTTCTTCCTATTTTACATTATCGATTATTCATTCTAATCATTGGTACATTTTAGGTATACAATATAATGACATTCATCATTGGAAATTTGCACCTTTACATAGTCTCTTTTGGTTCTTAGTTTTCACCCTTGCCCAGCCCTCCCTTCAACCCCTCCATTCCTCCCTATTTTTTCCATTTTCTCATATTAATCCCATTCCCTTCTATCCTTTCCCCTAGCCCTCCCACTTCCTTCCCGTTTGCTCCTTTTCTTCCTATTTCACATGACCTATTAAACATTTAGTCCTTATTTACACTTTCAGTTTCTCACACCAGAGAAACTATTCGGTATTTACACATCTGTGTCCTATTTATTTCACTTAAGAGTATCGCCTCAATGTGCATCCACTTAGCTATAAATGTCTCTAATTTCTCATTTTTTATGGCTGAGTAGTACTCCATTTTATAAAAAAACCCCACATTTTCTTTATCCAGTCTCCAGTTGATGGGCATTTGGGCTGCTTCCAAGTTTTAGCTATTACAAACTGTGCTGCTATGAACATGGGTGCACATATATCACTGTGGTATGATTCTTTTAGTTCTTTGGGGAAGATCCCCAGCAGTGGAATAGTGGGGTCAAATGGGATTCCCAGTCCTAGTTCTTTGAGGTATCTCCATACTGATTTCCACAGTGCTTGCACCAGTCTACACTCCCACCAGCAGTGGAGCAGTGTTCCTCTTTCCCCACAGCCCCACCAGCATTTGTTATTGGTTGATTTCATGATAGCAGCCATTCTTTCTGGAGTGAAGTGGAATCTCAGTGTTGTTTTCATTTGCATCTCTCAAATGACCAGTGATGTTGAACATTTTTTCATGTATTTATTTGCTATTTCTACTTCTTTGTCTGAGAAATGTCTGTTCATTTCAGATGCCCATTTTCGAATTGGGTCTTTAAATTTGGGAGGTCTGATCTTTTTAAGTTCTTTATAGATTTGAGATAGTAGACTTTTGTCTGAGGAAGAGCAGGTGAAGATTTTTTCCCGCATTGTGGGTTGTCTCTTCACACTGCTGGTGGTTTCTCTTGCTGTGCAGAAGCCTTTTAATAAGAAGAGATCCCACTTGTTGATTGTTTGTACTAATTCATGGGCAACCGAGATTTTGTTCATAAAATCTTTTCCTACACCGATGTCTTCAAAGGTTCTACCTAACCTCTGTTCCAACTGGTTCAGAGTTTCTATTTTAATATTTAGATCTTTAATCCATTTGGATTTTAGTTTAGTGCATGGTGAGAGATACAGGTCTAGTTTTAATCTTTGGTAAGTTGAAACCCAATTTTTCCAGCACCATTTATTAAAGAGGCTATCTTTCCTCCAGTGAGGGTGTTTGGCTCCTTTATCGAAGATGAGATGGCTGAGTGTGTCTGGCGTTGTGTCTGTATCTTCTAATGTGTTCCACTGGTCCTCAGGTCTGTTTCTTTTCCAGTACCATGCTGCTTTTATCACAGTAGCTTTGTAGTATAGTTGCAGGTTGGGGATTGTGAAACCCCCTGCCATGTCTCTGTTACCTAGAATTGCTTTTGCTATTCTGGGTCTCTTCTTGTTCCACATGAATTTTTGTATTGTTTTCTCAAGGTCCATGAAGTATGCTGCTGGGATCTCAATTGGAATTGCATTAAATCTGCATAGAAGTTTTGGAAGTATGGCCATTTTCACTATATTAATCCTTCCTACCCAGGAGCAGGGGATGTCTGTCCATTTTCTGATATCATCTTCAATCTCTCTTTTCAGAGTGCCATCGTTTTCAGAGAAGAGATCTTTGATTTCTTTCATTAGGTTGATTCCTAGGTATTTCAGTTTTTTGGATGCTATTGTGAAAGGAATTATTTGTCCTATTTCTCTCTCAGTGAGTCTGTCATTGGTGTAGAGGAAGGGTATTGATTTTTGTGTGTTGACCTTGTAACCAGCTACTTGACTGAATTTGGTTATTAAGTCTAGAATACTTTTGGTGGAGTTCACAAAGAACATTATTAATCTCTATATAAATATAGTTATATTATTGATGCCACTAATTTTTCCATTCTTCTATCTGAACACCAGCCATGGGTTGAAGGTTGTCTTTAGGTGAATGACAGGCGAGGATACTTCACCAAATGTAGACAAAGAATGGGAGGAATACAATATATAGGCAGAGGTGTGTTGCAGATACCTGCAGATTCTAAGTTCTGTAGAGGAGAGGAGCTTACAGATTATTCAATGCTATATGCTTTGATTAGATGGATTGGTCCTAGGAGACAAAGAAAATTCAGAGACATGGTTTCAAATTAAGTGAAAATTACAAACAGAAAGTATTAGCAACAACCTTAGACAAAATAATAGAAGAAAAAAAGAAAAGAATGTTATCTGGATTATAAATTACAGCAAATAAATAATAATTTCATTCACATCATAAGTCTTTGAAAAGTGATTCTAATGTTTTGTAATGTTTCCAGAATTCCTTTCTACCAAAGTGTTAAAAAAATGCTTTTCACCAAGTCCTTTGTTCATTCAGCTTCATTCACTAAGTACGTACAATATGGCACAATTTGATCAGATAGTGAATGAAACTAGAGATAACAGTTTCTCTAGGGAAGGCAGTCAACAGGGCTGGTGGGTTCTACGAATGGAGACAGAGAAGGACTCAAGAGCAATACAGGGTCTTGGGGTGTCTGAGGCAAGTTGGTTGGCAAATTCTCTATGAACAGATGACATCAGAGTGGAGATTTGGGGGATGTGAGGAAGGGAGCCATGTAGAGGTCTGGGAAAGGGAATCCAGGTAAAAGGAACAGCAAAACAAGCCCTTTTGTAGGTAGGAAGGAACATAGCTCATATCCAGAACAAGCCAGGTGGTCCAGAAAACAGGGAAGGTAAGAGCAGAAAATAAAGTCTATTGGCCTCAGGCTGTCTTCCCAAGGTAATGGGAAGCTGTGAAGGTTAATTACATGTCAACTTAACTGCACTATGCTGCCAGGATATTGAGTCAAACACCAGTCTCAGTGTTGTTGTGAAAGTGTTTGTTAGATATGATTTGAATCAGCAGACTTTGAGTAAAACAGATTGTCTTTCACAATGTGTTGAGTTTCATTCAATCAGTTGAAATCTATCAGAGAAAAGATCAAAGTCCTTCAAACAGGAAGGAATTCTGGTTCCAAACTGTAACATAGAAATTCTTCCTGAGTTTCCAACCTTTTGGCCTTGTTTAAGTTACTTTTCTACTTGCTAAGACAAAATAGAGGTTTCAGTCTTGGCTCCAAAGCAGGGTGGCTTTGTAGAGAACAGTTCATGGTGGGCAGAGGGTAGAAAAAGCAACAAAGGAGCTTAACAATGTCTTTCTGTTCTATCCAGACTACTTAGGGTGGGTCGCACTCATACCCTTAATTCTAGTGCCATTGAGCCTAGCATTGCACCATGAATCAATTCCAGCATCACACACTCTAGAGCCAGCCACCTCTGAAAAAACCCCATCTATCACCACATGAAGCTTTGGGGGGACATCTAATCACAAGCCATAAAAGACCTCAAGATTACAACAACTTTTGCCAGAGTTTCTAACCTGTTAGCCTGTCCTACAGATTTTGAACTTGTCAGGCCCCACAATCATGTGAACTAATTTCTTAAAATAAATCTCTTTTTATAACATATCCTATCCTTTCTATAATATACCTAGACCTGGTTCCAGGTCTCTGGGGAACTCTGCCTAATACAGAAGCCACCAGACTGATTTGAGCAGGGGCATGACATGATCTGATGCACATTTTATAAAATTCCTCAGACTGCTAGGAGGGAGGATTGATTCTTGATGGGAAGAGAGAGCTGTTCTGGTCCTGGAAGTGGTCCACTATCAGCAGCTAGAGTATGATTGGAAGGTGATGGATTTGGAGAATATTTTGGAGGATTTTCAAACAGTTTGGATGAAAGATATGAGAGAAAAAGATAAGTCAAAGCTTAAGTTTTGGGCTTGAGCAGCTGGGTGAATGCTGTGCTATTTATAAGTGACAGTTCTAGAAGCCTGGATGAGGTGTGCAGGTGTGCAGAAGTGAAAAATAAGTGAAGGGCAGCATGTATTAAGGGATGCCTTAAGTTTTATTTATTTATTTATTTATTTATTTATTTGCAGTACTGGAGCTTGAAACCAGGGCCTTTGTACCAAGCTACATTCCTAGACTTTTATTTTTATTTATTTTGAGACAGAGTCATGCTAAGTTGCTAAATTGCTCAGGTTGAGCTTAAACTTGTGATCCTCTTGTCTCATTCCCCTACAGCCCCAGAGTTACAGGTGTATGCCAACACATTTGGGTAAATTTTATTATTTTATTTTATTATTTTTTAAAATTTTGAGACAGGGTCTTGCTATGTAGTTCAGGCTGACTTTGAACTCATTATGTAGCCCAGGCTGGCCTCAAACTCATGGCAATCCTCCTGCCTCAGCCTCCTAAATGCTGGGATTACAGGTGTGTGCCACCACCCCTGGCTAAGATTTATTTTGAATGCATCCATTTTGTATTGTCCATTAGTTGTCCAAATGTAGATATGGGGTAGACTATCAGATGCAGCGACATGGACGGACATCAGTATCACTTGGGTAACCAAAGTATTAGTAGACTATGCGGCAGGAATTAAGAGACGCAGTGTCTGCAAACACATTGTCTGGATTCAAATTCCAGCTCTACTCTTCATAGAATGAACTTTACTGAAAACCAGGAATGATAATAAACATATCTTATTGAGGCAACATGAGGATTAAATTAGTTAACATGTTGGTCAAGATTCTCTAGAGGAATAGAACCAATAGAATCTATACATAATTATGAAAGGAGATTTATTAGATTGGCTTGGAGGGTCAGAGGCTGGATAGTTCCACAGTGGCTGTCTGCATCCAGCAGCTTCTCAGTCCAAGAAGCTGGAAGCCTTAGAATAAGAAGGACCAAAAATGCAGCCCCTGTCTGAGGCTAAAGGCCTGGAAGTCCTCTGGAGAGCTGCTGGTGTGGGTCCATGTGGAAAGGCTGAGGAAGCCGGAGCCTGATGTCCATGGGTAATGGTAATAGCAAAAGATGCACCAGCTCAAGCAGAACTGAGCTTGGAAGTGTTATCTGGCTTCCTCCTTCTGCTTTTGTTCCATCTAGGTCCCTACCTTATTGGTTTGTGCCACCACATTCAGAGTGGGTCTTCTCCCCTCATTTTGCTGGCCCCCATGGCTGTCATGTCTGGAATCACTCTCCCAGACATGCCCAGAAATTTGCTTTACTAATTTCCTAGGCTTCAGTCCAGTCAAGTTGATAATCAAGATTAACCATCACACATATGAAGTGCTTAGAATGGTGGCCAGGTCACAGAAGTGTGAGGCAAATGTTACCTATTATAATCAGGGTTCAGAGTTTTATTTTTATGATCTATCAGATCAATTATTAGATGAAGACAGGTGTCTAGGATTAATTCCCAAACTTGCCTATTTTGCATAGTTTTTGGTTACTAGTTCAAGAGGTCAAACTACAAACAGGAATCGGGGTGAAGCCATTTTTGTCTTTGCTTTGCCTGGGCAGTGAGCACTTTCAAACACGAATCCTGATGAACGTCCGCTCCTCCAACTATTGCCTTTGTTGTCTCTTTGTGCTTTTCTCTGTTGAAGTTATCACCTTGTTACATACTATACAGTCTTTCCTTTTGTTTATTTTTGTCTGCCTTTGGTAGGCAGCCCTAGGAAAGCAGGGATTTTTGATGATTTTTGTTTATAGTCAGTGCCTGGAAGAAGAGTGCCTGATTCAGTAGGTATATGATGAATGAATGATATTTCCTAGTCCTTATTGTTCTCTTTCTGTTTCTTATTCTATTTATTCAAATATTTTTCCATGAGAAAACCAAATAAAAAAGAAGATTGAGCATTAATTAATATGATCCTGGGCCTTTCTGATAGGTGTGTAATGTCAATTTTCATTGAGACCAACCTCATCAATGGAATGGACATTCAGAGCAAGCCTCTGATGCACAGCAAGCCTCAGAATTTCATTTTGACTTTGGAAATCTATTCTGGGATTGACATATGGTCTTCTGAGAGTGTTAGCACTTTCTTTGCTGTTAGTTCTCTATCTGTTTCCCTGCTGGTCTATGTGTGGGCAGTCAGTATTCCACCCTAATTGCAGATTCTGATCACAGATTTTTGCTCAGCAACACTTGCTGATGAGAGACATTGAGAGCTATGCAGGGAGGAAGTTGATACATGGCCTAGTCAATCTATGACTTATGAGACTTACTGTAAGTCCAAGGCACCGTATTGCTTCTACAAAATGGACTGGATGCTGACCCTCATCTCATGGAACCCTCTGACTGGCTCTTGGTCTGTTTATTCCCGATGGAGCACTTGCATCATGCAGTTTTGTTCCAAAATCATTAACTTTTATTTCCCTTTACAGCCCATCATGATTTTACCATATGTATGAAGAGTGGCCAAATTGATGTCTTTATTTAGCACAAAAGCTTCAGTCCTATTTCAGCATCAGCTTTTCAGAGGCAGTTAATTTTCTCTTCTCTCACTGCATAGTTTTACTACAGACATACTATTTCTTCATTGTGTAATTTCTTATTGTGGTTGTACCAACCAGCACATCATGGCACATACATAGTTGGAGTTCAACATGTGGTGGTTGAAGTGAGTTAAATATTCATTCCCAAGCCTATATGGGAAGGAGCTTAGACAGTCTGCCACTCCACTTTTTTTTAATCTGCAAAATGAGTGAGAGGCTGAAACAAGATTTAATTCATCAGCCATTCTCTTTGTTCTCGAAATGTAGGTGTGGAGTGGACTTTAAGATACCACCTGGAAAAAAATGACCTGTTTCTAGGGTTCTGGTCCATTCATCTCCCAAGCATGTTTGCTATCATTGGAGGATGGTCATTAGATTTTAAAATCATAATTTACATCCTAAATCATAAATTTAATTAAAAAGTTTAAATTTGAATTCTAAAATTTTAGAATGTAAGTTCTAGTAGAAGGAATTTTCTACTAGAGAATGTTCATTATACAGACAAGTAGTGGGGGCTGAACATTTTAGAACTTACTCCAGGCTGCAGAGTGATAGGCTTTTCTGTGAAGGAAATTCATGGCTCCTGATCTCTGTCACAATATTAGAGGCTAGTTTGGAGGTAGTTACTTGATTTCCCGGGATTTTGTTTAGGGCAGAACATCCCAAACAAACCCGACTTCTTTGTCAGAAGTGACTTGATATTCTCACAGCAGCCAACCAGGCAGGAAGATGAACCTATGAGTACAGTCATGAAAAACACATACTGAGCCACTTTCTCATGGCTGTTTCACACAGAATTGCCCATTATTACTGGGTCTTTGCTGTTGCCATGCTCAGTTCACCTGAGGGGAGAGAAAATTGAACAGAGCAACAGAAGATATGTAGACTATAAAAAAAAATCAAATAAACATTTTCCCCCCTAAGGCGAAAAGGAAAGAAAGGATTCACATAAAACCTTCTAAGAATAATGATTCCTTCAAAATAAATGTCATAGTCCTTGTCTTGGCTCTAGCATGTCACCACTATTATTTAAGTTCCAGATGGTATGACCCGGGATGCTGATGCTGAGTCAAAGGGGTGGAGGTGTCCCTCTGTCAACACAGCTACTAACTGCAAGTATGGATGGCATGGGAGTATTTTTTATTTATGAACATATACAGTATTTTATTATAGTATGTTAAATTAAAAATGCTAGGGAGAAAAAAATCAAGAAGGGAAAGAGAAGTGATCTTGGTGATGTGTAGGCAACCTCAGACAGCCACGAAACATCTTATTGTAAAGTTTTAAAGTTTGAAAGCTGTATAACGAACAGTGCCATGTGGAGCAGAAGTGGGCATAGACAGACACTAGGAGAATGAGGTCACAGTCATATCCATGAGGGATTTGTTCCTTTTATCTGCTTTTGGTCATATGCAGATTGCTCCAAAGTAAACAGCTGCATGTTGGACCCATTTTCTTTAACTGAATTACAGTGTTAATTTTTAATCCTATTTGGAAAGAATTAAGATATAAGGGAAGATAATTATGAGCTTTATCTCTTAATATGAAAGCCAAATCTTCACATCTGATTTTAATAGCAATTCAAATGATAGGAAAATCAATGAACAAATTGGTTAAATAAACTTTATTTAATTTTAAAGAGGATTCTTTCCTTCTCTTCTTTCTTTTAATGTTTGTATATCCACTTCACTTAGTAAAAAAGTTTTTTTTTGGTCTTAATTGAAGTTGTTTTTGAAGCACATTTCCTGGAAGTAATCAACATAAAGAGTTATTATGTTTTAAAAATTTTTGCCTTTTACAATTTATGATAAAATTAATGGTTCACGAGAGGCTGAATTCTGGATACAGATTACGAATAAGGAAAATAGAAGCAGAATTGGGCTCTTTGTGGAGGGAGTGAAGTGGAGTAGTGTGGCTGATCTTTGTTGAGGAACAGAGTTGAAGTTATACCACTCAAATGTCTGCCAAACATGAGAGGCTAAAAAGCCAGTGCAAGAGGAAATGATAGCTCTTGTTCATTTCACACTGAATTTCTGGGCATAATAATGGGGAAGGAAAGAAGAGAGGTTGAAAATGGAGTAACAGTGAGATGCCCGATATGTGAACCTGAAGCCCTTGTGCACGGTGTAGTAGGCAAAGTAACGAACCTAAGATGTCCTAATTGCTGGGACCTGTGAATACCTTCCTTTCCCTGGCAAAAGAAACTGTGAAGATGTGATCAAGGGTTTGCACCTTGAGCTAAGGAGACTAACATGGATTATCCGGGTGTACCAAATCTAATCACATACATCTTAAAAGTAGAAAACATTTTCCTGGCATAGTCACAAAGAGGCAGTGGAAACAGAAGGAGAGGTTCAAAGTGTGAGAGGGACCCATTACTGCTCCCTTAAAGATAGAAGAAGAGGGGGACTAACCAAGGACTGTGGACAGCCTAGAGAGCTGGAAGCAGCTCTTACTTGGCTACCAGAAGAAAACAGAGACCTCAGCACCACACCCACAATGTCTGTATGAATATCACAACATTCTCTTTGAGTGAGGAAAAGGATCCATCCCTACAGCTTCCAGAAAGGAACCCAGTCCTTCCCAATACCTGTACTGTAACCTGGTGTGATCCACATCAGACTTCTGATCTACAAAACTGTAAGTCACTGTGTTTGTGATAACTTGTTAGAGCAAATGGTTATGGAATTAATGCACACAGATCAAAGGGTGTCTCATCTGGGCAGGTCAGTTTCCATCCTTAGAACACACTGGGATGTGGAGTAAGACAATCCTGTATTTGCACTTACATCTCAAAATACTCATTATTGACAGTTCAGGCAACATCAAGGCTAGTTGAAATCATGAACAAAAGGGCACATTTAAACAAGAGACAGTTGTATCTATCATCAGAGAACCTAGTTTTCATTTTCAGACAGGCCTCCTAGGAGATATTAGATACAGCCTTTGTGTTGAGGTATTTTTTTTCATTAAGTTTATTGGTACATTTTAGGTATACAATACAGTTATATTCATCATTGGGAAGTCGTACCTTTACATGATGTATCTTGGTTCTTATTTTTTCCCCATTCCCCTGCCCTCCCTTCAACCCCTCCACCCCTCCCTATTTACAGAGACTTTGTTTCCATTTTTTCTTTTCTCATATTTTTTCCTCTCCCTTCTTTTCTTTCCCCTACGCCTCTTACTTCCCCTACCCTTTTAGACTGGACAAAGAAGATGTTGTTTGTTAAATAAAATGGAGTACTACTCAGCCCTAAAGAATGAGAAACTAGAGACATTTATAGCTAAATGATGCACACTGAGGCCATACTCTTAAGTGAAATAAATAGGACACACATGTGTAAATACTGAATAGTTTCTCTGCTGTTAAAAACTAAAAGTGTAAATAATGATCAAAATGTATAATTGATGTGTTGAGGTATTTAAAAAAAACCGCCACATTTTGTTAGTGAATGATTCCTCGTTTCTGCATAAATGTTATATGTAAACACATCAAATGTAATCGCTGAAACTTTTTTTTTGTATTAAATTCTTTTATTGGTACATTGTAGGTATACAACACAATTACATTTTTCATTGGGAATTGTACCTTTATAAAATGCATCTTGGTTCTTATTTTTTCCCCATTCCTAGCCCTCCCTTCACGCCCTCCACCCTTCCCTATTTACAAAGACTTTATTTCCATTTTTTCCATTTCGCATCATTTTTTCCTTTCCCTTCTTTCCTTTCCCCTGTGCTTCCCACTACCCCTACCCCTTTGGACCATTTTTTCCTATTTTACATTATCGATTATTCATTCTAATCATTGGTACATTTTAGGTATACAATATAATGACATTCATCATTGGAATTTTGCACCTTTACATAGTCTCTCTTGGTTCTTGTTTTTCACCTTTGGCCAGCCCTCCCTTCGACCCCTCCAGCCCTCCCTATTTACAAAGATTTTGTTCCTATTTTTCCATTTTCTCATATTAATCCCATTCCCTTCTATCCTTTCCCTTAGCCCTCCCACTTCCTTCCTCTTTGCCCCTTTTGTTCCTATTTCACATGACCTATTATACATTTAGTCCTTATTTACACTTTCAGTTTCTCACACCAGAGAAACTATTCGGTATTTACACATCTGTGTCCTATTTATTTCACTTAAGAGTATTGCCTCAATGTGCATCCACTTAGCTATAAATGTCTCTAATTTCTCATTTTTTATGGCTGAGTAGTACTCCATTTTATAAAAAAAACCACATTTTCTTTATCCAGTCTCCAGGTGATGGGCATTTGGGCTGTTTCCAAGTTTTAGCTATTACAAACTGCACTGCTATGAACATGGGTGCACATATATTACTGTGGTATGATTCTTTTAGTTCTTTGGGGAAGATCCCCAGCAGTGGAATAGTGGGGTCAAATGGGATTTCCAGTCCTAGTTCTTTGAGGTATCTCCATACTGATTTCCACAGTGCTTGCACCAGTCTACACTCCCACCAGCAGTGGAGCAGTGTTCCTCTTTCCCCACAGCCCCACCAGCATTTGTTATTGGTTGATTTCATGATAGCAGCCATTCTTTCTGGAGTGAAGTGGAATCTCAGTGTTGTTTTCATTTGCATCTCTCAAATGACCAGTGATGTTGAACATTTTTTCATGTATTTATTTGCTATTTCTACTTCTTTGTCTGAGAAATGTCTGTTCATTTCAGATGCCCATTTTCGAATTGGGTCTTTAAATTTGGGAGGTCTGATCTTTTTAAGTTCTTTATAGATTTGAGATAGTAGACCTTTGTCTGAGGAAGAGCAGGTGAAGATTTTTTCCCACATTGTGGGTTGTCTCTTCACACTGCTGGTGGTTTCTCTTGCTGTGCAGAAGCTTTTTAATAAGAAGCTATCCCATTTGTTGATTGTTTGTGCTAGTTCACGGGCAACTGAGGTTTTGTTCATAAAATCTTTTCCTACACCAATGTCTTCAAGGGTTCTACCTAACCTCTGTTCCAACTGGTTCAGAGTTTCTATTTTAATGTTTAGATCTTTAATCCATTTGGATTTTAGTTTAGTGAATGGTGAGAGATACAGGTCTAGTTTTAATCTTTGGCAAGTTGAAACCCAATTTTTCCAGCACCATTTATTAAAGAGGCTATCTTTCCTTCAGTGAGGGTGTTTGGCTCCTTTGTCCAAGATGAGATGGTTGAGTGTGTCTGGCAGTATTTCTGCATCTTCTAATCTGTTCCACTGGTCCTCAAGCCTATTTCTTTGCCAGTACCATGCTGTTTTTATCATAGTAGCTTTGTAGTATAGTTGCAGGTTGGGGATTGTGATACCCCCTGCCATGTCTCTGTTACCAAGAATTGCTTTTGCTATTCTGGGTCTCTTCTTGTTCCAAATGAATTTTTGTATTGTTTTCTCAAGGTCCATGAAGTATGCTGCTGGGATCTCAATTAGAATTGCATTAAATCTATATAGCAGTTTTGGAAGTATGGCCATTTTCACTATATTAATCCTTCCTACCCAGGAGCAGGGGATGTCTGTCCATTTTCTGATATCATCTTCAATCTCTCTTTTCAGAGTGCCATCGTTTTCAGAGAAGAGGCCTTTGATTTCTTTCGTTAGGTTGATTCCTAGGTATTTCAGTTTTTTGGATGCTATTGTGAAAGGAATTATTTGCCCTATTTCTCTCTCAGTGAGTCTGTCATTGGTGTAGAGGAAAGCTATTGATTTTTGTGTGTTGACCTTGTAACCAACTACTTGACTGAATTTGGTTATTAAGTCTAGAAGACTTTTGGTGGAGTTCTTGGGGTCTTCTATATAGAGTATCATGTCATCTGCAAATAATGATGATTTGACTTCTGCATTTCCTATCTTTTTTCCTTTTATTTCTTTCTCTTGTCTAATTGCCATGGCTAATGTTGCCAGAACTATAGTGAACAAGAGTGGTGATAGTGGACATCCTTGTCTTGTTCCTGATTTTAGTGTGAAGGATTTCAGTTTTTGACCATTTTGTATGATATTGGCTGTTGGTTTTTCATAGATGGCTTCTATCAGTTTGAGGTAGAGACCATCTATTCCAATTTTTTGTAGGGTTTTTATCATAAATGCATTTTGGATTTGGTCAAATGCTTTTTCTGTGTCTATGGAGATAATCATATGGTGTTTGTCCTTGGCTCTATTGATATAGTGTATTACATTGATTGATTTTCGTATATTGAACCATCCCCGCATCCCTGGGATGAATCCCACTTGATCAGGGTGTACGATCTTCTTGATGATCTTCTGCATTCTGTTTGCCAGTATCTTATTAAGGATTTTTGCATCTATGTTCATTAGTGAGATTGGCCTATAGTTCTCTTTTTCAGTTGGGTCTTTCTCTGCTTTGGGGATCAAGGTGATGCTTGCTTCCAGGAATGAATTCGGCAGTATTGCTTCTCTTTCAATTTCATTAAAGAGTTTAAACAGTAGTGGCAGCAGTTCCTCTCTAAATGTCTTGTAGAATTCAGCAGTGAAGCCATCAGGGCCCGGGCTTTTCTTAGTTGATAAGTTTTTAATTATGTTTTCAATTTCATTGCTTGATATTGGGTTGTTCAGAATTTTTAGGTCTTCTTCATTCAACTTTGGTAATTCATATGTATCTAGGAATCTGTCCATTTCTTTTGTGTTTTCCATCTTATTGGCGTATAGGTTCTGGAAGTAGTTATTGATGATCATCTGGATTTCTGCTGGGTCTGTTGTAGTTTCACCCTTTTCATTCCTAATTGCATGGATTTGGGCCTTTTCTTTCCTTTTTCTGACAAGGTTGACTAAAGGTTTGTCAATTTTGTTGATTCTTTCAGAGAACCAACTCTTGGCTTCATTGATTTTTTGTATCGTTCTCTTAGTCTCCATTGCATTGATTTCTCCTTTGATCTTTATAATTTCTTCCCTTGTATGAGCTTTGGGGTTGTCTTGCTCTTCTTTTTCTAGAAGCTTGAGGTTTAGCATCAGGTTGTTTAATTGGGCTCGTTCTGTTTTCCTAATATGCATATTCATTGCTATGAATTTCCCTCGTAAGACTGCTTTCATTGTGTTCCATAGATTCCGATATGTTGTATTGTCATTGTCATTTAATTGAAGGAACTGTCTGATTTCTTTTTTAATTTCCTCTGTGACCCATTGGTTATTCAGAAGTGTGTTGTTCAATTTCCATGTGCTTATGAAATTTTTCAAGTTTCTTTTGCTATGGATGTCCAATTTCATTGCACTATGGTCTGATAATATACAGGGGATAACTTGAATTCCTTTGCACTTACTTAAACATGTTCTCTGTGTGAGTATGTGGTCTATTTTGGAGAATGACCCATGTGCAGCTGAGAAGAATGTGTATTCTGATTTTGTGGGGTGGAAGACTCTGTAAACATCTGTTAAGTTCATTTGTTCAAGAGTTCGATTGAGTTCTAGTATTTCATTACTTATTTTTAGTCTAGTTGATCTATCTATTTGTGACAGTGGGGTGTTGAGTTCCCCCACTACAATTATATTGGTGCATATATGGCTTTTCATGTCTGTTAGTATTTGTTTTATATAGTTGGTTGCACTAGTGTTTGGTGCATAGATATTTATGATTGTCATCTCTTCCTGTTGGATTCTTCCCTTTACAAGGATGTAGTGTCCTTCTTCATCTCTCTTAATTAGTGTTGGTTTGAAATCTACTTGATCTGCCAAGAGGATAGCTACTCCTGCTTTTTTTTGGGTTCCTGTCGCATGCAGTATTGTTTTCCACCCTTTACCTTTCATTCTATGAGTTTCCTTTTGAATTAAGTGTGTTTCTTGTATGCAGCATATTGTTGGATTTTGCTTCTTGACCCATTGTGCCAGTCTATTTCTTTTGATTGGTGAATTGAGACAATTAACATTGATGGTTATAACTAAAATGTATTGACTTGTCATTGCCATGACTTTTTCTTTTTGTTGGGTTCTCCCCCTTTCCATTTAATTTCTTGTCATGCCAGATGGGTTCATTGTGCTTTGCTTCCTGGGGTTGTGATCCTCAACGTCTGTTCCTCGGCTATTGTGTAAAATTCTTTGGAGTGCTGGTTTGGTATTCACGAAGTTCCTAAGGTGCTCTTTGTCATGAAAGTATCTTATTTCTTCATCCATTTTGAAAGATAGTTTTTCAGGGTACATCAATCTGGGTTGGAGGCTGTTTTCTTTTAGGGCTTGGAATATGTCACTCCAAGCTCTTCTTGCCTTGATGGTTTGTGTTGAGAAGTCTGCTGTGATTCTGATGGGCTTTCCTTTGTATGTGATTTGTTTCTTTTCTCTGACTGCTTGGAGAACTTTGTTCTTCTGTTGTGTTTCTGGAATCTCAACAATTATATGCCTATGTGTAGATTTTTTTTGATCAAGGCCATTTGGAGTCCTATATGCCTCACTTATCTGTATGTCAAATTCTTTTCCCCTGCTTGGGAAGTTTTCTGCCATTATTTCTGTGAAGAGATTTTTTATGTCATCTGCACTCTCTCCTGTTTCTTCATTGAGCCAATCAGTCTTATGTTATTCTTCTTTGCATCATCTAGCAGCTGCTGGATTGATTTCTCATGTTCCCTTATAATTTTGAAGCAATTTTTCTTTTCCTGGTCACTAATTGCAATCTTATCTTCTACATCTGAAATTCTGTCCTCACATTGGCTCATTCTGCTGTGTAGACTTTCAGTGCCGTTTTTCATGTCCTGGAAATCTATTTGCATCTGTTTTATGGATTCCATTTGTTTCTCATGTTGGGATTCCATCATGTTCCTCAGCTCCTCTCTAGATTTATTAATCATGTCTTGCAATAGGGGCCCAATTTCTCCTGTTATCTGAGAAATTATTTCTGATTTCCTTTTTTCCAGATCCCCTTTTGTTGCCAGTTCAGTGGGTCCAGGTGGTTGAGTATCAGAGTGTTCCCTCTCACTTCCCTTTGGGGTTTCTGTAGGTGATCTGGACATCTGGTTTTGAGCCTTATTTATGTGTTTTCTCATTTCAACTGGGGCGGGGGGCTGTTCGCACCTGCACGTATTTCCTCCTCTGAGCTGGGTGAGGTGTGACAGAGGCCTGGAGCAGCGGTAGGGATGGTGACCCAAAAGCCCTTTCTTGTGCGCTGGGAGCAGCCGGAGGGATGGTGGCCGGCAAACCCCTTCCTCTGGGCCAGGAGCAGCGGGACAGAAGGTAGCCCAAAAGCCCTTTCCTCTGGGCTGGGAGCAGCAGGAGGGATGGTGACCGGGAGGAGCAGCGGGAGGGATGGTGACCTGGAAGCCCCTTCCTCTGGACCAGGAGCAGTGGGACAACGGCTCAGAAGCCCCTACCTCTGTGCTGTGAACAGTGGGACTCAGTACCTTGGTCTGGTGGTCTGGTGTCCTCTGCGCCTTGGTAATGTTGAATCAGGTGGCTGCCTGTCTGCAGTGGGGTGATTCGGTGTCTTCCGCATGACTCAGGACCTCAGTAGGGCGTGCATAGACCTGCCTGTCTGCAGCGGGCTGATTCGGCGTCTTCTCTGAAATTTCTTATAAGTCAATCATTTGTCACTGAAAAGTGATGTGGCCAGTGATTAGGTCAATTTGTATCAACTCCTTTGCTTTTTCCTCCACTATTAATTGGAACATCTGCAAAATCAGTGCTTAATAAAGTCCTTTTAGCTCACCTGCTTTTAGTTGATGATTTCTTCTTCTTGAGGCTCCTGAGTATCTTCTAGTTGTTCACTCTTTGCACTGGGGGTAACTCTTAAGTGTATGGAAGACTGACACAGAGATGTAATGATGTGGCACAGACGCACTTTGCCTGGGCCTGGATCCTTGGTAAGGTTTAAATTGCATTGTAATTTTACTTGTGGAAAAGATGATTTCTTTTTCAGGATACAAATTGCTCAGAGTGGTATTGTCTGAGAGCCATAAAAGTTACACACAGACGGGCCCAGAGAGGTCCATGCTGTGTTGATCTGTACTCCTCCATATGTGCCAGGGGTGTGTTTGCCACTGTGTGTTGTGCTATATTGTGTACAAGCCTGCCAGTCCCAGGCAAACCATTTCAGGCTTTTATGGACTTGCACTGTGTTCCTGCTAAATTCATATGTTGAACCCCTAATCCCCCAAATGGCTATATTTGGAGATAAGACTTTTAAGGAGGTAACTAACATGAAACAGTAGAATTCTGCCCTCCTCCCTCCATAATTATAAGCAAAAACATCACTATGAAGTAATGCACAATTAAATGAGTTCTTTTTTTTTTTGTTTTGTTTTGGTAATGGGGATTGAGCTCAGGACCTTGCACTTGTGAGGCAGGCGGTAGAACCACTGAGCTAAATTCTCGGCCCTAAATGAATTCTTTTTTTTTTTTTTTCCTAAATGAATTCTTTTGGTTCTTGCTTTCTGAATAATGGGGCTTATCAATTCTTTATAAAGCAGTTTGGATTCTGGAGGGAAAGCTCTAAAGAAGTCTAATAACTAAATAAAATTTAAATGCCATTAGTACTTCACATAATTATCACAAAGTGCCAGAGATATTTTGAATGTCAATAAATTGAGTCAGCTATTTTGTTCTGTTTAAGATTTCTACTGAGATGTTAACAGACAGAAAGCCAGTAAAAATACTGTATGAAATTTATTTTTGTTTTAATATCTCTAAATCTCACATTGGTTGGCTCAGGAGATTGTGAATGTAAGGGAGTTTTAGAGTAGTTTATTGGCTTTTAGAATAAAAGTCAGCATTGTGAATTACCTAATTATACTCAACCTTGGTGCCATTGACATTCTGCAAAATTGCTACAGAACAGTTCATGTGTGGCATGCGTACACTATAGTTTAATCTGACATTCATTCTTTTTAAATGTCTGAGTAATTTAGAAACCACTGTAAAAATAATTGACTTGGAAATGCATAGTGTTTTTCTTTCTTAAATAACATATTACACTTATAAAAAGGAAATTGAGAAGAAACCTGGAAGAGAGTATGGGGGAATACTGTCAAATAATGAAATGATTTATGTTTCTTTGATATTAATTCTCCATTATTATTAGTGAAAGGAAAGATTGGAGAGCAAAGAGAAAATGGTGTAAAATGCTCAGGTCTGTTTGAAAGAAGCAGGAATTGGAGTCAGGTGAAACAGAAGTTTCAATGTGTTTTTTATTTCAGCTGTGCAAAAGACTGTTAAGCATTATATATATATGATTTTATTTAATCCTTTAATGTTTAAGAGAAGGTGTACAATTGGAAAGACAATATTTTGTTTTTTAAATTCTTTTATTGGTACATTTTAGGTATACAACACAATTACATTTCTCATTGGGAACTTGTACCTTTACATGATGCATCTTGGTTCTTATTTTTTCCCCATTCCTAGCCCTCCCTTCACCCCCTCCACTCTTCCCTATTTACAAAGACTTTATTTCCATTTTTTCCATTTCTCAGCGTTTTTTCTTTCCCTTTTTTCCTTTCCCCTGCCCCTCCCACTACCCCTACCCCTTTGAACATTTTCTTCCTATTTTGCATTATCAATTATTCATTCTAATCATTGGCACATTTTAGGTATACCATATAATGACATTCATCATTGGAAATTTGCACCTTTACAGTGTCTCTCTGGGTTCTTAGTTTTCACCCTTGCCCAGCCCTCCCTTCAACCCCTCCATTCCTCCCTATTTACAAAGATTTTGTTCCTATTTTTCCATTTTCTCATATTAATCCCATTCCCTTCTATCCTTTCCCCTAGCCCTCCCACTTCCTTCCCCTTTGCAACTTTTCTTCCTATTTCACATTACCTATTATACATTTTGGCCCTCATTTACACTTTCAGTTTCTCACACGAGAGAAACTATTCGGTATTTATACATGTGTGTCCTATTTATTTCACTTAAGAGTATCACCTCAATGTGCATCCATTTAGCTATGAATGTCTCTAATTTCTCATTTTTTATGGCTGAGTAGTACTCTATTTTATAAAAAAACCACATTTTCTTTATCCAGTCTCCAGTTGATGGGCAATTGGGCTGCTTCCAAGTTTTAGCTATCACAAACTGTGCTGCTATGAACATGGGTGCACATATATCACTGTGGTATGATTCTTTTAGTTCTTTGGGGAAGATCCCCAGCAGTGGAATAGCAGGGTCAAATGGGACTTCCAGTCCTAGTTCTTTGAGGTGTCTCCATACTGATTTCCACAGTGCTTGCAATAGTCTACACTCCCACCAGCAGTGGAGCAGGGTTCCTCTTTCCCCACAGCCCCGCCAGCATTTGTTATTGGTTGATTTCATGATAGCAGCCATTCTTTCTGGAGTGAGGTGGAATCTCAGCATTCTTTTCTTTCTTTTTTTTTTTTTTTTTGGTTAAATTCTTTTATATCTACATTGTAGGTATACAACACAATTACATTTCTCATTGGGAACTGTACCTTTACATAATGCATCCTGGTTCTTATTTTTTCCCCATTCCTAGCCTTCCCTTCATGCCCTCCACCCTTCCCTATTTACAAAGACTTTATTTCCATTTTTTCCATTTCTCAGCATTTTTCCTTTCCCTTCTTTCCTTTCCCCTGCCCCTCCCAATACCCCTACCCCTTTGGACCTTTTCTTCCTATTTTGAATTACTGATTATTCATTCTAATAAGTGGCACATTTTAGGCATACAATATAATGACATTCATCATTGGAAATTTGTACCTTTACATGATCTCTCTTGGTTCTCATTTTTCACCCTTGCCCAGCCCTCCCTTCAATCCCTCCATTCCTCCCTATTTAAAAGATTTTGTTCCTATTTTTCCATTTTCTCATATTAATCCCATTCCCTTCTATCCTTTCTCCTATCCCTCCAACTTCCTTCCTCTTTGCCCCTTTTCTTCCTATTTCACATTACCTATTATACATTTTAGTCCTTATTTACACTTTCAGTTTCTCATGCCAGAGAAACTATTTGGTATTTATACATGTGTGTCCTATTTATTTCACTTAAGAGTATTGCCTCAATGTGCATCCACTTAGCTATAAATGTCTCTAATTTCTCATTTTTTATGGCTGAGTAGTACTCCATTTTATAAAAAAACCCACATTTTTTTAATCCAGTCTCCAGTTGATGGGGCATATGGGCTGTTACCAAGTTTTAGCTATCACAAATTGTGCTGCTATGAACATGGGTGCACATATATCACTGTGGTATGATTCTTTCAATTCTTTGGGGAAGATCCCCAGCAGTGGAATAGCAGGGTCAAATGGGACTTCCAGTCCTAGTTCTTTGAGGTATTTCCATACTGATTTCCACTATGGTTGCACCAGTCTACACTCCTACCAGGAGTGGAGCAGTGTTCCTCTTTCCCCACAGCCCCACCAGCATTTGTTATTGGTTGATTTCATGATAGCAGCCATTCTTTCTGGAGTGAAGTGGAATCTCAGCATTGTTTTCATTTGCATCTCTCGAATGACCAGTGATGTTGAACATTTTTTCATGTATTTTTTTGCTATTTCTACTTCTTTGTCTGAGAAATGTCTGTTCATTTCAGATGCCCGTTTTCAGATTGGGTCTTTAAATGTGGGAGGTCTGATCTTTTTAAGTTCTTTATAGATTTGAGATAGTAGACCTTTGTCTGAGGAAGAGCAGGTGAAGAATTCTTTCCCACATTGTGGGTTGTCTCTTCACACTGCTGGTGTTTTCTCTTGCTGTGCAGAAGCCTTTTAATAAGAAGAGATCCCACTTGTTGATTGTTTGTGCTAGTTCACGGGCAACTGAGGTTTTGTTCATAAAATCTTTTCCTACACCGATGTCTTCAAGAGTTCTACCTAACCTCTGTTCCAACTGGTTCAGAGTTTCTATTTTAATATTTAGATCTTTAATCCATTTGGATTTTAGTTTAGTGCATGGTGAGAGATACAGGTCTAGTTTTAATCTTTGGCAAGTTGAAGCCCAATTTTTCCAGCACCATTTATTAAAGAGGCTATTTTCTGTCCAGTGAGGGTGTTTGGCTCCTTTATCGAAGATAAGATGGCTGAGTGTTTCTGGCAGTATTTCTGCATCTTCTAATCTGTTCCACTGGTCCTCAAGTCTGTTTCTTTGCCAGTAACATGCTGTTTTTATCACAGTAGCTATGTAGTATAGTTGCAGGTTGGGGATTGTGATACCCCCTGCCATGTCTCTGTTACCTAGAATTGCTTTTGCTATTCTGGGTCTCTTCTTGTTCCAAATGAATTTTTGTATTGTTTTCTCAAGGTCCATGAAGTATGCTGCTGGGATCTCAATTGGAATTGCATTAAATCTATATAGCGGTTTTGGAAGTATGGCCATTTTCACTATATTAATCCTTCCTACCCAGGAGCAGGAGATGTCTGTCCATTTTCCGATTCCATCTTCAACCTCTCTTTTCAGGGTGCCATCGTTTTCAGAGAAGAGGCCTTTGATTTCTTTCATTAGGTTGATTCCTAGGTATTTCAGTTTTTTGGATGCTATTGTGAAAGGAATTATTTGCCCTATTTCTCTCTCAGTGAGTCTGTCATTTGTGTAGAGGAAAGCTATTGATTTTTGTGTGTTGACCTTGTAACCAGCTACTTGACTGAATTTGGTTATTAAGCCTAGAAGATGTTTGATGGAGTTCTTGGGGTCTTCTATATAGAGTGTCATGTCATCTGCAAATAATGATGATTTGACTTCTGCATTTCCTATCTTTTTTCCTTTTATTTCTTTCTCTTGTCTAATGGCCGTGGCTAATGTTTCCAGAACTATATTGAACAAGAGTGGTGATAGTGGACATCCTTGTCTTGTTCCTGATTTTAGTGTGAAGGATTTCAGTTTTTGACCATTTCATATGATATTGGCTGTTGGTTTTTTATAGATGGCTTTTATCAGTTTGAGGTAGAGACCATCTATTCCAGTTTTTTGTAGGGGTTTTATCATAAATGCATGTTGGATTTTGTCAAAGGTTTTTCTGCGTCTATGGAGATAATCAGAGGGTTTTTGTCCTTGACTCTATTGATATAGTGTATTACATTGATTGATTTGCGTAGGTTGAATCATCTCTGCATCCTTGGAATGAATCTCACTTGATGAGGGTGTATGATCTTCTTGATGATCTCCTTGATGATCTTCTGCATTCTGTTTGCCATTGTCTTATTAAGGATTTTTGCATCTATGTTCATTAGTGAGATTGGCCTATAGTTCTCTTTTCCAGTTGGGTCTTTCTCTGCTTTGGGGATCAAGGTGTTGCTTGCTTCCAGGAATGAATTCAGGAGTATTGCTTCCCTTTCAATTTCATTGAAGAGTTTAAACAGTAGTGGCAGTAGTTCCTCTCTAAATGTCTTGTAGAATTCAGCGGTGAAGCCATCAGGGCCCGGGCTTTTCTTAGTTGATAAGTTTTTAATTATGTTTTCAATTTCATTGGTTGATATTGGGTTGTTTAGAATTTTTAGGTCTTCTTCATTCAACTTTGGTAATTCATATGTATCTAGGAATCTGTCCATTTCTTTTGTGTTTTCCATCTTATTGGTGTATAGATTCTGGAATTAGGTATTGATGATCCTCTGGATTTCTGCTGGTTCTGTTGTCGTTTCACCCTTTTCATTCCTAATTGCATGGATTTGGGCCTTTTCTTTCCTTTTTCTGACAAGGTTGGCTAAGGGTTTTTCAATTTTGTTGATTCTTTCGAAGAACCAACTCTTAGCTTCATTGATTTTTTTGTATCATTCTCTTAGTCTCCATTGCATTGATTTCTCCTCTGATCTTTATAATTTCCTCCCTTGTATGTGTTTGGGTTTGTCCTGCTGTTCATTTTCCTAGAAGCTTGAGGTTCAGCATTAGGTTGTTCAATTGGGCTCATTCTATTTTCCTAATATGCGTATTCACTGCTATGAATTTCCCTCGTAAGACTGCTTTCATTGTGTCCCATAGATTCCGATATGTTGTATTGTCGTTGTCATTTAATTGAAGGAACTGTCTGATTTCTTTTTTAATTTCCTCTGTGACCCATTGGTTATTCAGAAGTGTGTTGTTCAATTTCCATGTGCTTATGAAATTTTTCAAGTTTCTTTTGCTATGGATGTCCAATTTCATTGCACTATGGTCTGATAATATACAGGGGATAACTTGAATTCCTTTGCACTTACTTAAACATGTTCTCTGTGTGAGTATGTGGTCTATTTTGGAGAATGACCCATGTGCAGCTGAGAAGAATGTGTATTCTGATTTTGTGGGGTGGAAGACTCTGTAAACATCTGTTAAGTTCATTTGTTCAAGAGTTCGATTGAGTTCTA
The DNA here is from genome assembly GCF_053883595.1 of Heterocephalus glaber. Lineage (NCBI taxonomy): Eukaryota > Metazoa > Chordata > Mammalia > Rodentia > Bathyergidae > Heterocephalus > Heterocephalus glaber. The sequence continues at coordinate 10,931,271 of NW_028258137.1, read as the reverse complement.
GTATTTCATTACTTATTTTTAGTCTAGTTGATCTATCTATTTGTGACAGTGGGGTGTTGAGTTCCCCCACTACAATTATATTGGTGCATATATGGCTTTTCATGTCTGTTAGTATTTGTTTTATATAGTTGGTTGCACTAGTGTTTGGTGCATAGATATTTATGATTGTCATCTCTTCCTGTTGGATTCTTCCCTTTACAAGGATGTAGTGTCCTTCTTCATCTCTCTTAATTAGTGTTGGTTTGAAATCTACTTGATCTGCCAAGAGGATGGCTACTCCTGCTTTTTTTTGGGTTCCTGTCGCATGCAGTATTGTTTTCCACCCTTTACCTTTCATTCTATGAGTTTCCTTTTGAATTAAGTGTGTTTCTTGTATGTAGCATATTGTTGGATTTTGCTTCTTGACCCATTGTGCCAGTCTATTTCTTTTGATTGGTGAATTGAGACAATTAACATTGATGGTTATAACTGAAATGTATTGACTTGTCATTTGTTGGGTTCTTCCCCTTCACATTTAATTTCTTGTCATGCCAGATGGGTTCATTCTGCTTTGCTTCCTGGCGTTGTGATCCTCAATGTCTGTTCCTAGGATATTGTGTAAAATTCTTTGGATTGCTGGTTTGGTATTCATGAAGTTCCTAAGGGGCTCTTTGTCATGAAAGTATCTTCTTTCTCCATCAATTTTGAAAGATAGTTTTTCAGGGTACATCAATCTGGGTTGGAGGCTGTTTTCTTTTAGGTCTTGGAATATGTCACTCCAAGCTCTTCTTGCCTTGATGGTTTGTGTCGAGAAGTTTGCTGTGATTCTGATGGACTTTCCTTTGTATGTGATTTGTTTCTTTTCTCTAACTGCTTGTAGAATTTTTTTCGTTTGTTGAGTTTCTGGAATCTTAACAATTATATGCCTATATGTAGAATTTTTTTGATCAAGGCTATTTGGAGTCCTATATTCGTGACTTATCTGTATGTCAAGTTCTTTTCCCCTGCTTGGGAATTTTTCTGCCATTACTTCTGTAAAGAGTTTTTTTTATGTCACCTGCACTCTCTCCTGTTTCTTCATTGACTCCAATCAGTCTTATGTTATTCTTCTTTCATTGTCTAGCAGCTGCTGGATTGATTTCTCATGTTCCCTTATAATTTTGAAGCAAGTTTTCTTTTCCTGGTCATTAATTGCAATCTTATCTTCTATGTCTGAAATTCTGTCCTCACATTGGCTCATTCTGCTGTGTAGACTTTCAGTGGAGTTTTTCATGTCCTGGAAATCTATTTGTATCTGTTTTATGGATTCCATTTGTTTCCTATGTTGGGATTCCATCATGTTCCTCAGCTCCTCTCCAGATTTATTAATCATGTCTTGCACTAGGGTCACAATTTCTCCTGTTATCTGAGAAATTATTTCTGATTTCCTTTTTTCCAGATCCCCTTTTGTTGCCAGTTCAGTGGGTCCAGGTGGTTGAGTATCAGAGTGTTCCATCTCATTTCCCTTTGGGGTTGCTGTAGGTGATCTGGAAGTCTGGTTTTGAGACTTATTTACATGTTTTCTCATTTTGACTGGGAGGGAGGGGGGGTGCTGTTGGTGGCTGTGGGTCTTACCTCCTCTGAGCTGGGAGAGGTGGGACAGGAGCCCGGAGGGGCTGTAGGGATGCTGGCCTGGGAGCCCCTTCCTCTGGATCAGGAGCAATGGGATGGCAGCTCAGAAGCTCCTACCTCTGGGCCAGGAGCAGTGGCATGGATGGAAGCCTGGAAGCCTGTTCCTCTGGGCCAGGAGCAGCAAGATGGATGGCGGCCCCAAAGCCTTTTCCTCTGGGCTGGGAGCAGCGGGCAGGATGGTCACTGTCATTCTTGTATGACTGTGTATCTGAGTCTTTGAACGCACATCAGAATTTCTAAAATACCTCTGCCGAGATGCTGCACAGACAATTAAATCAGAATAGCCTGGGATGTGGCCCAGGCATCAGTATATCTTAAATTCCTGACCTGTGCCTCTAATGTAAGGCCAGGGTTGCAAATTCATATGACTCAGGCTGCCCGCACTGAATCATTGAAAAAGGTGATTAATTTTGAGGAAAAATACAAAAGACGTAACATGGGGCATTAGTACAAAAAGAGAAACTTTCAGTTAGGTGAAACAGAACAACAACGACAGAAAAACTACAAAGAACAGTCTCTGAATTTTACAATTCATTAAAGAGTGAAAAAGATAGCTCACTGGTGAGAACCCAGTTATTGTTTTGGAAAACTGAATGGAGTAAGTAGCTTGTAACATAGAGAAAAGAAAATGGAAATCAGAAGTGAAGATGCTTGACAGGCATAACTAAGAGGAAAAGGGAATAGAGGATCGATAATAATGAAAGAAATAATAGAGATTTTCCCTGAGTAGAAGAAAGAGTTCAATCTAAAATTTAGAAGGAATTTATGTCTCAATTCAAACTGTATCAAAACTAAAGGTCTCAGATATTTAAGTGGAAGATATAAGAACAACATATAATTATTTAGCTTAATGACAAAACTCTAAGGATCCTGTAGCCAAGGGAGCATTCATTATTCCCTTAAGAAAAAAATTTTTTTTTTTGAGAATGCAAGATTCTGTTGATATACTGATATGTATCCCATAAATATTACTCAAGTACACATAACGAAGGGGTGAGAATGAATTGGAGCTATCTCCATATCTATGTATATCTATATCTATATGGTTGATGTCCAACTTACGGTGGTTTGACATGATTTTCCTACTTTCCTATAGTGCAAAAATGATAAACATTTAGTAGAAACTTTGCTTTGAATCTTGATATTGTCCTGGACTAGTGATATGCAGTACGATCCTGTTTTGATATGTAGCAGCCAACTGAAGCTCCCAATTGGCTTTGTGATCATGAGGGTGAGCAAAAGAGGCTCCTGTGTCACTAAGCTGTGATATTCAGCAGGCTAGGTATATTCAAAACATTTTTGACTTACAGAATTTTCAACTTGCAATAGGTTTCTTGAGAAATAACCCCACAGTAAGTTGAGGAGCATTGATCTCTGTATCTATCTATATACACTTAGCACATATACATACTCTCACACACATATGTGTATATATAACAAAAATACATACTAAAGATATTTGAAATAAAAAGTACATAATTTCAAATAAATGAGATTAGATCTGAAGTTTTAAAGCCATCTCTGCAAAGTTAGGTAGAACTCTTGAAGACATTGGTGTAGGAAAAGATTTTATGAACAAAACCTCAGTTGTTCATGAACTGGCACAAACAATCAACAAGTGGGATCTCTTCTTACTAAAAAGCTTCTGCACAGCAAAAGAAACCACCAGCAGTGTGAAGAGACAACCCACAATGTGGGAAAAAATTTTCACCTGCTGTTCCTCAGACAAAGGTCTACTATCTAGAATCTATAAAGAACTTAAAAAAATCAGACCTCCCAAATTTAAAGACCCAGTCCGAAAATGGGCATCTGAAATGAACAGACATTTCTCAGACAAAGAAGTAGAAATAGCAAATAAGCATATGAAAAAATGTTCAACATCACTGGTCATTCGAGAGATGCAAATGAAAACAACGTTAAGATTCCACCTCACTCCAGAAAGAATGGCTGCTATCATGGAATCAACCAATAACAAATGCTGGCGGGGCTGTGGGGAAAGAGGAACCCTGCTCCACTGCTGGTGGGAGTGTCGATTGGTGCAACCATTGTGGAAATCAGTATGGAGAGACCTCAAAGAACTAGGACTGGAAGTCCCATTTGACCCCACTATTCCACTGCTGGGGATCTTCCTCAAAGAATTAAAAGAATCATACCACAGTGATATATGTGCACCCATGTTCATAGCAGCACAATTTGTGATAGCTAAAACTTGGAAGCAGCCCATATGCCCATCAACTGGAGACTGCATAAAGAAAATGTGGTTTTTTTAATAAAATGGACTCCTACTCAGCCATAAAAGTGAGAAATTAGAGACATTTATAGCTAAATGGATGCACATTGAGGTGATACTCTTAAGTGAAATAAATAGGATGCACATGTGTAAATACTGAATAGTTTCTCTGGTGTGAGAAAGTGTAAATAAGGACTAAAAGTTAAAATAGATAATGTGAAATAGGAAGAAAAGGGGCAAAGGGGGAGGAAAAGTGGGAGGGGTAGGGGAAAGGAAAGAAGGGAAAGGAATAAATATGAGAAAATGAAAAAATGGAAACAAAGTCTTTGTAAATAGGGAGGGATGGAGGGGTTGAAGTGGGGGTAGGGGAAGGGGGAAAAATAAGAACCAAGAGAGACTATGTAAAGGTGCAAATTTCCAATGATGGATGTCATTATATTGTATACCTAAAATGTACTAATAAAATAAAATTAAAAAGAAATAAAGCCATCTCTGCAAAATCCAAAGGGGTGAGGCAAGGCCTCAGAAAGCTATGTTTAGAAGACTGTCCTGGTGGGGTGTGGTAATGGCCATTTGGTGATATACTGGGAGTAAAGACATTATAGTATTTTCATTTGGTGCTAGGGAAATGTTAGTGCGAACTTAAATCATCTTGGTTGGTGGCAGAGCTACTGAAACTAGACTTATTAGTAGAGAAATATAGCTTTCATCATAATTATTAGGCATAGGTATATAACTAGTAACTTTCCATAGAGAGTAAAAGCGACAGTAACACAACCATGAGATGAAATTACTACATAAGAATATAACCAAGTATATTATCACAATACATGAAAATACTGACCAAATTTTCACTACAGGTCAGAGATTCTCATGGAGATTAAAATGAAAAATCTACAAAGAAGACAGCATAATTATTAGTACTATCTAAACAGTATGATTTAAATGAACAAAATGGCTGAGCATGGAGGTACGTGCCTATAATCCCAGCACTTAGGAGGCTGAGACAGGAAGAATGCTGCCAGTTAGAGGCCAGCCTGGGCTGCATAGTGAATTCAAGGCCAGGTTGAACTGCATAGCAAGACTCCACTTTAAAAGCAAACAAACAACCCCCCCCACAAAGCCTTGTATAAATATTTTAACACTAAATTTATTGAGATATCATGAGATTAATATGTTACATTTGACCTCTACAATTATAAAAGGTGCTCAAAGTGGTGGCCTTTAGCTTTCAGACATTTATTATTTTTCTTTTTCTGAAGTGTGTATACATTTTTTTTGGGTCCTTTCTCTCTCTGTGTGTATATATATATATACATATATACACATATATATATAGGACCAATAAAACTATTGTAGTAGGTTTTGTTAAACTCATTAGAAAAATATTAGTGGTCAAGTCAATAAAAACCCAGATTATATTACATTTAAATTATATAATTAAAAGCTGAAAGCAATACATACAAAAATTTTAGTTTATGCACCAAAAGCAAGCTTTATTTTTTGGTTTTCAAGCATGAGTAATTTTCAAAAAATGAATAAAATCATAATGTATTAAAATATTTTGCAGGTCATATTTCTAACTATAGCCAATGAAAATAGAAAACAACAGTATAATTATTCAAAAATCTTAACTACTTATAATTTAAAAGCATAAATCTTTAACTGAAGAAATTTAAACTATCATAAATTATCTAGGTAGGAAAATATCAAAAGATCAACATACATTATAGCTTTTATGACATAGCCATTGTTTTATTAAAAAATCATTATTAAAAAAACCTTCATAATAAAAATGATAGATATTTAATTTAAACTTTGAAAGGTTTAAATTACAGTATGCTGAAAGAATGAAGATAGTAATAACTAATAATATGAAAGATAAAGAAATGAAAAAATGTATTGTGAAAGGATAAATAATATCCTCAAAATATAGGCCTTTAGAAAAAGCAAAATAGTTGGTATATTTGATTATGGAAAATATGAAAAGATAAATATATGCAATAATTAAAGAAGCATAGTTGACAAATATTACAGGTACTAAAATAGATGATTTATGAAATAAGTTTTCTTCTGAGGATTATATTTTATTGATAACTAAAATTTGTATCTGACAACTTTATTTTTTGGACCAACGCCTCACATCATTCTCATGCCATCTTTCAAATAGTACTTGTTTTTTTCAGCCGTAGACGAGGGTTGTTTGTGATACAGTCCATGAGAGTCAGTGTCTAGCTTGGTACATCAAGAAAGAATTTACCTAACAGCAGCAGCTCTGTGTGTGTGTGTGTGTGTGTGTGTATGTGTTTCTGGACCAGCACTGCATGCAGCAAGTGACCCCCCTCTGGCTTCTCTTGCACCAGACACAAATAAGAATGAATGCACTCTTCCTTGATGACAACTTTATTTTTAAAACTCGGCAGGGTGGTGCTGCAGTTCATGTTTTAGCCTGTTGCCATCATTGAGCTGGTTGAAATGTATTTTATAATGTTAGGAACAAATTTTACTATGTTACTAGATTATCCGTGAAAATGCATTAAGGAATCTTCAACTTCATCATGGAAAACTTAACTGTGTATGTATGTCTCATCTGTTGAGTACAAAAAAGTGTCTCAATGTTGAGGCTCCTGGGAAAGAGTTGGTGAGCCATGACTTTTAAATTTACACAGAAAGTCTCCAGATTCAAAGCATAGAGACTAGGTAACACCACTACTGATCAAAATGCCCAACATTGAGTATTATCACTTAAAACTTGTCATGTTGCAATATTAAAACACACTTTTCCCACTTCCCTTTTGCATTTTTCCATTTATAATAGTTACCAAGGTTTCTAATGTGGGAACAAGGTCCTTTGGCTTAAACAGGCACAAACCTTTCCACTGGTTTGCTCTTTTTTCACCGGTGGAGAGCTTTATACACTCACCCAAAGAAAGCTTTTTAAAATCAGTACTCTTGTTTGTGTTGATAGACAAGAGATAGAAGATGTCTGGTGGCTTTAGCAGTTTCTAACTAAAGTGAAGCTTACTTCTGCTTTCTAGAGTTGAATTAAAATGTTATATCTTATAGTAAAATTATGTTAACGGAGCTCTGAGTTTATTAAAAAGAATAGTATACTCAAATTGTCTGATTCTCAAGCTGGAATCCAACTTTTGTTTAAAACAAGGAGAAAAGCCCATGTATAACTTTTAAGATTTAAAATTTTAATATTGCAGTACATATGTCCATTGGATCTTAATTCACAGTTTTGTTTTTCTTTCCCTCCAAGGCAAAAAATTAAAATACCCCAAGTGAAAAGAACATGCCATAAAGTGTATGATTTTAATATATTTGTTGTATTCTAAGTTAAATTATGTGTTTGGATTTTGTATTATGTTCAGAATATTTATTCTTATGTATTTATAAACAGAGAAGCTTTGTTCTATTGAAAATCCCTGAATGTGTAACTTAAACCTTGAATTATGACAGATAGAATTATCTGAATTGTTACATTGCGCTTATCACAAAACTCCACTTCTCTATGCAGGAGAATGAAGATGATTCAAAATGTTATTTATTATTTAAGAGATGTATCAGGCAAGAAAAGTATATAAACCAACACATATATTTTTAGGTGATTAAATGAAAAATAAATACTAAACTGAAATGTTTGATAGTTCAAGAAGCACTTTATAATGAATATATGACAAAGATGTAGGCTTTATTCCTGCTTTATATCACTAAAATCCATGTAGCTTGGTTTTAAATTCTGTGGACAGGTTTGTAACTTTAAGTTATTCTTATCTCTCATCTCGATCCTGCCTTAGGAAAGGGAATTAAGTTAGTATCTTTATAAAAACATTGTAGATTTGTTTTCTATCTGAGCTATCTTAATGATAGTGTATAAGCTGCTTTTATGTATGCATAATCCTGAGAATTATTGTCCTGATTTAATGATTTGATGAAGAACATATATCTATTGAATGATGGAGTTGGAAACTCTGAGAAACTGCTTGAGGATTTAGAATTCATAAAGCATATTATCTATATCTTCATGGATGATATACCTAATGTATGTCAAGAGTGATTATGCACATATGGGAATGTTATTATTTCTACCAGGCCTCTATTTTTTTCTTCCTTGCATAGTCATCTCCATCTTGTTCATCTTAATTCAACTTCAGTTCTAAGAAATATCATTTTTGAGTCTGTCATCTTTCCATCATATTTGCCTGGAAAAATGCCAGCTCTGCTTCACTGTGATTGTTAGAGTTTAGATCTAAAATGTTCCCCAAAGCCTCATGTGGTTGCATCATGGAGACTCTATAGCTAAATGTGCTGTTAGAAGGTGGGACTTGACTAGAAGTGTGTGGTTTGGAAGGACATATCTCCGTCCCTGGCACCCGCCTTCACTCTTTGCCTCTTGGCTGCAATTATGTGAGTAGCTTTCCACTACCATACCTTTTAATGCCATTTCTGCCTTGCAGCCTGCTGACCATGACCTGAGACTTCTAAAAGCTGAGCCAGAATAAATCTCTCTTCCTTTAAATGTCAGATATTTTGTCTCAGTGATGAGGAAAGTGACTAAGACAGATTTTGGTAGAAGGAATGGGATCATTGCTGGGACTAACCTGACCATGTGGTTTAGAAGCCCTTGGAACTGGTCTGTAAGTGGAATTTGCAAAGGTTTGGAGATACTGTCTAGAAAAGCTATAAAATGCTATAAGCTGAGCTTCATGGGATATTCTGGTCATAACTCAGAAGGTCAGAATGCTGATAGAAATGTAGATGGGAAAGGCTAGGCTCATGAGGTTTCAATGGGGAACAAGGACTCTACTGACTGTTGGATTCAAATCCACATGTATTATGTTCTGGCCAAAAAGTTAATATATATTTGGTCCATGTCCTGGGATTTTCAGGAGACTGAGGTAAAGTATAGTGGGCTAATTAACCTGGCAGAGGAAATTTCAAGGAAGCCCAGTGTTCAGGCTATGCCACGGGGGCTGCTTGTTGCTTTTAAGAAGATCTGCTTTGAGAAACAGGAGGAAAAAGCCCATTCTAAAAGTTTTCAGTTTCCTCAGAAATGGAAGGCCTGCAAAGTTGGGGTACAGGAAAGCATAGTTGCTGGAAAGATTAATATTTAAAAGAAGTCAAGTAATTTGCATCAGGACAGTAGAAGAGATTCCTTAAAGGCCTCTCAAGGCTCAGCAAGAGCCTGCCCTTTGTAGGCTCACAGGTGCAAAAGTGAAAGAATTTTCCTTGTTTGAAAATGGCTGCCTAGAGAATTGGCTCTCCTGATTTGCTTCACAGTGCTTAGCCATCCAGACACTCAGAGGCCACTGGAGCTATTGTCCAAGGGGGCCTGGCACTGCTTTACCTGGAAGCAGACTGTGTAATTATCCACATATGCTGGTTTTATGGCCATGCAGAATGCAAGAGTTGTGGGGTCAAGAAGGTTTCATCGAAATTTCAGAAGAAAGTGTTTCCTGAGAGGGCAGTGTGTGAAGCTGTGATGGTGAATCCAAAAGTGCAGCTGAGGCCGCCGCCCGCCCGCTGCCCGCAGCCCAAGAGCCCCGGTTTTGACAGACTTCACCAAAATGCCATCCCAAACGGAACACGCCATGGAAACCATGATGTTTACATTTCACAAATTTGCCAGGGACAAAGGTTACTTAACGAAGGAGCACCTGCGAGTACTCATTGAAAAGGGGTTCCCTGGGTTTTTGGAAAATCAAAAAGATCCTCTGGCTGTGGACAAAAATCATGAAGGACCTGGACCAGTGCCAAGACGGCAAAGTGGGCTTCCAGAGCTTCTCTTCACTAATCGCAGGCCTCACCGTTGTGTGCAATGATTATTTTGTAGTGCACATGAAGCAGAAGGGAAAGAAGTAGGAAGAATTGAACATTTACTCCTGCCCAGGTGAGAGTTCTCCCAAAGGACCACTTATGGAATCTGCCCCTCAGTTTTCCCTTGTATAAAGATTTCATGAGCAGATCAGGACCCTTAGAAAATGTACAAATAACATCCAACTTGCATTGGACAAGCAGAGAAAGGAAAGTTAGTTAAATGCTAGATAAGCTTTTGATTTTTATATTGTTTGCATATTCTTGCCCTCAATAAATAAAGTCTTTTAAAAAACAAACAAACAAATAAACAAACAAACAAAAATCAAAAGTGCAGCTGAGATCCCAGGATGTTGGAGATGCCAGGTATGTGGTACATCTGAGGAAAACTGCAGGCAGTGAGTGGAGCTATCCGAAGAGAGAAGCCATGAGGATTGCAACTGGCAATGCTATAGGGAGTGCTGCTCAAGCTGTTCGGAGCTCACATTACAACAACTTGCTCCAGGTACTAGACATGAAATTATAAGATTTACTCTTTTCTTTGCTGGATTTTGGTCTTGTTTTGATCCCATTGATTTCTATCTCCCCATTCTTCCTTTTCTGTTATTTTCAGGGGTCTAATTAGTATCTGCTTGTTTATGATTCTCAACTCACTGTCTCAAGCACAGACCTCTTTCTTGAGTTTCAGGCCAAACTGATTTGTCATTTCCATGTGGATATTCCAAGATGTCCAAACACTCTGAAATTCTTATTTTTTTCCTCCCACAAGATTCTTCTATCCCAGTTATGTAAAAATCATTTATTTTCAAGACAGAAAACTGAACATCATGTTTGACCTCTATTTTTCTTTTATCCCTTAGCCATCAAATCCAATCATACATTAACATTAGGCTTATTTTATAATTCCTACATATTTTAAAAGTATATCCAACTCAGATGTGTTGGCTCAGGCCTGTAATCTCAGCTATTTGAGTGGATGAGACAAGAGAATTTCAAGTTTGTGGCTAGCCTGGAAAACTCAGAAAGACCCTTTCTGAAAATAAAAAATAAAAACATCTGAGCATGTAGTTTAGTGCAAGACTGTGGGTTCAGTCCCTAGTACTGGAAAAAAAGTATCCATTTCTTTTCATTTCTATTGAAACTACTAGTTTTCAGGAAAAAAAAATCTTCTCTTTCCATTGGATCTTGCTTCTTGTTTATCTATTTCAGATACAGTGCTAATTGCTACTGCTTCCTTACTTATCAATCTGCCTATGTAATTAGCCTCCTCAAATACATACTACAGGCCAGAGTAATGCTCTAAAATCCAAATATATTATAAAACTCATATGTCTTAAACCACTCTTTAACTTTTACATGCAAGATAAAGTCTATATTTTCATCATGGCATTCACAATACTCAAGATACGATTCTTTTATGTCGCTCTGTAATGTCATTTTTTTGTTTCCTGAGCACACTAGACACCAAAAATATTAAGCCGCTTTAAAAATTTTATTTAAATTTTCATGTTCTAAGGTGAAATTCTGGTTTTGATGCTTTTTGTTCAACGTGATATAAGGCATGTGGTTCACTGAAGGCAACAATTCAACCCAAACATAACTTCTACTTTTGACAAGACTGACTCATATCGTCCTATGGACAACTGGACAGAACAGGCATTTCTGGGCATTAATGCTATGTACTTTAGACTATCTTGTTCCATCTTTGATGTTTGAAAACTAATGAAAAGATAGAGGACATGTGAAAAAAGAAAAACAAACTATTGTACAGAGATAGTGCAATCAAAAGAACCAGAATCAAATATTACCTAGAGGTTTTTTTTTTCCCCCTTAAATTCTTTTATTGGTACATTTTAGTTATACAACACGTTTACATTTCTCATTGGAAACTTGAACCATTACATGTTGCATCCTGGTTCTTATTTTTTCCCCATTCCTAGCCCTCCCTTCATGCCCTCAACCTTTCCCTATTTACAAAGACTTTATTTCCGTTTTTCCATTTCTCATCATTTTTCCTTTCCCTTCTTTCCTTTCCCCCGCCCCTCCCACTACCCCTACCCTTTTGGACCTTTTCTTCCTATTTTGCATTATCAATTATTCATTCTAATCATTGGAATATTTTAGGTATACAGTATAATGACATTCATCATTGGAAATTTACACCTTTACATAATCTCTCTTGGTTCTTATTTTTCACCCTTGCCCAGCCCTCCCTTCAACCCCTCCATCCCTCCCTATTTACAAAGATTTTGTTCCTATTTTTGCATTTTCTCATATTAATTCCATACCCTTCTTTCCTTTCCCCTCCCCCTCCCACTTCCTTCCCCTTTGCCCCTTTTCTTCCTATTTCACATTACCTATTATACATTTAGTCCTTATTTACACTTTCAGTTTCTCACACTAGAGGAACTATTTGGTATTTATACATGTGTGTCCTATTTAATTCACTTAAGAGTATGACCTCAATGTGGATCCATTTAGCTATAAATGTTGCTAATTTCTCATTAAAAATTTTTTTTATTAAATCCTTTTATTGGTACATTGTAGGTATACAACACAATTACATTTCTCATTGGGACTTGTACCTTTACATAATGCATCTTGGTTCTTATTTTTTCCCCATTCCTAGCCCTCCCTTTACCCCCATCACCCTTCCCTATTTACAAAGACTTTATTTCCATTTTTTCCATTTCTCATCAATTTTTCCTTTCCCTTCTTTGCTTTCCCCTGACCCTCCCACTACCCCTACCCCTTTGGACATTTTCTTCCTATTTTGCATTATTGATTATTCATTCAAATCATTGGTACGTTTTAGGTATACACTATAATGACATTCATCATTGGAAATTTGCACCTTTACATAGTCTCTCTTGGTTCTTATTTTTACACCCTTGCCCAGCCCTCCCTTCAACCCCTCCATTCCTCCCTATTTACAAAGATTTTGTTCCTATTTTTCCATTTTCTCATATTAATCCCATTCCCTTCTATCCTTTCCCCTAGCCTTCCCACTTCCTTCCCCTTTGCCCCTTTTCTTCCTATTTCACATTACCTATTAAACATTTAGTCCTTATTTACACTTTCAGTTTCTCACACCAGAGAAACTATTTGGTATTTATACATGTGTGTCCTATTTATTTCACTTAAGCGTATTGCCTCAATGTGCATCCATTTAGCTATAAATGTCTCTAATTTCTCATTTTTTATGGCTGAGTAGTGCTCCATTTTATAAAAAAAAAACACATTTTCTTTATCCAGTCTCCAGTTGATGGGCATTTGGGCTGTTTCCAAGTTTTAGCTATCACAAACTCTGTTGCTATGAACATGGGCACACATATATCACTGTGGTATGATTCTTTTAATTCTTTGGGGAAGACCCTCAGCAGTGGAAGAGCGGGGTCAAATGGGACTTCCAGTCCTAGTTCTTTGAGGTATCTCCATACTGATTTCCACAGTGTTTGCACTAGTCTACACTCCCACCAGCAGTGGAGCAGGGTTCCTCTTTCCCCATAGCTCCATCAGCATTTGTTATTGGTTGATGTCATGATAGCAGCCATTCTTTCTGGAGTGAAGTGGAACCTCAGCATTGTTTTCGTTTGCATCTCTCGAATGACCAGTGATGTTGAACATTTTTTCATGTATTTATTTGCTATTTCTACTTCTTTGTCTGAGAAATGTCTGTTCATTTCAGATGCCCATTTTCGGATTGTGTCTTTAAATGTGGGAGGTCTGATCTTTTTAAGTTCTTTATAGATTTGAGATAGTAGACCTTTGTCTGAGGAAGAGCAGGTGAAGAATTCTTTCCCACATTGTGGGTTGTCTCTTCACACTGCTGGTGTTTTCTCTTGCTGTGCAGAAGCCTTTTAATAAGAAGAGATCCCACTTGTTGATTGTTTGTGCTAGTTCACGGGCAACTGAGGTTTTGTTCATAAAATCTTTTCCTACACCGATGTCTTCAAGGGTTCTACCTAACCTCTGTTCCAACTGGTTCAGAGTTTCGATTTTAATAGTTAGATCTTTAATCCACTTTGATTTTAGTTTAGTGCATGGTAAGACATATAGGTCTAGTTTTAATGTTTGGCAAGTTGAAGCCCAACTTTTCTAGCTCCACTTATTAAAGAGGCTATTTTTCCTCCACTGAGGGTGTTTGGCTCCTTTATCAAAGATGAGATGGCTGAGTGTGTCTGGCATTGTTTCTGCATCTTCTAATCTGTTCCACTGGTCCTCAGGTCTGTTTCTTTTCCAGTACCATGCTGCTTTTATCACAGTAGCTTTGTAGTATAGTTGCAGGTTGGTGATTGTGATACCCCCTGCCATGTTGCTGTTTCCTAGAATTGCTTTTGCTATTCTGGGTCTCTTCCAAATGAATTTTTGGATTGTTTTCCCGAGATCTATGAAGTATGCTGCTGGGATCTCAATTGGAATTGCATTAAATCTATATAGCAGTTTTGGAAGTATGGCCATTTTCACTATATTAATCCTTCCTACCCAGGAGCAGGGGATGTCTGTCCATTTTCTGATACCATCTTCAACCTCTCTTTTCAGAGTGCCATCGTTTTCAGAGAAGAGGCCTTTGATTTCTTTCATTAGGTTGATTCCTGGGTATTTCAGTTTTTTGGATGCTATTGTGAAAGGAATTATTTGCCCTATTTCTCTCTCAGTGAGTCTGTCATTTGTGTAGAGGAAAGCTATTGATTTTTGTGTGTTGACCTTGTATCCAGCTACTTGACTGAATTTGGTTATTAAGTCTAGAAGACTTTTGATGGAGCTCTTGGGGTCTTCTATATAGAGTGTCATGTCATCTGCAAATAATGACAATTTGACTTCTTCATTTCCCATCTTTATTCCTTTTACTTCTTTCTCTTGTCTAATTGCTGTGGCTAATGTTTCCAGAACTATATTGAACAAGAGTGGTGATAGTGGACATCCTTGTCTTGTTCCTGATTTTAGTGTGAGGGATTTCAGTTTTTGACCATTTCATATGATATTGGCTGTTGGTTTTTCATAGATGGCTTCTATCAGATTGAGGTAGAGACCATCTATTCCAATTTTTTGTAGGGTTTTTATCATAAATGCATTTTGGATTTTGTCAAATGCTTTTTCTGCATCTATGGAGATGATCATATTGTTTTTGTCCTTGGCTGTATTGATATAGTGTATTACATTTGTTTTCTTTTATTTTTTCACTTTTTTGGTATCAGGGATCGTACTCAGGTCTTTCCACTTGGGAGAAAGGTGGCAGAACCACTGAGCTAAATCCCCAGCCCCTGTATTACATTTATTGACTTGTATATGTTGAACCTTCCAGGCATCCCTAGGATGAATCCTACTTGGTGAGGGTATATGATCTTCCTGATGATCTTCTACATTCTACTTGCCAGTATGTTATTAAGGATTTTTGCGTCTGTGTTCATTAGTGAGATTGGCCTATAGTTCTCTTTTTTGGTTGTGTCTTTCTCTGCTTTGGGGATCAAGGTGATGCTTGCTTCTTGGACTGAATTCGGGAGTGTTGCTTCCCTTTCAATTTCATTGATGTGCTTAAACAGTAGTGGCAGTAGTTCCTCTCTAAATGTCTTGTAGAATTCAGAAGTGAAGCCATCAGGACCCTGGCTTTTCTTAGATGATAAGTTTTTAATTACATTTTGAATTTCATTGATTGATACTGGGTTGTTTAGAATTTTTAGGTCATCTTCATTAAACTTTGGTAATTCATTCTTATCTAGGAATCTATCCATTTCTTCTGTGTTTTCCATCTTATTGGTGTATAAGTTCTCAAAGTAGGTATTGATGATCTTCTGGTGGGTCTGTTGTAATTTCATCTTTTTCAATCCTAATTGCATGGATTTGGGCCTTTTCTTTCCTTTTCTGATAAGGTTGGCTAAGGGTTTACCAATTTTCTTTATTCTTTTGAAGAACCAACTCTTGGGTTCATTGAATTTTTGTATCATTCTCTTACTTCTCATTGCCTTGAGTTCTCTCTGATCTTTATAATTTCCTCCCTTGTGCAAGCTTGGATTTGTCCTGCTCTTCTTTTTCTAGAAGCCTGAGAGATTTAGAATGTGGTTGTTTAATTGAGCTCGCTCTGTTTTCCTAATATGAGTTTTCTCTGCTGTGAATTTCCCTCATAAGTCTGCTTTCCTTGTGTCCCATAGATTCCGATATGTTGTATGGGGATTGTCATTTAATTGTAGGAACTGTTTGATTTCTTCTTTAATTTCCTCTGTGACCCATTAGTTATTCAGAATTATGTTGTTCAATTTTCATGTGTTTATGAAATTCTTGTGGTTTCTTTTGCTGTTGATCTCCAATTTCATTGCCCCATGGTCTAACAACTTACAGGGGATAATTTCTTTTCCTTTACACTTACTCAAACATGTTCTATGAGTGAGTATGTGGTCTGTTTTGGAGAATTACCCATGTGCAGCTGAAAAGAATGTGTATTCTGATTTTGTGGGGTGGAAGACTCTGTAAACATCTGTTAATTTCATTTGTTCAAGAGTTTCATTGAGTTCTAGTATTTCATTACTTATTTTTGTCTAGTTTCTATCTATTTGTGACAGTGGGGTATTGAGGTCCCCTACTACTCTTGTATTAGTGCTTATTTGATTTTCCATGTCCGTTAGTATTTGTTTTATACATTTGGGAACACTAGTCTTTGGTGCATACATATTTATAGTTGTCATCTCTTCCTCTTGGATTGTTCCCTTTACAAGGATGTAGTGTTCTTCTTTGTCTCTCTTAATCAGTGTTGTTTTGAAATCCACTTGATCTGTAAAAAGGATTGCTATTCCTGCTTTATTTCAGGTTCCTGTCACATGTAGTATTGTTTTCCACCCTTCCACTTTCAGTCTATGAGTTTCTTTTGAATTGTGTTAATTAATTAATTAAGTTTCTTTTTGAATTAACTTTCAGTCTGTGAGTTTCATTTTGAATTAACAATATGCAGCATATTGTTGGATGTTGCTTCTTGTCCCATTCTGCCAGTCTTTTGTTTTTGACTGGTGAATTGAGACCATTAAGATTGATGGGTATAACTGATTTGGACTGACTTATCATTTTTATGACTTTTTCTTTCTGTTGGATTCTCCCCCATTTTGTTTAATTTCTTGTTGTGCCTGATGGATTCATTCTTCTTGGATTCCTGGGGTTGAAAACATTATTGTCTTTTCCTAGGATATTGTGTAAAATTTTTCGGAGTGCTGGTTTGGTATTCACAAAGTTCCTAAGGTGCTGTTTGTCACGAAAGTATGTTATTTCTCCATCAATTTTGAAAGATAGTTTTGCAGGGTACATCAGTCTGGGTTGGAGGCTGTTTTCCTTTAGTGCTTGAAATATGTCACTCCAAGCTTTTCTTGCCTTGAGGGTTTGCGTTGAAAAGTCTGCTGTGATCCTGATGGGCTTTCCTTTGCATGTGATTTCTTTCTTTTCTCTAACTGCTTGTAGAATTTTGTTCTTCTGTTGGGCTTCTGCAATCATAACTGCTATATACCTATGTGTAGATTTTTTTGATCATGGCTAGTTGGAGTCCTATATGCCTCCCTTATCTGTATGTCAAGTTCTTTTCCCCTGCTTGAATAGTTTTCTGCCATCACTTCTGTGAACATTTTTTTATATTGTCTGCACTCTTTTCTCTTTCTTTCATTGACTCTGATCAGTCTTATTTTTTTCTTCTTTGCATTGTCTAGCAGCTGCTGGAGTTATTTCTCATGTTGCCCTACTTTTTAAAAGAAAGTTTTCTTTTCCTGGTCACTAATTACAATCTTATCTTCTATATCTGAAATTCTGTCCTCACATTGGCTAATTTTGTTGTGTAAACTTTCAATGGAGTTTTTAATCTCCTGGAAATCTGCTTGCATCTGTTTTATGGATTCCACTTGTTTCCTATATTAGGATTTCCTCATGTTCCTCAGCTCCTCTATTTTTTTTTATCTGTGTCTTCTCTAGATTCATTAATCATGTCTTGCACTATGGACACAATCTCTGCTGTTATGAGAGAAATTTTTTCTGATTTCTCTTTTTCCAGATCCTCTTTTGTTGCCAGTTCAGGGAATCCATTTGGTTGAATATCAGATTGTTCCATCTTGTTGCCCTTTGAGGTTGTCTTGGGTGATGTGGAAGTCTTGTTTTGAGGCTTGTTTATGTGTCTTCTCATTTCAACAGTTGCAGCCTGCTGTGCCTTTGTTGAGGCAACTTTTTGGTTACCCAGTGGTCTTCAATTCTCAGCAAACCACAGAGCTGCCTTTTCTGTGCTCCTCACCAGTACACTAATTCCTGAGCTCAGAAAGGTGGGCTTCTGGATCCCTGAGCTGATGTGTTGTCTGAGTGGGCTTCTGGTGGGGCCTGTGCACACTTGGGATGGTATCTAGGTGTGCCACTGGCTAGGGCCCCTATGTAGCTATTGTCTGGGAGCACCTTTGACTGAGGGCTGTGCAACCCAGTTCCTGTTGTGTGAGCAAGCTTCTGGCTAGGGTCTCGTGCACTTACTGATGGTATTGAGGAGAACTTCTGGGTGTTGCCTGTGTGCCTGTGCAGCTCTTTTCCAGGTAAGCCCTTTGCTTGGACTAGTGTGCCCCTGCCTCTGTTGTCAGGGCAGAGCCCCAGCTGGGATCTGCTTGTAGTTATGCTGCTCTGGTCCACACCACTGCTTCTCCAACTAAGGTGGTCTGGTGTGCCTTTATTGCAGAGATTTTCTTCACTTTTCCAATGGGCTTTAATTTTCATCAAGGGGCCTGAGTTAGGTCCTCTTTCTGTCACTGACTCCTACTCTATCTTCTCAAGATTAGAACAATGTCCTTTATGACCCCTGTAGCAACTCTGTGGTGTGGATCCAGGTAATGCCTTAGCACAGCCTGCCAGGGGTGGGTTGTTGTTGTTGTTGGTTGTGGTGCTGGCAACTGTGTGGCTCACATCCTCAGTGCTCTGCGGTGGTGGTACAGCATCTGGAGAAGCTCTCCTCCTTGGCAGTCTGTGGCAGTGGTATGGCATTCTGAGAGCCCCAGTGGAGTATTTAATTATAGTTATTTTTACTAATTCTTAAATTGTCTCCATGTTGGCCAGTAGAACCAATTCTTATTGTGTTATGTATCCTTTTAATATTATCCTAGTATTCTTTGATATATTCCATCCTTTTTCTATTGAATAACATTTTAGTTTTATGTCAATTTCCAGTTTCCTACCTGAAATTATGCCATTTTTCTGTGAAGCCCTTGTTCCTTTTAATATGAGCAGAAGGGGTGCTGAGTTGATTGATATGATGTCAGTGATTGATAAGTTTTTTCTATTTCTTTTCAGTAAGAGAATTGGGAAATATATTTTTCTAGGAAAATATATAAGAAGATCACATGAATCATTCCAATTTAAATTTAAGAGTACAGAAATTTTATTTAGCTTTATATATCTTGTTATCTCCATCTCTTTCCTCCCTCAGAAATAATCTTATTTTTCAATTACCCTGTAAAATCATTTATTTGCCTTAACTCACCCTTTATACATAAAATTTTCAGAATAGTAATATTAGCACTCTGACCAACAGGTTGTCTGGAAGGAAGATGAAATAACCTGTGGAGGGTTCACCTGGTTTAGCAGGTAGAATATCCAACCACTAGGATGTGCCCTGAATGAATGACATGGGTAGGGCACCTTTCCAAGGAGGAAAGAAAGTAACAGAAGATAGGTTTAGATGAAAGATTGATCTGAGCAATATCCACAGGTGGCAAAATTTTTGGAAATAAAGACATGATCTCTGTCCTATGTTTGAATGAAGTTTTGTATTAAAAGATATTTGATGAATGTTTCTTTGGCTACAATCAACCTTTAAAAATTTTCTCCATCATAATTATGATTCCACTCTTCCCTGACTTCTGATATTACCTCATAGCTCCCTGTTTTTCAGGGGTTCTTTATCAGGACATAAGTTTAGGGTTATATTTTATTTTAAATTAGTGATGTATCTTTAATCTAGGCTGGAACTAATAGTTTGAAAGTACATGTTGGTTAAAAGAAGTGTAAGATGGGCCAGAGATTTAGCTCAGTGGTTCTGGCACTTGCCGTGCAAGCGCAAGGTCCCGAGTTCAATCCCTGGAATCAAAAATAAAAAAAAATAGAAGTGTAAAATACAAATAAAGTTTTTAATGTAAAACTTCAATCATCAAATAATATAGAACGTAAGTCATCTTATCTCAAAATTGTCAAATGATAAAATAGTTCTGCAGACTATGTCCTTCAACATTATTGCCTAAGGAAATATTCTAAATTGCCAGATGTTTCATTACTTTAGCATATTTTTATAAAATGGAAATTCATTGATTGACATCAGATGGAAATTAGAAAGAAAGCCAACTATTTAAAATCATCTCAATTTATTTTATCTTATATTTTAAAGCACATATGCACATACACTCATCCATTTAAATATAGATACATATGTATGTGTGTATGATTTTGCTAATCCTTTTATGCAATAAATTTTCACTAGAATTATGTTTCTATGGTTATATTTTCAGTATTTTTTAAAAAATTTTCTTCCATTTTAATGAAATCCATGCACAATGTTTGACATTAGGTCAGAAAAAGGATAAACTTTAGAGAATGAGAGGTAGTTTTCAGTTCATTTTTATATTTTATTTTGGTCTTTTAAAAATGTATAATTTATGTGATTTATCATTTCCTACATTATTAAAACACTATAAAATATTTTCCAGTGTAGTTTCGTGGTTTTATGTGAAATCCAGAGCACAGCTCCCTATCCACTCAGATATTTTTGATGATCACATATGTCTAAGTGTACACTTTTATTGAGGAAAAACAAACATCTTTATTTTACAAATGCCGAAAGTCAATGTCTCCAGTTATGAATTCATCTCGTTACTTAAAAAAAATGTCCAACAGGTATGAACAATTTCCTATCTGATACATAGTTAAGATTTTATCCATGAGATTTAATATTTGATGGAAACTAAATGATTACAGGAATTTTTTTTTGGCCTGCCATGACACTATAACACTTTCAAGTGTGTATTTGATGATGAGCTTTGCTTTTAGACTTTTGCACATGCCAATCTACTTTCTAGGGTTCCTCTTCCATATGAATTTTATAATAATTAGTATGAGATGACCTGTGGTTGAAAAGTTTCCCACATGTGTTGCACTCATAGGGCTTCTCTCCTGTATGACTTCTCTGATGTGCAATACATGAGGAGCTTTGTCTAAAAGTTTTCCCACATGTATTACATTTAAAGGGTTTCTCTCCTGTATGAATCCTTCAGTGTTGAATAAGAGCTGAACTTTGGCCAAATGACATCCCACATTCCTCACACCGATAAGGTTTCTCTCCAGTATGAATTCTTTGATGATTACTAAGGGATGAGTTACACCTGAATGTTTTCCCACACTCATTACACTTATAGGATCATTCTCCAGTATGCATTCTTTGATGTTGAATGAGAGCTGAACTTTGTCTGAAGGCTTTCCCACATACTTTACATTTACATGGTTTCTCTCCAGTATGAATTCTCTCATGAATAATAAGGGTCAAATGGGAACTTAAGGCTTTGCCACATTCATTACAATTATAAAATTTCTCTCCAGTATGAATTATTCGATGTCTATTGAGTCGTGAGATAGAAGTGAAGCCTTTTCCACATTCATTACACCTGTAGGGCTTTTCTCCAGTGTGAATTTGTTCATGTTGAATGAGTGATGCACTCTGACTGAAGGCTCTCCCACATTCACTACATTTGAAAGGCTTCTCTCCAGTATGAATTCTCTGATGATAATGAAGAGATGAGCTGGATTTAAAGGTGTTACCACACTCATTACATAAATAAGACTTTTTCTGGAATAAATTATTTGACCAGGAAGGGCTGTGTTGCAACTAGATGCCTTCCTACCTGGATTATATTTATAAGGGTTTTCTGCAGCATGGATTTTCTGATGTATGAAAAGGCCAGATCTTTGGCTGAAGGCTTTACCACATTCCTTACACCTATAGGATTTCTCTACAGTGTGGGTTCTTAAATGTTTATAAAGGGATGTACTGAGAGTGAAGGCTTTCCCACACTCTTTACATATGTAGGGCTTCTCTCCAGTATGAATTATTTGATGTTGAATAAGAGCTGAACTTTGGCTAAAGGCTTTTGAACATTCCTTACATTTAAATACTTTCTCTCCACTATGATTTTTCTCATGCTTTTGAAGGGATGAAGTGCTAATGAAGGTTTTGTCACACATATTACATTGATAGTGTTTCTCTGCTGTGACTTTCAGCTGAGTAGGTAAATTTGAATTCTGTTTGAAAATGTTTCCTTGCTTTTCACATTTTGGTGGTGTTTTCTCTCTGGGAACAACTGACTTTGAGCTGAAGTTTTGGCTGGATTCAGAATTTTTATGGCTTCTTTCTTCAGTCATGATTTTTTTGTGGGTGATTGAAACTATCTGAAAACTTTCCTTTTTATCTGGCTTCTTGAATTTGTCTTCATATATACCAAGTTTTTCTGCTTTCAAGTCCCAGGGTCCATTCCTTTTGAGGTTTTTCATTATCAGGTCCTGAAACGAAGAGTCTTGTGTTTGAGTTGACCTTGTGGTTTTTTTTTTTTTTGTATTAAATTCTTTTATTGGTACATTGTAGGTATACAACACAATTACATTTCTCATTGGGAATTGTACCTTTATATAATGCATCTTGGTTCTTATTTTTTACCCATTCCTAGCCCTCCCTTCACGCCCTCCACCCTTCCCTATTTACAAAGACTTTATTTCCATTTTTTTCCATTCTCATCATATTTTCCTTTCCCTTCTTTCCTTTCCCCTGCCCCTCCCACTACCCCTACCCCTTTGGACCTTTTCTTCCTATTTTACATTATGGATTATTCATTCTAATCATTGGTACATTTTAGGTATACAATATAATGACATTCATCATTGGAAATTTGCACCTTTACATAGTCTCTCTTGGTTCTTAGTTTTCACCCTTGCCCAGCCCTCCCTTCAGCCCCTCCAGTCTTCCCTATTTACAAAGATTTTGTTCCTATTTTTCCATTTTCTCATATTAATCCCATTCCCTTCTATCCTTTCCCCTAGCCCTCCCACTTCCTTCCCCTTTGCCCCTTTTCTTCCTATTTCACACTACCTATTATACATTTAGTCCTTATTTACACTTTCAGTTTCTCACACCAGAGAAACTATTTGGTATTTACACGTGTGTCATATTTATTTCACTTAAGAGTATGGCCTCAATGTGCATCCACTTAGCTATAAATATCTCTAATTTCTCATTTTTTATGGCTGAGTAGTACTCCATTTTATAAAAAACTCACATTTTCTTTATCCAGTCTCCAGGTGATGGGCATTTGGGCTGTTTCCAAGTTTTAGCTATTACAAACTGCACTGCTATGAACATGGGTGCACATATATCACTGTGGTATGATTCTTCTAATTCTTTGGGGAAGATCCTCAGGAGTGGAATAGGGGGGTCAAATGGGACTTCAAGTCCTAGTTCTTTGAGGTATCTCCATACTGATTTCCACAGTGCTTGCACCAGTCTACACTCCCACCAGCAGTGGAGCAGGGTTCCTCTTTCCCCACAGCCCCACCAGCATTGGTTATTGGTTGATTTCACGATAGCAGCCATTCTTTCTGGAGTGAAGTGGAATCTCAGCATTGTTTTCATTTGCATCTCTCGATTGACCAGTGATGTTGAACATTTTTTCATGTATTTATTTGCTATTTCTACTTCTTTGTCTGAGAAATGTCTGTTCATTTCAGATGCCCATTTTCAGATTGTGTCTTTAAATATGGGAGGTCTGATCTCTTTAAGTTCTTTATAGATTCTAGATAGTAGACCTTTGTCTGAGGAAGAGCAGGTGAAGATTTTTTCCCACATTGTGGATTGTCTCTTCACACTGCTGGTGGTTTCTCTTGCTGTGCAGAAGCCTTTTAATAAGAAGAGATCCCACTTGTTGATTGTTTGTGCTAGTTCATGGGCAACTGAGGTTTTGTTCATAAAATCTTTTCCTACACTGATGTCTTCAAGGGTTCTACCTAACCTCTGTTCCAACTGGTTCAGAGTTTCTATTTTAATATTTAGATCTTTAATCCATTTGGATTTTAGTTTAGTGCATGGTGAGAGATACAGGTCTAGTTTTAATCTTTGGCAAGTTGAAGCCCAATTTTTCCAGCACCATTTATTAAAGAGGCTATCTTTCCTCCAGTGAGAGTGTTTGGCTCCTTTATCAAAGATGAGATGGCTGAGTGTGTCTGGCATTGTTTCTGCATCTTCTAATGTGTTCCACTGGTCCTCAGGTCTGTTTCTTTGCCAGTAACATGCTGTTTTTATCACAGTAGCTTTGTAGTATAGTTGCAGGTTGGGGATTGTGAAACCCCCTGCCATGTCTCTGTTACCTGGAATTGCTTTTGCTATTTTGGGTCTCTTCTTGCTCCAAATGAATTTCTGGATTGTTTTCTCGAGGTCTATGAAGTATGCTGCTGGGATCTCAATTGGAATTGCATTAAATCTACATAGAAGTTTTGGAAGTATGGCCATTTTCACTATATTAATCCTTCCTACCCAGGAGCAGGGGATGTCTGTCCATTTTCTGATACCATCTTCAATCTCTCTTTTCAGAGTGCCATAGTTTTCAGAGAAGAGGTCTTGGATATCTTTCGTTAGGATGATTCCTAGGTATTTCAGTTATTTGGATGCTATTGTGAAAGGAATTATTTGTCCTATTTCTCTCTCAGTGAGTCTGTCATTTGTGTAGAGGAAAGCTATTGATTTTTGTGTGTTGACCTTGTCACCAGCTACTTGCCTGAATTTGGTTTTTAAGTCTAGAAGATGTTTGATGGAGTTCTTGGGGTCTTCTATATAGAGTATCATGTCATCTGCAAATAATGACAATTTGACTTCTTCATTACCTATCTTTATTCCTTTTATTTCTTTCTCTTGTCTAATTGTCGTGACTAATGTTTCCAGAACTATATTGAACAAGAGTGGTGATAGTGGACATCCTTGCCTTGTTCCTGATTTTGGTGTGAAGGATTTCAGTTTTTGACCATTTCATATGATATTGGTTGTTGGTTTTTCATAGATGGCTTCTATCAGTTTGAGGTAAAGACCATCTATTCCAATTTTTTGTGGGTTTTTTATCATAAATGCATGTTGGATTTTGTCAAATGCTTTTTCTACATCTATGGGGATAATCATACGGTTTTTGTTCTTGGCTCTATTGATATAGTATATTACATTGATTGATTTGTGTATATTGAACCATCCCTGCATCCCTGGGATGAATCCCACTTGATCATGGTGTATGATCTTCTTGATCATCTTCTGCATTCTGTTTGCCATTATCTTATTAAGGATTTTTGCATCTATGTTCATTAGTGAGATTTGCCTATAGTTCTCTTTTCCAGTTGGGTCTTTCTCTGCTTTGGGGATCAAGGTGATGATTGCTTCTGTGAATGAATTTGGGAGTATTGCTTCTCCTTCAATTTCATTGAAGAGTTTAAACAGTAGTTTCAGCAGTTCCTCTATAAATGTCTTGTAGAATTCAGCAGTGAAGCCATCAGGGCCTGGGCTTTTCTTAGTTGATAAGGTTTTAATTACATTTTCAATATCATTGGTTGATATTGGGTTGTTCAGAATTTTTAGGTCTTCTTCATTCAACTTTGGTAATTCATGTGTATCCAGGAATCTGTCCATTTCTTCTGTGTTTTCCATCTTATTGGCGTATAGGTTCTGGAAGTAGTTATTGATGATCCTCTGGATTTCTGCTGGGTGTGTTGTAATTTCACCCTTTTCATTCCTAATTGCATGGATTTGGGCCTTTTCTTTCCTTTTTCTAAAAGGTTGGCTAAAAGTTTGTCAATTTTGTTGGTTCTTTCGAAGAACCAACTCTTGGCTTCATTGATTTTTTTTGTATCATTCTCTTAGTCTCCATTGCATTGATTTCTCCTCTGATCTTTATAATTTCCTCCCTTGTGTGAGCTTTGGGGTTGTCCTGCTCTTCTTTTTCTAGAAGCTTGAGGTTCAGCATCAAGTTGTTTAATTGGGCTTGTTCTGTTTTCCTAATATGTGTATTCACTGCTATGAATTTCCCTCATAAAACTGCTTTCATTGTGTCCCATAGATTCCGATATGTTGTATTGTTGTTGTCATTTAATTGAAGGAACTGTCTGATTTCTTCTTTAATTTCCTCTGTGACCCATTGGTTATTCAAAAGTGTGTTGTTCAATTTCCAAGTGTTTATGAAATTTTTTGAGTTTCTTTTGCTATGGGTCTCCAATTTCATCACACTATGGTCTGATAATATACAGGGGATAACTTCCATTCCTTTGCACGTACTTAAACATGTTCTACATGAGAGTATGTGGTCTATTTTGGAGAATGACCCATGTGCAGCTGAGAAGAATGTGTATTCTGATTTTGTGGGGTGGAAGACTCTGTAAACATCTGTTAAGTTCATTTGTTCAAGAGTTTGATTGAGTTCTAGTATTTCATTACTTATTTTTAGTCTACTTGATTTATCTATTTGTGACAGTGGGGTGTTGAGTTCCCCCACTACAATTGTATTAGTGCATATATGACTTTTCATGTCCGTTAGTATTTGTTTTATATAGTTGGTTGCACTAGTGTTTGGTGCATAGATTTTTATGATTGTCATCTCTTCCTGTTGGATTGTTCCCTTTACAAGGATGTAGTGTCCTTTTTCTCTCTTAATCGGTGTTGGTTTGTAATCTACTTGATCTGCCAAGAGGATAGCTACTCCTGCTTTTTTTCGGGTTCCTGTCACATGCAGTATTGTTTTCCACCTTTAACTTTCAGTCTATGAGTTTCCTTTTGAATTAAGTTTGTTTCTTGTATGCAGCTTATTGTTGGATTTTGCTTCTTGACCCATTGTGCCGGTCTATGTCTTTTGATTGGTGAATTGAGACCATTAACGTTGATGGTTATGACTGAAACATATTGACTTGTCATTGCCATGACTTTTTCTTTTTGTTGGGTTCCCCCCCTTTACATTTAAATTCTTGTCATGCCAGATGGGTTCATGCTGCTTTGCTTCCTGGAATTGTGATCCTCAATGTCTGTTCCTAGGATATTGTGTAAAATTCTTTGGAGTACTGGTTTGGTATTCACGAAGTTCCTAAGGTGCTCTTTGTCATGAAAGTATCTTATTTCTTCATCCATTTTGAAAGATAGTTTTGCAGGGTACATCAATCTGGGTTGGAGGCTGTTTTCTTTTAGGGCTTGGAATATGTCACTCCAAGGTCTTCTTGCCTTGATGGTTTGTGTTGCGAAGTCTGCTGTGATTCTGATGGGTTTTCCTTTGTATGTGATTTGTTTCTTTTCTCTGACTGCTTGGAGAACTTTGTTCTTCTGTTGTGTTTCTGGAATCTTAACAATTATATGCCTATGTGTAGATTTGTTTTGATCAAGGCTATTTGGAGTCCTATATGCCTCAATTATCTGTATGTCAAATTCTTTTCCCCTGCTTGGGAAATTTTCTGCCATTATTTCTGTGAAGAGATTTTTTATATCATCTGCACTCTCTCTTGCTTCTTCATCGAGCCCAATCAGTCTTACGTTATTTTTCTTTGCATCATCTAGTAGCTGCTGGATTGATTTCTCATGTTCCCTTATAATTTTGAAGCAATTTTTCTTTTCCTGGTCACTAATTGCAATCTTATCTTCTACATCTGAAATTCTGTCCTCACATTGGCTCATTCTGCTGTGTAGACTTTCAGTGGAGTTTTCATGTCCTGGAAATCTATTTGCATCTGTTTTATGGATTCCATTTGTTTCTCATGTTGGGATTCCATCTTGTTCCTCAGCTCCTCTCTAGATTTATTAATCGTGTCTTGCACTAAGGGCACAATTTCTCCTGTTATCTGAGAAATTATTTCTGATTTCCTTTTTTCCAGATCCCCTTTTGTTGCCAGTTCAGTGGGTCCAGGTGGTTGAGTATCAGAGTGTTCCATCTCATTTCCCTTTGGGGTTGCTGTAGGTGATCTGGAAGTCTGGTTTTGAGACTTATTTACATGTTTTCTCATTTCGACTGGGGCAGGGGGCTGTTAGCATCTGCACAGATTACGTCCTCTGAGCTGGGTGAGGTGGGTCAGGGGCCGGGAGCAGCAGTAGGGATGGTGACCCAAAAGCCCTTTCCAGTGGGCTGGGAGCAGCCGGAAGTATGGTAGCCGGGAAACCCCTTCCTCTGGACCAGGAGCAGTGGGATGGTGGCTCAGAAGTCCCTCCCTCTGGGCCAGGAGCAATGAGAGGGATTGTGGCCCAGAAGCCCCTTCCTCTGGGCCAGGAGAAGTGGGACAGAAGGTGGCCCTAAAGCTCTTTCCTCTGGGCTGGGAGCAGCGGGAAGGATGGTGACTGGGAAGCCCCTTCCTCTGGACCAGGAGCAGTAGGATGATGGCTCAGAAGCCCCTACCTCTGGGCCGGGAACAGTGGGACTCAGTATCTTGGTCTAGTGGTCTGGTGTCCTCTGCGTTTTTGTAGTGTGGAATCTGGTGGCTGCCTGTCTGCTGCGGGGTGTGGAAGACACGGACTCAGGACCTTGGTAAGGCATGCACAGACCTGCCTGTCTGCAGCGGGCTGATTCAGTGTGTTTTGTGTGACTCAGGACCTGCCTGTCTGCAGTGGGCTGATTCGGCGTGTGTTCCGTTGGACTGGAGACCTCGGTAGGGTGTGGGTAGACCTTCCTGTCTGCAGCGAGGTGATTTGGCGTCTTCCGTGCAACTCAGGACCTCGGTAGGGCGTTACCTTGTGGTTTTATAACTTCTCTTCCATCCGAGAGAGGGACCTCCGTTTTCTTTCTCAACCTTCCAGGGATCCTCTCCTTTCCAGGGAAGTCAGGTTCCTGTAGTTCTCCAGCATCACGTTCTAGTACAAGCTTCTTTGCAGAGCGTCCAGCTTCCTCCACTCCTCCTGAGTAAAGAGCACAGCCACATCCTCGAAGGTCACTGCCACCTGAGCCCTTGCTTCCTTCTGCTTATTAGCCGTGTCCTCTTTCTGGGCTCTTCCCCCTGGATGGCTGTGGTCTCCAGAAAGTAGATCTCCCGACTTGGTCCTGGCCGAGCCTCGACGGGATGCGGTCCACAGGGGGAGGAGCTGGCCTTCCCGCCAGCAGCAGCCTGGGGTCGGGCCCCGCCTGCCCAGTGACCTCTGCGTGGGAGCCACACTCCGGGAGGCCTAAGCTCCGCGGCCCTCTGAGGCCTATTTTCAGTATTTTTGAAAAAGAATCTGGAATGTGTATATGCCAAGTGTAAAGGCAGTAAATTATTTTTATAGAAATTGAGAATGTGTATTTGAATTTCTTTTTAAAAGAATGAGTCTTTATCTTAACCATGTGACATCAAAAGTCATGTGGCCAAGACTCTTGTGTAGATTAATAGCATCAGTGTTATCCCTGGCTTTACCAGGGTTCTTTATTTTATGGATTTGCTTCACTGTCTAGTGTTTTTTCTTGGTAACCTGAAGGAGGACTGACTGTATGAATATTTCTTATAGGGAAGATCTGCTAGTAACTAACTCTAAGTTTTTTTATCAGAAAGTATCCTAGCTCATGCCTCCACACTCAGCTTGCCTATTATAATGCTGCCTATCTTGCCCTTCTGGTTGTGCAGAGCCTCTAATTTAGGATATTCCCAGGTCTTTCCAAGCATGTGCAGAGGCCTGTACATGTACAGATCTCCAGGATTGAATTAGAGCTTTTCAGTCCTCTCCACGAATCTCTCATTCCCCACATAACTCCTTTTAAACTTTGTGACTAACTTATTTTTTTTGACCTCAGCTGTTACATACTACCTTGAGCATCTATGATGCTAAACAACTGGCCCTGTTTTCCATGAATTATATCCTCTTTCCTGGAAAAGTCTGTTTGCACTGAGCAAACTGACTCACTTAAAGGCAGCTTTGCAAGAAGAATCTTCTAGGGAACTACCAGACTGGTCAAATAATGAAAATTCTTTCAAATTGGGCTTTGAAAGAGGTCTTCCTTCTCTACTGGCTCCCTAACTACTGGTTTTCATATGATGTGAAAGTATTGTCTTTAAGGTTGGCATGAAGAATGGGAATAGGGAAAACTACAAAAGCCCCACAAAAGTCTCCTCTTCCTTAGGTTTAGCGATTTTTCTTTCAATTTCATCCCAATTGCTGCAAGCTTTTGGTTAATTAGAATTTTGAACATGTTGATTCTGACAATTTTTTAAAGCAGTTTTCTCATTTCTTTTATAAAGGAGAGGATTCTTGGAGCTTTTGCTCCCTCATTTTCACTGACATCCACTACTCAGTTCCCTTTTGATTCCTCTTTGGATCAAAGTGAGATGGGTTTATTAAAAATACTAAAAAGGTGCCAGTTAGAGGCTGGTGAATGGGACCTACTTTTCCTTCCCTAGTAAGCATGATAGTGTCTGTACTGAAGACATGATTCCCGTGATACAGATATCAAACACAAATAAATAACAAACAAAATCAGAGGAGAGTTAAAAATCAAGTCTGTTGACTTTCAAAATGTTATTACTTATCTGACACTATAGTGAATAAAGAACTGGTGTCAATACATGCACCCCTGCTTGGAATCCCATCCCAGCCAAGTTACTCGGGGGACGATAGTGGCTTCTTTTACCTGATTTCTGTTTTCTAATCTGTAAAATAACACTATACAGTTGCCAGGATTGCTTTGAGGATTAGCTACAGTATAACTCTGTGTGTGTCACATGATAGGGGTTAGGTCGAGGCTATTATCATCCACAGAAAGAATGCGAATGAATAACTATTGTTAAGTTGTTTACATGCCAGGCCTCACAGGAATATGCTAAGGATATTTTCCAAAACCAAGGTTAAAAATCAGGGATTGTTATGGCTTGTGTTTAGATGTCCTCCCAGAGCCTCATGAGAATGAGGTGGGCCTGTTTTGGAGATGGCTGAATCGAGAGTGTATGATGCTGGGATTAAGGGCATATGATTACTAAACCACTGCACTTGAGTGATTGGTTTAGCACTTCCCTAATCCTAGTAGTCTGAATAAGATAAAAGGGGCAGAATGATGCTGTTAAGTCCCCCTTGTTGCCTTTGCTACCTTGTGCACACCATGTTGTTTCTCTTCGGTGATGCCTGTTTGCCATCCCTGCCTTGGAGCCGGCCGATTATGAACTCAAATCTGTACAAACTGTGAGCTAAACCTTTCCCCCTTTGATTTTGGGTGTTGAGTATTTTGTCTCAGCAACGAGAGAAAAGTAACTAGCACAGGGATGGTTGTAAGTTTTGTCTGTAAACACGTATGTAGATTGTGTTGATTTCTGGGAGCTCACAACTTTTTTCATACATGTACTATTCTTGAATTTAAAATGTATGAGTGTGGGGTTGATAAGAAGGGTGGGTGTGATGTGGAGGTGGTTTTGGAGATGAGTCCATGCATCCTAGCATTAAGCAGGTGGGTGGAGGAGGATAATGGGAAAGTAATGGTCCAGGGCTTTCATTTGGTTAAGATAAATTATAAATACGAAAAACTAGATATAGAATAGGTTAACTGAGGACAAGGGAGAGAGAAGAATGAGAGGAGTGAGAGAAGTAAGACAAGAGAGGTGATCATACACAGAAGGACAGATGGAGGAGTGGATAACTAAATAAACAAAGAAAATTTGGTGATGGCTCAGTAAGAAAATCATAAGTATAGTAGGGAGACTTCAAGTTTCCTGATGGAAAGTAGATGATAGATTTGATTGTCTTCCTGGCTTCAGCTTCTAATGTACTCTTATTTCTCCTCCCATTTTAAATTGGACTTTTCCTTTCCCCTAAGAGATGGCAGAGTAACCATAGCAAACTGATTATAAACATATGGTGTGTGTTAATGTGATCGTTGGCTTCGTCATTATGGATTTAGTATGACCATTAACATCTAACTGCCTAATTTCCCAATAACCATTGAAAAATTAGAGCTGCATCATTGCCACCCTAGTACTCACATAATAATTTTGTCATTTCTAAAAGCATTTAATCTTTGCAAAATGATTCAGATCCTTTTCCTTTTGTATTATTTTGACTTTGGATTTATATTGATATGATTTACTTGTGAATTCTACTTCTATATAAAATAAAAATCACCCAGTTAACAATTTTGTAATAAAAAATTGATCATACTTATTGTCTTAGTCACTTTCCTGTCACTAGGACAAAATGTCCAACACCTGCATCTTAAAGTAGGAGAGGTTTATTTTGGTTCATGGTTTCCATCCATGGCTGGCTGGCTCCAAGGCAGGAATGGCATGGTAGAAAGGCATGGCAGAAGAAAATAGTTTAGCCCCTAGCAGCCAGGAGGCAGAGAGAAAAGGGAAAAGGAGGGACAAGAATACACCCTTCCAGGTCACACCCCCAGTGACCCATTTCCGAACAGCAAATTCAGCTACTGGACTCATTTCTCATGAATATAGTGCATCTCTGATCCATTCGCCTTCCAAACACATGAAGCTTTTAGGGCACATATAAGATCTGAACTGTAACACTTATATTATCTAATTTTCAGGGTATTTCTTCTTCATTAGATTAATTTTTATTTGATCTTTTTATTTCTTGGTCCATACCAAAGCTTTAAAGAAGAAAGTGAAACTATTTATGAAGGGGTTGGATTCAGGTCAGCAAATTGGAGTTCTAGTTGGCTCCTTTACCCTTCTCCCACCCACACTCCAGCTAACTGTCCCAAATACAAGTTATGATGCCTTGCAGCCAGAAACTTCAGGACTACAGGCTTCAGGATGAAAGGGAAATACAGGGCCTGGTGGGTGGGCGGGTTCCTGCAACTCAGGAGGAGGATGCCATAGCTGTCTCCTCCTCTACTCTGGTGCTCATCATCCCAAAGGACATGTTTGCTCCTGGAACACCAAGTATTTCCTGGGGTCTTCAGAAAACCTACTCTTCCTCCACTACTATCAAAGTTACTCCCTCAAGCTAATCAAATGAAGGTTCCAGCAGCCAAGAAGAGGATCAAAGCATCTTGCAGGCCCATCCATATCCTGAGTTCTTGCTTATTAACACACTAGAGAAGAAGGTCACAGAACTGGTGAAGTTCTTGGCTGTTAAGTATGCGACCAAAGAGCCAATCACAAAGGCACAAATCCTGAAAAGTATCATCAAAGAGCACAAAGACTACTTCCTTGTGATCTTCAGGAACATTTGGAATGCATGGAGGTGGTCTTAGACATTGAAGTGAGGGAAGTGGACACAATTAGCCACTCCTATGTGCTTGTCAAAACACTAGACTCACCTAAATAGGGAGCTAAGTGATGACCAAAGCATGCCAAAGACTGGCCTGTTGATACTTGTCCTGGGCATGATCTTCATGGAGGGCAATTGTGCCCCTAAGGAGAAAATCTGGGAGATGTTGAGAAAGATTGGGTGTATGATGACAAGAAGGATTTCATTTATGGGGATCCCAAGAAGCTCCTCACCAGAGAATTGGTGCAGGAACACTACCTGGAGTACTGGCAGGTGCCCACCAGTGATTTTCCACACTATGAGCCCATGCTAAAACCATCAAGATGAAAGTCCTGGAATTTCTCCAAGGTCAGTGGAAGTAGCCTTACTGCTCTCATCCTTGTCTAGGGAAGCTTTGAGCAATGAGGTAGAGACAGCTCAGCTTGTTACTGCCATCAGGATGGTGTTACTGCCAAGGCCAGTACACATCCCAGAGACAAGCCCATCAGCTTCTCCTGCCTTCAGTAAAGTCTCAGGCAGATACTTCACTCTGTGTTTGAAGAGGACAGTCAAAGTGCTGAGTAGTAAAGCAATTAGGTTTCTTGGCATTTTTCAAATGTTCTTCTAACTAGGATTATTAGTTTCAAAATTTAGATTCATTAATTACACTGGCTACCCATTTATTGCTATTTATCAATAAGAATTTTGCTCTTCTGAAGGACAAATTGAGGAATCTTTCATCTTATTTTGTAATTTAGAGCAAGGTAACATGGCATTGGAACAGAAGTTTCCTTAGAAATGAGAATGAGGCCCCGCCGAAACCCAATCCGGCGGATGCCAGCAGCCTGCACCCTGCCACACTATGCCGTGCACGGCATCTGAATCTGCACATCAGAGGCACCAGGAGGAACATAAAGGCCATGGTTATGAGCCCCTGAAGATAGAGCAGAAGTTAACAACAGAGAGAGCCATTCTGACGCTCCTTAATGAAAATTGAAGCCCACTGGGAAAGTAAAGAAAAAGTCTTCAATAAAAGCACACTGGACCATTGTGGTTGGTAAGTTGGTGGGATCAGCACCTCCCATAGAAACCCAGATTTGCATAGGGGGAAAGACAGCTGGAACCTGCAGTAGAACTCTGGAGAGTTTAATCCTGCAGGAGGTCAGGGGCCTCATCTTGGACCTTGCAACCAGAAATCAGCCTGAATGCCAGTAGACAACAGCTAGCTTGCTGAGACTAATCGACTTAGACCTGCACACTGCTGCCCACATTGCCTAACAGGACAGCAGAGACATATCCTGAGGGAGACCTTTTTTTTTTGTTTCTTTTGTTATCTCTCTCTCCCCCCGCCCCTCTTCTGGCTCTATATTTCTCTCCCTCTTTGTTCCTGTTCCTGTTCCATTATGAATTTTTTCTCTTCTGTCCTCTCAACTGTCACTTTTATAGGAAGGTGAATACAATTTCTAGCTTCCCTATTGCTGTCAGTTTGTTCTGTACTTGTCTCTGTTCTTTCACTCTGTCTTTTCCTCCTGTCTTCAACACATCCCAAAAATTTGCATGATCGTTCTGTGCCCTCTAGCCTCACCTCTAACCATTCTTTCTCCCTCTATCTCTCTACCCCTCCCTCCCCAACCCCTGCTCAATCCTTATCCTGAAGGGTAAATTTGCCATATTGAAGGGTTTACTTACTACAAACATATTTTGGGCTGGCCCTAGATTTTGATTTAGCTTGTGTGGTTAAAGGTGACAGATTAACTATGACCACAAATTGTCATTTTCTAAGCTGTGTTTGATGCTGATTGTGTCAATTGCACTAAGGTATTGTGACTGATCTAATCAGTTGTCCTCCCTGGTATACTGAAAACGAGATTGCCTAAGAGTCATTAAAGACTCAAAGCCTAAAAAGTCAAGCTATACCTGGAAGATACCTCTGAGAAGCAATCACTCCACAGGGGCTCTGAACACCAGTAATAAAGATATCAAAATAAGAAACATTGAAGTATCAGCCCAGGAATTAAAGCAAAAAACAGCACCAACAACAGAATTAAAAATGAGAAGACACCTTGGCAGAACACAAACCCAGCCTTCCAGCTCACCAAAGGCAAATTCTGGGGGGAAATGAGGTGGAAAAATATGATAATCAACCACCTAGACACCCTGAACTGATAGCACAGGAAGTAACAACACAGATGAATGAGGCTCTAGAAAAATTCGAAACAGAAATAATTGCCCAGATAACTACAGAGATGGTGAGCAGAGTGAAAGACATGATTAGAGGCTTTAGAGCAGAAATGGATAAAAAAATAGATGTGCTCAGAACCATGCTGGAAGTCATGAATGCCCAGCATAAGAAAGAAATGGAAACCATGATCATCCAACATAGGAAAGCAATGGAATCCATCAAACAGATTCAAGCAGATATCCAGGAGGTTAAAAACTCCATTGAAAGTATTCACAGCAGATTGAGCTAATATGAAGGTAGAATATCAGATATAGAAGACAGGATTGCAGTTAGTGACCATGAAAACAGAGATTTCTTAAAAATAGTAAGGGATCACAAGAAATCAATCCAGAAGCTGCTAGATGATGCAAAGAAGAATAACATAAGACTGATAGGAGTCCACGAAAAAGCAGGAGAAAGTACAAATAACATAAAAAACTGTTCACAGAAGTAATAGTAGAAAACTTCCCAGACAGAGGTAGAGAGTTTGACATACAGATTAGTGAGGCGTATAGACCTCCAACCAGCCACAATAAAAAAAGCTACACCTAGATATATAATAGTTAAGATCCCAGAAACCCAACAGAAGAACAAAATCCTACAATCCGTTAGAGAAAAGAAACAAGTCACATGCAAAGGAAAGCCCATCAGAATCACAATAGACTTCTCAACACAAAATCTCAAGTTAAGGAAAGACTGGAATGAATTATTTCAAGCCCTAAAAGAAAATAACTTCCAACCTAGACTGCTGTATTCTGCAAAATTATCTTTCAAAATCAATGGGGAAATTAGATACTTCCATGACAAAGAACACCTGAGAAATTTCATGAACACCAAACCAGCACTCCAAACAATTCTGAACAATATCCTAGAAAAAGACAATGAATGTCACAACTCCATGAGACCCAATAGAGTGAAGCCACCAGGCAAGGCAAGAAACTAAAGGGAAAGGGGAAAATATAAAAAACAAAAGAGGTAAAAACAGTAAAACATCATGACAAGGATGAGCCAGTATCTATCAATTATAACTCTCAATGTTACTGGCCTCAATTCACAAATCAAAAGAAATAGACTGGCAGAATGGATTAAGAAGCAAAATCCAACAATATGCTGTATACAAGAAACAAACCTAATTCAAAAAGACATTCTCATGGGCCGGGGATTTAGCTCAGTGTTTCCACAGTCTGCCTCACAAACACAGGGACCCTATTTGATCCCCAGTACCAAAACCAAAAGCCAAAAAACAAAAAAGACATTCATACTGCTGCGCAAGTGCAAGGATCCGAGTTCGATCTCCGGTACCAAAAAAAATAAATAATAAGACATTCATAGACTGAAAGTAAGAGGATAGAAAATAGTTCTCCATGTGGCAGGAACCTGGAAAAAAGCAGGGGTAGCAATCTAATTTGCAGACAAAGTAGATTTCAAACCAAAACTAATTAAGAGAGACAAAGATGGTCACTACATTCTTGTGAGGGGAACAATTCAAGAGGAAAAGATGACAATCATAAATATATATGCACCAAATATGAATGCCCCCAACTATAAAAACAAATATTAACGGACATTAAAAAACAAATAAGCACTAATACAATTGTAATGGTAGCTCAATACCCCACTGTCACAAATAAACAGATCACCCAGACAAAAAATCAACAACCAAATTCTGGAACTGAACCAAGCTTTTGAACAAATGTACTTAATAGATATCTACAGAGTGTTCCACCCCACAAAATTAGAATATACATTCTTTTTGGCTGCACATGGGTCATTCTCCAAAATAAGCCACATTCTAGCTCATAGGACATGTTTAAGTAAATGCAAAAGTATTGAAGTTACCCCCTGTATATTATCAGACCATAGTGCAATAAAATTGGATATCAACAGCATAAGAAACCGCAAAACCCCCACAAACACATGGAAATTGGATAACACTCTCCTGAACAACCAATGGGTCACAGAGGAAATTAAAGAAGAAATTAGACAGTTTCTACAAGTAAATGATAATGCCAGTACAGCATGTAGGAATCTATGGGACACGATGAAAGCAGTTTTATGAAGGAAATTCATAGCAGTGAATGCCCATATTAGAAAAACAGAGCTCAAATAAACAACCTAATGCTGAACCTCAAGCTCCTAGGAAAAGAAGAGCATGACCCACCCAAAGCTCATACAAGAGAGGAAATTATAAAGATCAGAGTGGAGATCAGTGCAATGGAGACTAAGAGAAGAATACAAAAAAATCAATGAATCTAAGACTTGGTTTTTAGAAAGAATAAATAAAATCAATAAACCCTTAGCCAACCTTATCAGAAAAAGGAAAGGAAAGGCTCAAATCCATGCAATTAAGAAATGAGAAATGTGACGTCACAACAGATCCAGCAGAAATCCAGAAGATCATCAATATCTACTTAGAGAACCTGTACTCTAATAAAATGGAAAACACAGAAGAAATGGAAAAATTCCTAGATACATACAAATTGCCAAAGTTAAATGAAGAAGATATAGAAATTCTAAACACTCCAATAACAATGAGGGAAATTGAAAATGTAATAAAAAATTTACTAACAAAGAAAAGCCCAGGTCCTGATGGCCTCACTGCTGAATTCTACGAGACATTTAAAGAAGAACTATCACCATTACTCTTTAAACTCATCAAGGAAATTGAAAGGGAAGCAAGGCTTCCAAATTCATTATTGGAAGCAAGTGTTACTTGAATTCCAAAACCAGGGAAAGACCCAACCCCAAAAGAGAACTACAGGCCAATCTCCCTAATGAACATAGATGCAAAAATCCTCAGTAAGATACTGGCAAACAGAATACAGAGTGTCATCAAGAAGATCATACACCCTGACCAAGTTGGATTTATCCCAGGGATGCAAGGATGGTTCAACATATGTAAATCAATAAATATAATACACTATATTAACAGAGCCAAGGACAAAATCCATATGATCATCTCAATAGATGTAGGAAAAGCATTTGACAAAATCCAACATCCATTCATGATAAAAACCATACAGAAAAATGGAATAATAGGTCTTTATCTCAACCTGATTAAGGCTATATATGAAAAACCAATAGC
Organism: Heterocephalus glaber; assembly: GCF_053883595.1. Taxonomy (NCBI): domain Eukaryota; kingdom Metazoa; phylum Chordata; class Mammalia; order Rodentia; family Bathyergidae; genus Heterocephalus; species Heterocephalus glaber. Next base: position 10,893,077 of record NW_028258137.1, on the reverse strand, counting down.
CAACATCATACTAAACGGTCAAAAGCCGAAAACCTTCATGCTATAATCAGGAACAAGACAAGGATATCCACTATTACCACTCCTATTCAATATAGTTCTGGAAACATTAGCTACGGCAGTTAGACAAGAGAAAGAAATAAAAGGAGTAAAGATAGGAAAGGAAGAAGTTAAACTGTCATTATTTGCTGATGATATGATACTCTACATAGAAGACCCAAAAAATTCTGCCAAAAGACTTCTAGACTTAATTGACAGATTCAGTAGAGTAGCTGGATACAAGGTAAACACTCAAAAATCAATAGCCTTCTTGTACACAAATAACAGACTCATTGATAGAGGAATCAGGGAAACAATTCCTTTTACAATAACATCCAAAAAGAAATATCTAGGAATCAATCTAACAAAAGAAGCAAAAGACCTCTACACTGAAAACTACAGCACTTTAAGAAAAGAAATTGAAGAGGATATAAGAAAATGAAAAGACATCCCTTGCTCCTGGGTAGGAAAAACCAATGTAGTTAAAATGGCCATACTTCCAAAACTGCTATACAGATTTAATGCAATGCCAATTGAAATTCCAACAATATATTTCACAGAACTAGAGAAAAAAATTTAAATATTCATTTGGAACCAGAAGAGACCTAGAATAACAAAAGCAATTCTAGGCAATAGAGACATGGCAGGGAGTATCCCAATCCCCAACTTGAAATTATGCTACAAAGTCACTGTGATAAAAACAGCATGGTACTGGCAAAGAAACAGACCTGAGGATCAGTGGAATAGATTAGAAGATCCAGAAACAACTCCAGACATACTTAGCCACCTCATCTTTGACAAAGGAGCAAAACACCCTCACTAGAGGAAAGATAGCCTCTTTAATAAATGGTGTTGGAAAAACTGAATTTCAACATGCCAAAGATTAAAACTAGACCAGTATCTATCACCATGCACTAAACTAAGATCAAAGTGGATTAAAGATTTAAATATTAGAACAGAAACACTAAACTTGCTGGAAGATAAGTTAGGTAGAACTGTTGAAACATTGGCATAGGAAAAGACCTTATGAACAAAACCTCAGTAGCACAAGAAGTAGCACAAAGAATCAACAACTGGGATCTCATCTTATTAAAAAGCTTTGGCACTGCAAGAGAAAACACCAACAGAGCTAAGAGATAACCTACAGTGTGGGAAAAGAATTTTAGCAGTTGTACCTCAGACAAAGGACTATCTAGAATATATAAAGAAATATCAGACCCCCTCAAATTTAAAACCCAATTCAAAATGGGCATCTGGAATGTACAGACATTTCTCAGACAAAGAAGTAAAAGTAGCAAATAAACATATGAAAAAATATTCAACATCACTGGTCATTTGAGAGATGCAGATGAAAACAACACTGAGATTCCACCTCACCTCAGTAAGAATGGCTACTGTCAAAAACTCAGCCAATAACAAATGCTAGTGGGGAGAAAGGAGCCCTTCTCCATTGTTTGTAGGTGTGCAGACTGGTGCAATTACTGTGGAAATCAGTATGGAAATACCTCAAAGAACTAGGACTAGAGGTCCTATTTGACCCAGCTATTCCCTTGCTGGGTATCTTCCCAAAAGAATGAAAAGAATCATACCTCAATGATATATGTGCACCCATGTTTATAGCGGCACAGTTTGCAATAGCAAAAGCTTGGAAACAACCCAAGTGGCCATCAACTGGAAACTGGATAAAGAAGATAGGTTTTTAAAAAAATAATAAAATGGAGTACTACTCAGCCATAAAGAATGAGAAACTAGAGACTTTTATAGCTAAGTGGATGCACATTGAGGCCATACTCTCAAGTGAAATAAATAGGACACACGTGTAAATACTGAATAGTTTCTCTGGTGTGAGAAACTGAAAGTTTAAATAATGATTAAAATGAATAATTGATAATGTGAAACAGGAAGAAAAGGTCCAAAGAGGTAGGGAAGTGGGAGAGGTAGGGCAAAGGAAAGAAGGGAAAGGAAAAATTATGAGAAAAGGAAAAAATGGAAACAAAGTCTTTGTAAATAAGGAAGGGTGGAGGGGGAGAAGGCGGGACAAGAAATGGGGAAAAAATAAGAACCAATTTATATCATGTAAAGGTACAAGTACCCAATAATAAATGTAAATGTATTGTATACCTAAAATGTACCAATAAAAGAATTTAAGGAAAGAAAAAGAAATGAGAACTGATCCAGTAATAAAATAGATGAGATCAATAAATGCAGGAAAAATGTAAAAGATGAATAACCTTGGGATTTGATTTTACTATCTACATGTGTATGGTAAGATACCTAAATCTGTCCATTCTTTGCTTACATTATTTCCATAAATTACTAAGAATCAGCTTCTACTGTGTGCACAGGTATGATTCATTATTTGGTGGGAAAATATTTCTATGGAATTGAAGAGTTTTGTGTGTTTCTGATTATAGAAGGATGAATGACCTCTGAGTGATTTCCACATTACATAAAAACACCTTTGCAACTATACACATGCACACATACCTGCATAGGACCATGTATAAAATCTAACACACACATTCATATTTAGATATTCACACATGATGTTCACATAGTCTCATATACCTGTTAGGTATAAAAAGTTACTTAAAATGTTTGATGGAATTTACTATTTGATTTGGAATATGGTGAACTCTTATTTTTTTGACAATGAGTTATTGAGGGGCAAACCTTCTAAGGTTTGGCTACCTTCCAATTTGCAGCTAAATAAATTCATCTATTTATGCATTTCATTTTGAAATATACTAACTGCTTCTATTAGAGCTCAATCCCTACTGTTCTCTTTAGGTATTTGATAAATCCTAAAAGCATGTGTGGAAAAGATGCACATATAAAGGTATAACTTTAATCCTTCCTTTAAAGGTATGGTTAATCATAAACTTTCAAAAAAATAAATAGTCATTAGCTACATATACCTCCCATTAAGATTTTAGATAAATGGGCAATGATTCTATCACTTCTAAACTTTATGCCTAGTTTCTTATAACTATATTTTACTGGTTCTTATGATGTATGTTTTTATTTCATGACTCATCACCCTACATCAGTATATTGGATGTTCTGCTTCTACGCAGGCAAAGGGACCTGGACACAGGTTGGACAGGTTGCCAACTATACAACTGTATGTGGAGCCTATACCTGTCTAACATTTTTGGGGCCTCTGATACTTGGTATTAGGCCATTGGGATTTTGGGTAAAAGGAAGAACTCATGAAACAACCTCTTTCATGAATCTGCTATTTAGGTATTTTAGAAGCTGAAATTTAAGAAACCCTAAACTTGATTCATCAGCCTTCCTTTCCCCCATGGAAAGCCTAGGGGCTGGGAAGTCCAGGGACCTGGGATGTAGCTCAGTGGCACTTCACCTGACTGGCAAGCACAAGGTCCTGAGTTCCATCCGTGGTACCACCAAAAAAAAAATATGGAGAGATGGAAATCCATAGAAGGAAAACAATTTGCCAAAGATCACCTTAGTTGTGTTTAAGGCACATCTATAATAATCTGATTCCTAAATCCAGTGCCTTCCATTATCCCTTAAATATTTCTGATCACTCATTGCCTGAGGGATTCACATGCTTTTGAGGCATTCCCTCTGTCTAAATGATGAATGCCTGGATATAATGAGTTCTACTATGCACCTTCTAGAATCTACAGTCCTTCCCTCTAAGTTTTTGTTTCATATTTTTCAGCTTCAGTGTGATGATGAGTGATCTGTGAATACTCCAGCCTGAAGGCATACATACCAGAATCCTATTATTTTTTATGGACCATTTACTTTCATTAAAAGTAGGCTTTGACATTGTATCTGGAAGTTCTTCTGTTATCCTATTTACTTATTTATTTATTTAGTACCAGGGATTGAACTCAGGACCTTGCACTTGCAAGGCAGGTGCGGTGCCACTGAGCTAAATCCCCAGCCCTGTTATCCTATTTTAAATTGTAAAAAGTAGACACCTTGGAAAGCACTCTTCCAGTTTCAGAAGCATGCAAAAGATAATACTGGCCCCAAATAAATATGAGCTAAAAGGCTGCTTGACCCAGTATATTTAACTTCAGAGTTTTGTGAAGGAAATATTTTTATAGTTGCCATGAATTTTATAAGTAATATTAGTGGGTATTTTTGGTTTCTAACTTTAAAGTAAAAGGGGTAGTTGAACAGATGATGTCCAAAATGAGTATGTTTGGAATATCTCAGTTAACTGGTGTCAACCATCTTAGCAATAGAGTGGTTACCTAGTTTGATTTCCCCACTCTCCTTGCAGACTGTTTATAGGTTCAGAGAATGTCTGGTGGTTTAGAAGACTTTTATGAAGTAAATAAATGTGAAGTAGGTAAATCAATTTTTCAGAGTAGGGGGTTTGGTACTAATTTAGTTTGTACAGATGTTTTATACCTGTTGTATTTTTTCTTCTATTTTTGCCTAGCATATTGGAAGATGTGGGAAGGAGGTAGAAAAATTCCTGAGATCAAATACTATTTCTAGGTAGCTGCTTTCTTTCCTGTGAATTCAGTGCTAATCCTCTTAGTCATAATCTTTCCAATTGAATATATAGCTCCATTCTCCTAGCTGAGAATGCCAAATATCATTTCAAAGTGATTAAAACCCTGGTGATAAAAAAACCTTTCCAATAACATTCTCATTTTATGACTATTTCTTTGGGTGATCTCCTAAAGATGAAGAAGCAATACTAATGTGTGGGCTTTGACTATTAAGTATTTAGAGACTTTAATAATTTGAGATTAATATTTATAAAACGTTTATGGGCAAGATAGCTAATGTTTAATGAGAGTGTCTCAAATTACATTAGTATTATTAGATTGACCCATATAATAGTAAGATATAAATTATGCATTTTCTCATTGATCCTTGACAAGTTTGTATATGGAAATATGACTGATGGGATGAATGTTTGTGGACTTTGGAATCATTTCAATATGGGATTTAATAAAAACTTGGACTTATTTGTACTGGGAGCTTCAGAAAGGTAATTGTACTAAGAAAACTCTTTTCTTATTTAGTAAATGACAATGCTAATTTCTCTCTTGCTTAATTTTTAAAAGTACTAATGACATAATGTGCAAGTGCCTACCATAATGATTTGAATGTAGTGATAATAATAGTAACAGTAAGGTAATAATTAAAAGGAATAAACTAAATACAATATGAAATAACTAATATTGATATTTTCTTAAAATGTGTATTCTATCTGCAAAATATCAAAGTATTTTATTTTGCCATCTCTCAGTAAAAGCTGAGATGTTTAAGTAAGAGTTGCTTTATATTCTAGGAATTAAGATGGGGCAGGAGATGAAGTTCAATTCAAACAAAAGGCCTAATGAGTATTTCTTGAAACCTTTATAAAAATTGCACAGTTAATAAGGTGGCTTAATTTCATTGCTAGAGGCACTGCTGCATATTTCACTCATTCTAAGTGTTTCCTTTTTTGGAGCCAGAGTGAAAATATAATAATTGCACAGTCCACCATTAGCCAGCTGCTTAGCAATTCTGTCTTACTATTTTCTGCTGTATCTTTTCCCC